>NC_141694.1:1357528082-1358164966 GCF_964263255.1 Lissotriton vulgaris
AAAGAGCCATAGAGTGCCGCCTTGGAAAGAAACTCCAACACGCAAAACTGTTGACATTGAGCGTACTCTTCCGTGGTGAACACATCTAACCAAGGCTTTTCCTACTGCTGAAAGAGACCTTGCACCACCTCTGAGTGAAGGCACCATTCGGGATCCACCAGGCACCGACGGCTGAGTTAGTCTGCCCTGGCGTTCAGAGAACCTGCCAGGTGTTGAACCACCTGGGTCATGCTCTGATGTTCCAGCCATCTCAAAAGGTGAAGAGCCTTTTGACAAAGGGCCCACAGCCCCACCGCCTTGTTTGTTGCAGTACCACATGGCAGTGACGTCTGAACACCTGCACTGCCTTCCCCGGGAAGGAGGGAAGGAATGCCTTCAGTGCCAAACAAATTGCCAGGAGCTCCAACAAGTTGATATGGAGCCCTGACTCCGCCGGAGATCAGACTCCTCTAATCTCCGCCTCTCCCAAGTGGCCGCCCCATCCCAGGAGTGATGCATCGGTCACCACTGAGTTCTGGATGGGGAAGTGAGAGGGAACTACCTCTGACCCCAATCCTGGTTCATTAACCACCACTGCAGTTGTTGCGCAGTTCCCGCCGAGATCTGGACGTAGTCAGAAAGATTCCCCCGATGCTGCACCCACTGGAACTTCGGATCCCACTGCAGCGCCCGGATATACCATCTGGCATGATCCACCAGCAGGATGCAGGAGGCCCAGCAACCTTAGGGTCATTTTCCCGAAATCCTGGAAAAAGGCTGAAAAATCTGTACCATAGCCTGAATATCCTGGACTCAGTGCAGTTTCGGGCCTATCCTCAGAGCAGCATGTCTAGAACAGCTCAGATGAAAGGGAGTGAATGAGAGGGATTAAGGTGCAACTTCGGCACGTTGATAGTGAACCCCAGCGAAAGCAGGAGGTCCGCCGTAGTCTGAAGGTGGCAGATGACCGCATGCAATGAGCCCGCCTTCAACAACCAGTCGTCTAGACCGGGGAACACTGGAACCCCTGAGCTGCACTGATGGGCTGCGACCACTGCCATTCATTTTGTGAACACCCAAGGGGCACTGGTAAGGCCGAAGGGGAGCATGGTGAACTGAAAAAGCTTGTGGCCTACCGTGAACCATAGATAGAGGCTGTGGGCTGGCAGGACGGGGATGTGAAAATAGGCATCCTGCAAGACCAACGCCACCATCCATTCGTCAAGGGTCGAGTGCAGAGAGGACCTGAGCCAAGGTTAACATTTTGAACTTCTCCTTCCGGAGGAAGCGGTTGAGGGCCCCAAGATCTAGGAAAGGACACAGGCCTTTATCGTCCTCGGGCACCTGAAAGTAGAGGGAATAGCAACCATCACTTACTTCCGGTGCAGGAACGCTTCTCAATAGCTCCCTTGACAGAGAGAGCAAACTTCCTAGCGAAGCAGCGCAAAATGATCCTCCAACATGCGATTGAAAGACGGTGGCATAGAGAGAAGGGTAGTATCGAAGGGAGTAGCCCCTTCTGACTGCTTGCAAAACCCACCAATCCAACATGGATTGCCAGTGGGGAACGTGATGGCAAATCCTGCCACTCACTGGCCGCTAATTGTCCCGAAGGGTCGAACTAGGAGGATTTGGAGGCAGCTGCAGGTGTGGGGGTCCCGCCCTCCCGCTGTCTCCCAAATATGTGCGGTCGCTGGGTCCCATGACCGCAACCATGCAGAGGCTGGGCAGGTTGTGTGGGCCGGTGACTAGACTGGGCCAGACGTGGCAGGGTGCCCCTTTCATAGCCACTAAGGGGCGAAAAGCAGACTGGGTGGACGGGAAGACGCAGCTAGGCCCAAGGATTTGGCTAGAGCACAAGATTTCTTAAAGTGTTCCAGCGCAGAGGCTGCCTTGCCGCCAAAAAGGCAACAGACATCAAATGGCATGTCCAACAAGGTTGACTGAACATTTCCCAAAAAGCCAGATGTCCTCAACCAGGTATAGCGCCTAATGGCTATCACCTACGTGGCAATCTTTCTGCCTAGTGAGTCAGTGGTGTCCAGTCCACATTGTATCATGAATTTAGGTGCGCCTCTCCAATCTGGTACTGCTTGGGAGAGAATGGCTCAGGCCTCCTCCTGGCACTGAAGCAGCACTTACGCAACCGTATCCCAGATAGTATTGGAGTATCGGCCCAAGAGGCACGCAGTATTCACAGACCTCAGTGCCAAGCTGGAGGAAGAGACCATGCACTTCCCAAGATGATCAAGCTTCTTGGATTCCCTGTCTGAGGGAGCAGAGGGAATGCACCTTTGGAAGAAGAGGGAATGTACCTTTGGAAGAAGAGGCTTGGACCACCAGGCTCTCAGGGGATGGGTGTTGGGTGAGGAAAACTGGGTCACAAGGAGCCAGGCTGCGATGGCGGGCAATCTTCCTTTCCACAGGAGCGCCTGTGCTGGGCTTGGATTAGGTGCCCCGAAGGACGTCGTTGAAGGGCAGAACGTGTTAGAGGAGGCTGCCGGAGGCTGAAGAACCTCTGTCCAGAGATTAGTCCGGGCTGCCTCTGAAGGGAGCTCCAGGCCAAAGGTCTCAGATGTCCTTCGCACCACCACAGCGTAAGACACATCCTTCTCCGTAGCCACAGTAAGGGGAGAAAGCAGGCCAAGGTCTGTATAAAGGTCCAGACACTGGTATCACCCAGGTCCGCCCTCCAGTCCAGCTCTTCAAGCTGGTCTGCCAAAGGGTCCAGCAACCTCTTCCAATCCTCATCACCACCTTCTGGGTGATAGGGAACACCAGTGATGAACAGGGGGGAAAAAAGTACCCTCCGGCGTCTGATTCATCATCAAGGGAGATCAGTCCGGCTCCATCTCTGGGGCTTACTCAGATGTAAAGTCCTAGAGGAACGAACAGTTAGGGTGCTATCATGTCATACCAGACTGTCAAGACAGTAGTGTTTGGTAAACATGTGCAAGGATGCAAATGTTGCAGATGTCCACAACAGGTACTCCCAAGCAAACGCAGTGGTCGCAGCTTTGGCTCTGGTGGAATGAGCCTGCAAGCTTTCAGGGGGGGTTGTCTCTTGGCTAATGCTCAGGTGATCTTAATGCAGAGGAAATTCCATCTGGAGACTGAGTGCTTCTGTGCTGCTTTTTCCTTCTTCGCTCCAGTGAAACCAACACAGATGATCGTCCACCAGGTGCCTACGATTTTGAACGACAACGCTTTTTTCATATCCAGGCAGTGGAGTCTCTCTTCCACAGAGAGGTAAGAGAGTTAAGATAGTCAGTGTGATGATTTGGCCAACATGGAAAGGTGTCACCACCTTTGTCAGAAGGAGGCATGGGGTCCGGATGGCTTCACTGTTCGATTTTTCCTCCACTTAAAAAATAATGTTAATACCTCATTTATTGTAACTGATCAATCATTTTCTTATCAAAGGGGAGTCAAAGGGATCCTTTACCCAGGTAATGTCATGCTTAATCTCTAAAAAGGACAAAGATCTCTCCCTTTGCAAAAACTATAGGCCCATCTCGCTAATCAACACCGATTGTAAAATCTTTGCTAAAATACTTGCCATCCGGATCAACAAAGTTATCCCTGACCTAATCAATATTTGTCAATCCGGGTTTGTCAAAGGTAGATTCATCACTGACAATTCGAGAACTCTCCTCAACATCATCCACCTTACCTCTAAAAAGGATTCACCGGTTGCTGCCATCACGCTGGATGCTGAGAAAGCATTTGGTAGGGTAAAGTGGGACTTTGTTTGGAGCATTGAGATGGCATGGCTTTAGTCCCCCTATTAAATATATTTACTTGTTATATTCAGATCCCTCTACCTCTAAATGGGTAAACGTCTGTCAATCCAAATATTTCTCTCTCCGTAGAGGTACCAGGCAAGGATGTCCCCTTTCCCCACTTCTTTTTATTCTTTCTTTAGAGCTCTTTCTGGAGAAAAAAAAATCTGCCGTTCACCATTCTACACAGGCTTCCAATTTCAGAATATTGATTTACTGCTTATGCAGACGATATTTTACTTTACATCTCTAAATCGTCCACTTCTTTACCTTCTCTTTTCTCTTTATTACAAGAATATTCCTTAGTTTCTGGCTACAAACTGAATATCGATAAATCTGAAGTTTTACCTTTAAACAAATTCTCTCATGTTTCATGGTTCTGGCTTTGAATGAAATCCCAGGAGTATCAAATGTTTAGGCGTCCTTTATGCCAATACTATTAGGGAAACTATTAAAATCAACCATGCAAATATACTTAAAAAACTCTGCGTACTCAAGAGGGCTGGTCCCCTCTTTTCTTATCCTGGTGGGGGGAGAATAGTCACTATTAAAATTATGCTTCTCCCTTTTATTAATTTTTATCCTCTCGATGCTACCCGTTTCCCTCCCGCTTTTCCTTCTTTAGCACCATAAATCGTTCCCTAACAAAGTTTTTATGGAATAATCGCAAAGCTAGGATTTCTCTTTCCCGCCTTCAACAACCCAAAGATTTGGAAGAAAAGGTAGTAGTGTCCAAAATTGAAAGTCCGCAACTTTCATTAAGAAATATTTTTATAATACATGCAAGTAGATACGCGTTCTAGACACTTAAATTATAAATTTATGTACAATGGGTGCTCCAGAAACTCAAGGCACCTACTACCTCAAGGTGCTATATCGGTGCACAAAGATGTACAGCCGGAAATGATGCAATGGGGAGATGAGGTTCTAATTACAGCACGCCAGATAATTAAGATTCTTTCAGTCTTTGTTTGCGTATTGCACCAATGAAAACTCTAGTTATTGTAACCAGTAGAGTTTACAGAAAGACACATTAGAACAGCATAAGTAATTGTAATAGAAACTACCCTTTGGCAGTCCATTATAATACGGTTCACACAGAATCTGAAATACTGGCAATTAAATTCCATGGTATTGCTGAGGTGAAAGCTAATCCTAGAGGAGGGGATAGAGTGACTGCATTGAGAAAATTGGAATCGCAGTGGCTGATCAAATTGAGAGCAGTTGATAGGGGATTAAATACTGATCGTGAATTATATGTGTTTCTTAAGGAATTAAATGACCAAGATATTCAGAGATACTATAATTCAGTTTCACTCATTGTCTTTTATGAACGTGGGTTTTATGAGCATGCCTATTATTTAATCCTATTTTTTCACAATTATGTTTGGTTGATATTTCTCTGAACTTCATATCATGTATTCAATTGTTACATATGTATGGATTTATACATTAGATTATTGTCCGACTACCAATGTTTTAATTATCATCTTGCATTAGGTTATTCTACTTTGATAGCTGGTGCACTTTCAAATATGTATATGGACTATCTATATTCAAATTCACCAATATCATTTATGTCATCTAACATGTTACACCAGAGATTACATAAGTTACCCTTATTTTGTGACGCTTAAACCACACCTCTGTTATCTACTCTTAACCAGTGTAAAGGGATTTTGAGCCATCTTTAGGTATTATTCGATCTAGTGGGTTACTTTGCTTGTTGCCTGGTCAAACTATTTTCATGGATATTTTGTTTTTCTATTCGTGACTTCAAGATAGTCGCCGTTCATTTTCTGTTTAGGGATCGTTGCAGCCTGGTGGTCTGTCGTTTATTTTTATGACAGACTCCCATTGTGTGACTTCTATCTTTAAACTCCGTCCGGTGACATCCTGCAATACTTACTTTGAGGTGTATAAAATGCCGTCAGTCTTAATGCTCCGTTTGTTATTGCGGGTTACGAAGCATTCAACGAGCTCTGCTGCTACTTGGCGGGTGAGTGAGCCAGCCGGTCAACCTTATGTTTCGGATAGGGGCTTTATCGCAGTTGGCACCATTAGTTTATATTGCTTAGTGTGCTCCCTACTGATTAATAAGTGTTGTCGACATTGATATCTTTTTGAATTGGTGGCACTTTTGATTTTACAGAATCTTGATGTGCCTCTTTATCATATGCTTTTCTTCTTTAGACAGCAACTTATTATGGTTGCGAACGTGTGACTTCTCCTAAACAGCTGGGAGTTAGTTTGCTCTACTCTTGAACGTTTGAAATACTGGACCCTTACTTAATGGGATCTTTTAAAATTTTGGATACTGACTGTATGAGCCCGCAATTTTCCTCGCCTAGGTGAGTTCAAATGCTTTTATAAACATATTTTGTTGTGTTCAGGGGTATTAGCCAATTCTGCTCGACTTCTATAAACTGAGAATAAGCTGCCCTTCTCATAATCGCCAGTCTGATATTTATATATATACACTTGTACTATAATGAATGAGATTGGGTAAACTACATCCTTTTTTGCTCAAGTTCTGTTTAGGACTTCTTGGTTTCTATATGAAATGTGGAGCGTGGGTCTCCTATATATTTATATTTGTTTACATCAATTTATTAGGTTGCTCAAAAGAGGACTACACTCCTATTTCTTGTATTCATGCCTGAGACTGTCAATTCAATGTGGGTTACCCGTGAAACGTATTTTATAACATTATATTATGTTGCCCACTAGAAATCCAATCTAAACCTAAGGCATGAGACTTATTTAAACACGAATAGGTAATAGGAATTTTACATTTCTTCTTTTGCATCTTTGCGTTTAGCTACATCTAATCAATGCTAGATGAAACAACTGCCTTCATATCTATGTCGATCTACATGTTGAAGTGAACGCAGCTTTGTGCTTTACCCATTTCATACATTGGGGTGAGTTATTACCTCTCACTACCATGTTGTGTATTGTCTGCTCTGTTAATATGTTTGTGTTTGCAGTGATTATTCTCTAATACTCGTATATAGGATTTCAGCGCTCTTGTTATTAGATCTGTCCAGTCTGTGATTGGATCCTGCTACTCCCTCCATTATGGGAATAGCTTTCATATGTGCATTTACCAGACATGAACGGCTTCATAGTGATGAATATCTCCTCGGAAAGGAAATTCTGTCTCAGGTTTTACTCATTGTGTGAGATGCATTTCCTATATTTCTGAAATTTCCTCTTGACATTGGATCTCAATTGTATATATTTACTCTCACCTTTGTTCTTTTAGGTATCCCACTGATAACACACCACGTTGTGTCCTCACTTTTATGGCGGATTACTAGACATCTTCTTACCATTTTCCATGGTGGGTGTTCCTTTTTAACTGTACACATTGCATTGACTTTTAGTCCTGTTGCTATATATAGGACCTTAAAACTGGTTTCTGACTATACTCCGTTCTATGTATGCTCATATAGGTATAAACTCTCACTAGTAGATACTTTCCTCTTTTAGGACTTTGTATATACATATCTTGCTTACTATACTTGCAACAGGTTGTGTTATCACACGTGTGCTGTATTTTATGAAATGTATTTTGCTTTTCTATGCGCTTTGTATGTAATGTTTTGTACTGTTAATATATATTAGAACATTGGAATGTTGGGAGCTCCATTGAAAACAATGGATTGCTCTGGGCTTATAATGGCTGGTATAAGCCCGGAGCTCAAACATTCCAATCTTTCTTTGTTCACAGCTCTGGCAGCGAACAAAGGCTTCAAGGACACTGAGGGGATTCCAATCCCCTCACGCTCCCAAAAGGCTTTATTTTTTTTGTTAGAACATTCTGTCCTCTAGTGGCAGAATGTTCTAATAGCCTTATAGCCCTTCGTAGACGGGCTATACCGCTATTAAAGTCCCTCTCCCTTGTTAAAGGCCCTCGCCTTCGGCTCGGGGCCTTTAACGCTGGAGAGGGCCTTTAATAGCTGGTATAGCCCTCTACGGCGGGCTATAAGGCTATAATATAGGTCTATCATATGGATTGCAATATATATGTATTATTTAATTATTCCAGCCTTGATGAAGTCTGTGAGACGAAACACGTGTTGGCAATGTTTATGCTGGGACAACCTGCTTTTTATGAAATTTGAATAAAGGAGAAAACAAAATTAACGAAATCTGAAGGACTTTTTGACTCTACATTCGATTATTAATCAACCCTTATGCTGTTCTAATGTTGTGTCTTTCTGTAAACTCTACTGGTTACAATAACTAGAGTTTTCATTGGTGCAATACGCAAACATAGACTGAAAGAATCTTAATTATCTGGTGTGCTGTAATTAGAACCTCATCTCCCCATTACAACACAAAGATTTGGGTGGAGTTCACTTTCCTAACCTCAACCGATATCACTCTGCCTTCACGTTAAAACAAATTTGGCCTTTAACCGACTCTTCTTGTCCTCCCTTAACAGCTTGGAGTTCAATAGAACATGCTCAACTCTTACCCTTCTCATTTCTTACAGCTACTCACTTGTCTCAGCCCCGAAGCATCTTTCCTCCCCCATATTTAATCATTCCTAAGACCTTGCTCTTTCCCGGTCTCATTCCCATCTCTCCTCTGATAAATGTTTCTCCCAAACTCCAATCTGATACAATAAATTCTTAATGATCAACAATAGAGCGATTTTTGGAAGGAATGGATTGATAAAGGTATCACAACTTTGACGATTTACTGGAGGATAAATCCCTGAGGGACTTTAGACATTTGTGACTCATTTGGTATTTCTAACACATTCTCTTCAATACCCCCTACTGAAGGCTTCTCTGACTTATTCCCTCAGGATTGCGCTACTGCCACCCCTGTTCAGGCCCCTTCCTCCCTACTGGATTTTTCTATCCCTCTTAAAGCTGCTGCCAATTATAAATTACTTTCCCGTCCTTCAGTAGATGGATCTAAGTCTAAATTAGACTTCTTATGGAAGAAAGATTTAGCCCAAGAGTTTCAGACTTGGGAATCTATATGGTCCAAAATAAACACCTCTTCCCACTCTGCTAGCGCCACACAGACTTTATATATTTTTTTACAACAGACCTTTTTCACCCCTTCCGAACTGCACAAATTCAAACTACTAGAGTCCAAGAAATGTTGGTCCTGCTCATGTGAGGATAGTGACTTTCTTCATATGTTTTTTCACTGCCCGTTGGTTAAATCCCTATGGTCTTGTATCTGGTCAAAACTAAACTACATTTTATCCACAGAATTCCCCTTTGAGAGATTGTACATATATTTTGGGAGGCTCCTCACCTTATGGAATGTTCATTGTAATGTGCGTAAATTTATAGATCTATATTTAGCCATTTCTTTTCAGATCACAACCAACTGGAAAGATACTTCAAAAACTTCGTATCATGCTTGGTGGAACTTGCTATGTCATCACCATAGGCTTGATCATGCCTTCGCCACCTCAGTACCTCTACTAATCAAAAAGGACTTGTTATGGTCACCTCTAACCGTTTTTCCTTTCCAGATATGCTCCCGGAAATACCAGTTTTCCTCTTTTAAGTACCCATTGTTCATCACTGGTTCACTTAATTGTTTACAAAAGTATTTGTTATCTAATATGCATTTCATGCCACCCCCTCCCTCCTCTTTTTTCCCCTCTTTAAAAAAACCCCAAAAACTCTAAAAGGCTTTTTTCCGTTGTATAGTTTTACCTCCCTTTTTTGGGACTGAATTGCATATATTTTATTTTAATATTCCATTTTCCATTTAATGGCACATTTTTTATAATGATGTTTTACCATGTTTATTATTTTCAATTATGCTTTCTAAACTCAAAGAAAGGAGCCATGGGTTCAGAGAACAAGATAGTCTGAAGAAGCTGGTGTACAGAGGGTGAACAAAGTGCCTGCAAATGGCAGACCCTCTTGCAAATGTGGAATAAGACCTTTATCATCTTGATTCTTCAAAGGCAGCTATGCATGGGCTCAAAGGGTAAGCACTTTAAGTAGGTTAAAACCAAAATAAGGTCTCATTGAGGCATAACAAAAGGAGTGGGGGTACCATATGTTTAAAACCTTTCAGACAATTTGGCAACCAGTGACGAACAAAGGGTTGATCTGGGTTGGTCACCGGAATAAGGACAAAATGGCCAAAAGATAACCCTAACTGTGCCCAAAGCAAGGCCTTGCCAGCCTAAACAACAAACCGAGCAACACTTTGGATAAGAGAGAAGAAAGAAACAGGTGTCTCAGGCCACAAACTTGTCCCAACAGAGGTGTATACGGTCTTTGTGGATGGATGCCTTGCTGCCAAGATGATCACAGACTTCGGAAGGAAGATCAAAGTCTCAACTGCTACAGTTCACTCAATGCATGAAGGCAGAACTTGCGTAGGTTCGGATACAGAGCCCTGCCCTGTTGTGGTTCCCTCTTTAGGAGCATCTCCTGTCGCAGCATCAGATTACAGATGCTCACGCTCAAGAGTTGCCAAGAAGACTTTGGCTCGGTCCATCCCAATCTTCAGTACTCATGGCAAGAGTGGTACTGGCTGGAAGAAGTACAGGAGTCCTGAGGCACCTTGGAAACTCCGAGATAAATGCTGAAATTCTGCATTCTTACCAGTGGCCAATACATCCAACCATAGTTCTTCCCATTCACGAAAGAGACCCTGTGCCACCTGTAGGTGGCACCACTATTCATGTTCTGCAAAGCATCAACAGCGAAGTTTGTTCGCACTGGCATTCAATGATCCAGCCAGGTGTTGTAAAGCCAGGAATAGATTCTGATGTTCCAGCCATGTTGAGAGGTGCAGGGATTCCAAGCACAGGTTCCAAGACCACCAGCCCCTTGCCCCCCATGGATGATGGAAAGTAGTATTTCAATGCCAAGCGAATCACTCTGAACTCCAACAGGCTGCTGCAGAGCTGAGGCTCTGCCAGAGATCAGTCCTCTGATATCCACCTCTCCCAGATGGCCGCCCAACGTGACATCTGTCACCACTGAAATCTGGGTGGGTAACTGAGGGGGTTGCTTATGAGTCAAATCACAGTTCTTTAGCCACCACTGCAGATCCTTTGAAGTTCTCTCTGATATCTGGAGCAGGTCAGAGATTCTACTGATACTGCTTCCACTGGGCTTTTAGACCCCACTGGAGAGCCCTGCATATGCCAGCAAGGTATGCTTTACCCGCAGGATGCAGGAGGCCCATAGACCACAGCAGCTTTAGTCTCACCAAAATTCAGGATAGAGGCTGAAACTTCTTAATTACAGCCTGAATATCCTGGATTCCTGACCAGAGCATAGGCTTGGAATGCACTTTGTCAAAAATGGCACAGATGAAAGGGAGCGTCTGCGGGAGTCCTGTGAGACTTTGGCATGTTTATAAAAAAAATGCAGGAGGTCCACAGTAGACTGGAGGTGGGCAGCGCCTGCCTAGGACAAACCCTGCAACAGCAAATCATCAAGGTAGGGGGAGACTGGAACCTCTGACAACCACTTTTGTGAATACCAAGGGGAGCTGATAAAGCCAAAGGGGCGCACCGCAAACGAAAGTACTTGTGGCCTGTTGTGAACAGGAGGTAGCATCTTATCAGCAGAATAGGTACATGGAAATACGCACCCTGCAAATCCAGCACTACCATTCAGTCTCCAGGGTCCAGGGCAGGTAGGACCTCGGCCACTGAGCATTTTTCAGGAAGTAATTGAAAGTGAGCAGATCTAATAGTCCTTCAGCAGCAGAAAGTAGAGGGAATGGAAACATGACCTAACTCCAATATTTGCACCCACTCGATGGCCCCTTTGGCCAAAAGAGCCTGCACTGCCTGATGCAACAAGATGATCCTCAGACTGCCGATCTAATGACTGTAGCATGGGTTTCCAAGAATGGAAGGGCATAACCCCACTGAACAATCTGGAGCACCCACTTGTGTGAAATGCTAGACTGTTTGCATTGCAGGGCAGGAGGTGCCGGATTCAAAAGTCAACCTGTTGCCCACGATGCTGTGAGGGAAATGTTAAAGTGCTCTGGAGGCTGCGACTGCCGGTGAGATGACAGACAGGGCAGATCGAGGCTTGTGACGGCTGCATTCAGGAAAGGACTGGATAGCCTGCTGGCTGTGGTGGCTGGGTTGAAATTAATGTGGCTGGTAGCCCTACCATAGCCATGGAAGCAGCAGAAGTCAGAGTGAGGATGGGGAGTCCCCAACGACCAGGAGGTTACCCTACGGTCTTTGAAGCGCTCAAACACCAAATCTGCCTTGTTGCCGTACTGGTAAGTGTCGAAGGGAATGCTCAAATGGGATGCCTGGACTTCCAATAAGAAGTCATTTGATCTCAGCCAGGAGTGGTGCCGAAGCACCACTGACTAAGCAATTGCTCTACCCAGAGAGTCTTGTGTCCAATGTGCAGTGAACTTTGCTGTGTTGCCGTCATCTGCAATAGCCTGGGTCAGGATGGCTCAGGCTCCTCAAGAGACCATGGGCAGCACTTCGGCAACCAAGTCCCAAACTGTGTGGGTATACTGGCTCCAGAGGCACACTGATAATGGACCGCAGTGCAAGGCGGGTGGAAAAGAAAACCCTCTCACCAAAGTTGTCCAGCCTCTTATTCCCCATCTGGTGGCATGGTAGGGAACACTGGGATTAACATTGGACATGGAGGCCTGAACAATCAGACACTTAAGGGTGGGGGTGCTGGGTGAGAAAATCTGGATCCCCAGGAGCGGGGCGGTGGGCATCGCCCTGTGCACAGGAGCGCCAGTGCAGGGCTTTGCCCAGGCACCAAGCTGGACATCAGTGATGGCTTCTTTCAATAGGAGAGGTTTCGGGAAATTCTGGGAGGTGTGGCGCAGACCCAGGCAACTTATGAGGGGGTGGGGGAGCAGGCCTAGACTTGTGGTGTTGTTCCTTTTCTTCGTCTGATGACTTGGACTGGCGCAGTGAGAACACTTCATCTTCTTATAAAACTTACAAAAGGTTTTGACCTAGACAATCTAAGGGAATGACTCCGATCGAGCTTGGGACCTTCCATGCAACTGGGACCTGAAGTGGTGCAAGTTGTCCTGGGCAGAGCAATCCGAAGCTTCAAAGCACACTCCCAGACTTCTAGGGTTTCACTGCTCAGCAAACAAATTACTAAATTAGCTCCTTCAGATCTGCATGGATGGCATGGAAAGAAAAGAACTGATTTAAGCCCCCAGGGGTGGCACCTACATGGGCACTATGCAAGTTACAACCAGCGCAGACGCGCATGATGCTAAGCAGCACCACCAACCGGTGTACAGAGGTACAGCTCAAGATTTTATGGATCCAGTATGACACTTGAGGAATATTCTAGGGTAAGGAATTTGCAGCTAGAAGTCTGCATCAGATTCTGGCTTTCTGGGTCAGAAAAACTAAAACAGCGTTGTCCAAATGTTGAGCTACAGAAACTGATTAAACCATCAGATCCAGCGAAGAGGCTCAGGCAGGTTGTGTGTCTCTGCACTGCAGAGTGCATTGAACATTGCGCTAGGCCTGGAGCTGACAGCATCATTCTCAAGGGAGGGAGAGAGCGACCTCGGGAGCAGGTAGAGTGGCACAGGGTCTGTGTATGGAGGGATCCGCCAACAGGCTTCCGAATGGCAGCCACCTTGAATATTTGGGGCGGAAAGGCGCTCTAGCAGGAACAGATCGGGTACTGAAGATTTTTCTGTCCTCTTTCAGCTGATTCAAGTTGTCTGCTGTGGCTGTCTGCTCAGGTAGAAGTCCTGCAGGAGCCCACTCTGTGGAGTTGCTCCGCAGACTGGAGGTACAGGGGAGTCATGCGACTCCAAAAGGTGCTAGTGGCGGGACGTCAAGAAGCAGAGTGTGGACTTCAAGCTTTTGTAATTTTTGGGACTTACCTCAGCTCGGCCATCTCAATGTGGATTGATTGGGGGTGGTGAGAGCGCATCCGCACCCTTGACTTCCACGAGGACCATGCTTCCATAACTCCATGGCTCACCTGTCCTGTGTAGTCTCCTGAATGATACAGACCTAGTATCCATCGGTAGCTGATCTATCCTGGATACCACAAAGTTGCCCGCAGCCTCAACATGCAGGCCCCCCACCACCTGGTAAAGTACACCCGAACCCAAAAGACACCCCTTCATCCTCTGCCCTGTGGAGCCCAGCAGACAGTGCCCAAGTGTCCCTTAACTTTCCAACTTACCTGCCCAGCCGGTGGTCACCTTCATCCAGCCTCCTGGCACGAGCCTGCAGCCTTTCTGCAACTGAGATTCCCCATTGAAAAGCACTGGGCACCCAAAGTGGAATTTGCACCCTACACCTGGCCACCTCTGTGCTGCTGGTGGGGGTGGTGTAGCTTTGGTGCGGCCTTCTGCCCCCATGCTGATCTTAACCCCTGGGGCCTGTGCCCTGAAATCAAGGGTGCCTACCTGCAAATCTTGCATCTGAGGTACTGCCAGTCTTCATTAACTAACATTGGGCCCAGTGACCTCTGCACCCAGCCACCCCGGTGCAGTGCTTTCCTTGAACTGACCCTTGCCCAGTGTTGGTCTAAATCCCTGAAGACTGGAATTGTAAGTAGAGTACTTACCTGCTAATGCAGAACACTGTTTTACTACTATAGGATTTAATTTCATACTCATCCTATGTCATACAAAAGTCTACCTATTTGTATTGCAAAGTTCTACTGCTCAATATCACTCAAGTATTTTTACTACAGTCAATTGTTAACTGCCTTGCAAAATCATTCCGAATGCAATTTAAAAGTACTACTACTTTTAAACTGTTATATACCTGCAACAGAGTTCCTCTTGGTTCTAAGAATAAAATAAAGTAATAACTTTCATACAAATTAATAGGTCTGGATTCAGTCTTTAAATGTGTGCAATCATTTGCCTGAGTGTGTACAATAAATGCTTAACACAGCCCTCTGATAAGCCTAACTGCAAGAACACACTATCACAAATAGAGCTTTTAGTATTATCTACTTTAGCATCTAAGCCTCTGGGGATCCACTGGACAGTGCACACTATACCATACTTTGGTATAGCATATACAGAGCCAGCTTCCTAAAACCACCAATCAATGAAAACTATATTCTACAATAGAGGACTGCTGCGAAGGGATACAAAACTTGATGGCTGAATCCACAAAAAACATTGAACTGGTTGACTGCATACGGATTAAATGTCTAGCGTACAACATTTTCTTTTAAGTTTACACTTTCGATAAACCTGTGTAATATAGTGATGGGAGCGAGCAAAGAAGGAAAATGAGAAACAGGAACAACATTTCCACCCTAAACATTCCAATTTAGTAGAGTATCAAAAAAGGCTCCTGTCCTTTGCAAATGTACGACAAGGGCAGCTGCTTTGCACAGAGAAAGAACAAGTTTTTTTTAAATTATATTATGGCACACCACTGCCAGCGAAAGGAGTAACTACATTTCTCGGACATCCGCAAGAAGAAATGACACAACTATGCAAATTAGTTTGTTTAACTTAAGCTTCCTTTATTTGGTTATCTAGTAACATTTTGTTAAATGGAGTGGTTACATTTCAGCAACAGATGCACTTGGCAACCAGATAATCATTAGGAAACTGACCCTAAGCAACCCATCAATGTGAACGCTAGCCCAAAAAAAAACTGCCCAAAACTGTAATGAGTTCACAATTCTGCCCACTGGCAAGAATATCGGCCAATGACTCCTTTTAACCCAATTGCTAAAACTAAGTACAGCTACTGTACTTTCAGTAAGTGAGTCCGTAGGGTAGGTTGATTGTGTATAGACAGCCCATTTATGAAACTGGAGGTAACATCGGTGCCTCTGGTGCACACTGACCCAGTGTTTGGCAAGTAGGTCGAGACACCCTCCAAATGCACTGACTTTGGGAATGGCAGTTCTTTTCAGGGCAGATCGATAGAATATCTCCTATTTTGCTAGAAAACACTACAGAATAAGAAAGGAAGTGCATTGGAAAATTCAGAAACTCTGAAGCACTTCAATCTAATAAGGATACATCAGCACTGGTTGGAGACTTTTATCTACTTGGCTGCTCAACGCTACAATGAGATGAGGGTGGGATGGTTCACTGCCAATGGCCGTGGAGAGGTCCATGAGAACAAAGAGGCAGAGATCTTTTGAGATCCTCCTGAATAAGGCTTTAATCACTACTGGTATGATGGCTGTCAGAGTAACAGCATAAACTGCAAACTTTTTGGCATTTGGGGAGATTAGGGTTGATAATTTTGCCTCCAAGTGTAGTTTACCAGGGTTAAGAGCAGGTTTCTCTAGAAGGATGCAACTACTTTTGAGGAAAGTATGGAGAGAGAATGGAAGAGGGCTTCACCAGTCAAGAACGTTGAAGATGGGGTGTAATCTTCAGAGGAATCATATTTGAGGCCTTTGAAAAGGTCTGTTAGTGAGAGACGGTTTAAGATCCAACACTGGGATAGGCAGATTTGAGAGAGAGTGAGCAGAGCAGCTACTGATCTGGAATGGTCTGTGTATGGGAAAATGTTTTGTTACCCTGAAGGAAGTGGATAGAACTGCAATTTGTAAGTTGCGTTGGATAAGAGGGTTTGTGAGGAGGTGACTCAGTAATTGTTTTCAAGAGGGTTATGCTTCTGCTGGGTACACCTTGGCTTGTCCTGGTGCAGTATCTAGAAAGTGTGTTGGAAAGTAGCTCAGCAGGAAACATTTTCATGGTACGGCCTCCAATATGATTTGAATTTTGGTTGAATGGTAGGAAAAATTAGAAGCCGATTTCAGGATGGTTTGGCTTAAAGGTGCTCCGGACAACACTGTACCAGGCTCAGTGTTTCTTTCGTAAGGTGAAACTGCACAACACTTGAGCAATCAAGAATTTTGAAAGTGCACAAAAATGCATTCTACAGGAGACCCTTCATCTCAGACATAACTGGAGCTCAAAAGGAACATGCTTCTTGGAAAAATATATTAATGCAGAAATAGCAGGCCTCATATAGCTGGATTCTGTTCTTGCAGAAGAGAAGTTAAACTGTAAAGTTATCTTAAGTGTGTGGACTTGCAAATTGTTCTGGAAGCACTTGCAATGTACGAGAAGGAAGTAATCCCCCCTCCATCCCCAAATATACAATTTGCCCTACTGCCTCTCACTACATGGCGGCCACAATCTAATAATTTGCAGGACAGAGCACAATGCATTCAATTAGCAGCCTGGCATTTTCTGTCCAGTAAGGTGTATAAAAAAAAAAAAAAAAAGGAGTTGAACAATTGTAATCTCTTGTCCGAGTTTTGAGGACATCAATTGTTCAACTTTACCGCACCTCTGAGGACCATTGCTCCCTCAGGCCTTTAATTTGGTGAGTTAGCAAATTTTCTAGGAGGTGGTTCCATACATTTACTAATCTTCCCATTACGCTTGCAGAATACTAAATAATGAAGCAACACCACATCTCTGGTTCTAATTGTATTTGCCCTTAAAGCTTTGCAAAAAAAACCATGAAGATTCCAAATGTAGAAACAGTCACTCTTTCACAACCCCACTCCTCCCAAATATTTAAAGATTCTCAATTCCTTACGTTTTTTTATGTTTGAAAGCTTTATTGAAGAAAATCATGATAAAACAAAAGACATCAGCAAAAAGCGGTAAAGAAAACATAAGAATATTTGAACGTGAACATTGCTAGTGTGAATGAACATAAAAACAAAAAGCATTTTATAAGGATATGGAGAAGGAAGGGAGGGAAAGGGGAGGGGAAGAGAGAATGAAAGGGAAGGAGAGAATGATGTTGCAAAATAGTGACACTGGAAAATAATTACGTCATAGACGAATGGTGCAATTGATCATACAAAATAGAATAAAAAGTTATATAACAAAGGGGTCTGCAAAATATAACAAGTAAATAAGAAGGAGAGAGTACAAGTCATTCAAGGGGGTTTAACATTTTCTGAACGAATAGGTACAGGTTGCTTTAGAACAAGAGGATCTAAATATGTAGTATGGGGTAGCCAATAAAGGTCAGTGTTACGTATTGGCAGAGGCAAAAGCAACGTCAAGTTTGTGAAAATGACAGTGTTTCACCAACCCTTTATGGAGACATTCGTAAGGGACTTCGTTGGAAGAAATGTGTTGGAATGCAACGGATATCATTAGATCAAAGAGACCGTGTGTGTGGACAGGAAGGTCTAAAGAGTCAGAGAGGCTACCCAGAAAAAGAATAGTGAGTGAAAAAGGAACAGAAAGGGTGAAAATGCGGATAAGGTATGACCAAACTTTGTCCCAAAAAGCAGAGACAGGGAGGCAGAAGAAGAGAAGATTATATATATATATATATATATATATATATATATATATATATATATATATATATATATATATATATATATATATATATATGATTCCAAGGAAAACAGATTAACGTTGCGCTCTCAGGAAAGAGACAAGCGAATCCAAGGTGTAATAGTAGCAGTTTATTACACAACGCGTTTCAGCATAAAAGCCTTGTTCACGTGTAACATCAACACAAGTGACACCGGTATTTAAACATAAGTTTTCGCGCTATATCCAAACAACAACATAAGTGTAGGACTAATCCCCATATGAGAGAGCTAAATGGCAGACATGTTGGAAAGGTCTGAAGGTCCATATAACAACAAATTGTTATCTGCAGTTCTCGCATATATCAAGATACAACATAATCTCAGGGTGTTCTAACCCATACTGGTATCGAGCAAACGAGGATAAAACAATATGCGCTCGTAATCAGTCACCAAAATTAGCACATTTAGCAATATTGTGACTCCACATAAGTATGGCGGACATTTTGGGGTAGTGTCCTCATTATCGCATTTCTTAAGTACATACAATAGTGTACAAATTAATCAAAGAAAATGATGTGCATAACAATGTAAAATACATAGCATGGGTTTCCGGATGTCAGGAAAATGTAAACAACGCATAATAGTTGCGTAATAGTCAGGGATCGACCTATAACTTTAGCTGATTAAGTACGGCAGCCTCCCACACAAAATAAACAACAGCACAGTAAAGGCCTGAGTAAAGCTTAAATAAAGCATAACAATCTATGTAAAATACACATTTCACAATTACCTATTATGGCAGGCAAGGAGATAGTGTCATGGAACCTCGGTATTATATTAGTCCAGAACATGTAGCCAAGGTAGTACACAAATTCTTACTTATGCATGATGGGATAAAGTGCGTTAGCTAACCGGCGAAAAATACATCTACAAATCGTGAGTCCCATGGTGCAAAACAAGTGATTCCAGGAGTGCAAAGGAATACTGAGTCTGTGCTGGTGAATTCATAGATAGACCCAACCTTTCCTCCTGTGGAACAAAAGATATAAAACATAAATAAAGTTTCAATGCATGATAAGATTATGTCATGAGACATAAGGCAGAAGAAGAATCATGGTATACGTATAAGCAGCCCAATGTATCAGATGATATCGATACAGTACAGATTATACAATCAGGCACATCATAGCTCCCTGAGGTGACTGGCCAATTCCTCATCCATGTTGAGCCCACCCGGGAATTTGGTCTGGAACTCAATAATGAGTCTGGACTCACGTTGTCTAAGGCTCAAGATTCTGTCACCACCCCTGGGATTTTTGGGAACATGTTCCAATATGAAGAAGTTGAATTCTGCAATATTGGAAAAATGTTTTTCTTCGAAGTGGCGTGCCACAGGGTATTTAGGATCGTGATTCACAATGGCTCTCTGGTGCTCAAGTATCCGTTTTTTGGCAGCACAGCTGGTACTGCCTATGTACCATAATTTACAAGTACATTCTATGGCATAAATCACAAAGGTGGTACTGCAAGTGAAAAACTGGCTAAGTTTTTTGGTTATGCCTGCATATTCAACGGACCCCCTGTATTTGCTATGTTTACAGGCCTTGCAATGCCCGCAGGGGTAGAAACCTTGGAGCCCATGTTCGGTAATCTTGGGGTATAGTGTGATGTCATTTCTGACCACTAGGTCTCTTATGTTTCTGTTCCTTTTGTACGTGATGAGGGGCCGGTCAGG
This sequence comes from Lissotriton vulgaris, assembly GCF_964263255.1. Lineage (NCBI taxonomy): Eukaryota > Metazoa > Chordata > Amphibia > Caudata > Salamandridae > Lissotriton > Lissotriton vulgaris. The sequence continues at coordinate 1,357,547,852 of NC_141694.1, forward strand.
TATATTTTTGCCCAGTACAGTATCAGTTTTCAGGATCCCCCAATTCTTGGAGAGAATCTTTTTGATGCTGGCTGTTTCAGTGTTGAACGTAAGTATGAGCCTGGTGGAATCTTCATTCTCACAAGTCTCTACACTAGGTTGTTGCTCAAGGGTCTGTGATCTCTCTATCTGATTCGCTCTCTTTTGCTTTTTTGAGAACCCAGCTGGGGTACCCTCTACTCTCAAATCTGTGTAATATATTGTCCTGTTCTATTAGGTAAGCTTCTTTAGTGTTGCAATTTCTCTTTGCCCTCAGCAGTTCCCCATAAGGTATACTCCATTTGAGTGCCTCTGGGTGGCTGCTGAGGGCGTGGAGAACACTGTTTCCAGCAGTCGCCTTGCGAAACAAAGAAGTACAGATTTTGGAATTTTTGATTTCCACTTGTACATCCAAAAATTCAGTTCGGATGTTGCTGATGTTGCCTGATAGACGGATGTTATATTTGTTGCAGTTTAACTTGGTGATAAAGTTTTCTGCCTCCTTTTCAGATCCTTTCCATATAATGAAAAGGTCATCAATGTAGCGAAGCCACATGACGACCCTTTCAAAGTCTTCTGCTAAGGTGGTACTGCTGCGGATTTCCTGTTCCCAGAATCCCATAAATAAATTAGCAAAACTAGGGGCAAAAGAAGATCCCATAGCAGTACCAGTGATTTGCCTGTAGAGGGCGCCATTGAACTAAAAGATATTGTTGTTCAAACAAAATTGCATCATTTGCATAATCATTTTAGAATGTTCACGATAACATATCGGTCTCTGGCTAAGATAGTGATCACAAGCTTCTAGGCCTTGTTGGTGATTGATTATCGTGTACAATGAATGGACATCCAAAACAATGAACAAATACTCAGATTCCCAAACAATGTTCTCAATCTGGCACAAAAAATCTTTAGTGTCTCTGATGTAACTAGGTAATAAGGTTACATAATCACGAAGGAAATAATCTACATATTTAGATATGTTCTCACTGATGCTGCCAATGGAAGACACTATGGGCCTACCGGGAGGGTTGGTGGCATGTTTATGCAGCTTGGGTAGCAGATATAAAATGGGAAGTTTGGGAAAATCTCTTTTCAGGTAACAATATTCTTCCCAAGCCTTTGTCTTTCCAAGTTTCAAGTAATTCCCAAATGTATGTGATACTTTGGTTGTATATCTCAGTACTAACAGGTATGTAAAAGTTAGTGTCACTGAGTTGTTTATGTGCCTCATCAATGTAAGCCTCCCGATCCAAGATCACAATATTGCCGCCCTTGTCAGCGGGGCGTATTACTATATTGGTATCATCACACAGTGTTTTCAGTGCTTGTTTTTGGGAAAGAGAAAGATTATGTTTGAACCTTCCGTGTTTGCTGGTGTTTTTCTTTTTGCGTAAGTCAACCAAATCCTGGATGATGCATTCGTGGAATGTATCTTTTTTGTTCCCACTACGCCCTTTGGTTTGTCGGTACTCCGAACGTTGTCGGATCCTTTTCTTACGGTTTCTCCTCTTCCCCGGCCTCTGCCCCTTCCCCGTCCTCTCGGTTTCGGGGAGGCAAATTCCGTTTGATGCTGTTTTTGTCGATTTTCCTGCATCACCGTAAGAAAAGGATCCGACAACGTTGGGAGTACCGACAAACCAAAGGGCGTAGTGGGAACAAAAAAGACACGCTCAAACAAGGACTATTGATGGACCTGAAAACGGTAAATAAAACTGTTATTAATTTGTCTAAGAGGTCAATATCGGATTCTGATAAAAAGACATTGTGCTTAGGTCTCTCTTTTTGCCCCTCTACTGGTTTCAATTTCACTGACACTAGAATTGAAGTTTTCAAGTTTGTGCGCAAACTAAAACTAAAAAAATGGCACAAACTAAAAAGACTGGGTCAGAATCATAACAACTCTAGGAATCCCAGACCCAGTTCATCGAGCTTAGCCATTAGTGATGTTGACACTTTACTTATGATTTCTAATCTTGATGACTGTGAAACTGATAATCAGAGCATTAGTGCCACACAATGTCTGGATGATATGAACTTGACACAAGATGCACCGGCTAAAACTGACTTTAGGGTTAAATCGACCTTTATGCCCATGCTTCCACATGACAATATAGATACATTCCACGAATGCATCATCCAGGATTTGGTTGACTTACGCAAAAAGAAAAACACCAGCAAACACGGAAGGTTCAAACATAATCTTTCTCTTTCCCAAAAACAAGCACTGAAAACACTGTGTGATGATACCAATATAGTAATACGCCCCGCTGACAAGGGCGGCAATATTGTGATCTTGGATCGGGAGGCTTACATTGATGAGGCACATAAACAACTCAGTGACACTAACTTTTACATACCTGTTAGTACTGAGATATACAACCAAAGTATCACATACATTTGGGAATTACTTGAAACTTGGAAAGACAAAGGCTTGTTGGTTTGGGAAGAATATTGTTACCTGAAAAGAGATTTTCCCAAACTTCCCATTTTATATCTGCTACCCAAGCTGCATAAACATGCCACCAACCCTCCCGGTAGGCCCATAGTGTCTTCCATTGGCAGCATCAGTGAGAACATATCTAAATATGTAGATTATTTCCTTCGTGATTATGTAACCTTATTACCTAGTTACATCAGAGACACTAAAGATTTTTTGTGCCAGATTGAGAACATTGTTTGGGAATCTGAGTATTTGTTCATTGTTTTGGATGTCCATTCATTGTACACGATAATCAATCACCAACAAGGCCTAGAAGCTTGTGATCACTATCTTAGCCAGAGACCGATATGTTATCGTGAACATTCTAAAATGATTATGCAAATGATGCAATTTTGTTTGAACAACAATATCTTTTAGTTCAATGGCGCCCTCTACAGGCAAATCACCGGTACTGCTATGGGATCTTCTTTTGCCCCTAGTTTTGCTAATTTATTTATGGGATTCTGGGAACAGGAAATCCGCAGCAGTACCACCTTAGCAGAAGACTTTGAAAGGGTCGTCATGTGGCTTCGCTACATTGATGACCTTTTCATTATATGGAAAGGATCTGAAAAGGAGGCAGAAAACTTTATCACCAAGTTAAACTGCAACAAATATAACATCCGTCTATCAGGCAACATCAGCAACATCCGAACTGAATTTTTGGATGTACAAGTGGAAATCAAAAATTCCAAAATCTGTACTTCTTTGTTTCGCAAGGCGACTGCTGGAAACAGTGTTCTCCACGCCCTCAGCAGCCACCCAGAGGCACTCAAATGGAGTATACCTTATGGGGAACTGCTGAGGGCAAAGAGAAATTGCAACACTAAAGAAGCTTACCTAATAGAACAGGACAATATATTACACAGATTTGAGAGTAGAGGGTACCCCAGCTGGGTTCTCAAAAAAGCAAAAGAGAGAGCGAATCAGATAGAGAGATCACAGACCCTTGAGCAACAACCTAGTGTAGAGACTTGTGAGAATGAAGATTCCACCAGGCTCATACTTACGTTCAACACTGAAACAGCCAGCATCAAAAAGATTCTCTCCAAGAATTGGGGGATCCTGAAAACTGATACTGTACTGGGCAAAAATATACCTGACCGGCCCCTCATCACGTACAAAAGGAACAGAAACATAAGAGACCTAGTGGTCAGAAATGACATCACACTATACCCCAAGATTACCGAACATGGGCTCCAAGGTTTCTACCCCTGCGGGCATTGCAAGGCCTGTAAACATAGCAAATACAGGGGGTCCGTTGAATATGCAGGCATAACCAAAAAACTTAGCCAGTTTTTCACTTGCAGTACCACCTTTGTGATTTATGCCATAGAATGTACTTGTAAATTATGGTACATAGGCAGTACCAGCTGTGCTGCCAAAAAACGGATACTTGAGCACCAGAGAGCCATTGTGAATCACGATCCTAAATACCCTGTGGCACGCCACTTCGAAGAAAAACATTTTTCCAATATTGCAGAATTCAACTTCTTCATATTGGAACATGTTCCCAAAAATCCCAGGGGTGGTGACAGAATCTTGAGCCTTAGACAACGTGAGTCCAGACTCATTATTGAGTTCCAGACCAAATTCCCGGGTGGGCTCAACATGGATGAGGAATTGGCCAGTCACCTCAGGGAGCTATGATGTGCCTGATTGTATAATCTGTACTGTATCCATATCATCTGATCCATTGGGCTGCTTATACGTATACCATGATTCTTCTTCTGCCTTATGTCTCATGACATAATCTTATCATGCATTGAAACTTTATTTATGTTTTATATCTTTTGTTCCACAGGAGGAAAGGTTGGGTCTATCTATGAATTCACCAGCACAGACTCAGTATTCCTTTGCACTCCTGGAATCACTTGTTTTGCACCATGGGACTCACGATTTGTAGATGTATTTTTCGCCGGTTAGCTAACGCACTTTATCCCATCATGCATAAGTAAGAATTTGTGTACTACCTTGGCTACATGTTCTGGACTAATATAATACCGAGGTTCCATGACACTATCTCCTTGCCTGCCATAATAGGTAATTGTGAAATGTGTATTTTACATAGATTGTTATGCTTTATTTAAGCTTTACTCAGGCCTTTACTGTGCTGTTGTTTATTTTGTGTGGGAGGCTGCCGTACTTAATCAGCTAAAGTTATAGGTCGATCCCTGACTATTACGCAACTATTACGCGTTGTTTACATTTTCCTGACATCCGGAAACCCATGCTATGTATTTTACATTGATTGTTATGCACATCATTTTCTTTGATTAATTTGTACACTATTGTATGTACTTAAGAAACGCGATAATGAGGACACTACCCCAAAATGTCCGCCATACTTATGTGGAGTCACAATATTGCTAAATGTGCTAATTTTGTTGACTGATTACGAGCGCATATTGTTTTATCCTAGTTTGCTCGATACCAGTATGGGTTAGAACACCCTGAGATTATGTTGTATCTTGATATATGCGAGAACTGCAGATAACAATTTGTTGTTATATGGACCTTCAGACCTTTCCAACATGTCTGCCATTTAGCTCTCTCATATGGGGATTAGTCCTACACTTATGTTGTTGTTTGGATATAGCACGAAAACTTATGTTTAAATACCGGTGTCACTTGTGTTGATGTTACACGTGAACAAGGCTTTTATGCTGAAACGCGTTGTGTAATAAACTGCTACTATTACACCTTGGATTCGCTTGTCTCTTTCCTGAGAGCGCAACGTTAATCTGTTTTCCTTGGAATCATTTGAATCACCGGACTGCTTCGCCGGCATTTGCGCCAACTCCCACGGGTCCCAGCACTCCAGAAGAAGCGTCTTTTGGTCATATATATATATATATATTTATATATATATATATATATACACATACATATAGCCTAATCTTTTTTTGCAAACATTTGTTACAATGACTATCATCTTTTCGTTTTGGAGGGAGGATGGGGAGTTAAAAACTAAAAGAGGGAAGTGGTTTGCCTCACCAGATTCAAGCACACACTTTTACAAACTTAAATTACAATTGAAATGAACATTTATTCATAGCTTCACAAAAAAAATCAAAAGGTAGTTTCAAATCAGAAGTCAACCCATTAATCCACAGACCAAAGTGCAATCTGCAATACCATCTGCCTACCTTATTCATGTCCCAGTCTTGTACCCCGATTTTAAACATTTGTAAATAAGGTCTACATTCGTTGAACCACATAACAGTGAAGGTTTGTACTTGCAACAGTCAGCAATTGAATTTAGGAGTTCAAATTAAGGGTGCCTAATCCCTTGCTTACATAGCTGAATATTAAGGGGAAAAAAAGTCTACCTACCTGCCTCCAATATCCTTCGTGACAGGAAAGGACTGTGGATTTATATGTGCAAGAGTAATGAAATCATTCCTCTCCAAATTGCCAACCAGAACTCGAATTTTTGATTCCACCAGACCAATCCTAAAAGGACAATGACCAAATCAGTGCAAGTACATTTACATTGTTCAAGACAATTTATACATGCATACATCACATACCATGCATCCATTTTACTTCTAGAATTCAATATTAAAGTGTATCAAGTTGCCCACTTATATATGTAGCGTGTCAGGACTAGATCAATTGCCCTCAGAGATACAAAAAGATAAAGGGCAAGTGAAGTCTTCAAATCATTAGGCAGAAGTGTCCAAGTAACCACCAACAAAGGTTGGTGCTCATCTCTCCTACAATCAAGAAACTGAGCTTGTTGCATAAAGACCACAACATGTAGCTATGGAGCACTTAGCTTCCCGGGTCAGTCCCTTTTTACTTTATGTAGAAGACATGCAAAGGGAGACTTAAGTATGAATGGCTTCCTTTGAAGTGGGGAAGCAAGGAAAAGGGAAATCACAACACCAGCCAATATCTTCAGCCTTGGATTTTCCATTTCTCTGAAGAACATTTTTGAGTCATTATGGACAGTTAGGATTAGTTACTTACCTGTAATCCCAGTTCTCTTCCAGGGGTATCCTCATCAAAGTCATAAGCATTAGAATATTCCCGCCCATGCGAGGGACCCCAGAAACAATATATATATTACACAATTGCAGCCAGAGCTCGTCCATCCTTCTTGCCTAAGGTGGTTTCTGAGTTTCATAAAAATCAGTCCATTTCCCTCCCTTCGTTTTTTCCAAATCCTACGACCCGAGCCGAGCGGTCACTGCACTCCTTGAATCTTGAGAGTGCTCAAGTTCTATTTGGAAAAGACCAAGGGTATCAGGAAGACGGATCAGCTGTCAACTATGGTTCAATGGGAACGGGCTTTCCAGCGTCCAAGAGATCCCATGGGCGGAAAAATGATTACTGAAAGTTCAAATAAATGTTGATGGGAATATCCACTGCATGGTATACCGGCCTGTTCCCCTGCCCAAAAGTGCCAGACTGCATAAATATCTGGTATACAGACTTATTTTTGCCTTGGCATCACGCTAACCTAAACATGTATGCAGAGGCCTAGGCCTGTCCCAAACTATGCAAGGTCCTGGGACCAGTACTGTGACCTGGAGGGCACACACCAAACCAGCCCTCCATGTGGGCAGAGGGCTAATGTCCCTTTCCTGGCAGTAGGACATAAAACAATGGCGGTTGCATATGGTGTTAGAAGATTAACTGTGTGACCTGACTTTTTACTTGTGCCACTGAGGGGGATGTCTACAGGTCACTCTTGTCTGGTTCTCCAGTTATTCATATGCTTCAGAACATTGCGTTGACATCCTGTGTGTATGTTGATCGAGTGCATATGTAGTGTGTGCAGCACATGTACAGTGATCAGGCTATGTGTGTCAGTGACCCGGAGTGCTGAAGCATGTGGGGTTCATTACTAAGATACCCCTACCCTGGCATAGAGCACAATGGAGGAAGAGAACAGCTTCCAGACATTGGAAGTGTGTTGACTGCATTCTTGTTGCTGGAAGGTGAGGCAATCCAGACAGTGATGGACAGGAGGATAAACACAGGGCTCCTTTTAGAAATTCCATGAGGACATTGGTTTACTCCTTGGTTGTTCCTGAGCAATTATGTATGGTGGATGCTAGAGCGAGGTGTAACTGCAACTTTATGTGTAAGATGAGGACATTTCTAATTCAGGCCAGCGCTCTTGTCTATCCCGTATAACTTTTTTAGTTGGTCTCATGATAGCCACTTACAGAAACCTCATACTTTTGTTTCAGTGTTATGGATGTTCATGTGTGGAGAAAAGCCACGTGCTAACTCCTGCGAGACGCAGTACCCTATGCCACGCCTATGTCCTGAGAATTGTATGAGAAGATCACTTGAAAGGAGAACCATCCCAAAACTGATTTGGAAGTTTGAGACAGTGAATCCATATCCCAGACTAGAAATGGGTCTAAATGTGGGACCCAAACAAGCAAATGTTGTCCAGAATAAAGGTGTCCTATGTAAAGAATGGGAGTGGGAAGTCGAATTCTCAAATGATTGCTCTGTGAAGCCAGTCTCCCGGAGGTGACGGAACATCACACAAAGTCGGTTCTTTCTGCTGAGAAGCAGAGCATGCTGGAGGGCCTAAAGGCCCGCATGCTGAGAGAAAAGAGGGGTCTGTGTGAACCTGTAGGGGAAGATGTCCAGTGAGTCCCAAGGGATGTGGGAATACCACAGAAAGTGAAGGGATGAGGGTGAGCTAGGAAAGACCTATTCTCAAAAGGGTCCTGTTGGTCTACCCTACCAGACTACACAGAGCAGTTACTGCCAGCAATCACCCAATCAAGGCTGCAACTGACATTACAACATGAATCCAGCTTAGGGCTACCTCCTGCTGGATGTGCACTCCGCTGCAGCTGCACCTGGCTCATACAGGAGCCCCGAGGTTGCGCTCACTCAGCCTGGCTCACCTGCTTGAAGGACTCTAAAGTGCCCGATGCGCTCCGTAGAGTGCCACGCACTGCTGTATAACCACTAGACCACCAGCAACTTGAAAACCAAATGAACTGATAGCACATGTCATTTGTGGGGCTGTTGTACATTGATTCTTCATGTAATATGGTTGTCTTTTGTCTTAGTCCTTTCTTTGTGTTTTCTTGTTCTCTGTCTACCACAATGCCTATGTATTTTCTGACTTCTACCTGGAGAATTCCACTAGTGTCAGTTGGTGGTCTGGTCAGCTGGCGAGGTTGTGTACTCAGCTGTGTCCTACAATAAATCTACATGTAATCAACTAGAAGTATCCTGTCATCTCTTACTATCCTATTTACAACATTTTGGCGACGAGGGTGGGATTATTTACAACATTTTGGCGACGTTTTCTGCTGACCAGACCAGAGAAGAAACCATCTAACACAGCCTGAGTTACACCTCGCGAAAAGAACCCACTGCTCTACACCTATGTGCTGCCAGTCTTGTGATCAGAGGAAACAAGAAAGAAGAAACCGCATGAATGAGAGATAAGTCAAATGAATTTTGCGCATCTAAGAAAAGCTTATCTTTTACAAGCGTGAGTTTATTACTGAACCCTGGCAGCGCTGCGCAACAAGAACTCAAGTTTCTGTGGCAATAAGTAAGGTGTAGAGAACCTAAAAACTGAAGAAGCTATCCTCAAGTATTTTTAGCGCCTCGACATTTTAAAGAACATGTTTAAAGTAGCAGCAAAAGTCAAACTAAACTACTTTGCAATCAGCTGCAGCTTAAAGCAAGGAAAAAGGAACTGCCTATAATGTGAAATTCATCACAAGTTTGAAAAGAAACCAATAATTAAGGTGAATACACATGCTGCCAAAAGCGAGGAAATCTGCTCTGCTTCCTGTAATGCTTTAAATGAAGAGTCAGACATAAGAAACAGCATTGATTTTAACTAAGTACTTTTTACGTACAAGGCATTTTTGCTGGAAAAACGAGTGAATCGGATGGACACATGATAAATTAATCAGTAAAGAAAATGAATCAATTAGAGTCACGAACAGAAGAAACAAGTTCAAGTTCATCTACCGTGAGTCTTTAGTACTTGTTAATACCGTTATTCTCCCTCCGTGTTTGATCTGCACTTCTCCATGGCTCATTTTGAAATGATGACGTGTTAGTATCTCTGTTTGCCTCAGCGTAGGGCCTGCCTGCTCCATTGTGACGTGGTGTGCCCAGCCTCATCTCTTAGTAGAGAAACTTCATTCCTCGGTTCCAAGCTGGGTGCATCATCACGTATGGTGCGCAACGTGTAACGTCACTTTGCGACGTCAAGTGGCCATTTTTTTTTTTAGTTTCACGTACACAACTCTCAACAAGAAATGAGGCTCTCAATGTCTAGCCTTCCCTCAACCTGACGCCAACCCGAAAGAACTGTCACACACCGGTGATAATCGGATGGTGGAAGAAGTGGAAGGTGTGTTCTTTATTTGCGTGTGTTTTTCTTTAGATTGTTGTGTGCCGGTAATCACTTACTTGTGGGACTGCATTTTGTTTTCGTATGTTCGAAATTCAGCATTGTTAGTTTCATGCTGTCTGAAGAGGAAGCAATACGTCATCCTGTTGTTTATAGCAGATTTGTGAAGGGATAAAGTGACTAGTACTAAGACTGTGCAACAGTGCCATCCAGTGGATCTTCTCGTTATCGTAACAGAGTTTTGAGAATAATCTAGACACGAGTCAGAGTATCTAGATTTACAGTGAGAATGCTACAATTTTATTTTTCATGATCCACGTGACATGTCCGTCACGATCTCGACTAGTGCCTCACTTCTGTAATTAGTATTTATGCATGGAAAAAAAAAGCATAAAGGAGACTTTGGCTTCATAGAGAAATGTTTAACAACTTTCGGTGCTCGGAATCCTTGGAAAGTCAAAGAGCAGGGTGAATTTAGTCCATAATTGAGCCGGAAAAACGAGGGGTCAGAGGTAAAAGAAAAAGGACTGGACAAAGGCTGTTCCGGAAAATAAATATGGTCAAGGGACAGCAAAAAGGAAACTAAAGCAACTAAAGAACCGCAAAATTAGTCCATAACTGAGCCAAAGAAGCGAGTGGACAGAAGTAAAAGAAATCAAAGTTTGGAAACAGAGCTTGGACAATGGTCATGCAAGTGGAGTCAAGTTTGCAAGATGGACAAAGTGTTCATAACCTGGACAGAGGTCCCAGGTGAGAGTCTCGACGGAAGGTCCACATCGGGGACAGAGGTCCCAAGTGAGACTCTGGATAGTAAATTTACAACGGGGACAAAGGTCCTGGTCCCACGTGAGTCTCTAGACGGTAAGTCCATAATGGGGACAGTGGTCCCAGGTGAGAGTCTCGGCGATAGGTTCATTACGGGGACAGCGGTCCCACGTGAGACTCTGGACGGTAAGTCCACAACAGGAACAGAGGTTCCAGGTGAGACTCGGGACGGTGAGTTCACAACGGGGACAGAGGTTCCAGGTGAGACTCTGGACAGTAAGTCCTCAATGGTGGTCAAAAGGCAAAGGTGTGTCTCTGGACTGTAAGTCCAAGGTGAGTCTCTGGGCATTAAGTCCGCAACGGGGAAAAGTTCCTGGGGAGACTCGGGATGGTAAGTCCCAAGTGAGTCTCTGGTTGGTAAGTCCATAACTGGGGGCAAAGGTCCCAAGTGAGAGACTCTGGTCAGCAAGTTGTAAGTGAGTCTCTGGACTGTCGGTCCACAATGTTGACGAAGAAGAGACTCTGGTCAGCAAGTTGTAAGTGAGTCTCTGGACTGTAGGTCCACAACGTTGATGAAGAATCCAGGATAGTTACAGGGAAAGGTCGATGTGTGCCTCGGTACCTGAAAGAGACATGGATTTCAGTGTCTTGCTGGGAGAGGACAAAGTTTACCGTCAAGTGGCCGGGACTGAAATTGTACTGATGGTGACTTCAAAACTTGGTAAAATCTGAATTGGGACTGTGAGTCCTGAAGCATGTCACTGAAGCAAGGTGAGGATTCTGTGTCGGAACGAATCCAAGAGGTAAATTTGAGACTGAAGGGTTTCAAGATCTTCCAAGTCTAAGGATTTGTGACAGCGAGTTGTTACAGAGAGGTTCTGAGAGGAACCAGGACTACGAGATCTTGTGTCTCATTGTTAGGCAGCTCATTAGCTTGTATTTTGGGGGTCAATGTGGAAAGTGTGTGGCTGTTCTTTCCCATGGCGGTATCTTTTACCCAATGGTGTACCCTTCTTTGGGGAGGGGGTGGGGCTGGTTGGTTCCCATGGTATACTCTATGTAGGGCGTGTTGGAGTATATATTCCAAGGTGTGAACCTTGTGCAACGTTTGTTGTCACCCCTGTTTTGTTGTGTTGTTGGTGGTTAACCTTTTGAGCGTTTTGGGGTCAGTGTGGAAAGTGTTTTGAGAGCTGTTGTGGCTGTACTTTCCTATGGCGGTGTTTTTTTTTCCTTTTACCCAATGGTGTACTCTTCTTTGGGGAGGGTGTGGGGCCAGTTGGTACCCATGGTATACCCTATGTAGGGCATATTGGTGTATAGGTGTTGTTTGATTGTTTGAGTGTTTTGGGGGTCAGTGTGGAAAGTGTTTTGAGAGCTGTTGTGGCTGTACTTTCCTAAGGCGGTGTCTTTTACCCAATGGTGTACCCTTCTTTGGGGAGGGTGTGGGGCCAGTTGGTACCCATGGTATACCCTATGTAGGGCATGTTGGTGTATAAGTTCCAGGGTGTGAACTCTGTGCAACCTGTTGTGTGTTATTGGGGTTAGTGAGGAAAGTGTATTGATTCCTATGGCGGTGTTTTTTTTTACCCAATGGTGTACCCTTCTTTAGGGAGGGTGTGGGGCCTGTTGGTACCCATGGTATACCCTTTGTAGGGCATGTTGTAGGTTTGGTTTCAGGGTTTGAACTCTGTATTGTACCCTTCTTTGGAGAAATAGTGTTGGAAGTTAGTCAATCTCCAAGTTAACCATCATGTGCTGTCGTGTGGTGTAGCCTACTTTGGAAGGTGTGGAGTTGGTGAGTAATCAATACCTATATTAGTTCTCAGGTTGACTGGTTTAGTTTTTCCGAAATGGGTAGTAGTGTTAGTGCTGCTCTTATTAGTCATTGCCCATATCAGTTCCCAGGTTGTCTATCCTGAGGTGTACCCTGTTTAAGGAAAGTTGTGTTATTTACCAGGCTTAGTACCTTGTGTCGTTCCATATTTTGAGGAGTCATGTTTACAGTGTCAGTGTGTCCGTAAAAAGGGAACTTTTGGTTTCTTTAACTTTCTTGCGGTATGTTGTGTTTCTCTCAAGGGTCTATGTTTACACCTACCGTTGGTCAATAGGATATCTGCCCTATGGTATACTCGTGTTTGGGGAGGTTGTGGGTGCGAGCACCTTTCCTTGTTGGATTGATTTTCTTTCTTCTAAACCTTGTTTTGGTTTCTCTAAGGGAGGGGGATGGAGTGTAGTGATATTTCAGATACCTTGTTGTGTATCTTGTTTTTGTATCACTTTTCATCCTGTGTCTCTGAATACTCTTTTGTCTTTGTGGTTGTCGTTGCGGTCTCTTGTATTGTAATCTTTGTTTTGCTTTATTTCTTTTCTTTTCAATAAAGGAGGGAGATGTGTTGTACATTGATTCTTCATGTAATATGGTTGTCTTTTGTCTTAGTCCTTTCTTTGTGTTTTCTTGTTCTCTGTCTACCACAATGCCTATGTATGTTCTGACTTCTACCTGGAGAATTCCACTAGTGTCAGTTGGTGGTCTGGTCAGCTGGCGAGGTTGTGTACTCAGCTGTGTCCTACAATAAATCTACATGTAATCAACTAGAAGTATCCTGTCATCTCTTACTATCCTATTTACAACAGGGGCCATCAGAGACTGCACCTGCTCCAGATTCATGTAGTATTTAACACCGCTGTGGAATTAAAAGGACTTCCTTTTTATTATAGGATATGCTGGATGCTGAAGATATTGAGGCATTTGGTTGATTGCCAAATTGAACTTGAACACCCTGCAGTGCATTTATAAGACGTCTGACACCTTTCACAATTGCTAGCTTAAAAGACAAGTGTGGAAGAAGTGGTGGTGCTAGGCAGAGTTTGCAGACCAATCGTATGTACAAGAGAAACCAGTTTGTACATGATAGAACCTTTCGGAACCGAATGTGCTCACAAACAATCACTTTAAGACAGCATTAACATTTATTAAAGTGCAGGGAATAACACATGAAAGCAAAGATTCAACATTTCCTACATACCTCAAGGTCAAAACGTGAAATCATTAATGTGGCACCACAGAGTCCACAATACAATAGTTTGAGCTTGCAGCCAATAGGTGGCTCCGAAGTAGGTGTACTTGAATAAATGAAGCCTTTGTCATTAGAACATATACACGTCATACTATAGAGTAATGGATGAAAAATAGGACACATACTTTGTGAAATGATTTAACTAAGGACTGTATTAAAAACCTACTTGTTAAAGAGTGAGTCCCAAACCTTTTCAGAGAGGCAGAACAAAGTTGTTTGAAGGTAAGATTTACTTCGTTTGATAAAAACCTATTCCTGAATTTCCAAAAGTGATACCTACTCATGGAAGTAGGTAAATTTTGACTTGGGTCTAACGTTAAGAGACCAACTTTCATGGAGAAAAAGTCTTTATGCACAGATGTGGTGGTGACTTCAAATTCTTCAGTGCAAATCAGAATGATCATTTCTGGTGTTCAACAGCCTCCTACGGAAATGTATTGTAAGCCACACATCGATCAGTGTAGGGAGTCCTACCACCTGTACTCCTTCCCCCCCCCCCCCTCCCCCCACCCTTTCACATTTCCCATGACACCAGCAATCTAAATAGCTTTAAACACTCCATGGCAAAAATAATCAAAAAGGTAGGAACAGATGTCACAATTTGTGCTGAACTTCACCAAAAAATGAATATAGGAAAACCCTCACCATTCTAAATGGAGAACCTCTGTAGATGCACTTGCTGTTAAAACTATGTAATGCCTAGGAAAAAGAGGAAAGTTAGTTAAACTGCAACACTATAGAAACAAATACTACATGTATCCAGCACTTAACTTCAATACCATCAAAACTAAATTGAGTTAGTTAAGCTGGCAAAATGTCCTAGTGGAAGAATGTTTTCTTTCCACATGTCTGTGCAAACCTATAGGTAAAAGAAAGCAACCAGATTCAGCTGGTCCATCCTTTAAAGTTTCGTGAAAAAGGAACCATCCCATATGGCAAATGATACACATTCACAACACTCAAGATATCACAGGGTATTAGCAAAATTATATTTTACCACCCACTTACAAGCCAGCAACTACAGTAAATACCCCATTTGAATGTGGCATGAACGTTGTGTCATGACCACATTGAAACTATATCTACCATAATTAGTTTGCAAATAATGTTACCATTTAGCATTCACCATGAAATACAAATTTCTGCTTCTGTACACGTCCAAAAGTAGTTAACTATAAACATATATATTTATTGGTGTGAATAAGGTCATTCTAGGACCGAAACGAGTCATGGCTGACAATCTCTAAGCAAAAAACTTAATTCGAGGTGAAAACTGGTGTCTGCGCATTGTACGTTATGGATTTGTGGAAGCCACAGGAAGTGAAGATTTGTTAATTTTTATGTCCCTTAGGAAGTTTCCCAATGTGGGCATAACACTCATTTACTCTTTTGGAGAAGTGTGTTAACTTGGCAGGAATACAGAGGAGCACCAATATTTAATGGGTTGTAGGGGGAAGAAGCTTCTCCCTGGGGGAAAATAGAGGAGAAATGTAAATGTGCTCAGATTCCCCATCATCTGGAAAATGCACACCTGCATAAATCTGATTTAGTAGCATATACAAGGAAAGGTGTTTTAAGATCTTGCCAATCTCATTAAACCGTCTCCAAATTTAGCAGTAAACCCATAAAAATAAATTAACACAACCCCGTTCCAGTCAATCAGCCAGGTGCAGGAGTTGGGTACCAGTAAATCAAGATTATTTCACAATTGCAGAGATACACGTTATGGAAGATCCAATGGATAGGTGATTTTCAGAAAATGTCAGGTGTGTAGGTCATGCTCAAAGAATTAGTATTATAGAATAGTAAAACCCCATTTCAATCACAGTATATTGGACCAAACATTAAAATCCACAAGACTTAAGATAGGCGATCAAGGATTTTGTGTTTTGCAGTCACATCAAGTCTCCTGTGGTGAATAGTAGTTACTCATCTAATGAGGTAGGCCACTGGCAGGCCTTCCATCACCCCAACTCACTGCATTTATTTAGTCCACTGCAAAGATGGCAAGTGCCACAAAGTTTCTAAACAGCAATCAAGTATTCTTCAAACTTAAAATGAACCTCTAAACTAAACCAATAAAAGGCATACTTACTTGTACTTTTGAAAAAAGTTTGGTGTTTCAAACAGTTTTGACCAATCCGCTTTTCCAAGCAGAATTTCATCAGTGGCAGCAAGACCTTAATCAAACAGGCAGGAAGAGGTTTTACTTTTTTGAAGTTTACAAGAGATTCACAAATACTGTTATTAAAAAATTAGAAATCCTGAGGCGCACTCAATGAATGTAGAGTAAATACCCTAGATGGTACCTACCTTCCTGGTCTTGGAACATCTAGTTGCTCAAAGCATCAGAGACTGCATAAGCCCTCCCTTTGAAGAGTACATATATTGAAGTACAAATTAAAGTTGAAGAAAACAAGTGTCACTTAATCTTAACAGGCATGCTTTGGGTCACGCGTGATTCTGTTGCAAAATGTTGTATTTAAAAGTTGCTGTGTGTACATAGGAAAGGAGTTAAAGTATTTTCCTACACATTTCTGAAAATGAAATGCTTACCTTGCTTGAACTCCTCCACCATGATTGCTCGGGTTGAAGTGGAAGCATTATAAGTGGAATTCTGCTGAGGGTAAGCAGGAGTGATGATGGGCATGAGATGATACCTGTCACTTGGGTTCACCTATGAAATGAGCATTAAAAGATTGGTTGCTTTTTTTTCCTTTCAATTTTAGTACGTAATGGTAGCCAATGAAAATCTTAAGGCAAATACCTACCCTTGGATCCCAAACGGGCAGGTTTAGATTGCTGTCTTCTGGTTGCTTCAGCAACACAGGATTTGGCCATTCCCTATTGAAACAGAGAACATCTAATCTTAGTATCGATCACATTGAAATTTAGATACAATCATTCAAAGAGCCAAAAGTCACAAGACCCTAGTTGCATCCAAAAGGGGCAATCTATTGCTTATCTTCAAAATTACAAGAGGGCATTACTACATATGTATCTGACCTGCATTGTAATGTTTTGTAGCGTAAGCAACATATGGCAAATAGAGTGACAGAATAGCAAACAGTTGCCAGGGCAGGCTCTTCTACTGCCTGAATTCTACTCAAATTATTTTACCTAAAGACATCAGGGCCTCTAAGGAGGTAACACCAGAGACCAAAATCAACCAGCAACTCCTGGATGTTTTTTAAAAAAAAACCTTTATGGATACAAAAGTGTACACAGCTATTCAACCGAACATCCCGGAGGCACGGCAGCACAATGAAAGCACAAACTTTGCGGTACACACGGATCATAGTACCGGATACATGAGGTTTAATTTTCATTTTAAAATCAGGATAGGTTCAAATAAGACAAATGAAATTCCCATGTGAAATAAGGAAGTATAAAGAAGGGGGGAGGAATCAGGTGCCGGAGTTTAAAACATAATCATCGAATGAGCGGGCCAAACGAACGAATCCAACACAGTTAAACGATATCAATTAAGCGAAGGAATCGAGATGGGCATGTATACAGTCACTATGTGTACCAGGCAAGCGCCCGCCCATTGCTGTCAATGACACAGTAAGTGTTGAGGCACAGGTTACGACATATCCTCGAGATCTCAAAGATTAACCCAATATATTGATCCCTAACCCAGAGAAAGTGAAAGGAAAGCCAGAAAAGCGAGAAGAAAAAAGGCCATAGAAACAAAGAACGTAAAAACAAAACCCCTCCCCCAACCCCCCACCCTGCACCCCTGCAGATGGCTACGGCCTACCCCCCCTAGCAGCGTGCCTGTCGCCCAGTAACCAAAACCCGAAATATAGTAAGAGTGTAGAGTTATAAAAGAAAGGAAAAGAAAAAGAGAAAAGGTGGAGGAGGAAACTGCCATATTACACCCCCCCGATAGTCCCATTTCCCCTCCGTCCGACACATACAGCCCTAAAAGCAGTCAACAATCAGTGGAATCAAGTCAGACAAACCAATGAAGGGAAGACGTTAAACATCGCCCAACCTCCCGCAAAGCAATTAGTTAGTGTCCCTCTCCACTCCCAACGCCCCAGATTCTCTCTCCGACCAACCATATCATCCTTGTCCCCTCCGACTCATCGAGCAAACTCAGTCCAATAGTGTCACCGTTGCCCTTGAAGAATCAAAAAGGTCTAGCAAGTCAATGACCGGTGGTGCTAGTCGTAGCCCTCCGTAGCTACCAGAGTCCCCTTCACAGATTCAACGTCCCGGGGCTCAATAGTCCACAGTCCCGCACGGTCTACAGGGACAGTAGAGGGGCCATGCATCCATCGGTCGCCATCAAACCCCGGGGAAGGGAGGAACCACGCAGTGATTCCAACAACAGGGGCACACGGCGGTAGAAGCGGTTTTCCATCCATAGTAGTGAAGTCAGTAGCGCTCTGGGACAAAGACAATAGTGGCAAATCAGTTTCACGGCCAGGGTCCCGATCTTCCGTGTGGTAGTCCAGTATATGCCGGTGCTTAGAAGGAACAGGCGCCAGGCACGATCGCTCAGTGCCAGTGTCGTCTGCGACCAGTTCATGAAGCCTGGCCTTCACAATAGAGTGAAGGTCCCCAATGGCGGCCATCACAGTCCGCAAAGACGGCTCACACTGTCCCCGGGTTTCCGCCCATCGCTCTGTTCTCAACATCGGTGAGTACCTGATGTCACCGGGCAGGCAGACTGGAGTGGGGGCGGCCGGCGACGGAGAGTGCACCCTCGGGTAACAGAACACGGCCGCCGATCTGTGGCCCCACTCCTGCGGCGGCTCAGTCTCCAGAGCAAAGACCCCCCCGAAGGGCGGTCAGGCGTAGACAGCAATTCTCCTTTGCGCGTACCATATCAACCGTTCTCCACACACCCCAGGCCAGGAGTTTCTTTTCTGCGGCAAGGGGCCGGTCTCTGTCCAGGTCTCACGGCCGATGTTGTGCAGTTGCGACCCGGCAGGACCTGTACTCGAGACCCCGGCTCGTAGGGCAGTTGGAGGCCGGAAACTTCAACACGACGTAACTCAGCAAATCTGAGCGCTGAGAGTCTCGGGACCACACCAATGGACACAGCAGTCGTTCATCTGTGCGAGGGTCCGGCTGGAAATCAGGATGCGAGACAGGATATACGATCGACGGACGAAGGTCAGCAGAGCCAAGAGCTCATGCGACCATCTTGCTTCGCTGCGTAGCTCCTACTCCTCCTGGATGTTTTTAACGAAAAGGTTGCAAAGCTTAGTTACTCCATTGACCGACCAATGTCCCAATAAGTTAATTGTAAATGGTCAACAGGGATGACAATGGACAAAAACACAAGACCTTTAGATGCACCTGTAAAGTAAACAGATTTGGAGCCTATTGCTGCATTGTACCCTCAGTAGCTTAGAATACAGTGGGGTCCGTTAGCCAATTGCAATCGACTGTTAGGTTCCAACTTCACCTGGCAACCAAGGACAATAGAATCCTTACATAAGGTCCTGGAGGAATGCAGCAGGATAAAGCTATAGCTAGGTGGCAGCACCCCAATTAAGATTTACTCCTGTGCTGCATTCTGGAGGAACTTTGTTTGCCCCAGGTGGCCCCCGCAGAACCCAAGATTGAACCTGCCAATGGTTTATTCATGATATTGGTTTAATGTGGCTACAGGGAGAACAGCGAAGAAGCCAGCAACCGAAGATAATTCCACAAAAATATGTAAAGAAAATCTATACATCAGAAGTGCTTAAAACACTGCAAATCGGTTCTGTGGAGGCTAGATGGTTGAGCAGACATGGGCCTGCAACCTCCTTTAGAGCTACAGTCCTACCCATTCCCCATCTCAAGTGACAGCAACCAGTATATTGGCTATCCAATCCAATCCTCCTGCTCTTAAACACAAGAATCAAGACATTTGTTAGAATGCCTATCCAATGGCTGGAAAGGTAACAAAGCTGTGGATTACAGCTTACTAGCAATGTTTGGATAGCTGAACTCCAGAGTATTAAAACCAACAAATGACAGTTTAACACTTGATGCGCCATCATTCCAAGGACAAGCCATGCACTGGAGCGGCACTATTCAAAGTCTAGTGGATAGGAATGTCCAATGCTAACAATTTATAAGTCTATTTGAATTCTGTTGGAGCATTTATAAGTATTGCTCCTATGGTACAAAACCCAGACCATGGAAGATAAAGGCAATGTACCTGGAAACCATTTGACCCTATAGGTTGAGTGCCTGATGCAGAGTCTCATGTATTACGCAGGTCAAGGATCCAACTTGCATGCTAATCTACTGTATTCAAGCCAGGGGTAGGACAATCAGGGGCTTGGAAAAAAGTACCAGAAAGTACAAAGTATTTCACACTTTGGAATGTTTAAGAAAACTTGCAGGCATTCCAGTACACCCAGTCTTCGTTCTGGATCAAGCAAATGTGTGTCAGGACAACATTTAATGTTGTAAGAGGCTTGAACATTGGCAACCTTTACGGAATTGCCATGGAGTAGTTCCTACAGAGCATACACATTTTGCCACTAAGACTTAGTGCTCCAGTGTTATTGAGTGAGGAGGTTTCTCGCTTCCTGGTGGTGACAAAGTGGGGTATTCGAAAAGACAGTGTGACTGACAAACAATGGAAGATCCAAAAGATCTCTATAGTTATTCCACAATTTGAAATATAGAACTCCATTATGGAGTTTTCTTAAAGCATTGGTTTGGAAGGCATTTTTTCTAGCCATCAAACCAGTGAAGCATGGTTGGCAGTGTAGTTAAAGACCAGATCCTTCTCCTGCTTCATGAATAGCCTTTAGTCTATGTCCCTAATTGCAAATAGCCTTGGACAGTTAGCAACTTTGTTGACCTAGGATGAGGAACAATTGACAGCAGTAGCCAGGTCCTGTTGCTTCAGTCACACTCTTGTAAGCAGTCTTCAAATAAAATAAGGTACTCTAATTTAAGTATGTCTTTCCAGTCAATTAAGAAAACTCTAGCCTGAGGACCTTGTTGGAACAAAAACATTTAGGTCGTATCAGTCATCTAGGTTAAGTCTACAGCAACTTTGTAGTACGTCCCATCACAACTGCATCTCATGCAGTGTTGAACAATTCAGCTCAAGCATGGCTTCATTTAGTAAGTCACACCTGCACTCACCAGGCAGGAGTGAAGAAAATCTGTCCGTATGTCAAAGCTAGATAAGGAGTGCAATTGCGGGGAGAGGGCAAGATGGCGTCCGCTGTGCAGGCGGGTGTGTGAGGAGCTCTGACCCTCGACTCGGCTCACCTGCTGTTGCTGCCTTTGATGGCTGGTCTGGCCAATTGCTGAACTCCGGTGTGGTGGCGGAAAATTCTAAAAGCCTTTGAGATTTGTCATCGATTTGCTGCCGTGGTGTAGGCGCTCTGGCGTCTGTGGACCGTTGGGCTGACCGCACCGGTTCTCTGCTTGGGAACCTTGGAGCCTAGTGGGCGACGTGTGTGGCTTACTGAGCAGGGAGAACCTAGTGAGTCGGAGTACGGAGATGCGCCGCTGCTGGAGGGGAAATAGAGACTGCGGCTGTCGGTGGATTCGCTGTGATGGTTTGTGAAGCCGGTTGCAGGCTACAGGTACCTGGGAAGCTACATAGGGAGGTGGACGTGTGTGAATGACCTGGATTTTCAAAAGTCTTGAGAGTCTGAAGATTTTTGGGTTTGCGTGCCTACCGCTCAGTGCAGTAATAAGTGCAGCGCTTTGCTATATTGACTGGAGGAAATTGCAGTAGGATTACATTTGGATTGTAGTCTGAAGTTAACTATTTCCGGCTGGTGCATCGTATCCCTGATAATTGGAACTGTTGCTAGTATTACACCCGGGAGCCGCAACTGTTGCAAGCTTTTGGAAAAAATAAGGAGTGGAAAAAGTAAAAGCGAGGAGATAAAATAGGGGGATAAAAATCTACTACATTTCAAATACTGAGACTGTGGCTGGATATATACATGGCTATCAATGCTTGAGGAGTTGGAACTTTTTAAAAATTACGGCACGATAGGCTCAGCTTAACTATATTATGCCACCTAAAGCAGCTAGGGGTGGAAAAACTAGACATGTAGGCGAAGTGACAGTTGGTACACGTGCCGCACTTTACGCAAAATCCAAGGAAATGCAAGTCGCCCAGGATTCTGGACATGTCGGGCCAAGTAAAGATACTAGCTTGGGCAATCCAAAGATACTACAAATGTTTGTCTGCTGTTCGGGGAAAAAATGCTGGTATTGCTGCTCCCAATTCCAACTCTAATCTTAATTTAGAGGAAGGGACTACTGGTAGTGTAGAAAATATGGAGCAATGTCCTCCATCTCAGGCAACGATACCTCCTGCGATACCTTCTATTTCGGAAGAGATTGGTGAGGGCGCTAATGATTTGAACGTGCAGGAGGACGGTAAAGATGCTGTAAGCGAGGGAGAAGCCCATGAGCCACTAAGCAGTAAAGATGGGGAATTCTATTCCTTGTCTGAACAGTCTGAAGGGTCGGATTTGGAAGATGAACTTTCACTTCCGGTGGACGAAGATGGTGACAACACTTCAAAATTCCCCCAATATGGATGGTAGTCAATATCAGAACATTTCTTCTGCAGGTACTTCCGCTCAGGTCTCTACCATACGAAAGAAGGATAGAGGATGCATTGTTGGATCAGCTACTGCTATCCAAGTGACTGACTGGGATCTATCTGTGGGAACACAGCTTTTGGAGAGGTTAGATCTTTCTGATCAAGTCGATGGAGGTGTAGTAACTGTGGTATCTAGCCAAACATCTGGCTCCATATCTCTGGAGGAGATTTATAGGTCCATTAACGACCATAGGCTAGAGGCCCGTGCTGAACATCTCAAAACTCATACCGCATGTAAGAAGTTACAAAACACTATCCGGCGCCTTGCCAAGACATGCAATGATTTCACTGACCATATGGTAGAAGCAGAGGCCAGGATATCATCTTTGGAAGACCAGATGGTGTCTCAAAAGGCAGATATAAAGGCACATAAAAATGACGCCCACAATAAGATTGAGGAATTGGAAAATTGCCTCCGTCGTAATAACTTACGAATATTAGGGGTCCCGGAAGGCCTAGAGGGGCAGGATACACGGAGGTTTGTAGTAGAACTTTGAGGAAGCATTTCCTGAGGTGACAGAATGGAATTGGACATGTGAGATTCAGAGGGCCCATAGATTTCCTTTCCGGATGCGACCAGTAAGAAGCACGCAAGTAGGACCCCAGCAACCTCGGGCAATTATGATTTCTTTGAATAATTTTCTGGCAAGACAGGTACTTTATGATAAGGCCAGACCGACAGGAAGAGAACTGGTAAAGGTATACAGTTTTTTGTGCGGACAGATTTTTGTCACTCTACTGTAGAGAAACGCTGGAAGCTTCGACAATTAATTGCTCCATTTCAAGCTAAGGGTCTACACGTATTCCTATTACAGCCAGCAACATTAAAAACTGTCCATAAGGACCAGACCTGCTTTTTCACATCAGAGGCTGATGCAAAAGACTATTTACTTACGTTGGTCTGACTGATTGGCATAGTACTCAGACAATTTAGGTTTTAATTCTGACCTTTATTATATGTTTGATGTTCATATCACTTGGAGAGAAAATGTTTATAAATTAGAGCATAGTCTTACTGGAAGCCACTCACCGAACATCACACGGGTGTTTTACCCTATTGCCTTAGTTAAGGTGGGGGGGGGGGCACTTTGGGGGGGGGGGGGGAGGGGTGGTACGGTGGTTTGTGGGAGGGGTAGGGGGCACTTCGGGTCAGGGGGAGGGGAATGGGGCTGGGGGAAAAGACAAAATGTCAGTTCATAACAGTTGGTTTGAGTTTTGTGGAGTAGATATAGCTTCTTGGTTAATAATAATAGTAAATGACTTGCAATTTATAAGCCTTGATGGCGGCAAGGTGTCCACGAATCTGCTCCTTTAATGTCTGCGGCCTTAATAATGTCATGAAAAGAAAACTGGTCACTAACGAGTTGCGTCATATCAATCCGGATATTCTTTGTTTGCAGGAAACCCATATTCCATGGTCTAATTATAAAATTCTATCCTCGATGGGATTTGGGCTGCTTGCTTTTTATAGACAAACTACTATGAACAGAGGTGTTGCTATATTGGGTAGGCTGGGGTTGTAGGAACGGGTAAGACACTGGTGGATAATCTCGTGCAGTGGGCGATCACCGAGTGCATAATAGAGACTACTAAGATTACAATATGCACAGTATATGGTTCTAATCTTGACGAGGCTGACATTTTTGAGTTTTTAAATGTAGAATTGGCACAGTGGGCAACCCCTTTGATAATACTTGGGGATTTTAATATACAATGAGATACTCAAACTTGGAACCCTCCTAAGAATTATAAAGGCCGCAAGCCAAAGGTATTTAGGGCTTTAAGTCAGCTGATACTACAACATGGTTTGGTTGATGGGTTGGCAACGCTTCACCCTGGGAATCCTGGGTATACTTTGTTTTCTTCTCCCCACTCTAAACTAGTAAGATTAGATTATATTTTCTTACTCGATTTCTAACGGCCCAGTGGTTATAGACTTAACAAGATGTACAATGAAGCGTGAAGTGCGCAATTTACTTTTAGTAAAAAATTAGTCTGCGATGAGCAATTTATAACTCCTATTATGGCATGGCCATGCAGTTTTTAGATCTTAACCGCTGCACTGCTTCTCAACCTATGGTTTGGGATTAGTTTTAAGCGAGACTTCAGGGGGGGGGGGGGGGGGAACATGTAGTTATGGATGGGCCAAACAAAAAAAACGAAAAGCTTTGATAACTGGACTGTTAGCAGAACTTGGAGTGGCAGAATGCGAGCTCACCACCATAATTTGTTCCAACACAGACTCTCGTATAGCACAAACTAAGGTCGCTAGTTGTAAAGCTAGGATTAATGAATATGGAGTCAAGATCATGCTGCCTAATATCAAGCTTATAAAACTGAGATATAAATATGGGGAGGCAACGGGCAGATGCTTGGCTCAAAGAATGCAGGGCAGACAGGTGGCGCAACGCATTGAGGTATTAGAAAATGATAGCCGAGATATGGTTGAAACTATGGACGAAATGGAATTTGGAATTTTTTTGTAAGTATTATCAAGAACTATATACTCAAGATCCTGTTGCTAAGGAACTAATTGAGTCTTATCTGCAGGAGTTTGATTTCGGTAAACTCTGGCCTTTCGAGAGGCTGGAGGCTCCATTTTCTATGTTGGAATTACAGTCAGCAATACATGAGTTGGCACTTGGGAAAGCATCTGGTCCGGATAAACTCCCTTTGGAGGTTTATCGTTTATTATTTGAAATTATTAAAGATGACATGCTTATTACTTACAGAACTGCTCAAGGCGGAAACCTCCTATCTCCTCGGACGATGCTAACATAGTAGTTTTTAAAAAAAAGGATAAAACCCCTTGCTCCCCTGGGTCATACAGGCCTATATCTTCAATTAATGCAGACGCTAAAATGTATTCTAAAATTTTAGCAACTCTGCTCTTGCAAGTTGTTCTTTTGCTTGTATCTCCGCATCAACACAGGTTTCTCCCTGGCAGAAGCACGGTCAACCATCTCCATAGGGTTATATCAGTAATAGATTATGCAACTATGCTACAAAAGAATATTGGCATTATCTTTCTTGATTTTGAAAAAGCATTTGATCTTGTCACATGGGTTTTTTTATGGGCTACAATGCAGAAGATGGGGTTTGGACCGGACTTTAAGCAGGCTATACATACTATATACAAGTGTCCTCGTGCTAAAATATGCACTATGGGATATGAATCTCCAGTTGTACATATAACCAGGGGAACACGGCAGGGATGTCCGTATTCTCCTCTGCTTTTTGCTATCTATATAGAACCATTACTACAGCTATAGGAGTCTACTAATTCAATTCAATCTATGTTAGTTGGTGAGTACAACATACGTGTTTTAGCTTACGCGGACGATATTGCAGTTGTGACATCGGATCCTGCATCTGCTCTAAGAGGTAGAAAACTTAATGCAAATGTTTGGACAGGTTGCTGGGTACAAACTAAATATCTCTAAAACTCAAGTCGTCTGTACGGCTGGGCTGTGTTCAGGTGAATCACGAGTAACACCTGAGGCTAAGTACCTGGGGATTAAAATTAGGATGTCTGTCCAGGAAATAATAGAAGTAAATTGTTCTGGCATTGTAGGCTCTGTAAAAAAAACGACTAGAAAT
Source organism: Lissotriton vulgaris (assembly GCF_964263255.1). Taxonomy (NCBI): domain Eukaryota; kingdom Metazoa; phylum Chordata; class Amphibia; order Caudata; family Salamandridae; genus Lissotriton; species Lissotriton vulgaris. The sequence continues at coordinate 1,357,573,756 of NC_141694.1, forward strand.
GGTAGAATGCCTACATCTGTCAATGGTTGGGCGCCGGAATGTATTAAAAATGTGCATTCTTCCTAAAGTACTCTACTATTTCCAGACAGTTCCCTTAGAGCTAACACGGACACAATTAATGCAGCTCCAGTCTGTTAAAGACAGGTTTATTTGGGGGTGGAAGAAAGCCCGTCGGGCATCAAAATTTATGATGCTTCCATTGACCTGTGGAGGGTGGGCGGGGGGGTTCCAAATGTTTTTTATATTTAATGTGTCTTATACAAAATTCAAAATATATGGTAATTGGGAGGGGCGGGGGGGGGGACAAGACGGTTTGAATCTCCTAATACTTACCAGATGACATTAGGGAACTCGGCCCGCGCAGCTTTGTTGAAATTCTTTGAGCCAAGTTATTTTAAGCGTACTAGATTTAAAATTATGATTGCAGCATATAAGGGGTGGAAAATGATATGTAAAACTTTGGCCATAAGACGGATACATTTTTATACACCCTTAGAATCTACAGAAATATTCCCGGGGATATTCTGGGATACAAAGTTGAAAGTTTGGAGAGATAATGGGATATGTTGTTTGGGTGATATGTATAAGGATGGTGTATTGATTGCTTTTTCGGATTTAATGGCAACATATGCAATCACCAAGAATGATTTCTTTAAATACCTACAGCTACGTGATTTCTTGCATAAACATGCCTGGTCACAGGGTATTTTGCATAATGAATTTATTGCAGCTATGCATAAAGGGGCAAAGATAGGGACGTTATATGAAATGTTACTTTCTAAGCAACAAGACGATTTAGCTATTCAAGATTCAAAATGGCAGGTTCGACTAGGCAACTCTGGTTTGTCATTACAAACTTCGATCGATTTGGCAAGTGAAGTAATTCTGTCTGCAAATTTGCGTACACATTATAAAACCCTTTTTAATTTATACCATACACCAGTTAAAATGATGAAGTAAGGCAATATTTATGATGGTAAATGTTTTAGGTGCCAAATGGAGGAAGCTGATATAGTTCATATATTCTTTGATTGCAATGCACTAACCCAGCTTTTTGTATGTATTGAATGATTTTTGTTAGAAACTACTTAGGTGCCTTGCGTAATAAATCAGGAAATGTTGCTTTTTGGGGTTTGTAGTGGGACAGAATTTATACAGAATAACTATTCTAATCATTATTTTATTTTTATGGCAATGGTGGTGGCTAGACTGTTTAGCTACAATGTGGTTGAAACCAGAGGCACCAGCTTACGAAATGTGGCGAGCCAAATTTTATAATGTGTTTTATTTTGAATATAATTTGTATCGTCTTAAGTCACTGCAAAAGAAACAATTAGGGCTGAAAATATGGCAGCCTATGCTGCAACATCTAGACGTCTCGTTGCAATAACAATATTGATATGCTTTAATGATGTATTTGGTTGTTTTAGTTTCGAATGTATGTAACATACTTATCCCTATGCCTGGCTTGTTTTCTTTTTTTTCTACTTGGATTGTTTTCCCAGTTTCTGTTTTGATGTTATGAACTGAATAATAATAATAAAAAATATATTTAAAAAAAAGGAGTGCAATTGAGCAGTTTAGTCTAAGATTGTGGGTTTGCCAAGAAATACAGTTGGCTCCTGCTCTTTCAAATACCTACAAGGCCCTAACAGTCTATCTTCTAGGGAGCTGTAGACGGAACCTTGAGCCTTACGATGAAATCCAGCTTCACACTTCTCACCCCTTTGAGCAATCAACAAGCTTTCATTCAGATCAGAAAACTGTAAATTAAAGCGAGGCTGAGCTTCGTAAAATGGAGTTGTATGACCTGAATACCAAACAATCAATTGGAGGAGGATAGGAGATTTGCACAGGTTCACACCAAAAAGTACATTACAACAATCAGTCTAAACCACCACACACATAGCTAGTCCTGAATGCTTGTGACTGAAACAGAGATCTACTTATTGAAATTTCGCATTACATTTTATTCAATTACTGCTGCTCATCCCAAGTTAACGAACATTCTTCTGATCAAATGGAACCAAAAACATTAGTTTCCTGCCAAGATCTTCATCCATACCGTATTCTCTTAACCGTGGGACTGCATCTTTGTTGAGCTGTTCAAGGTTCTCTTGCGACTACTGTGCCTTTAGCCTGTGGGCCCTCTAGAGGGTCTTTTTTGGATTCAGTGGGCTCCCCTGCTTGCTCAGGCGTGCTCCGATTCTCCTGTAGTTGGCAAGTCCCTTGGACCTTGTTGAATCCAATGTTGCTCCTTTTTAGTTTACAACATCTGTTGCTGCTGCCAAGGCTTTTTAGTGCTCTCGCCAGACACCAGCTTCCTGGTTCTAGACTTCTGATGTGGGACAGCTCATGAACTACTCCTCGTTTTCCACAGCATTCCCTGGTCCTCACAGCTACAGCAGCAAGGTCAGTCATCACTCCTGCATCGTCCGTCACTTTTGGATTCCACAGGACTGTCCTTCGTCGCCCGTGGCATCTTTACTGAAGTCCTCCATTGTGGTCTACGTCGATTTCCAACGTCACTTCACACGTACGAACCAGGCTTCCCTCATGTAGGTATCCACCGGTGGGTGGGCACTCCAACATTCTGTCTTCTACGGGGTTTCATAAGGGTCCACTGGGCAGCATCCTTCTTTAAAGCTACAACCGCAACTTTCCCAATGACTTGTATTGAGTATGCAGTGGTGTTACCACTCTGCACAAAACTCCGTAGTGTTCCTGGGTACTTACCTCAGGTGGTTCCTTGTGTCTCCACCTCTTCTTAGTCGCCTGGTCCTAGCATTGACTTTGGTTGGTGTTTGCATACCACTTCCATAGTATATGGTTTGATCTCCCCTTGGAGACCACTATGCATTTGTGCTTACTTACCCGTTTACAATTTAAATAGTGTATATTTATGTAGATATCTTCCAGTCGAAGATATACCAATGTGTTAGTGAGTGTGTATAATAAATAGATTTTTTTTTATAACTACACTGTGGTTCTTTTTTGTTTAACCTACACTATATAATTAGATCTGGTAAAATAAGTTGATTACACCTTCTGGACTAAGCCTGAAGGCTGCTTAACACAGCTAGCCTAAGAAGAACGCTCTTACTTGGTGTCTAAGACCACTAAAATCACCATAAGGGTTGTTTGAATTAAGGCAAGGTGCTTCACTTAAATAATTGTGCACTGTATACTAGGCCAGACTACAAGGACTCTGCTGACTAAGTAATCTGGAAAAAAAGGAAAATTCTTTACTACAGAAAGTACTAAAGCTCCATGCCATTCGAAATTTGCTGGATTCAACCATGAAACGGTCAAATGGAATAGTTCATCTGTAATTCCAGGTCTCTCGAAAAGGAATTTCCATTATAGTCATAAGCACTGAATAGTCATGCCCACAATAGCCACCCAAAGCACTTCAATATATAGCTTCTTACGTGTAGATTTTTGCCTTTCTTAGGGAAGGCCTGCAGAGAAAAGAAAGAAAACAGATAATGCAGCCTATAGATCGAGGATACAATGGCCCACTTCTTCAAAATGAGATCCAAAAAAGGGTCAGAAGGAAGCATATATGTGTAATTGTATGCTGCCTTAGCAAACTGCGTAAATCTTCCTCTCAACCCCTTTTTATAATACAGAAGGAAAAAAGGATAGTATAGGACCTTAAGAACTCAGATCACCAGTATCACATCATGCTCAGGTGACAAATGGTGCAGCTCTTTTTGAAGACTATGCATGATATGTAGATCCCCTGTTAACCTCTGTCCACTCCACCAGGGAGGGTTGCTTATGACTATAATGAAAGTTCCCCTCCAAGAGAACTGGAGTTACATGTAAAACTATTCCTTCTCTCGCGGGGGATTCCATTTATAGTCATAGGCACTGAACAGAGTAGCAAGACAATGTGTACTAAGAGCAGTGGATGAGACCGAATTAAATACAGTAGTTTAAGCGAATACATTTCTGAGGGAAGCCTTTCTTACTTGAGCATCTGCTCTAGCATTACAATCGAGGCAATACTGATTGGTGAATGTATGTACAGACCTCCAAGTTGCTGCTTTGCAAATATCTGGAATCCAGATATTCCTTAACTCTTTCCTAGCGTTGGAGGGCCGGGAACCATCTGATGACACAGTGGGCATGGGCCCGCTCCCGGCCATCCTAGCACCCACCCAAGGGGGAAGTGCACCCCCCGTGGGCATTCATCATGCTGCCCCCACCACCCACTCCATGTGATCTAATGAAGTCAGCGTGCCTCGCATGCGGACATTACATGAAGCCACACATGCTGGAAGGAAAGAGGTGGCGAGTTTCTTCTTGGGGAGGGGGAATTTAAACAAAAGAGGCATTGGTGGATAGGGTTTTCCTTTCCTCCGATGGGTGCCACTTGAGCATTCCTGCTGCAAGATCGCATATGGGGTGCAATCATGCAGCAGGAACACCCATCAGGGATTTTTTTTAATGTATTCTACTGTTTGCGGGGAGCAGCCCCTTGGGCAAGGGTCTCTCCCCTTTGGGAAGCAATGTTTTTGACCGTTTGTTGCCCCCTAGTGGGCAGATTGGGCATATTTTTTTATCGTGCCCGCTAGGCCACCAGGGATCTATTTGTGGGGAGAGGCCCAATGGGCAAGGGTCGCTCCCCTTAGGGGACCATTATTTTGGCAGTTTCTGCCCCCCTGGGGGCAGATTGGACCATATATATTTTTTTATTCTGCTCCATTAGACCACCAAGGATATATTTGTGGGGAGCGGCCCATGGGTAAGGATTGCTCCCCTTTGGGGAGCATTATTTTAGCCGTATCTACCCGGCTGATTTTGTTTCTTTTGTATGCAACACCAGGGATTTCAGTTTTTTTGTTTTATGTTGGGGAGCAGCCCCTTGGGAAAGGGTCGGTCCCCTTTATGGGGTGAATATTTTGTCATTTTCTGCCTCCCTTAGGGGCAGATCAGCCTGTTACACCCATCTGCCCCCAATCGGGGCAGAAGCCATTAGATACCAGGGTTTGTTTTATTTCCATCTAGGACCCTAATTTGATATTCCCGATTCATGCCCTTGTGCGGTTATAATCAATAATATCCTTACAAAGGCATAAGAATCATATCCATATTCAGTAATAGCCCATGCAGTCCAAAGCACAGCACGGCTACTCCCATCGACTCCTAGAAAGCACACCGCGTTCTTTAAACAAACCAAGCCTCCAGCAGCCCGGGAAATCCCCCCCCTGCTTTTGTTTTGAACAAGAACTCCTGGAGTCCAGCAAGAACTGTTAGTTTTTAGTGACGTCTTATGTCCAACCTTACGTCAAACCCGGCACCTTTCAGGTATAAAATACCAACGGTTGCCTTAAGCAAACACACGGTGGTTTGGAGCAGAGCGGCTATCTACTTGCCCGAGAGCCCAGCTGATGCAGAGCCCACGGCAGCCGCCCCTCCCCTTTGATGCGCTGGAGAAGCTACTTTTCTCACGCCGAGAAAATTCAGCTCCGGTGTTCCGAGTCACCCTTGCGAGTTGCTGGGAGATAGAGTCCTGAAGAAAGAGTTACCAGACCTCCCACATTCTATCACTAAGGACGGAGCTGACTAAACCCTTCAAGAGAATTCTTGAATCAGATCCTTGGCAAAAACAATCTTAACCAACTTAACTTAAACTGCTACTTACTTACTCCTTCCCAAGTATTAGGCTTCGGTCAGGTACATCGGGGTAGGCGTAGTTAGAAGCACCAGTTGAGTAAGTTAGTCAATGGTTGTATGTATATATATTTTATCTATTTTAAGTATCATATGGCTAAGAAACCATATCTATGCTTTTACAGTATTACTTCGCAATACTACTTTTACTGTACGCACTTTACTTCATAATAAGTATTGCAATTGTGGCAATTCATTTCTCTTGCATGAGAAAGAAGACTGTTCAATAAAATAACACCTTTTTATTGAAAACGCCCGTCTCTTTCTCTGCACTCTGATGAAACTAAGTATGCACGATTGACTGAGTGAAATCGCAGTCTATTGTTTTCACACGACTCTGGAGATACATTCTTTATTCTAAGGGAGCAAAGTTGTCATGTTTATGCGGTTGTCAGAAACCGAATCCCTTCTTGTCTAAATCAGGGAAGTTAACCCCTCCCTATTCATTCGAGAAAGTTTCTAGTGACATCTGAGATAGCTGGCAAACCTAAATTAAGTCTAACATAATCAGTAGAGACCTAGATGACCTCAGTCCTAAGTCTACACTGCTGTTTATGTTATTCCATTGCGCAGAGCCTATTGGGAAAATAGGAACTACACTACAGGTTTGTTTTGGGTTGTTGGGAGCAGCCCCTTGGGCAAGGGTGGCTTCCCTCTATGTGGTGATTATGGCAGTTTCTGCCCCCTTTGGGGGGGAAGATCGGCCATATGTTTTCAGGCCCATCTGTCCCCAAAGGGGGCAGAAGCCACTAGACACCAGGGATTTTTTAATGTTGGTGTTGGGGAGTGGCCACTTGGGCAAGGGTTGCTCCCCTTATACGGAAGGGGGTGACTTAACCCCTTTGGGTGCAGAGTGGCCTTCTGCTTTTAGCTATATTAGTAAGTATTATGGCTAACTGAAGAATTACTGCTCAGCAGGTGGTTGGTATGCTTTTTAAATCTTCCCCAGACCAGAGCGTCTGAGGGAGAGGAGGGAGTACAAGATTCTGGCAGTGAGATTTCTGTCCATGATGAATCATCTGATGATGAAGCTACTCAGTGCGGATGAAGTGCCAGTTTCAGAGGAGGACACCGATGTGTCGATGGTGCAGCAAGAGGCATCTGGATTGCAGCCTGGGGTTGCAAGGCTTCCCATTGGAGGTGCTGAACTCTAGGTTGATTTAAACATGGTGCAGCCGGTGTTTCCTTCCTTTAGTGGTGATTAAGGGGGTAGAGTGAATTGTGAATTTTTTCTGCATATACAGTTTTTTCAGTTGTTTATGGATGATATATTTTTAGCGGAGAATGTTGAGCAACAAATTTATATGTTGAACAGTTTGAGGGACAACAGTACCATACTTAGGCCCTGCTCTATAGCTACTAGGTGGACTCCCAAAAACTTCATCTCATTCAGATTTGTAGGTTTGTCTTTTTTGATGGGCTTAATAAGGAAGCCATCCCTGGCTTCATGTTAGTCTACCAGTCCATTGATTGCAACAGACATATTTCCTGCAACTACGAGTCGTGATCGGTATTTACTTTTGCATCGGATGCTGCATTTTGTTGATAATGCTCAGGCATTGCCACAAGATCACCCTGACTGACAGTCTTTTTAAGATTCGGCCTGTTCTTGATAACTTTGTAGAACTATTTACAGAAACTATACTCCAGGGAAACAAATAACTCTTGACAAGTCTTTGGTCTTGTTCAAGAGTCGTTTGGTTTTTAGGCAGTACATTACTAGCAAGAGGGCATGCTACGGAATTAAGATGTATATGTTGTCTGAGAGTAGGACAGGCCTATAATTTCCAGGTGTACACTGGTAGGTATTCCACTATTGACCCCCCTGGTAGTCCGTGCACTTTTGGAGTTAGGGAAAATTGTGTGGGAACTTGCTAGAGGACTGTTTAACAAAGGTCACAGTTTGTACCTAGATAACTTCTACACTGCTGCGCAATTGTTTAAGGAATTGTTCAAAGTGGACAATCCACTCTAACCATTAAGGTTGTTTGCAGAAGCTTCAGTGGCGACAGTGCAGTGCCTTGCGTAGTGCCAAACTGCTAGCTGTGAAATTTGTAGACAGGAGGGATGTGTACATGTTAACTACCATCTATCATGACAGTACTTCAACTGTGACAGTTTGGGGTTAGGTTTCTGAAGTGCACAAACCTGTGTGCATTGTAGACTACAATAAGCACATGGGTGGTGTCAGTAGATCAGAGGTTGGAACCTTACACTGCTGTTTGTGACGCTTAACTTTTTGTTGTGTTCAAGGAGTGTTCGCTGGCATAAAAGTGGACTTTTGTTCAGTTTCAGGAGTCTGTGATAAGCTACCTTCTTGTAGTGGAACAGGCAAGTGGTCCTAGAGTTCGAGTGGTGGAGGATGTGGCTAGATTGAAAGATAGTCACTTTCCAGATTTACCTCCTACGACGCTAGGAAAGAAAAACAATCCCTGTAAGAGATGTGGAGTGTTTACGAATAGGTATGCAGAAGGAGTCGTATGCACTATGCTGACTGTCCTAATCCTGGGCTGTGTGCTCCCACATATTTCCGATTGTATCATACTCAAGAGTTTTTGGGAGCAACTGAGTTTAATAGTGTATTGTCTGGTCTGTATGGTTTTATATTTGTTCAGTTTCACGGTTGGCATTAGAAGGATGTCCTGAGCTACCGCTGTTGTGTTTCTAGTTCTAGTTTTGTATCTAGTTACAATTGGTTTGTGTTTTCTTTCTTGTTAAAAATAAAAATTAATGACTGTGTGGGCTGCCGCTTGGCAGGCAGTGTGCGCGGGCTGGTGCTTGGCAGGCAGTGTGCGCAGGCTGGCGAGTGCCGGGCGGTGTGGGTGGATGGCGTTTGGTTGGCGGCGTGGGTAGACTGGGTTTGGCTGGTGGGCTGGCATTTGGCGGACAGTGTGAGTAGTGGCTTGCTGCTGGTCATTAAACACACTGTTAGCTTAACACCCCTGCACACACTGTCAACAATCAGCCGGTGTGATTGTTCTACCAGCCATGTGGGCGTATTAAAGTGATGGGACCTTGAATGGTGTGGTCGGTTGATTTAAATATTGAAATGTACCGTGCCCACGGTGTGAATGGTCTTGTGTGTCACGTATGAAAGGTGTATGAATGGCCTGTAAAGAGGATGGTCCTTGCCGTGGCTTTACAGCTTACGAGCTTTGAGTCATTGGTTCAGGTTTTAACCTTTTAATTACAAACAGTGCAGTTCCTTTTTGAGAAATCTCTTGTTAATAAAATAGATTTTGACCCTTTCAGTCACCCTTTGCCCAGTGTGCGTGTGCCTTTGTGTGCACTTGAGGAACAGATGGATAGGCAGTCATATTTGTCTTAAGTCTCTGTGCTAAGGTGTGGTTTGAATCTAGGGAAAATTTACTAACTTTAGATATTTTTGTAAACCCCCAAAAAATGGGGAATACTGGGTGGTGTGCCTCTCATGGATTTCAACAAGTTCTCGCAATGCCATGCAAACCTCAAAATGTGACTATAGTAACATTTTCATGCATTACTTTGTCATAATCTTCTGGTATCAGAAACAACAAATTTTTCCTACCATCCATTTTCCACCCAGGTCTCCGGAGTAAAAATGGTACCTCACTCTTGTGGGTGGGCAAAGTACCCACGGCAGTCAAGCGCCCAAAACGTAATGTGGCGACATCAAAATTACCCATTACAAAATGACCTGGTTTTGCAAGGGGAGTCACCTGGGTTTTCGGTCAAGTGCTCAGCAGCCATCGAGGAAAACCTACCAAACCCACACATTTCTGAAAACTAGACACCCTGGGGACTCCAGGAAGATATGGTTTACGTGGATCCCCCGATGTTTACCTACCCAGACAAGTTACCCCCTCCTGGATTCCCTTGGGTGTCTAGTTTTAAAAAACATGGATAAGTTTGCTAGGTTTCCCTAGGAGCCAGCAGAGCTAGGATACAAAATCCACAGCTATGCACATTGCAAAAAAAGGGTCAGTTTTCACAGGAAACGGGCCAAGACGCAAAGTGGACACCATATTTTTACAATCGCAGGCACTAGGCCTACCCACACAAGCGAGGTACCATTTTTATTGGAAGACTTCGGGGGAACACAGAATTGTAGAGCAGCTGTTATTACCCGTTTACTTTCTATGCATTTCTGCCTTCCAAATGTAAGACGAGTAAAAAATAAGTAACTTTGAAAAATGTCCTATAGTTCACATACTGGTATGGGTACCCACAATTTTGGATATTTACAAATAGCTATGGTTTCTAAACTCTATATTTGGTTCACATTTTGGAAATACATAGGTGTCTTGATACCTATTTTCTACTCTTTATATTTTACCAAAAGAATTGCTATATACCCGGTGCACAATTAAAAGACGCTGCTCAGTTATTGGCTCTGGGTTCCTCAGGTTCTTCGTGAACTTACAAGTCCTATACATCCCCACAACCAGAAGGGTCCAGCGGATGAAACAGTATATTGCTTTAAAAAAATGTGTCATACTTCGACATTGCATTGGCACACATGGCAGTTTTTTCCAACTCATTTTTAATTTTTATTATTTTCAAACTGTTTATTTTTCAGAAATTTATAGCTTTCAGGGTCCATTATTGATTTCACACCCATTCCTACCACTAACTGGAAGGAGGATGAAAGCACAAAAAGTAGCAAAAATAGGTTATGTTCCAGTAAAATTCCAAAATTGTGTAAACATTTTTGGTTTTCTAACAAAAGTCTGCCTGGCCCTGTTGATACCATTTGCAGGGGAAAAAACGATTATCTTTCTGTAGCACCCCCCGTCAAAAGAACATAAAAGCTAAACGTAGCAGTATTTTGGCTTATTTCGGAGTCTCCTCCCCCACCCCCCTGGGGAATCCACAAACTCTGGGTACCTTTAGAAACCTCAGGGTGTTTGGGGAAAAAAAGGGCACAAATACTTTGTGGACAAAATGTTAGAGGCCTAATCATGAACTACCCCAAATAGCCACGGGTTACTACCAGAGGGATAGCTTTTTCCAGGCAGAGCTGGTCGGAGATGCAGTTTGTATATCCTGGGGGTCTCTAGGGAGGCCAGCGTTGTTGCAGCCAGCTGGGATCTAGTCCACGAGGTCAGAGTCTGATTTTGCGTACAGAATCTAGGCTTCAGGGGATACCAATGGTGTGCGAAGCTACACTGGGTCACTAAGTAATACATTTGGATATTAGGGACAGCTGATCCTGGGTCTGCATCCACCCAGACCAGTCTGTGGAGGGTGGTGCGTAGTGATTGGAAAAACATATTGGTAATTGGAATGGGAATGTTGTGGAACATATACAGTAATTTGAGCAGTACCATCATTTTAATGATGGCATCATGTCCAGCCAGTGAAAGGGAATTTTAGCCACTGTTCTACTTGCAACTCAAGTTTACTTAATGCTGGGCAGTAGTTCAGACATATCTGCTCGATCTCCCTATGCATATGGATTACTAAATATTTAACAGCTGTTTCGCACCATGTCAAGGGGCATTTGCAGTCCGCGCTCACCGAAGCAGTAGTCAAAGGGAGCACTTCTGATTTACTCCAGTTGGTGTGGAGCTCAGATACCCCCCAAATCGGATTACTTCTCCAATTATAGGTGCCAGATTCTCACTGGGGTGACTGATGTGGAGTATAATGTCATCCACCTAAAGTGTGATTAGGAGTGGACCAGTTTTAAATTGCGACCTCCTGTGAAGATGTTTTTGTAAGTGCCGAATTACAGGGTAGAGTGCAATACTGAAAAGTAGGGGAGATTATGTGCATCCCGGTCTCGTACCGTGTGATAATGAAAATGGGGGGGCAGGGTCCAGTGTATTTGGAATCGAGACGTGGGTTGTGTGTAGAGTAGTGCAAGGAGCGCTATAAAACCCTTTGGTTTGCCCATCCTACGAAATGTGGGTAGTAGGAACAGCCATTCTAGGGAGTCAAATGTCTTTAGCGTCTAGCAGTATGGCAACCACCGGGGAGTCGGTCGAACTTTTGTGCAGTACTGCAAATAGAGTGCGCAGATTCAAGGCAGTTGATCTGTGCGGGACAAAACCGGATTGGGCTGGTGAGATTTGACAGGGTAGAAGGTACAGTCGCATCGCAAGCATTTTTGCTAAGATTTTATTATTGAAGTTTAGTAAAGTGTGGCCTGTAAGAGCCAAGCAGCTGTAGATCTTTCTCAGGTTTATGAAGTAATATGATCACTGCTTCACGCAAGGCGGTGGCAGAACTTTGTTCAAGTGCTTCCTGATAAACCCGGACGAGCAGGGTCTTACAAAACATGGCGGTATAGCTGTTAATGCCGGACGCCTTCATGCCAACCAATGATTCAATGGAGTTTATTATTTTCTCTGTTGTGAAGGGTTCCACCATGAACTGCTGGTGAGCGTATTCCAGCCAAACCATTGCAATTTCAGCCAAATATTGAACTCTCAGCTGCATCGTTTGTTACCAGAGTAGTGACTAGGCCAGTACAGAACTTTGAGTTTATTCTGTATGGCTGGTGACAATTATGTGGGTGCCTATCCTATTTCGGAGACGTGTGTTGTATGGTTGGCTTCTGGGGGGCAGCAGTAGTCTTGTGAGGGCACCCTGGTCTCTTCCCCTCCCTGTATCTTCTGGCAGTGGCGTTTTTGATTCAGTGCATTTCCCTCTCCACCACCTTGTCGAACTCGGATAGCAGAGTAACCCGGTGATTAAGTGTCGCTGGTGTTTCCTCCTCTACTTGTTCCCGGTCCAATGCCTCTAATTGGTCCTCCAGACCGAAAGGCGTGTGCTGAAGGTATTTTACGATGCTGTGATGTTTTGACATACAAATCCCTATCAAATAAGCTTTAAAGGCATCCCACGGTGTGGCCCAGGATTTTACTTATCATTTGTTCAGATCAAACAATAACACAACAGCCGCGCGAAGCAAAGCTTAAAAAACCTAGTCATGCAGTGCCTGCCCCAGGAATCTCCAGGGTCTCACTTTCCAGCCCTGGGAATCTGAAGTTTAAGGAGGACTGGAGATTAATCACAGTGTTCTGGGGAGAGGATGTATAGTGGTATGCCAAAGCACCATACTGGAGGACAGCATCCAATAGTCTAGGTGTGTCCAAGTGTTGTATGGTGCAGTGTAATGTGGGTAAGTGGGTTTGGATAGTGACGGTGGCACCAAACTTCTATTAAGTTGTGTGTTTTGCAGGGTTCTACCATTACCCGGCACGCCCTGTGTTTAGAGTCAGGAGTTTGTGGTACCGTCACATTTAGGGTTTAGCAGTAGATTTAAGTCTCCTCCCTTGCAGATAGTCTCTTGGCCTGTTCAATCTGGATGTGTATCCCGGTGCTGTCACCGGCGGGAGCTGTGCCTCCTGCAAGGCAGCTATGCCTGCCGTTCGTCTTTGCAGATAGTGTAGAACCAGTTTGCTTATGCGTACGTTATTTAATCCACTGATGTTCCAGGTAACTAGTGTTAAATCTGAAAAATTGGCCAACCTACCCAGTGTGGTCATGTAGGGCGTTTGGTAAGTTTAGGTGCGTATGCCAAATGACGAGGTGTAAGGAGATCAGCAACCATAAGTTGCAATCAATAAAAACATACCGTATAACTCTAAAGTCCCATTTCCCCACTCTCCTGCCATTCCTGCTATGTCAGTAACCGGGAGATCCCAGCAAGTGGAAGTGAATATGCATATAGAACAGAAAAACAAAAGAATTTTGTATTGACGTTTCAACGAGGTGTGATACACACTAAGGGGGTAGCAACGCTACACCAGTTACGCAAACTTTATGGATGTTACAATCACTAAAGCAAGATGTTATTTTTGCCATATTTCTAGTTACAGGGCTCTTATGCTACATCCAAACTTTATTCCATTATTGGACTGTCCATTTTACATGCGTCTCTGGAGGCCATGCGTCTAGCCGGCAGCTATTCGATGGAGAAGAGGTTGACGCTTGCCCGGGAGCCACTGTTTGGCGGGGAACCCCCTCGGCTGATCCCTCCTGAAACCGCCAGTGGGCCTCCGATTATTCACAGCAGAAATCCTGCACCGCCGTAGGAGTGCCAAAAAGCCACGCCCTACCATCCACCATCGCTCAGAGCCAGGCAGAATAAATCATGCCATACTTTAGACCCGTAGTATGGCCTTGTTCCCAGTGTATTTAAGTTGGGCTTCTTGTACCATAGCTGTGAAATCCGGATATAGGTTAATAGATTATCCTTGCCATTTCAACAGGACTTTTTCCCTTGCCCGCTGCAGCTCAGTGTCCCTGTAGTGGAGGAGCTGGGCAATTAGCAGCCTCTGGGGCATCCTGGGTTAGGCCGGGGTTCCAGAGTACAGTGGGCTCTCAACTAGGATGGAGGTTGTGAAGGATTCCTTGCAGAAGCATTCAGTCAGGAGTGTTTCTACAAAGTGGTCCAAGAGGCCGGTGTTTGTAGTTTCCAGGACCCCAGGATATGTATATTATCGTGCCTGCTCCTCACCACCAGACCTCTGCGGGGACAGTCGCCCTCCACCTGGTCCTTCCAAGCTCAGTAGGAACACAGCTGGAGGCCAACCGTGTATGTATGCACCTGGGAGGAGGCAGAGGCCAAAGCACAGAAGGCACCCTGCACCCTCTATGCCGCCCCAACCAGCCTGGTCCAAGGCTTGCCCGCGGTCCCAGTCATTAAGGGGCCTCCAGGAGCAGTGGGGGCCAGCTTATCTTTAATCAACATATACTTACCTCGTTTATGCATCTATATACTTTCCATGTACTTATGGATCTATATATTTATTACTATCTTCTAATTCAGCATATGCAATGCACTACTCTATTTCTCACCCTATACCTCTCAATACATCTTCTACCCCAACTTTCTGACTTTTCTCAAACATTTCTACTACTTTCAAATGCACTACCCTATTTCTCACTCAAAACCTCTATCAATATATACTCTACATCCACTCATTTATCCCAAGCCTCCTACCACTACTATGATCCCCAAAGTAACCCTTTCTAGACTCCCCTACTCACGCCTGCTTGCATCATCTGACTCCTCTTACTATACCGATCCCCCCAAAAACAAGCCTTTCTAAACTCTTCCCTCCGACTCTTCCCCTCCACATCCCTTCTTACTCCTCCCAAGCCTCCTCCTCCTACTGCTATGACCTCCAAAGCAAACAAAAAGTTAATCCTTCACTCTTCTATCCCGCCACTATTCTTTTCAATCAAAACAGACTTACATGTCCACTTCTCAAATTCCATAGTTCACTTTACTAATTCACCACTAATCCTTTATGCGTTTCAGAGTAGGGTGCTACTCGACGAAAAAGCACTTCAACAACTCCGGTGTTCAGTGCAGCAGGGCCTCATATCGCACATCCGCCAAGCACTCCAGTGCACGTCCACACGGCCTGCTTCATGCTAACCTGGGTTCCCCAGCCCAGAGCTTGCGTTAATTTTTGGGAAATCTGGTGCTGGAATTCCACACCCGCCTTGACTTGCAGCCCAGTTTCTCAACCTTACGGGGAGGATGTCATTGCAATTCTTGCATATAACAAGGATATCGGGATGGCTAGCGGAGTTGCAGCACTACACAGCCATCTTGGTCAGCAGCCTAGGCACGCCCCCATGTCTGAACCGGAGTTGGTGTGGACTGGTGGTCAATATGGAAGGCCCAACTATTGAATGAGACTGCATGTATATTTGAAATGAAGTTGACTTCTTGAGAAGGTGATGCCTTTTGGAGCCAATCATCTAGGTATTGGTAGACTAAGATTAGGTGTACTCTTAGATGGGCTACCCCCACTGCCATGCACTTTGAGAATGTCCTGGGTGTTCAATTTAGGCCAAATGGAAGCACTGTGTACTGATAATGGTCCTGACCCACATCAAAACTTAAAAACGTCAGATGTTTTCTGGTGATTGGAATGTGGAAGTATGCATCCTGAAGGTCAATGGAGCAAGGAAAATGCTACTTACCAGTATGCATCTTTTCTAGGCATGTAGAGCTGCAGAGTCGTACACTTTTGCAATAGATCGCCACCTGGTGTTGGGCTCGGATGATTGCAGGTTGTCGTCTTCTTGGAAGAAGTCTTTGTAGTCACAAGATAGGGGACTCCTCCCTTGGACAATACTGCGCATGGTCATCGTCTACATCCTCAGATTGTTTTTCGCCATGATGGGAAATGATTGAGTTAGTAGAAGTAAAAAGAAAGGATGTCCATGTGTGTGCATCTAAGTAAGATGAGTACTGGAACGGATACAAGTCCCGGGGAGGCGGGAGGGAGTGTACGACTCTGCAGCTCTACATGCCAAGAACAGATGCATACTGGTAAGTAGCATTTTCCTTTCGAGGCATAGGAGCTGCAGATCGTACACTTTTGCAACGATTGTGCAGCAGTGTCTCCCCTAGCGGTGGTCGCTTGTATCCGTTGCAGCATACGGAAATAGTGTTCTAAGGACAGCTTGGCCTACTGCATCTTGCTGCTTGGCTTGCACATCAACACAATAGTGTTTAGTGAAGGTGTGTATTGTAGACCATGGTACTGCCTTGCATAAGTCCTCTAGTGGTATATTTCCTAAGAAAGCCATAGAGGCTCCTAGTTTGCGAGTGTAGTGCGCTCTAGGAGGAACCGTTCGTGTACGTTTAGCTTTTTGATAGCATATTTGTATACACTTTACAATCCATCTGGAAATTCCTCCTTTAGAGATGGGATTGCCCTTGTGTGGGGGGAGCGAAAGATACAAATAGTAGTTTTGTCTTTCTGAAGGATTTAGTCCTGTCTGTTTAGTATAAAAGAGCTCTTCTAACATCTAAGGTGTGTAAAGCCCTTTCTGCAACAGAGTCCGGTTTATGTAAAAACACTGGTCGCTCTGATTGGTTAAGGTGAAAAGGAGTAATAACTTTTGGCAGGAATTTAGGATTCGGCCTAAGAACGACTTTGTTAGGATATATCTGAAAAAATGGTCCTTGTATTGTGAATGCTTGTATTTCACTAACTCTTCTGAGAGAGGTGATTGCAACAAGGAAAGCAGTTTTCCAGGTTAGGAATTGCAATTCACAGGGGGTCCCATAAGTCTTGTAAGGACCATGTTTAGGTTTCATACTGGAGCAGGTGGTAACCTAGGTGGGATTGTTTTAATCCTTCCATAAATGCTTTGATTACAGGTACTCTAAAGAGACATAGATGTTGCCTATTCTGTAAATAGGCTGCAATTGCTGCCAGGTGCAGGCGTATGGAAGAATAAGCCAAATTGGACCTTTGTAGGTGTATAAGGTAGCAAATAATATTTTGGATGGAAACATCCAGTGGATCAATGTGATTATTGTTACAATATATTGCAAATCTTTTCCACTTAGCGGCATAACATGCTCTGGTAGTGGGTCTTCTAGCTTCTTTAACCCCTTCTGTGCTGCGCGGATTTTCCCCCGGTGCTGAACGTTCCATTGGGCCTATGGAACCAATGCGGAACGGTTTCATCATAAGCACAGGCCACCTTATGCTCATGACGGAACCGTTCCGTCATGAGCATGGAAGGGGTTAATTATGTTCATACAGTCTGGTGGTAGGTTTAAGTAACCAAACTAAGACTTCAGGAGCCAGATCGCCAAATTCAGTTGGCTTGGATCTGGGTGTCTCATACCTCCAGGGTTCTGTATTAACAGGGATAGTGTGAGCCGTAATTTTTGATGTGGAACCAGTGAGAGATCTAGTAGTGTAGTGAACCACGGCTGACGTGCCCATGTGGGAGCCACTAGTATTAGTTTGAGAGACTGTTGTCTGAGCTTGCGTACTACTAGTGGAATGAGTGGGAGAGGCGGAAAAGCGTACGCAAATCTGCCTGACCAGTTGATCCATATCGCATTCCCCTCCAACCGTGGGTGTGGAAACCTGGCGGCGAAGGTTGGGCATTTTGCATTTTCGTGGGTGGCAAACAGATCTATCTGTGGGTGCCCCCACATTTGGAAGAATGGTTGAAGAACTTGTGGGTGTTTCTCCCATTCGTGAATCTGTTGTGACTGACGACTCAACAGATCTGCTATCTGATTGTGAATTCCTGGAAGGTGTACTACTGTCAGGTGTATGTTTTGAGGAATGGCCCATCTCCAAATGTTATGTGCAAGCTGGGACAGTTGCAGAGAGTGTGTCCCCCCCCTGTTTTTGTATATAATACATGGCTGTCATTGTCCGTCCGGATTAGGACAGATTTGTTTCCTATTTGTACCTGAAACGTTTTGAGTGCTAGGAAAATTGCTAGCAGCTCTAGATGGTTGATATGGAACTGTTTTTGTTGGTTGTTCCATTGGCCTTGTGTGGTATAATGCAAGAGATGGGCTCCCCTCCTGTGAGGGATGCATCTGTCGTGAGCACTATCTGTGGAACAGGTTCTAGGAACGGCCGTCCCTTTGTCAAGTTTTTGGTGTTCCACCATTGCAGACAGCGATATGTACTGCTGTCTACCAACACCAGGTCTGTGAGCTGACCTTGAGCCAGATTCCACTGCTGTGCTAGACATTCTTGTAATGGGCGCATTTGCAGTCTTGCGTGAGGAACTATGAAACTGCAAGACGCCATCATGCCTATCAGTCTCATGAACACTTGGAGAGTTTGCTGGTGTTGAAAAATGGAGACTAAGGTCTGAATGCTCTGTATCCTGGCTGGACTGGGATACGCTAGAGCTGTAGATGTGTCTATGGTAGCTCCTAGATACTGATGAACGTGCGAAGGCTCTAGGTGCGACTTGGTGTAGTTTATTGTAAACCCTAAGTCGTGCAATGTCTGAATTGTTTGTTTTATGTGTTGGACACACTGGTTGAACGATTTTGCTTTTCTGAGCCAATCGTCGAGGTAAGGGAAGACATGTATCTGTTGTCTTCTGAGATGTGCTGCTACTACTGCTAAGCACTTTGTAAACACTCGTGGTGCTGTTGTGACCCCGAATGGAAGGACTTTGAACTGATCGTGCTGTCCTTGTATGACAAACCGTAGATACTTCCTGTGCGCAGGATGTATAGGAACATGAAAATAGGCGTCCTTTTGGTCTAGTGTTGAAAGAAAGTCTCCCTGTTGTAGTAGTGAGAGTACTAGTTGTAAAGAGATCATGTGAAAATGATCTGATTGTATAATGGTTGAGGGGCCTGAGGTCGAGAATTGGTCTTAGTGTCCTGTCCTTCTTGGGAATTGGGAAGTACAGGGAGTAAACTGTTCCCCGTTCCTCTAAAGGAACTACTGGAATAGCATCCTTTTGTAGAAGTGCTATAACCTCCTGTTGAAGCAGAGTTATATGTCCTGTGGACATTGGACGCTGCCTGGGTGGTATGTTTGAGGGGGGGGGGGTGTTGCTGCGATTTCTTGACAGTAGCCATGTTGGATAATTTGTCTTACCCATCTGTCTGTTGTGATGGAATTCCAGACAGGTAGAATGGAAGAGGAGCGGTTGTTATTACCTCTACCTTTTCCCTTATTATTGTTGCCTCTGTATCCTCCTCTAAAGTAGCCTGTTAGAGGAGGTCTGTGTGCGAGTCTTAAAAGATGTTGTATCTGTGCCGGTCTGCTTGGAGCCTCCTCTATAAAAGGAGCGGCGAAAAGAACTTCTAGTCTGTGCGGATTGTAATGCACCCATAGACTTAGCTGTGTCTGTCTTTCTTCATCTTTTCTAGTGTGTTGTCTACTTCCGGCCCGAACAACTGGTTCCGACTGAAGGGCTGGGTCAAAATGGTAGTCTGTACCTCTGGTTTAAAACTTGAAATGCGTAACCATACACGACATCTGAGTAAAACACTAGTATTGACTGCTCTGGATGCAGTGTCCGCTACATCTAGTGCACATTTAATTGGGGCATTGGATATTAATGTGCCTTCTTGTAAGAGCTCTGCTGCCTGATCTTTGTATTGATCTGGGAGGTGCTCCATTAGTTTTTCTAATTGGTCGTAGTGAGCCCCATCATAGCGTGAGAGTAAGGCTTGTGTGTTTGCTATGCGCCATATGTTTGTTGCCTGCGCAGCAATCAGTTTCCCTGACACATCAATAACTTTAGATTCTTTGTCAGGCGGGGGCGTGTCACCAGAGGTCTGGGAATTGGCTCTTTTACGTGCATTAGACACTACCAAAGAGTCTAGTGGCAGATGTCCCTTAATATAGACTGGATCAGATGGTGCTGGTCTATACTTCTTTTCTATTCTTGGATTTAACAACCTACATCGTACTGGGTCTTTAAATATTTCTGGAGCATGTTTAATGACTCCTTTGATCATGGGTAGTATTTGCGTAGACCTTTGTGACTGCTCAAATGTATCCAGTAAAAAATCATCAATGGCATCAGAGTGCATTGGAACCCCATGGTGAAGGGCAGCTCTATTTAATAGATGATTAAACCCAATACTATCTTCTGGAGGGGAGGGTTTTATTGGGTAGTACTGAGGATCAGGAATGTCTGGCACATTGTGTGGTGGAAAACCATATATGTCGTCATCCTTAGGATATTCTGGATTGACGTCTTCATCTAAAGGGTATGCATGTGGCTCTGGTACGTCATTCCCCCCACATAGATCATACTCCTCGTCAGTGTGGTGTGATGTAGGAGATTGAACAGGAGAAGCTATAGGTTCAATATAAGGAGGTATAGGAGAAGGAGAGGAAGGGTGCATTGGAGAAGTTGCACAATCCTTTTTGGCAGGAACCACAGGTAGAAGTGGTCTGTCTGCTGGTCTCTTCTTGTAAGGAATTGCTTCCACATGTCCAGTTTTTGGATTGATATGGACCTTTCTTTGTTTAGGATCTGGTCTAAACAGTTCTTCCTCCTCTATAATCTTCTTTGGCGATTTTTTTCGGTGCCGATAGGGGTTGTTTTGTGTTTTTTGCTTTAGGAGGAGTTAGAGTCCTGTGGCAAATTTTTCGGTGCCGAAGGTGGTTTTTGCTTGGTAGGCTTGTTAGCGGGTTTAGGCGTCTCTATCAGGCCTTGGAGTCTTTGGTACCGATGTTGGAGATTTCAGCGTGGAGACAGGTCTTGTTGGCCCTGCGGCGCCGGACTCCGGCTTTCCATCTTTATTTTTGGAACCGGAAGGTTCCAGAGTCGAAGCTTACGGATCCGGTACAGTATTTGGCTTCGGCACCGATGTGTCTTTTGGTTTGGGTGCCGAAGGATCTTTGTCTTTGGGCACCGAAGGGCGTCTTGGCTTTGGTGTCGAAGAGTCCTTCGGTTTCGAAGGATGTTTCGGTGCAAATGGAGGAGGTGGAATTGGCACATGTGCTTTCGTCAGTGCCGAGGCACCGGAAGGCGTAGTCTTTTTCCTCGGAGCAGGTCGACTCGTCGTGTTCCGGCGACAGACAGAGGTTGCAGACCTCATGGTCGCTGTGAGGGAATTTTGCTCGACATACCGGGCATCTCTTGAATGGAGGTCTGTCCATGAGGCATAGGCCGTACGGCGCCGATAGGCCAAACGGCCTGCATCGACGCACCGGAATGTAGCTGATGTCGAAAAGTCTATTCGATGTCGAAAATGTTTATATAACGCTTCGAAGTTGCTGAAAAAGTCTTTTCTAGCCGGAGGAGTCACATCTCGTGACTACAAAGACTTCTTCCAAGAAGACAACAACCTGCAATCATCCGAGCCCAACACCAGGTGGCGATCTATTGCAAAAGTGTACGATCTGCAGCTCATATGCATCAAACAGCCAATCTCCCTTATGTAATTGGTGATATATTTGATGAAGTGCCAGCATCCAGAGCTTCTTGGCGAATTTTCTTGTTGACTACTCAGATAGAAAACGTGTCTGAATTAGAGTTGGCCCTTTATTCACCTGGAAGTACCTGGAATAGATGCCTTTCCCTCGGTGACTGTGGGGAATGGGTTTCACCACTTTCTTCTGCAATAGGATGTTGACCTCCGACCCCAGCAATGCGAGACGGAAACTGGACGGTTTGGGAGGGATGGAAGGTGGTGGACTGGGGGACCTGGGACCATATCCATTTGTTCAATGTTCAGAAACCAGGCGTCTTTTGAGGTTTTGCCACTGTGCCAGATAGAAAAGTAACGCTTCTCCCTACCGGAGTAGGGAACAGAAGAGGGGGAAGAAAGGACTCCTGGTTTGGACGCTGGTGAATGTTTACCTTCCTGGGAAGGCTAATGGGTAGGACGTCCTTTAATGTTGCTGCTAAGACCTACCTTTGACACCTGTCTGTACCACTGAGGGGCTTGAACCCATTGGGAATAAAAGCTGGTAGGGTCTGAAGGATTCTTTGTTCGTGTGGTCCCTCTAGACTTACCGCTTCTAGTGTGTCAATTTCGCTTTTCATCTAGGACATCATTTTCTGTGTTGCTTTCAAAGAGCACAGAGCCGGTGAATGGAAGATTTTGTACATGTTGGTGAATCTCAGGCTTGAGGGATGTCAACAGGAGCCAAGTATGTCTCCTTAAGGTTACTACGCGACCATAACCATGAGCGGTTAAATCGGGATGAATCCACTGCAGACACCATTGCCCCTCATGTATGGTCTCAAGAAAGTCTTCTCTCATCTCTTGGGAGATGCTTGGCGAAAAGCTGGATGGAGTCCGAGAGGGCTTGATCATATATGCTTGAAAGAACTGCTGCACTGGCTGCGTCCATGGATTTTGCAGCAGTGCAGCATACTTAGCCTGCAGAGTACAGTTTTCTGCTCTTTATCCGGAAGAGCCGATCATGATCAAGAGTGGTGTTTACCTGCCAATATCACTACCGAATCTGGAGGGGGATCAGAGAGGAGGAATAAAGGATCTTGATCCAGAGGCCGGCATTCCTTCTGCAGCCTTGACAGAGCAGGTTTAAGAGTGGCCGGTGTCAAAAACAGCTGCAAAGCAGGTTGCAGCAGGCCAGGGACCAGTGGAAGTGGCCTTGAAGCAGTATGCAGGTGTAGTTTTTCAAATATTACCGAAATGGAAGGTGTTGGTCCAGACATTTGTATATTTAGTTTGGCTGCTCTACATACCAGAACCACTTGGAAGGTTGGGATATTAGCCACAGGGGAGATACGGGATGGTGGAGAATCTGATCGCGTTGGAGAGTATTCACTTGTAGATCAGGGGGAAGTATCTATGTTAGCAATGAGACATGGACCATGATCTTATATGGCGTCTAGGTCATCAAGATAAATGGCGCGAAGATGTTGGCGAGTGCCTTGGAGTGTGATGAAAATGGTGTGCAGTGGCACTTTCAAGGTAACAACCTATTTCTGGGAGTTTGTTCTCTAGGAGGAACTGGAGCTACTGGAGGAGGCAAGGCTGGTTGTGAAGGAGGTAGTGCCGGGAATGGAAGATTAAGAGGTAGCGCAGGCAACATAGGAGTAGGAGACAATGGTCCCACATCAGAGGAGGAATATGCTCCAGAATATTCAGAGTCAGAAAACTAATATTTTCTGCTCTTCTTCCTTCACTCCGGTTGTCCTCTTGACGCTGAGAAACTAACTTTGACATCTACTTACAACATTTGGAAGGTATTTCACTCAGATGTTGACCTAGCTCAACGTCGAGCCACTTCTTCCTGACGACTAAGCACTCCAACATTGAACAGTGTCTGCGAGTCGACACTGTATGGTCTTTCGACATACATGGTTTGCCTCGACTATCAGTTTCTTCAACATCAAAACAGCTGTTGAAGGCTAACCAGTCGGACCATAACTCACATAGATCTTAATCCTCTAAACATCGACCGGGACAGATTTAGTTTTTCCAGTTCGATGGGGGGGTGGGGGTGGGGGGTGGGGGGGGGGGGGGGGGGGGGTTAACTGTTTAACCAGTGGTTAGTTGCCACTAATTGTGATGCCCAATAATAAAGGCGCAGGTCTGGGAGTGTGATGCCTTCGTCCTACCAGTCAATTTCCCTAGGGAGATATACGTGGCATACCTCCATCCCACAACAGTGTCCGAACCTCCGCCTCCACACGGACAAAATACGAGTCGGGGAGGGGATAGAACGGGCAATTTTGGAGTGAATAGAGGAACCTTGGCAGTGCTAGCATTTTAAACAAGGCCGCATGACTACAATGGCAACGATCTCCAATGTTGGATGTCTTCTTTAAATCTTTGCAAGGGGGCGGCAAGGTTTTCGTCATAAAAGGAATTAGGGTGATGAAGAACCCTAGGTATTTAAAGGTATTTCTGGTCACTTCTACATTACTTCCTTTGAGTGGTCTAGGCATGGGGCCATAAAGAACAAAAAGCATTGACTTTTCCCAATTGATGGCATATCTTGAGTATTTTCCGAAGTTGGCGAAAATATTGAGTAGATTGTAGATCGAGGCGTATGGGAAGCTAAATAGATTAGGATATCGTCTGCGTATAATGATATTCTGTCCTCAGTGTCCTCGTCCCATTTCAGGCCTCTTAAAGTTGCGTCTCACCTTACCCATGCCACCAGCGGCTCAAGAACAAGCGTGAACAGCAGAGGGGATAGGGGGCAGCCCAGTCTAGTTCCCCGGCGTAACTTGAACTCCCTCGAAGTATGGTTATTCACCAGCACCTGTCCTATTAGGTCCGTATAAAGCAAGCAAACCCAGGCTATAAACTTGGGGCCAAAGCGTGCAAGCACTTCAAAAGGTTATGGCCATTCTATAGAGTCTAATACCATGAAGGCATCTAAGGACATAATAACTGAGTCTTCCTCCACACAGGGTTGCCTCCCAAGTACGTTGTTCACTCGGCGAACATTCAACGCTGTGTTTCGGCCGTGCACGAAACCAGATTGGTCTGCATGGACCAGGGAGGGCAGAACAGCGTTTTGAAGGGAGGCTTATAGTTTTGCAAGGATCTTAGCCTTCACGTTTATTAAGGAGATTGGTCTATACGATCCACAACAATCTGCCGCCTTCCCGGGCTATCGTATTACTACTATAGACGCTAGTCTTTAATCTGGTGGCAGTCTGCCCTGCTCGAGGCTTTCCAGGTGCATACATTTGAGGTGGGGGGCTATTTTCACTGCCATGGATTTGAAGAACTCTATTGGGATACAGTTAGGCTCCATCGCTTTCACCGAATGTATGCTAAAAATGGCTTTGCAAAGTTCCTCATCTGGGATGTCAGCCTCCAATTTGGCTATTTCAGATGCAGACAAGGAGGGCAGATTACTGTCCATCAGCAGTTGCCGGGAGTCTTCCGAAGTATAAGTAGTGGATGGCGTGTATACCTTCTCTAAATGACTCGCAAACATATTTCCAATTTTTTGTGGATCAGATATCTTTGCGCCCGTGGAGGTGGATAATTCAGGCACCCATCTTTGTTCCTGCTCCCTATGCTCCAGCCAGGCCAGCATCCTCCCTGCTCTTTCCCCCCCCCATCTCGTACACCCTGTGTCATGTGGAAAGTAGTTGCGCCCTAACCTTTTCTCGCACAAGGGTTTTTTACTCCAGGCGTTTGTCAAGTGGTGCGCTATGGCTTCACTGGGCGAGGAGTTATGGAGTGACTGTTGTAGTTCGCTCTCAGTCGCAAGTATATGTTCGTTGGGACGTCAGATAAAAGCCATTTTTAGCTCTAAGGCATGGCCTTTCAATACTGCTTTATATGCCTCCCAATTGTCTGCGCGGACTTCACCGACCCAAGGATTTCTGTGAAGTAGTGGTCTGTCTGTTTAGCTAGTTGTTCTTATACGTCAGATATCTTAAGAAGCCACACAGCCCCATCACACTCTGGGTGGCTTTCGTCTCTAACACATCTAAAGCTGACCTCAATAGATCATGTAGTAAACGTAACTTTGGCTTTCTAGGATCTGTTGATCAAATGGAGATAGTATTCGTGGTTTTTTTTGGTTTTGTTTTCCCCAGGTCCTATGTTTATGCCACGAACACTCCTTGGACCGGGTCTAGCCTAGTTACAATATTGGTCCTGCAGGTTGGAATATACATAGATGAGTCAGCGAAAACCCCTCTGGTTTTGAGACATCTCTGCCAACAATATAACAACTCGTGCCCTGCGTCGTGCAAGGTGGTTGGTATCTCCCATATTGAGGGTAAGGCAAATGAGGACAAAAAAAAAAAAGAAGCCACAGGTTTATAACTATAGAGCTACGCTGTTTGTCAGTGGAAGGTAAGCTCGACCCACGATGTGGAGTGGTCCGAGACCCCTCACGGGAGCCCGCGGGGATTCTGAAAGTGACCGACATCCATCAGGAGTGTAAGGAATTAGTCTATATGGGACATGCTCTTGTGTGAATTGGAATAGTGGGTGTAATACATCATGTGCGGTTGCAATGAGCGGCATATGTACACCAGTCCCTTGGCCTGAGTGAATTCCGCCATGAGAGTGTTTGGTCTGGCATTTGGTCGCTGGGGATATCTATCTATTGTGTCATCCATAGTCAAGTTAAAGTCACCTCCCATTATTAGTCTGCTGTCCGGTAGGTCCAACAGTAGTTTACCCAAGTTGCTAAGTGCCTCCTTTCCCAGTGCGGGGGTTGAGATACACCGAAATCACATTCAACGCCTTCCCATCCCAGGTTGCCTCCAGAACCGCAAACCTGTCTTGTGGGTCCGCCTAGGTACAGGTGGGTGCAAGAGCTAGGCTCTTGCACACTAGGATACCAGTCCCCATTGAGACAGAAGATAATCCTGCGTGTACAAATAATGTATAACCCCCCTTACGAAGGGCCTTTCAACTGTTACATATGAGAGGGGTTTCCTGGAGCAGGACTATATCTGGTGCATGTCTCTAAGTACTGTGACACTATGCCCCTCTTTATTTTGTCCCCAGCCCATTAACATTCCATGTCAGGGCGGACAGTTTTGTATCTGTGATAGTAATCAGTGTGGAGTAATGATGTGATCAAAGGGGCGCAGTCAATATCCCCCCCCAATGGGGCAGGGGAACCAATTCAGCCAGGGCATCCATGTTTTTCAGTAGGGGCTGGGTATCAGATATGTGGGATTGAACAAATGCATACCTCGTATATGGCATCACTCGGGATCGGTCACAATTTATCAGGCCAAGTAGTTTTCCCTTTGCATCGTAACAATTACCAGAAACATTAACCCTCCAACCACCCCTCCCCTCCACCTCCCCAACCTTCCCCCCAGCCAGTGGATTTTAAACTGCCCACCCCCCAACAAGGCAGAATGCCTGTCGCCCCCCCCCCCCCCCCCCCCCATCCTCGCCGTGAATGAATGATGGATACATGTTACACAATAAATAAGTAAGATCCTTGTTAACCCCTCAGCACTTTCAATCGGACATATTTCAGAGTGCTAGTGATTCCACTCAATTTGGCAATGATAATCTCCCTTTAGTCAACCAGGGGCCTCCGTTGTATACCCTATTTCATACCTTCATTTGCTTGTCAAGGTCCCAAGTGTCCTTCGGATTGAAGTAAGCGGCATTGTCCTACCTCCTACTGTAGTGTAGTTCCTATATTCCCAATAGGCTCTGCGCATTGGAATAACCGCATCGCTGCGGCAGCTTTTCCCGCTGTGTGCGGCATTTTTGAAATTACCGCGTTACGTGACGAGCTCAGCTAGTCATCAGCACACGGCAGGTAAGCCTGATGACGAGCTGAGCTAGTCATCAGCATCGAAGTGGTTAATATATCCTATAGATATGACGTAGGACTTAGGTCAGTAGGTCTCTATCGAATATACTAAACTTAATTGTGAGTGCCAGCTAGCTCAGAGGTCACTAGAAACTCTCGAATACACAAGGGATTAGGTTCTGACAACCGCATAAACAGGACAACTTTGTTTCCCAAGAATAAGAATATATCTCTCAGAGTCGTGGAAACAGTAGATAAGTATTTCACACAATCGTGCATGCTTCGTTTCATCAGAGGTTTCAGAGAAAGAGAGACTGGCGTTTTCAATAAAAGGTTTATTGAACAGTCTTCTTTCTCATGCAAAAGATATGAAATGCTACATTCGTTAGACAGAATGCAAAGTATAATGCGTACAGCGAGAAAAGTATTATGAAATACTGTAACAGCATGGTATGGTTTCTAAGCCATGAAATACATACATACAATACTCAACTGGTGCTTCTAAAATAAGTCTACCCCAATGTACCGAACCTAGATCTAGTACGAGGGAAGTAGTAAGTATGGTCTTTAGCATAGGTTTAGTTTTATGCCAAGAAACTACCAAAGGTTTCTCTAAGTTCTAATCAGCTCCATACCTTAGAATGAAGGTCTGGTATCTCTCGGGACTCGATTTCCCCCGGCCCCCGGTCCAGATGGCGTACCCGCCGACATGTTTAAAGCAAACTCGGCTATGTGGTCAGTTGTACTTGCAAATGTTTTTAATGTAGTTGGTATAGACAAGATAAGACCCCCAACTACATGGTCACAGTCTGTCATCATCCCCATATTTAAGAAGGGCCAAAGGGGGGACCCTAGATGCTACAGGCCCATATCACTGCTAGATTCTTCATTTAAAATCCTAGGTAAAGTAATACTAGAAAGAATCTCAGCTTGGACCACTGATAAAGACATCTTGTGTGAAGCTCAGTATGGCTTTCGATCTGCCAGAAGTACAGAAGATCAATGCCTTAATTTACACCTTACACTGAGCAAATATACAGTAGCATCAAGGGGGATGATGTATTTGGCCTTCATGGACTTGTCCACAGCCTTTGACCTAGTTAATAGGTCAAAGCTGTGGACAATACTCGTTAACAAGGGACTGGATCGAGCACTTGTGGATTTTTTGGCGCGACCTCACAGTGACTTAAGGGCAACTATCCGTATGTCTCAAGAAGGGAACTGTACCGCTTTTTTTTAAATCTGGAAGGGGGGTGCGCCAAGGGTGCATCTTGGCACCTATGCTCTTCTCCCTTTATATCAACTCACTGGGAGAGTCCCTAGAAGCGGCCTCTATAGACGTACCCCGCATGGGTGGTTCCATGATGCCGGTACTCTTATATGCCGACGACACGGTACTGCTGTCAAGGACCCCTAAGGGTCTACAACATTTATTAAATACATTTGGGGCTTTCATGCAAGATCTGGATTTAGTAATTA
The DNA here is from genome assembly GCF_964263255.1 of Lissotriton vulgaris. NCBI lineage: Eukaryota > Metazoa > Chordata > Amphibia > Caudata > Salamandridae > Lissotriton > Lissotriton vulgaris. Next base: position 1,357,602,357 of record NC_141694.1, read on the forward strand.
ACGTAGGAAAATCACATGTTATGGCTGTGGGTAATCGCAAGAATAACATCAAAACTCTGTCTTGTAATGGCTCCGTACTCTCTAAAGTTAAAGCTTTTATCTACTTAGGAGTGGTGTTCGACGAGAAAGGGACATGGGCACCACAAACTCAGAATAAGGCCGCAGCAGTAAAAAGATCATCTGCTGCTATACTGGGGTTCGCAAAACGCCTTGGCGGTAAACCACCAGAGGCTATTCTATCCATCTATAAAGCCAAAACCCTGGCAATAGCCAGGTATGGAGCCTCTATATGGGGTTATAAGAACACAACCCACATTCAAAGAGCGGAGAATATGTTCTTGCGATCCGTTATGGGTCTACCAAAATCTACACCTGCTTTCTCGATCCATATGGAACTGGGGGTATGTTATATTGAAGATATGTTGTCCCTGGCTCCACTCCGGGCATGGATTAAAACTTGGCTTAACCCCAACTTAACACTAAATCATAAGATTATCAGAGATTGCATGGGGCGGGACCGAGTGGCAGAGATTGAGTGGCTCTCATACATTAAAAAAACAGCAGGATATCTGGGCCGCCCCGACCTATATACCAACCCAGAAGGTCTAAAAAAAGAGGATATTAGTTGGGTAAAGTCCGAATATATAAAGAAAAGGGAAGCTGAAAGAGTCATGCGAAATTATGAAGCCAACTGTAAGGTCCCATTATTTGACTATCACATCTCTAGCTATCGAACCATATCTGTCAATAGTAAATAAACCTTTCCATCGGTGGCTTCTTACGAAATTTCGTTTCAATCAGGCTCACTTTCTGCTGGGTGAATATAGTAAGTGGTGTAGGCCCCATGAGAATGTTCCCTGCAAGTGTGATGATTTCTCCGATCAGGATTCTTTGCATTTTCTCTTTTTTTGTCCCTTTTTTAGAAATGCTAGAGAGAAATATATCAAGCCTATATTGAAAGATCTAAGGTTTATACAAGTTAAACCGGCTTTTCTGTTCCTACAGCTAATGGAAACACCTTTAATAATGTATGGGGTAGCCAATTTCCTTACAATGTCTATTCGGTCCAGACAAAAAAGACTCCGACCGCCACCACCCTGATAGTATGGGATCTGACTATTTGATTTTGTTCCCTGAAAAAGTCTGTACGCCCTGTCAGGGTAGTGCTGTAAATTGATTGTAATATAGATCTGTAAATATAACTGTAAATAGATCATTTAGCAAATTCACTAGTACAATCTGTGTAAATTCACTGGAAAACTTGAAGAAATCTATAGTGAGTGTAAATATGATGTAGCTGTATAAAATTTTTGTACAGTTATTTTGATTACTATTGGAGATTTGTACATAATGATTTTTTTTTATTCTTGTGATCAAAATTGGATGTATAGCATACTTTTATGATTTTAAAATAATCGAATAAAGTGTTTTTGACTCTGACTCTGACTCGATTTCCCAACACCCTACAAGGGGAGTCAAACACTGGAGCTGGATTTCTCAGCACAGGAGGGCAGCTTCCTGATCAGCGCGTCAACTGGAGAGTCTGCTTCCTTCGGCACTTGCTGTAGTGAGCTGCGTCGGGCAAGTAGGCCGTCGATCTGCTTCGAACCACCGTGCTTTGCCATAGCAAGGGAAGGTATATTTATACCTTGAAGGTGTTTAGGAATGCCATGTTTGGCGGTCATATGAACGTCATGAATGAACCCCCAGGGAATAGTTGTTCATTGTAAAACTAACTGAGTTATTGGAGAAATCAATATTCAAGCAAGGGGAAGTTCTTAACAGCTTAAGCTGGTTTTCCAAGAAATCGTGGACGTTTGGTGAACGGATGGAAGTAGCCATGCCTGTATTTGGGTTGCATGGGCTGTGCCTAAATATGGGCTTGATTTATATGCCTATATAAGGGCAACATGAATTGTACCTATATAAGGGCATGAATCAGGAAAATTCAACCGAAATCTAAAATGCTACACACTACCCTCTCATCCCTTCCATTCCGAGGTGTTCTCCCCCGCCCCGAGCAGAGTCTTCACGAGCGTCTACCCCGTTGTTCGGTGGATCGCCCCTGATCCGGTCATGCCAGCCACTGTTTTTTCCCCACTCCGGGCCACCCCTCCAGCCAGCCCAAAGTGTCTTCTGGGGAGGAAAAGAACCAGGTCTTGCCTCCCAATTCAATCCTGAGCTTTGCCAGGAAGAGCATAGAATATTTAATTCCTTTGTCCCCTAGCGCTTTCTTGACCGATGTGAAACTGCGTCGGTGGGCCTGCACTTTAGTTGTGAAGTCCGGGAAGAATGATTGCACTATTCTCTAACTGTAAGGACAGTCGAGCATGAGCCATTTGGAGGATCACATCACGGTCCCAAAAGTTAAATACTCTTGCGATGATAGGTCTCGGGGGAGCCCTTGGCTTGGGCCTACCCCCGGGGACTCTATGGGCCCGTTCAATGGAGAATTAGTCGGACAGGCACTTTGACTGAAGCTGGTTTGTTACCAGGTCTTCTACAAAGAGATCCACTACAGGACCCTCCACTCGCTCCGGGACCCCCAGTATGGGCTTGTTGTTTCTTCGAGCCCTTCCTTCATATTAGTCTAGGAGGCCTTCCATTTTCGCCTGCTGGTCTTGGAGTTGGGCTACTTGCTGTTTAAGGAGGTTACTTTAGTAACTGTAGCGTCCTCCACATCTTTTACTCTGGCATCCATTTTGCATAGGTCTGCTCTGATGAGGGAGAGCTCTATGTTGACTGTATCAATCCGTGATTCCAGAGATATCTGGACTCCCGCAATGGCTTCCATGACATCTGGAGGATAGGGTCAGACTGAGGAGATTTGAGATGAGGGTTGTTTGCCCCACCCTTGGTGGCTGTGTCGATATCATAGCCTGTTTTCCCCCATGCAAATTTAGCTAGTGTGTTTTGGGCTGGCGTTTTAGGTCCCCTGCCATTGGCCATTGCGAGGTATGAGCGCTTACTGTGTAGTCCTTGTTGCAGTACTCTCCGCCGCCTGCCCAGGGAAGGGGGGAATTACCAAGTACCTCCCAGTCAGCCTGTTGGTTTTCCGGGTCCTATAGGTGGTGGTGTATCCCAGTAACTGGGCACTACTAAATCCTGCTTCTGGGACTTCCAAATGGCTGTTGATAAAAAGGTTTGATGCACTTTTAGGCAAAGGTAGGAGCCCTCTCGACTTATAGGTCTGTGGGTTTGATTTAGGGTGGATCCTGGTGTCCCACAAAGACTTCACCTTAATTGCACCCCTGCAGGCCTGTGTTCTCGACCCTCAGGGGCCTCACTCGGCTTGGGCTGTCGGCGAATGTTCAGGCCCCGGTGACACTGCAATGCAGCAGGTTAGGTATGTGGCTCAGTAAGGTGATATCCTGGGCCTTTGGGGATCCTCGGGCCACCAGGGGGTTTCTTTGCACCACTAGGCCTCAATAAGTAGGCAAGTGGAGGGGGTGGGGGGGAAGGCGTGCCGCCCTCCACTTGTAGGAGTCACTCCCTCTGCCCAGATGCATGCGCGGCTCCCGCAGGTCTCCGGTCTGTTATGGGCCGTCCCTGAGCCCTCCAGACACGAACGATTAGTAGGCAGGTCGGGGGGCAGGGGGAACACTCGTCGCCCTCCACTCGCAGGAGTCACTCCCCACTATCCAGATGGTGCGTGTGCGGCTCGCGGCTGGTCCCAGTTCAGTGAGTGGGGTCGTCCCTGAACATGCCAGTTGCTTCCTTACCCCGATGCTTTCACGCTCTCTCCTCCACAAATCGGGATCACGGGAACGGGCCGCCATGTTTTCAGTGGAGCTCCAGGGGTGCCGTTTTGCCTCTGTCCGGGCTTGGGCGGCTCAGTTCATGCAGCACTGATGTCTGCGGGATCTGCACCCCTCAAATCGAGGGGGTGATTGTAGAGTTCGGACTGGATAGAGGAAGAAAGACTGCAAGGGTAGTGGAGACGCTTCAGAGTGCGGCCATTCCAGTCGGCTGCTAGCCACGCCTACCGACAGATGTAGTTTTTGGACAAATCTTTTCAGACCTCCCACGTACTCTGGAGGCTGAACACGAACCATGATATTTCCCTCACTGAGGTTCAACCTTCAGGCTGTGTTTGCTGGCACCATCTTGCCTCAGCCCCATGAAGGAGAATCTTCTTTCACGAAGGGTAATTCGCGAAACGTTCTTGCAGTGATGACGAGCATCAGGAACAGGAGAAGATGGACTTCATGGGGGTCTGTTTTGGCCTCCTTTCTCCCGCACTCTGGGTACGTGTCAGACGTTGAGTAAAGGTGTTGTCACCATTTTGTCTTAGAATTTTGATGAGAAAAAGAGCCTAAAACAGCCAAGCTCAATGCTCCAGGGTCCTCTCAGCAAGAGCAAAAAAAATTAGGCAACTATTATCTGCTGATCATGATGGGAAACTGGTGGTCACTGGGTTCTGAAAGGCACAGTCTCTATTTTTTGTCATATGACAGCCTATGAGGCTACACCGTCCTTTTCTTCTTAATCATAAAAAGGGTTTGTGAGGGAGATTTACGCTGTTTTCTATTCATCATAAAATTGTAAATATAGGCTTACTTCTGGCCCTTTTCTGAGCTCATTATGGACTGGGTCAACGAAGCCTTTGTCTATAGGCTGTATTATCGGTTTTCTTTCTTAAGTGTCTCTGCATGCCATCTACAAGAAAGTCGAAAATCTTCACTTAAGATCTATATTGAACAAGTGCTCTGTGTCCCCACACATGGGTGGGACTATTCAGTGCTTAGGACTACAAATGGAAATCCCATACAAGAGAAAGTATACTTAACCTGGGATACTATTTTAGGAACAGATACCTGAAAGTTAATGTATGATGAAAAGGCTAACAATCTCTACCTCTGTGGGGATGGGGCAGAATTTATTTAGCAGTATGGCTAGGAAAAGGATTGTTACTTACCCAATAAGTATCTGTTCTTGGCATATAGAGCTGTAGATTTACATGTTAGCATACTCCTGCCATCTAGTGTTGGGTCCAGATGTTTGCAAGTTGTTTTTCTTCAAAGAAGTCTCTAGTCACGAGGTAAGGAAACTCCTCCTTTCGGTGATAGTGCGCATAGGCATCAACTTCATTGTTAGATTGTTTTTTTTCTGCCATCGGGTTCGGACAAATTGCTGTGCTCAGGTTCGAAACCATTATTCGGCTGTGCAATCCACTCTACCCTAGGCTGTATTGTTTCGTATGAGTTTCCAACTTCTGCGCGTATTGCTTTAGTCGCCAAATCCTTCATTTTCAATCAAAAACCCTTTGGGTCTGACCGTGTGTCTGTCCAGTCTTCTGTCGACGGAACGGACTGTTTAAATTCTGCCCTCTGTGCCACGATAAGTACCCTCACACGGACTGTGAGAAGTTGGCCTGGTATATGATGTTCACTATTCTAGCGAGCACCTTGCACCAGTTCAAACAACCCTTATGGTGATGGTTGTAAAGTCAACCTTATAGACCAGCTAGAGGGTAGCATGAACAAAGAAGTCTTAGGATAAACTCAAGAGGGCATGTGAAGCCAGCTGTTTTTCCATGTGCAATCCCTTTAATACCAAATGAAAGGACACCACACAGGATATATATTCAAAATATATATGTATTTATTTCTAAAGAAATCCCCTGAACTCTGAGCGCAGAAGCACAAGCGCATAACAAGTAACTTAATATAACATACAAAAGTTGCACAAATATGGATAGGGCCGGGTGGCCCGCTAAACTATATACTAAAAAAGTGGTATAAGTACCATGTCACGAACAATGGTAAGCCCTAGGACCTTGGGAATCGCTGGGGCTACACTGGAATAACAATGGTTAGGGAGCAGGAGGCCCACGGGATGTGTGTGCAGAGTCTAAAGGCACACGTGTGCACACATAGAAGTCAATGGGTGCTTAAAAATGGAAAGTTAAAGGTTTGGGAGTCTTCCGACTGGACTAGAACCTCACCACTTGAAACTAGGACACTAGGAGAGTTACTCTTTACAGGAGCACCGCAGTACTCGCGTTACCTAACCCACAGGAAGCGGGTGCATAGGTCCCAAAGTGTGTCGGTTTCTTCGTGGAGTTCTATGGTGCCTTGGAGAAAAGATGCTGCAGGTGGCCAGGAGAGAAGAGTCCAGGTGGATCGAAGATGTAGAAGACCTGAAAGCAGAGGGGAAAGAGTCTGGGTCAATAGCCAGTGACCAGGAAGGAACAAGGAAGGAACCAGGCGATGTCAGGAAGCAATCAGGTGCTGATGGGAAGCTGGTCTCCGCAGCCACGTGGACCAGGCGGTATAGACTACGACGACCAGGAGGCAGGCACGGACTGTCCCACGCAGGCTCTCGCTGTCGGCTTCAGGATTGGAGTCAACAAGCCTTGGCAAAGGCAACCCACGCAGGATACAATGTAGGCTTCTTACTCAGACCAGCAAGGTCTGAGGGGCTGCTTCTTTTGATGGAAGCAAGGGCCAGTCTGGAGCAACAAGACCAGAGTTGTAGTTTCAAAGGATAGTCGCCAAGATGGCCACTAGCCAACGGGCAAGTGACCGGGCAGACGCGTCGAGCAGGAAAAGGCAAAAGGGCCCCACGCAGAACTCGTGGAGGGTGCAGGGCTGATCTTTGGTGCAGATGATGCTCGGGACTGGGGCTCCTCAATCCCCAATGCACAGCTACAGCTGCGAGGAGGCCTCTGGGGCTGCACAGTTAGCAGGTCGCAGACTTTAAGATGGCAGGTCCCACGTCTCTAGTCGCCTCCACGGGTCTCAGCTTTGCAGGGACTGTGGATCGGGCTGTTGGATGTCTGGGAATCTGGTTCTCGTCAGGCTCTGGGCTCCGGCGGCAGCAAAGCAAGTCGTCGATCGCTGGATGGTGCCTGCTTGTGCAGGGTGGTCACTCCTTGACCACAAGGGAGATTCTTCAGTCGTCTTCTTCCAAAGTAGAGTGATGAAGGTCCAGAGTTTCGTTTCAAAGTTTTAGTCTGGATAATCTAAAGTTTCTAGACTCAGATCCTACGTATATACAAATCTTAGGGGTTGGATTACCTGCTAGGTCCCTCCTATGGGTGGGACCAGGGAAGGGGGTGGTTACACCTCTTTCCCTTTGTCCAGTTTCGCACCAGAGCTGGGGCTGGAGTGCCCCAGCACTGGTTTGAACTGGCCTATGCATGGGACACCTTGTGTGCCCCAGGCAGTGTCTCAATCCTTTCAGCCCTCCCTGTCCCAATACACAAAGTCCTGTCTGGGGTGGTGCTAGCACCTCCCAAGGCAGGAAACCTATTGTCCAAGCCTCCCTCGCTGGAAAGACTCCCAGCAGCAGGAGGTCAGACTTGTGTCTGTGGCAGCAGCATCCATTTTGTGATGCTGAGGCTCTGGTTAACTTTAACCGGGAATAGTAGGAACAACAAGTCTTCTCCCTCTAGAAGGGTGGAATGCTACCCCAGTCGCCAGAACTGGCGAGGGGGTAGTATTCCAAATCGTATGACACCTTACTCGACTTGTTTTGATAAAGCCAAACCATAGTTAGTATTTAACCGCGAGGTTCATAATGAACTTAAGAGTATATGGCATGGCAATATCCTAGAACAGCTATAAGGACATGGTTTTGAAAGCTGCTGACAGGCTTAGCTCATGCTAGAGCCCCATCTCACATACAACCAAACACTCTGTCTTCAGGATTGTTAAGGCCTGCCATAGGAGTGACTTACAGGTGTATGTGTCTAGATATAAGGTGAGATATAGGTATACTATATCTAAGCAAGGGATGATTACACGACCTTGCCCCAGCTGAGTGATCAGCCAGTTGTGTCAATGTGAATGGCCAGCCAGGGGTGACATAATACATGCTGCAGCTCCTGGTAGGCCTTGGATGCACCTATGCCCTGGGTACCTATAGTAAACTGTACAGTGACTCATAAGGTGACCCAGTATCCAATTGTGAATGTGGGCCAATAATCAGAGGGGGCCCCCTGCAACGAATACGGGCAGATGTCAGGGGAAGAGAACACAACTGTTCGGGGAAAAGTCCACCCACATAAATACCTGGTTGTGGGGTCCTGTTTTAACGACCTGGACTCTTTAGCAGTGTGCTATCTAGGCTCCGCTGGATCCCTCTTGTGTGTCACCTGGGGAATTACGTTGAGGAATTTACTGTGAATGTGGAATTTGCGTGAATGTATGTGTGTGACTGAAGTACCAGTGAGTGTATGGTTGTGTAGAGGTAGTTGTGGGGAGGCTATGTGATACTATGTATATTTATGTTGGCAATAATTTTCTATTTATATGTTGAGTTGTTATGATGTCCTATGCTTTGAATAACGAATATATTAACTAAATATGATAAAAAGAAAATAAAGATTTTGTACTCTTATATTTGAAATTCTTTCATCCCCGTGACTCTTCCGTTGCCCCTTTTGTGAGCTCCTGTGCAATATATATATATATATATATATATATATATATATATATATATATATATATATATATATATATATATATATATATATATATATATATATAAACTTGTGGATTCCTTGTGAGCCATTGTTCTATTTATGTGGGTGGACTTTTCCCCTAACAGTTGTGTTCCAATTGGTAATGCACCTAAAGTACATTGAAGTGAATTTAGAGAGAGCAGCTGGGCTGTGGGCCTGATTAGCAGGCCCACAGCCACATTAAGTCGAAAACCAATGAAGCAAAAAGCAAAAAGTGGGGTGACCATAGGAAAGCAGACCCTACTCTCCTACACGGACTAACATAAGTTGCGTAACTGGTAGTTGTCTCTGAAGCACAAAAACGACTACTGCAGCGCTTGTAAATTGTTTCGGTCCCCAAAAAAAAGAAGGCTTCTAAATTGCTGACGTGAAATGCAGCGTCAGAATATTCAACACACTCCGGATATGTGCACATGGGCATCGAGTCCATGGTTAGATTGTTTGCCCGCAATAGGGTGAAAATAGAGTCAATGTAGTAAAGAGATGTCCATGCATATGTAATGTAAATAAAGATAACTGCAACATCTACAGTTGTCTGGGGAGGTGGGAGGGCACTTCTCAATCTACACATGTACATGCCAAGAACAGATGCTTACTGGATAAGTAACAATCCATTCCATGCATGTGTGCTTTAGATACACTTGCTTTGCCAGTGTTCTTCCAAAGCGTTAACTAACCAGTGGATGTTGCAGGGGGAATGAAAAGTGTCTTAAGCACTGCTTTTCCTACATTGGCTTGTTGGCGAGCCAACACATCCAAACAAGTGTTTAGTAAATGTGTGGAGATCATGTTGCTGCTTTACAAATATCAGCAATAGGAAAGTGAACTAAAAATGCCATAGATGCCCCTATTTTGTGAAGAAAATGCGCTCTAAAGGGTATATATAAAGTGCATAGCAGGTTTGAGAGCATTCAGCAATCCATCTGGAAATGCTTGATTGAGATAGGATTGCCATTTGTGAGGTGGAGTAAAGACAACAAAAAGTTGTTTTACAACAACGTTTTGTCCCATCAATATAATACAATAGCACTCTGACATCAAGTATGTGAAGTTCTTTCTACTACCGAATCCGGTTAAGGGAAGAACACAAGTAACTCAACGGATTGGTTAATGTGATGAGCAGAAACGACTTTAGGGAGAAATTTAGAATTTGCGCGAACTACCTTATCCTTATGAAGCTGAAAGAAGGGTTCTTCTAAAGTTAATGCCTGTAGCTCACCAACTCTCCTTAATGAAGTGATTGCAGTGAGGAAGGCAACCTTCCATAAAAGGAACTGCAAAGGACATTTGTGTTAAGGCTCAAAGAGTGGACCCATTAGTCTTGTAAGTACAATGCTAAGATTACACATTGGTGCTGGAGGTATTCTGGGTGAAATAACTCTTTGAGCATTCCATAAAGGCTTTAATCACAGGAACTTTGAACAAGGATGGATGGTGTCTGTTGTGCAAGCATGCAGAGACTGTTGCAAGGTGCAATTCAATAGATGTATAAGCTAGACTAAAATATTGTAGATGCAGAAGGTAACAATGTTTTGAACGGAAGCATCTAATGGATTAATTTTGTTATCACAATAGATAACACAATGTTTCAATTTTGCTGCTTAACAAGCTCTGGTTGTTGGCTTTCTTGCTTCTTTTAAGATATGCATACAGTCTGGTGGCAGATTAAATATCCAAACTATGATTTCAGGGGCCAAATCGCTAAAATGAACTCTTTTGGATTTGGGTGGCCAATTTCACTATTGCTCTGTGTGAGAAGGCTGGAGTTGAGATGCAGCTTTTGATCTAGAACCACTGATAGTTCTAACAGTGTGATGAACCAAGGTTGACGACCCCATGTGGGGGCTACTCGAATCAGCGTGAGTGATTTTTACCTGAGCTTCCGAACCAGAAACGGAAGGAGTGAGGAGGAAAAGCATATGCAAATATCCCAGACCAATTCATCAATAGGGCATTGCCTTTGGAGAGAGCATGGGGGAACCTGGAGGCGAAGTTTGGGCATTTTGCATTGTCCTAGTGGCGAACCAGTTCCATTTCTGGGAATCCCCATTTTTGAATATATGGAAGAAGTTCTCACTCATGCATTTACTGTCTCCTGCTGAGGAGATTGGCAGTCTGATTGTACACCCCAGAAGGTGTTCGGACAGGAGATTAATTCTGTGATAGATTGCAAAACTCCAAAAGGGCTGAGAGAGGCGTGACAGTTGGATTGTGCCCCTCGTGTTTGTGTATAGTACATACTTGTCATGTTGTCCGTGTGGACTAAGACAACTTTGCTTATGAGGTGAGACTGAAAAGCTTGGAGTGCTAGAAACACTGCTAGAAGCTCCAGATAGTTGATGTGTAAATGTTTGTGCTTGGTGTCCCAGACCCTGGATTGTGTAGTCTTGGAGATGAATACCCCAACCTGGAGATGCGTCTGCTGTTAGCACAATCTGTGGAATGTGGTCGATGAAGGGCCACCCTTTTGATTAATTTTGTGGATTTCACCACTGCAGAGAGCGATGGGTGTGGCTGTCTACCAACACTAGCTCTGTCAATTCACCTTGTGATTTATTCCACTGAAGTGCTAAGCATTCTTGTAAGGGACTCATGTGCAGTCTTACATAAGCCACTGTTGCGATGCAGGACGCCATCTTCCCTAGCAACTGCATGAAGGTTCTGGCTGGTAATTTTTGGCTGTCCTGAAACTAAAGTAACAGAGCTTGAATATTGCGAATTCTGGCTGTGTCGGGAGAAGCTAGAGCTTTGAGTGTAGAGTGGCTCCCAGATAAGATTGTGTCTGTGAAGGCCGCAGGTGAGACTTTAATGCAATTACCTTGAAGCTCAACCGATGGAGTAAGCCTAGCTTGACCAGAGTGTGTTGTAGACATTGTGTGCTGGCTTTGATGAGTCAGTCGTCTAGGTACAGGAAAACGAGATCTGTTGTCTTCTGCGATGAGCTGCCACTACTGTTTGACATTTGGTGAACACTCTTGGGGCAGTAGTTACTCCGAATGGAAGTACTTTGAACTGATAGGGTTTGCCTGCTATCAGAGGAATTTGCGATGAGCTATATGCATGGGAATGTGAAAGTATGAGTTAAGTCCAGCGTGGACATAAAATCACCTTGCTGTAGAAGAGGAAGCACCTTTTGAAGTGTTACCATATGAAAATGTGTGTACGTACTGGTTTAACACTCAGATTCAGAATGGGTCTTAACCCTTTCGATGCTGATGACGAGCTCAGCTCGTCATCACCCACGGGTGTCGTGTGCTGATGACGAGCTGAGCTCGTCATGAATAATGGAAAATGAGCATATGCAGCACAGCGCAAAAATCCCCGCAGCAGCCATGTGGTTAAGAGGCCGTCCTTTTTGGGAATTAGGAACTATAGAAAATAAATAACTGAATCTTGGTAATTTAACGGAACTGGTTCTATGGCTCCTTTCTGTAAGAGGGATGGCACCTCTTGAATGAGTAACAGTAAGTGGTCGGACGTCAGTTTGTAAGTGCAAAATGGAATGTTTGGAGGATTGGTGGTAAGCTCCAAGCAATAACCATGATGGAGAAAGTTGATCACCAATTTGTCGGTTGTCATGAATTGCCAAATAGGGAGAAACTGTTGAAGTCTTCTCCAGAAAAGTTAAGAGATCAGGGGAAAGTGTGGGCAACTCACTGTTTGTTAGGGGAAGGGTGTTGAGGCGCCTCTACCCCTACCTTTGGAATCATTTCCTATATACCCTCCTCTATAAAAACCTCTAGAATGAGAGAATTGGTATTGCTTTTTTAAGTGGAAGCATTTGTGTCTGAGGATGTGGCTTTAGACCCTCCACTGTAAAGAGCGACGAAAGGAGCCTCTACTTGATGGGGACTGGAGTGCTCCCATGGACTTGCCACTTCAGTATCTTTAATCATTTTTTCAAGGGATTGGTTGACTACAGGACCAAACCGGTGTGCTTTGTCAAAAGGTGTTTTAAATGAATTCTTGTACCTCAGGTTTAAAACCTGAAATCCTAAGCCAAGCATGCCTTCTGAGGAGAAAGCTGGTATTTATCTCCTTAGCAGCGGTGTCAGCAGCATCTAGGGCACATCTAACCGAAGAAATAAGTTTACCCTCTTGAACTAACTGTTGCCTTGTTTTTGTGTTCTTCTGGGAGAGCAGTTTCTCCATGTCATTCCAGTGTGCTCTTTCATACCTAGCTAGCATTCCTTGTGTATTTGCAATGACCCAGTGATTAGCAGCTTGAGAGGCTACACGTTTGCTTGAAGCATCTATGAGCTTAGATTCTTTATCTGGGGGAGGAGCCGCACCAAAAGTTTGTGAATTAGCTCTTTTGCAAGCACTGGATACTACAAGGGAGTCAAGAAGCAGCTGACCTTTATTAAAGATAGGATCAGATGGCAATGGTTTGTATAGGAGTCAGAATGTGTGCTCGCACTAGTACTTTGAAAATATCCTTCGCATGCCTCATAATGCCCTTCACATACAGTGTGTGTGACTTGACCTGTGTGTAGCCCAAAGTGTCTCAAATGAAGACTTTTTTGAACGACTCGTATGTAACTCCACTCTATGGTACTCTACTGCTCTAGCAAGGAGTTCCTGGTGAGCCACATCAGGTGGGGAGGGCTTTGCAGGGTAAAGGTCTGGGTCATTGTCTAATGGAGGGTCAATGGTGTACTCCTTCCATGGGTCTACGGGCAAAAATAAATATCCTCCTCAATATCTCCCTCTTCAGGCTGTGAAAGTGGAGACCCCAGAGGTGAAATGTGTAAAGGATCCAATTGTAGAGAAGAGGGTGGAAATGGAGGGGCTGGTGGAGCAGGATAAACCGGACTGGTAGCCACATCTTTCTTCTTTAAAGGAATCTTACAGGGAGTCCTCACAAGGAAGCTTGTGTTTAACTGGAGATTTAGCATTAATATGTCCTGTATCAGGATTGATATCAAATTTTTTTTAGGATCCAGTTTGGGAGGAACAATGTCCAAATTAGAGTCAGAAGATTCAGTACTGCTATCTTTTGATTTCGGCACCAAAGGTTTCAATGCCGGGATTGAAGTGCTTTTAGGGAGCGGAAGGCTTCGGCTCAGAAACATATTTTTCTTTCGGCATGGAGGATTTCAGCTCCGAACCGGATTTCGGATTCGAACTGGAAGATTTTGGACCTGAAGCTTTTGGTCAACTCGTTCCCGAGCCGGCAGGCTTAAGTATCTGTTTCGGTGAAAAGCTGCAAGGTCAGGCCTCAGAAACATCTCGGTGCAGACCTTAGCCAGAAGGTAGAGGTGGTAGTGAAGCCTTATGAATTTTGGGTATGGGCTTAAGGCACATCTACAGACTCCATGTCTGTCTCAAGTTCTAAATCCGACTCTGGAACCAAGAAGGTCTCTTGTTCTTCTGCTCCTTAGACGTCCTCATGCTCGTATTATTCATAGAAGATATCCTGAGTGTTAAAAATTCTGAAACTGCATTTCACGTTGTCGATCCAGAAGAGTTTTTGGACCGAAACTATTTAAAAGCGTTGCAGTCGCCTTTGTGCTCTGGAGACCAGCACAAGTTACACATCTTATGTGAGTCGGTGTGAGGGTACTTAGCCTGGCATAGAGAGAAGAATTTAAACGGAGTCGACCATCGACAGAAGACCGGACCGACAAGGTCAGGCCCGAAGGCGGCCATCAACGTTTTTGATCGAAAATTAATTTGTTGACCGAAGCAATACGCGGATAAGTAGGAAACGCATACGAAACAATACAGTCAAGGGTAGAGTGGATTGCACACTGAGGGGAACCTGAAGAATGTTTCGAACCGGAGCGCAGCAATTTACGTCCAAACCTAATGGCGGAAAAAAAAAACCCAATGGAGTCAATGCCCATGTGCAGTATCACCGAAAGGAGGAGTCAACTTAACTCGTGACTTGAAAGACTTATTTGAAGAAAAACAACTTGCAAACATCTGGACCTAACACTAGGTGGCAGGAGTATGCAAAGCATGTGTATTTACAGCACACATGCCTCGAACATATTGCTTCTTTACTTTGAGTATTTAGTAAAATTACAGCTTTAACTATCTGTAGTGGAGTGTACCATTATAAAACTGCTTTTGGAGAAAATAAACTGGAAGGTAGCTCATGGCATTCATATCTGATAAGACATTGGCTATCAATACAGGCCATTTTGCTTGAAATTGGGTTGTCTGGGCTTTGAGTGAAAGTTTGACTAATACTACAATATCAATATTCGCTACTTTGTACTCTACAGATACTATAGGGAAAGTTAATGCAAGGGAACTTCTCAATTATATTAATGCCGGCTATGCATTTACATACACAAACAGTATGCTGCACTCCAATTGGAGGTTGATAGTCCGATTTAATGAAAAATCGACATGTACTTTTTTTCAAACAATTGGTTATAACCAGAATTGTAATTATATTGAAAATGGGTATCTTTCCAATTTGAGGTTTGTCAGCACCAGGCAAATGCTTTATTGTATGCAAGTATGGAAACAGAAGTTATACAATTTTATTTGAACTCACTACAACGGTTTCCTGTGAGCTATAAGATTGGCATCTGCAAGGCATGAAGCCTATTCTATTTATTTCTCAAGTGTTGAAAATATTCTGGGAACTTTGTTGCCCCTATAATGGTAAAAAACTGAATATAAAATCACAATCTTCCAGTTATAAGGTTAATATTGTAAATGATACAGGCATTAGACATTTTAAGTTTTCTTAATTGTTTTAATGTATACGGTTGTACATCTTGATACATGCAACAAGATTAGTGTAATTTTTTAATCTGTAGGTCTGTAACCAACGTACATAAAATATAGCGGCCAATCTTAACATACCTATCACCTACACAATGAACTAATGAGTTAATAGGATAGGTGGGAGGGAAAAGTTGAGCCCTTGCCCACTTTCAAAAGAGACCACACAAATATGTTGGCTGCAGACGCATGGGAAAATGAGTAGTGGTGAAAGTGTCTTGTAAGAGTATCAAAACTCTAGATCAGGATAATGAAATGGACAAGTAGCTCTAGAATGCAAAGCTTGTGAAGCGATATTGAAGGATCTAACAGACATTGAAAGGGATAGAATAGTCAACAGCAAGGGCTGAGATCAAATGATGGGCCTTGGAAGAGCACAGAAACCACTATACTCCCTAGATCAGTACACAGATTCAGCAACGTGCACTGAGTAAAAGGTGGTGGCTCTGCACAAGATGTGAAATGTGAAACAGATGGATGAAGAGGACTTCCTCCTACAGTTAAAGAATTACGAGACAGTGAGCTGCTGGTAGGTATCGTAAATTTAATCAATTATTAGAGTCAGAAGTGTTCATTATTACACGGTTTGATAATAAGCACATCGCACTGTAAAGGGCCCCAAGATGACACAATTATCGGGTGCACACTTGTTGCAAGTGGCTCAATGGACAAAAGGAGCACTATGCTGTTGAAGGAGCTGAAGGTATTGAGCTAGTGGACCCGAATTTTTCACCTGCGCCCTAGTAGAAATTAAGAGTTCGCCAATCTGGAGGTTAAATTATCCTAAATTACCAAGATATATTGGAAGTTTTCTGCTGGGACAAAAGAAAAACATTTCCTCTTTACTTTGGAAGAGGCTATTAAAGCCGCTTCTCTACAGGTAGAATATAATATGATGTGACCTGAAGAGCGCTTTCTATATTTTGGGTGCTGTTTTAACCACCGGAAATGGTGGATTAATCACGGGACAGGGGGAGTGGATTGCTATGGTGGAATAATTTGTGCTGCAGATAGATGCCCAGTTGGTTGGATCTTTAGAGTAGTAGCATGTGGACCGGAGACAATGTACAAAGCTGGAGCTCCACAACAGTCAGATTCCGACCTGCTGCCAATAAGTGTAAGACAGACTTTTAGATTCCCTCTTTTCTGGGTTGTACAGCCTGTAGTGCTGCTTGAAACATGCACAGGAGAGAACCTTTTACACAAATTGAGAATTATCTTGAGGACCTTGGGTGAGCCGGTCATAATTCTTCCCTTAATAGAAAGTGGACTATCGCCAATTTAACTTGTCAAGTTAAAAGAATCCAGAGGAGCATCCATTGCACTGTAAAGCATGCAAGGCATGTAATTGTTCTCTGACAAGAGCTATTAAGTATTGCTTAGGAGAACTTACTTTATACTGGTTTTCAAAAGACATGCATGTTTGGTTTTCTAGCAATTGCAGTCAGTTTACAATGATCTCTTTGGAGACTGTCAAAACTCTGTAGGATTAATACAGATGAGGCTCACATCCACTAGAACTATTGTAAGAGCTCAAACAGTGTAGTCCTTAGTCCATTTCTCCAATGGACAAAATCCCATAGCAATATTGTAAAAAAGTTCTGTTATTTAGACAACACAGAAAGCACATTGGTCTATTGTTGCTCAACCACATCCACCTAAACACCAACATTTAGCAACCATACTGCAACATTCCTTGCTCCAGCTATAGTCATCAGCACAAGCGGACTTTAAATACTAGGTTTCATATTAAAATTGGTTAACACTCAGAAAGATGGCTGTTTCACAAATATCAATGATCATCCTTGGCATAGAGGACTGCATACACTGGACGTTAACAGTCTGAGGCTCTTCAAGCTAAACAAAATAAACTAAGAAAAAACGATTTACTTTATTAATATGCAGACATTTAACTTAAGTGCTTTATTTACAAAATGTGCAGTAAAAAAATGACAGCAGTTTAACAGAAGCCAAAGTGGTAAGTTCAAAAGGCTTACTGTTATTTTAGTATCAAATTAGCAATTTTTGGGTCACCATACACTGCAATGCTTCTTCAAAAGTGTACTAAATGTAAACTGGTTACAAAACTTACCACTTCGAGAAAACCAGGAAGAATTTGTGGACAAGAGTAGATGCAACTGCATTGGGATACAACTGACAAGTCCTTGCCACCAACATTGCCCAAGAGACACCACCAAGAAATCCCATCATGTTGGAATAAATCCCACGTCCTAGATAAAAGAAAATTTAATATCATTTGTGTTAATATAGTGCACCTCTATCTCCCCCAACCCTCCCTTTAGTAGGATTAATCCCATTATTAAGTTGAAAATAAAGGCCCAAGGCTGCTGCCCACTTCCCTCAAACTTTAATATCTACACTACAAATCATCCATTATCTTTAATGCATGTAGGTATATTTAGCAGGGGAAATGGTATAAACTTAACATGGCGGAAGAGCGAAGTACAATCGCTACATCGGTGTGCACCTTGTACTTTTAACATACTAGTCACCTCTTCTCCATGGCCTTCAGAAGATGGCCAAGGACAAAATACTTGCGAGTAAGGCTGCTGAATTTCAGCAACCGAATATTTTTGTAATAACAAAGAATAGGTGCACTGCCAGGATGGCTGGTTAGAGAAAAGTCTTTACCATCTGATGGGCTACTGAAATTGCTAAACCATCAGAAACATGTAAATCTGAAAGCAGTATACTGACTGGTAAACTAAGGCAATCCAACAAATATGCAACTAAAGCTTAATTAGTTTGACAGGATTTGGACCAATTTATTTGCCCCAGAACATTGTAAAAAAAAATAAATAAAAAAGTAAGACTTTGAGCCACAGAATCTCATGGCTTTCCTTATATTCAAATCACATGTAGCCACCTTTGCCTCCCATGCAGTATCAGAAAAGTATAAGTTAATTGTACTTGTTTAAGGAAAATCCGATATGTGCAGAATTATTTTTTAATTGCCTTGTAAGCATAATTTAGTGCTGCAGGAGTGACCTGAACCCAAATGCACCAAGCAGTGATGTTCCTCCTCTTACTCACAACTACACACAACGTTTAACAATCTTCCACATTCATGACGTTAAGAAAGGTATCTAACTCCGGGAACTGATTATTGATTGCCAATCTGGGTAGCAGAAGGGGCGGAAAACATCTTCAGCCATGCTGGTCTCACGGTGACTAAATTCCGGTCCACAAAAGTTTAAATTGAATTTCCCCCAATACATTTACTGAAAAAACGATCCCCAAAAAACAGCAGGAATAAAAAGCAGCACTAAATGCAAACTTTTTTTTTTCCAAGTACAGTTCTTTTGCCTCAAATTTGTCTCTGGATTGTTTGCAACAAAAAAAAACGAGGAGGGGAGATATGTGGCCTCCCCATCTGCTTCCTTGCTTCACCCGGCATTGACATTCTAAAATAATTGGATAGAGAAAAGACAACATGCTGTAAAGATGAGGGGTTAAAACCAACTTCCAAATCTCAACGATTATAGATTCTTGATCAAGATAATTTTTCAATCATTAAAATCAGTTTTAAAGTTGATTGAAGCAAATTTGCTAGGTTAAAAGTTAAATCTTTTAGTAGAACGTACACAATGGGGTGTAGTAAGTAAAATAAGGGTCTTGCTCCTTAATCAGTTTGCGGTCAGCCCCTTAAATCACCAATTAAGTTTCTAGCTCCAAATCGAATCCTAGAGACTTTAAGAGATGAAGAAAAGATTATGGTTACTATAAGAACGAAAGACGGTGAGTTGGGAGAAAAACAGTTGGCTCTTGGTTTTATTTTTAATTATTAGATCTGGTCGTACAAGTGCAATTCATGATCACGTACAAACACGTGACAGGCAGTGCAACTATGGCTACATAAACACAGAAAAAAGTGACCATCTGCAGACAGGATATATAAACTGTAAAAATAATGACATGTGGACAAGAAAAAAAAAAGTCTTACCAGCCAAATAGTGTCAATACTCAAAGCAAAATCTACAGCTAAAAAGTCATATGCACAATTTCTTTCGTCCTTTTGAACCACGTAAGCTTTGAGACAATCTCTTAACTGTAAATGTACCCAAAAAACTTTCTTTGGTAACTATCAATGACATAAATCAAAGGCACGTGCTACTTTAGGGGATACTCATGAAAATGCAATTTTCTGGTTGAGGCCGGATCAAATGAGCACCATGCAAAACTAAAAGCTCATCGATCAAATCCACACTAACTAGATACCAAGCTCCTTACTTAGGAACAAGGTGATAAGGAGTGATTCTGTGATACTGCATCTGTGCCGGCTGTCAAAGACTAGGATCAAATGATAGGCAGGATCGAAGAAACACCAATTCCATAGCACAATCCAAGAGCACAAGAGAAATCATGAAGCTACCTAAAATCCTGGCAAGAAGAGAGGGTAGGCATGGGTGCCCTCTTGATAGCAGAAAAATCACGATAGTCTAAGTGGTCATGCCCATTCAGGGGCAAACTGCAGATGAAGTTATGACTGGAAACAAACCAGTCTTGGGACCTCCACCTGCTAGAACAACAAAAAATGACCGATTTTAGTTACCACTCATTCAGAACCAGCCAAGTACCATCATGGCACCGAAAGTACTGGGTAGCAAAAAACCCATGATGACATTGCAAAGGCACACAAAAAAATATATAGCTCTTAAAAAACAAAGTCATCCTGATCTTATTACTTGGGTTGAAAATATTACAATCCAGATCAAAGTCTGGATCATGCATGAGTAACAGTGATAGAGAGGCAAACCAAGATACCACTTGTCCTCCATGAAGAACCAAAGAAACCAGCCCGAACAGCTCAAAGAAAGGGAGAACCGCCCTGGCTTTAGGGCCAAAACAGTTGTCCATAACATTTTAAAGTAATGTAATTAATCACTAATGTGCGACAGAGAGAACTTAACCCAATCGGATGTAGTTTGACCAGCGAGGCTTGAAAAAGCACCTCTTGGATCCAAGTCCAAAGAGAAGAGACGGATCTGTAAGACAGGGGGGCAGTTGCAACAGCAACTAAGGCATGCAAAGCGTGTGTTGGAAGGAAGGAAAGATTTGTGTTTATTCTTTGGCTTTGAAGACAACTAAGACTGCCATTGATTCAACTCGCTAAGAACATCACCTCAGCCAATGTAAGTGCTACAATACACAGATTTCTCAGTATGCTGTGATGTTAATAACTTTCTCCTCAGAATTGGGACCGGACAGCTCCTCGGAGCTAAACCTCTAGCACGAGGCTTTATGGTCTTAATGCTTAACCAGCAGAGCTCCTCAATCATCTGGAAGATACATCCAGAAATTAAAACTAACGAGATAAGCTCACCAAAGATGCCGGCTGCAGGACCATACATAAAGATGCAAAGTGCATACTCTGGCAAAGCACGGACAGTGCAGGCAACTTCTAAAAAAGGAGATCAGTTACTCTGCTTGAATTTAATCACTCAAGAGGCAGATAATTGGGCCAGACACTGGAAGCCCATGGTCAGCTGGAAAAAAAAGTATATACTGTTGAGACATTTCAGCCTTGTAGCAAAGTGAATTCAAGGACAGTCAATCAGGCCCCGCAAGTAGTGAGATTTGAAGGAATACAGATTACACAAGTCGCCTTTCCAGTGAACATTAGACTTAGTGGTACTACTTGGATTCCCATTCTACAGTCCATGGCAAGTAATGAGGCATGGAAGGCTTAATTACCCCAGCGTGAATGCAGACTCATCATTCTGCCACTCTGTTAGAACCCTTGAGCTGCAGGCTGGGGAGCACAATATGGGCTGTCATGACTCAATCATGCCCTAAGGTCGTATTCTAGGCTTGACCTCGTGCAGTGTGTGGCTTTTTTTTGTGTTTTTTTTTACATTTTTGCCAGGTCCCATTTAAGTTTTCCAGTCTGGCCCTACCAGTCCAACAAAGAAAATGTGGGTATGGTGAAAAAGTATATCTGGAAGCCTTGCTTGACATGTAATCCTTTGGCACAAAACGGGAATATTTTTGAATTTGTCAAAAGCATGTGCAGTAACAAGAGATAGAGATGCCCTTAGTCACTTTTGCTTTCTCTTTATTCATTGA
Source organism: Lissotriton vulgaris (assembly GCF_964263255.1). Classification (NCBI taxonomy): domain Eukaryota; kingdom Metazoa; phylum Chordata; class Amphibia; order Caudata; family Salamandridae; genus Lissotriton; species Lissotriton vulgaris. The sequence continues at coordinate 1,357,623,658 of NC_141694.1, forward strand.
TCCAGTCACTGGAAGGTATAGTTCCAATTGTAAAGCTTCAGAGATTCTGCTGGGACATCAATAATTTCATATCTATTCACAGATACTAGCTCTCAAGACATCAAGTGGAAGAAGCATATGATGGGGGAAATTAGAAGTCGTTAGGCATTGAGTTAACTTAAAAAACAGCGCAGTAAATATTTGTCAAATACACTGAGGAGCTGGATTTGTTCAAAGCCAATTCTCTTCCATCTTTCCACAAGGTAAAAGAGGGTATTCTCTGGGGTGTCTATTTTTGCCATATGTTTGAATCATGGATACCTTATTTTCTTGTTCCCTTTTCTATATGTAAGCTGTGTACTTATGCAGGACTGTTCGCCGAAGTCTATACTGTGGTCAAACTGGAGTGGAGCGTGAAATTCAGGTTTAAGATATTTTTGGATGGAGGGGGCGACTTTCTTAGATGAGATGCAAATTCAAGAGATTCCACATTAGTGATAAAGGCTAAGGTTAGTTGGGAGTACTCAAGGTGGTGGATAATAGGACATGAAAATAGCCAAAGGGTTTGAGAATAGGGGAATAACTGCAACATTTCATTCAGAATTGGAGTTAAGAAAAATCATCTAAACACTAAATGTGATCTAAATGACCATATTCATCAAATGTTTGCTGAATATTTGATGGAATTTTAAACCCCCATAATCTAGAATGCATTTATTACATAGTGGCAGTCCCCACTGTATTTATAGCTCGGGCAGAGTTTCCATAAGAGCATTTTTTGTTTAGCTAATACTTTAGCGCAGTTTGACAAATATTCTTGAAAACTTGTAAATAGATCTAGTTAGCTCTGCTATTCCATATACTGAGTGCATTTTGGTTTGCTAATAACTTTGAGCTCGTTTGAAAAGCCTTAATGAAACAAAACATAAAAAGTTAGTCTGCCTCAGCTTCTTTCTAATTTCTAATTTTCTAATTTCTAGGTTTGGTAAAGCGCAACAGCTACCCCAGCAATGGGGTGTCCCAGCGCTAGCAAACAAGCAAACTCCTACTGGACGGGGAGGGAAGGCTAAGAACCCTAGGGAACGGGGAAGAGGTGGGTCTTGATAGCTTTGCGAAAGGCTGGGAGACAGTCTATGGAGCGGATGCTGAGGGGGAGATCGTTCCATAGTTTGGGCCCTAGGACGCTAAAGGAGCGGCCACCAGTGCGACTAAGTCTGATTCTGGGGACTGTCAGAAGAAGTTGATTAGAGGAGCGAAGGTCGCGGCCAGGGACATAGGGTCGGGCCAGATTTCGCAACAGAGGGGGATTTCCCTGTTTGAAGAGAGAGTTTCTTTTCTGGAGAGTTTGTGTGATCCATCAAGCAGGGGCTGAGAAAAAAGGGTTACCAAAACATAAAATCGCAAATCGTTCTCATAGCCTAAGATCGGTTTTAGCAAAAACATCTGAACGGAATTACCCCAAATTCGTCAAGAAGCTGGATCTTGGTACACATATTGTGCTTTTTGCGCTTTTGTGTTAATCAGTTCAATAGTTCGAGATATGAAGGGTAAAAAATAACTATTTTTGTAGATGGGCTTGAGTCCCACAAGCATCCAGTGAGCGTGAAATCTGAAATTCAGCCCTTTGATTGGTCGAGAGGCCAATTTTCCAGTGAACTGTCACGCTCTCGCAGGAGCGAGCACTCAGATTGGCTGGCTGTTCGAATGATAGCAATTAAATTGCTGCAATCACGGTTTACTGTAAAAAATTGGAAGTGTTGTGAAAATGAAGTAAAAAAAGCTGTATAGGGGGGCAGCAAAAAGGCATGCTGCACCATTAGATAGAGGATGTGTCTATGGCATAACTGCTGTGAAGATAATAAAATGTATATGGTTTTAACTAATTTTTATGATCTTGCTGGACCCTTGCGGGATCGTGAATAGTAAAAAGGAGAGGAGTTCTCTATACACTATTAGTAGGAATGCATATTGTGTAAAGGTCTGTGTCCAGTCCGTCCACACACCCTACAATGCACACCAGTCATCGGAGAGGTCTGAAAAGAGGCCAGTCCCTTTCCACATTCTACTATGCACACCTATCATTACAGAGAGGTCACAGCAGAGGCCAGCACCTCCACACACCCTACTATGTACACGTAATCAGAGAGATGTCTAAAACGAGAGGCCAGTCATCCACAAACCCTATTACGCACAACTGTCATCTAAGAGGTCTGAAAAGAGAGTCCAGGCCCTTTTCACACCCTACAACGCACACCAGTCATTGCAAGAGTAATGACACCTCAAAGAAAAGATTGTTGGTAACCGGTCTTGATCGAGTTGCAATAACGGAGTAAATAAGCAATTTTTATTGAATATTTATCTGTTTATTACTCAGATTTTACAAAGATTTAGCAAACTGTGAATTATATGTTTTGTTATAATAATAAAAACATACTTCTACTAAACTAAATACAAGTTTTAAATCATTCTACCATACATACTCACAAAAATAATTTACCCTAAAAGTTCACTTAAAAAAAAACCTCAAAGGTTAAATTAACTGCATAGTTACCTGGATTGGTCAGTGTCAACATTAATGTTTTGAACTAAAAAAAAAAAACCAGAAATTCACCAGTTATAGTTAGCAGCACTAACTAGAACTTGGGGCCCCGCCATGCAGTGCTTATGAACTCGCATGACACTCATGCCATGTTGTATAATATTTATGACATCATTGAGGACATCACCCAAGCTTAGTTTCCCCGCATACTGATGTATAAACTGCTATGGCTCTACACAAAACATGCTCAAATTAACAATCAACCACAGATATATGGGAAACCCTCATTGAGTATGATAAATCTGTACACAACTGTAGAGACAGCCAACATAGAGAATGCTAATACCAAAACAAATGCCCTACTATGGACAGCTTTTCTATCAAACCTGAGCCACCAAATCTACATTAAGAAATGACGTTGATCAGTAGAGAACTGAGTACTGTAAACAGTGCTTACTCTATAGAGAGTTTACTTTATACCACACTGTTTGTAAAAACTGAAGCTTTTATAAGAAATACACGACAGACTATTAAAAAATATCTACTAACAGAAGTAAAAAAAGAGCATTCACAAAAAATAATGAAGATCTCAAGGTGATAAACCTTCAACTAACTGCACATGGTGAAACGTTTACAGTTAGCCCCTCTTATGAAGTATGGAAACTTTTTGCAGTACCAAAATACTTACATGGAACATAATACAAGTCTACGGCCACAAGTACACAGAGTTGCTCTTCAATACAAAGATTTAGAAGGTCTTTAATACCTCTACACAGCTATGGTGATTTAGAGGAAATGTGTTTTTAAATACATACACTCATCAGCTGGACCCAAACTGTAGAAAATTAAGTGGGAAAGTAATATATAGTTATCTGTCACATTCTAAACTATACAACAAAGCACACAATGGATGAGGTCATGAGAGATTATATAAATGAAGTCCTAAGCAGTGCATGGTGGAGGTGCACGCTATAGTTACCCCTGCTAACTATAACGGGTGATTTTTGTGTTTTTAGTTCAAAATGCTAATGTTCATACTGACAAATTCACCCAACTACAACATTACTTTAACCTTTATTTTTCAGTGATTTGATAATCATTTCAGATTTAAACATTTGTAACAAATTTAATTGGTGACCAAAGTTCAATATATTTTCACATACTACTGTACCCCCAATGCATATGTATGGAGTCTACTGGACATACACTTTTAAATCTTATTACTCATCGACTTTAGTAGGCAAGTAATAAGTGATGCACTGTAGTAACTGCAGATATTCAGCCCTCAAAGCACTGGAAGTGCACCCATAGATGCGACTTATGTATTTTAAGAAATACAACCCTTACAAAAGGATAAATCTTTGAATCCAGGATGTGCGAGTAAAAAATAACTTTAAAAATTCTTAAGTAGGTCGCACACTAATCAGAGGTTTAACACTTCACCATAGCATGAGACACCACACAGAAAAAGCTTTATGAACTGGCACTAAAAAAATCTTTAGGGGTAATTTCTTGAATGGAAGCTAAACACAAATAATATTATGCATTTGTTGAACAGTAATTCTACAAGCCTAATCAATGTTCTAAAAAACCATTAAAGGTAAATGGATTAGAGCAAAACACTTAACTGCAAGTAAATCACCAAAATCTTACTTTTTGCCCACAGTTTAATGGCTCTTAAGGTTAGTCGGAAGTTCTCCTTGTTGGGCACCAAGTGAAGAATTTCATCAGTAACCCTGCAACCTGGGAGCAAATGAGAGGCAATTCAGTGCCAGGGAGTATGAACGAACAGTTTGTTAAAAAAGTTTAGTATCTATTGTCAAATCGTACACGACTGAAGGGCAAAAAGATAATCACAATGTTTTATGTCACTGTGCACTAATAGTCAATTGACTTTTTATTAACCAGCTGGAGAAGGAAAATACATTAAGGCAAAGGGGAACAGAGGTGTGACTATGTGGCATGTACAACACATGAACCAGAATTCTTGGAAGATCTGTTTAGGAAACATGGCTTTTTCCAGTTTTAATGTTCAAATGTGAAAACCAATAAAGCAAAATTCACTTACCTGGAAGGCATATGGACAGGAGCTGAAGCAGTGTATGAAAATAATATCCATTACCAGGGCGTTGGAAACAAGGTTTATAGAACACTAAAAACTTACGTCACACTTTAAAGGCTTTACAAGCCGCTGAAGGAAATCAGAAAGGGACATTTTGAAATTAATCTAGGGTTTTTCTACAAGGTCATAGTGGTTAACATATTGCAAATTCAGTACCTCAACACAGAAGGATTATTTTACAGGTATGTAGAAACAACAATATAGACATATAGAAGACTAGCTTTCAGAGCAGGCCGCACAATAAACTAGTGAGGATATCTAGAATCAAAGGGGTCGAGAGATGCCATTGCCAGCTTCCTGGAGTTGGAGTAGCATGAGGTCCCACTACACTATTAATATGGGATGCTTAGAGACTCTTTGCCTCCTCGCTTCTCAATTATTCACTTTCCGCCTCAGCCCAGCAGATTAGCAGTTAATCCCATGAAGCCAAATGGGAGTAGGGGTTGTTGCTCTTCATTTTAATGTAAAGATGAGTTTAGCTGTCAATAATACCAAGTGAATTAAGCAGGCTTTATAGAAAGGCGATCACTCCCCTCATCGATCCCACCAGCCTAGCACATTTTTCTACTGGTGTCCTTTCTAGTCTTGCTACCTCCCTAACCTGTGGCTGTAGGGCCCAATGTTTAAATTTAATGTAGTGGAAATATTTGTTAGGAGGGACATGAAAATACTTTTGGCAACTATCAAAAGTGAGAATGTTGTGGTTATGAAATAGGTATGAGAGCATCAGACATCCCTCCTCCCACCAGGCTAACACTGGGCGGAGTTGCGCTACTTGCCGTTGACGAACGAGAGTGAGAAAAAAAACTTTTTCGGAGCTCCGCGTAACGTGCAGGAAACTCCGCAAACTCCGCCAGCGGAGCATAGTTCATTGCCCAGGGTTACTTCAGGCATCGAACGGCCCCTCGTGCAGGGCTGGAGGAGGAATTCCAGATTAAATTTGTATCAGAGTGTGGGGTGAGAGGGAACTTAGTCCAGTCCAGCCCTCTGGATACCTCATCTCATGCTTTGAGTGTGGTCCGTTTATGGGTGCTAATGTACGCGTTTGCTGGCCTATTTTTCTTAGGCTTCCAAACCACATACCAAATTGTTCTCCACACTACTACCCTATCCATATACAACCAGTGCTTATCAGATTCTCTCTTGGACCATTCTGCCAGGACTCTTAGCTGGGCAGTTTTAAAATATAGGTTAAAATCAGGCAAAGCAAGGCCCCTTGTCTCGCACGTCTCAAGGTGTGGAAGGAACGACGAGCCCTGCCGCTCTGTCAAATGCATTGTATAATAAGGTAACATAGCCTAGGCAGAAAATCCCTGTCCAGGTCTATCAGCAGGGCCTGGAAGAAATATAGAAATTTGGGCAATACGGTCATACTTATCGCGTGTATGCGTCCCAAACAGGAGATCGAGAGGTTTCCAGCATTTGAGAGCCTGCTGGATGTGAATCAAAAGTGGGTGATAGTTAGCCTTAAATAGGACCTCCAGTCTAGGTGTTAGTCGAATACCAAGCTACCTAAGGGTGTGCTTGGCCTACTGAAGGGAGGCGTACCCCCGAAGACTATTGGTCTCTTCCTCCATCAACGTGAGGTTCAAGATGTGTGATCTAGTCAGATTTATCCTTAAGCCCGACACCTCTTTAAATTCCCATAGTTCTACCTGTAAGTTCTGCAGCGAGTGTCATCAAAACACCAGCGAATAGAGAAATGTTATGTTCCAATCCCCTGAAATGTATGCCCCGAATTTCTGGTGCCGCCCGAACCTGTAGTGCCAGTGGTTCTATACTTAAGGCAAAGAGTAGAGGTGAGAGTGGGCAGCCCGGTCTCATCCCTTTCTCTAAAAAAAAAAAAAAAAGGGCAGCGCTGGTCCCATTTAACTAAACTCGAGAGTGGGAGTGCATAGTTAGCCCTAACCAGGTCTATAAACATCTTTCCGAAACCAAAATATTAGAGTGTGAAAAAGAGAAACTACCAATCCGCCCTGTTGAAAAAGAGAAACTACCAATCTACCCTGTTGAAAGCTTTCTCAGCATCCAGACCCACCAGGATTGCCAGTACCCTGTGTTTGGATACTTTATCAAATGAAGGGTCCTACAGATATTGTCATGGGTCTGTCAGCCTTTTATGAAGCCTGATCCATCAGGGTGGATTCGAATTGACATAATATCCTCCAGTCTCGCCGCCAGTAACACGGACTAGAGTTTGGCGTCTAGGTTTAGCAGTGCAATGGCATATAGGAGGAATGGTTTTATTGATTTTTCCCAGGCTTGTGGATGACGGCCTCTGCCATTGATTGTCACATGGTAGGGCCCTCTGCCATCGCACCGAATAACTGTGCGAGATGTGGAATGATGTCCGGAGTACACGTTTTGTAGAAGTGGGCCGTCAAGCCCTGGAGAATTGTTAGATTGAGTGTTGAAATCGCTTTCCCTACCTACTAGTCTGACTGGCACATTTAGGATATCATTCCAGTCCTGGGTGACCTGTGGCAGATTCAGTGATTGTAAGTAGTGGTGTTGTGCTGTTGTATCGATGTGATCCCTTGAATACAATTCTTTATAGAATGCCCCAAATGCCTTCGCCTTATCTAGACCTGAGTGCGATATGTTGCCTTCTGTTTCGCTTATGCCTCTGTGTTTTCTCACTCTTTTCCCGTAGTGTGGCTAGGTGTATTCCTCTTCTTCCCCTGTGCGTAAGCGATGCAAGTATTTTTTTTTAATTGTTTTTGATTAAATAAAACCATTACAAAAATACACATTAATAAAAGTCATTAAAACAGGTAGAGTGAGTTCTAAAAACTAAAGTCTCCAGTGTAAAAAGCACCCTTGTTCAGATTATGCTGAAGTGGTTCAAATATCCATGGTCACGGATTACAGTTCCGTAGGCTAAAATCCTTATGTAATTTGTGTTTGAACAGGGTGTAGCTGATGCTTGCTTAGATTCTACCAGTAACAGGAATTTTACTAGCTTCCCATTTAGCCGCTGGTCTTGGGGGAGGGGGGGGGGGGGGGGGGGGGGGGGGGGAGAGGAGGTTCGTAGCATGCAATTACAGCCGGTCTCAGAATTCGAATACCTTGTTCATTAACGTGTGCTTTGAGTAGTCCTACCCTTTCCTCTTAATTTGGTGCAGGAGCATATTAGGTGTTCCAAATCCTCAATACCATTCCTGCATGAGTTTTCGCTCTATGCCAGGGTGTTATGTATCATTTTAGGACCCGATTGTAACTTTCCCGATTCATGCCCTTATATAGGTATAAATCACCATATCCTTATATAGGCATAGAAATCAACCATATTTAGGCATAGCTCATGCAGTCCAAATACGGCAGGACTACTTCCACTAGTTCCGAAAACCTACGATTTCTTGGAAAACTGCTTCAGCAGCTAGGGACTTTCCCTTGCTCGAGAACAGACTTGTCCAAGAACAAGGAGTTTTCAAAGAACTGAGACTCTTTGATGACGTTATGTCCACCGTTACCTTCAAGGTATAAATATGTCCACACTTGCCATAGCAAACACATGGTGGTTTGGAGCAGTTAGACTATCTACTTGCCTGAGGCAGCCTGCTAGCAAGTGCCGAAGGAAGCCGACCCTCAAGCAGACGCACTGAGAGACACGCTGTCTTTTCTCCTGCCGAGAAATCCAGCTCTAGTGTTTCCAAGCTACCCTTGCGGGTTGTTGGGAAATCAAGTCCCGAAACGGACCTTCTCCATTCTAAACTAAAGGTATGGAGCTGATTAGACCAAGAGAAATCTTGGACAGATTCTTGGCAAAAGAACACTACATTCATGCTACACCTCACTTACTTCCTCCCTTGTACCAAGCTTAGGTTAGGTACATTGGGGTAGGGGTATTTTAGAAGCACCAGTGGAGTACTTTTAGCCTCTGTTATTTATGTATGTATCTATGGTTTAGGAACCATACAATGCTCTTACAGTATTATTTTATTCTACTTTTTATACTATATGCATTATATTTTACAACCAGTTTTACGATTGTAGCAGTTCATTTCTTATGCTTGAGAAAGAAGACTGTTCAATAAAACTTATCGAAAACGCCAGTCTCTATTTCTCTGCACCTCTGGTGAAACTAAGAATGCACAATTGACTGAGTGAAATATCTATCTATTGTGTCCATGACTCTGAAGATCAGTTTTATCTTGGGGGAACAAAGTAGTCATGTTTATGCGGTTGTCAAACTAATCCCTTCTTGTGAATTCAAGAAAGTTTCTATTGACCTCTGAGCTAGCTGGCACTCACAATTAAGTCTAATATATTAGAGAGAGACCTAGTCGACCTCAGTCCTAAGTCTAAACTCTAGGATATATTATTCCAATGCGCAGAGCCTATTGGGAATATAGGAACTACACTACATGGCGCCCAAAGTTTGGTAAGACACTAATTTAACACTAGATACTAGAGTAACTTAGTCGTGCTTTTCACACAGACCCCTTTTTTCCAGTAAAAATTCCAATAGACGTCTGGAACGGGTTAAAGGATAAAATATCCGCATTAAACTGAGTAGGACGAAAAATCCTATATATTAGTATTTGGTTTTGTTCAACATTGAAGGATAGTGTTCCAAAATATTGTGCACCTTATCTTTATTTCCTTGAAACTTGCTCTGCAAGCTTACATTAAACAATGTCTATTAACGACAACACCGAAGCTGGTGGATCTGGAACTCATCAACCAGGTTTAGACACCAAGGTTTAATGAAGACGATGGGGATGCTATAATCATCCCGGAAAACGTAAGAAAAGCCATAGCTATAATGCTTATAGAAAATGGCCTATCACCAAGAGGTGGCACAGTTATATTAGTCAGAGAGGGCACACGAATATCGGCATACAGAGGTATTCTATTCACAGAATGTCTTTCCACAAGCAAATCCAGCAAACACATGTGTTCCACTTCTACAAGATGGAGGAACATCCAGAGGAATAAGTTCATTTCGTGGATGTTGAAATTCCACTAACTTACCAAGAGCATCAGCTCTGGTTTAAAGGCGCCCTACAACATCAAAATCACATTAACAGGCTTGGTCCACAAGGTAGACCAGGAGCAACATGGCCGGTACAAGCCAGCTATACACCACATCCTAACATTGAAAGTATGTCAGATGTAGAACTGTTAGCTCAGCTAAAACAATTAAAATAGACAATTGGTACAATATGTCATGCAGACTTCAACAGTCCAACCTGCTATAAGAATTCCACAGCACACCCCTCATCAGGGGAACACAAACAAAAAATCACACCACAGACTATACAATCAGTCATTGGTACATTGCCCGCAAAAAGGGAACAAATTCCATTCTGGTTAGCCCAGAAAATTACTCAAATAGAGGCAGTATTTCCAGATAGTACACCTCAAGAGAAACACAGGATTCTACCAATCTGCTTGCCAACGGGGATTGCACCATACGTGGAGGACTGTGACACTTGGGGTCCAGTCTTTGCTTCAATCTACACAAAAACACATGGTGTCCCGTCTTTGGCGGTAATACCAGACGTTCTAGGACAGATTCAAAATAAATACGGTCCAGAACCAGCCTTGAATCTTGGTATGAAATTACTGAAAGATTTCAAACAGGTCTCAGCTATCTTATTAGCCAACATTAAAGGTGAAGCAGCATCTGTGCCAATCTGCCAAAAATTAAAAGAACTTGATATTACTGAGCAACCGTATGAACTTGCCAGAATTATTGAAAAATCCTATGAAGAACTAGGAAGAGAGTTTGGGCGGGAAACCTGTAAAGCCCGAACTAACAAAAAATCCTGAAAAAGTTTATCAAAAATAATCTAACTACTCCTAAAAAGAAATGGGAAAATAGTAGACAGCCACTTCCTAAAGAGAAGCGCTGTCAGTCCAGAGGTAGATCTCCTAAAAAGGAGCACTCTGAAAAGAGATACAACCTTAGAAATAGGGATAATTTAAGAATATCTGATAGATATCAAGATACTGATACACGATCCTCTCGTACCTTTCAGACTTCCTCACAGAAATCCGAAAGAGGACAATCAGAACACAAACAAGAACGCACGAAGTCCAAAGACGATCAACACATTCCAAAAAATAAGAAAACTCAATTCTCCAAAAAGAAGGTAGAAAGTATTAAAATCGGACCTGCCGAGGATCTTGAGGACACAACTCAAGAACGGGGAGTGGGCCCAGACAATGCTGGACAGCGCAGCAGAGGTCACCATAGCTCGCAGGATCCTGAAAGATCTGGAGACAGTGGATCTGAATGAATGCATTCAGGTTGAAACTGCCGACACCAGAGTTGGTGTACCCCATAAGTTATATGAAGTAACACTCCGGATAGAGGGGGACATAACTAGAAAAATAAAAGCACTCTTGGGAAAAACTATCTAAGGGCTATGACATCCTTCTGGCTGAAAAAGACTGGCCACCTGAATTGGTCAGGGAGTGCCCACATGGCGAAGAAATAATTATGCCAGCCTTATCTAATCATATTCCTAACAAATACACCTATGCCAGAATATGGGCTGTGGCCCAGGCTCCAGCATTATATAATAAAAATCAGGTGGAATGGGATGAGGACTCTCCTCACCATAAAATCCAGTTAATAAAATGAATCTACTGCTCAGAGGCAGTATCCAGTAAAGCAGGAAGCTAAAAAACAAGTCGGGGAGATCTTAGATCAACTTGAATACCAAGGGATGATTGAAACATGCACCTCGTCCATGAACAATCCTTTCTTTCCGGTCTACAAACCAGACGAAACATATCGTCTAGTTCTGGATTACAGACTTTTAAACTCTTGTTGCAAAACTTTTGCAGTACAAAATGCACACAGTGCAGCACTTATGAATAACATTGTTCGCAAGAAATATAAAACTACATTAGATACTTCAAAAGGTTTCTTCGGTCTTCTTCATTGCACCTGAAAGCAGGTACTTGACCGCTTTCTCAATAATGGGGACACAACAACACTTTTGTAGTCTCCCCCAGGGATTCAAGAACAGTCCTGGATTATTTTCAGCCAGAGTAATAGAGTTACTACAAACAAACGATGATTAGGCATTATCTTAGGTCGATGACATCAATCTTACAGATGATTTGGACAGGCACTTGACCAGGGCGAACACCATAATACTTGAATTCGCCTCTGAAGGGTATAAATTCAACTTAAACAAAAATAAATCAAGATTTGCCCACCTTAACGTCCTATTCTTAAGATACGAACTTTCAACGTCCTATTCTTAAGATACGAACTTTCAACTGAAGGGAAAAGCCTGGCAGCAAACTTTTTAGAAAAATGTGCGCTGCTCCAACCTCCAAAAACGCTGAAAAACTGACAGTCAATTCTAGGATTCCTAAACTTTAAAACTTACATTTTGAATTATGCAGAAAGGGTTAAACCTCTACGAACTAATCAAACCTGATTTCAAACCAACTAATTGGATTCAAAAACACAGAAATTTTGCGTTCAGTACAAACAGACATGTTGGCAACACACTTACAAACACGCGACAATGTACACAACCGTGTAATCCGAATCATCCCAGGGAGATGTGGATTCACATACCTAACCTTTAATGAAGGTGAAAAGGTACCAAATAGCTTACAAATCACACTTCTACACACAAGCTGAAATGAAATTCACTTCAACAGAAAAAATTCTGACAGCAGTTCAGATTGCTGTAGGAAAGTAGAGAGCCCTCGTACAGGGTAAACGCATAAATGTCGTTACACCTGTACCTGCCTTAGAGGCAGTGACAAAGGCAAGCATTCCAAATGCAAAAGCTCTACATCCAAGATGGATACAATGGGTTAATTCTCTTGCTGCAACAGACGTTTAATAAGTTTTTGACCCTTACTTTAAGACACAAGAATTTCTCCAATACAAACAAGAATGTCCCCGGCCTACTGAAATTCTACCTCTAGAACATTACGGCTGTATAATATATACAGACTGATCAGCACAGCCCGCAATTGGGGGTAAACAAGCTTATGGTGCAGTGTGCGCAATTGTGAAAGGTCGCTGGCGCGATGGCAAATTCAGACCTATGGTCACAAAACTCAATTTCGGAGACTGTACAGCTCAGCGAGCTGAACTCCAAGCTTTCAAGATGGTGCTTCAAAATACCGATCGCAAATTCTCCACACTCATAGGGTGCGATTCATATTACTGCATCCAGTCTTACAATGAATATCTGCAGAACTGGGTTAAAAATCTTTTTAACCCCTTCAGCGCGGCGTAATTTTCGCGCTGTGTTGAAGGTTCTAATGAGCCTATTGGCTCATGACGGAACGGTTCAGTGAAGTAGTGTGGCTCACTGGTTAGAGGCGGCAGACCCGAGAGCAGAGGACGGCCCGGGACCAGGGTTCGATTCCCGGCGCGGCAGGTTTCTGGACCAGGGTCAGCGGACTCGACAATTCTCTCGCCTCGGTGCCCACTCTGATCAGCGATCACACTCGGCAACTCTGGGCATTAGCTTGCCTCATCTTCACTAACGGCCCCACCAGACCGCCGGGGATGCCTGGTCTCACCCTGGAGATACCCATTAAGGGACCATCACTCAGGAAAGCCAGGAAGGGTTTCGCAGCGGTCGAAGCACCTTGGGACCCTCCGGGTAAGTAGTGTGCTATATAAATGCCTATACATTTACATACAAGTTGCAAGGACTTCTGCAGAGATACATGCACGATCAACAAACTGCCCAATACATTTCGCAGAAATATTAGGTTGTATCTTTAACATCTGATACCAGCGGTATTGCACATGTATTTAAGACTATTTTTTCGGGACTGTTAGCACCCTTTGAAGCAGTCCTGGGCATTTTTCATAATTTCATACACTGTTTGGAGGCCTGCCTCTCATTTTGGGACTCGTAGAAGGGATCTTATTTTTATTCCTCCTGCTCCGTTACGGCAAATCCGGCCACCAGCGATACCCAAGTCAGCAGGGAGGATGCGCTCCAGGCCATGAGGTATCGTGAACGCATAACACAGATCCTTGGTTTGGCTCGGTTGAGAGACCTGAATACCACATGGTTCCTGTCATTCAGACCAATCTGGCAAGAATGCATTTTACCTGTTCTAGGATGTCTGCTTTGTGGAGAGGAACGCGTGTTGGAAAGCGGTCTAACACTACCATTGGTTATGCAAACTGATGCGGACTCATTATTGGGTCCGGTAACAGCTCATAAGTTGTGTTGCCCCCAGCGGCTACCAATCCTGATGACGGCATTCATTAAGTTCGAACTGGAGGTGAGATACGTGGACCAACAGGCACACAGGTACCATCTGCTGTGACCATTGCTAATGCGACTGACTCGGACGATGATGCTGCACATCTGTGTACAATTGACCTGCTTAATGAAGTAGTCGAACTTTCACCTACTGTGGTAGAATATTTCTTTGCTAGCCTTGATGACAAGGTTTTCTCCTGACACAAAGAATAACTTGAAATTAGCACACATCGTGAAATTCGACCTTCACTTTTTCAAAACAAAGGCTTCCAAAGTTTGAAAATGTATTTTCACTACAAATTTGACCTTTTTCCAAAACAGACTGAACTTTGGCACAAAGTAATCTGCTTGAACTATTCCTAGAGAACAAGAATTCTTTGACTACTTCCTGGAAACAATATTGACCCAATACACAAATCAGACTAGCTTATATATTCTGCTATGGGATGGTCTCGACCATTTTTGTGTATCTAGAGCCATTTCATAAATGTAAATTTCGTGATTCATTCGGTTAGCATTATATCATATGCTTACAATGAAATCATTGCTTTTAAATGTGTACTGTACAAAATGCTCAATATTTCCGTGTGCAACCATTTCAAATGCATTTTATATGATTTTTGGGGGGTTGTAAACATGCTCTAGATTATAACGTGGAGTGGGCGTTATGAATAATTTTAGGACCCTACTGTAATTTTCCCGATTCATGCCCTTATATAGGTATAAATCACCATATCCTTCTATAGGCATAGAAATCAACCATATTTAGGCATTGCTCATGCAGTCCAAATACGGCATGGCAACTTCCACTAGTTCCAAAAATCTATAACGATTTCTTGGAAAACTGCTTCAGCAGCTAGGGACTTTCCCTTGCTCGAGAACTGACTTGTCCAAGAACTCATGGAGTTTTTCAAACGGAGACACTTTGATGACATTATGTCCACCTTTACGCCAAACTCTGTACCTTCAAGGTATAAATATGCCCACAGTTGCCATAGCATACACAGTGGTTTCGAGCAGTTCGACTATCTACTTGCCTGACGCATCCTGCTACAGCAAGTGCCGAAGGCAGCAGATCCTCCAGCAGACGCACTGAGAGACGCCGTCTTTACTCCTGCCGAGAAATCCAGCTCCAGTGTTACCAAGCTACCCTTGTGGGTTGTTGGGAAGTAGAGTCCAGCGACTGACCTTCTCCAATGTAAACTAAGATAAAGAGCTGATTAGACCCTAAGAGAAATCTTGAACAGATTCTTGGCAAAAGAATACTACATTCATGCTACACCTCACTTACTCGTACTAAGCTTAGGTTAGGTACATTGGGGTGGGCGTATTTAGAAGCACCAATCGAGTACTTTTAGCCTCTGTTATATATGTATGTATTTATCTATGGTTTAGGAACCAAACAATGCTCTTACAGTATTTTATTCAACTTTTTATACTGTATGCATTATATTTTAAAACCAGTTTCACGATTGTAGCAGTTAATTTCTTATGCTTGAGAAAGAAGACTGTTCAATAAAACCTTTTATTGAAAACGCTAGTCTTCTATTTCTCTTCACCTCTGGTGAAACGAAGCATGCACGATTGACTGAGTGAAATATCTATTGTTTTCACGACTGAAGATCAGTTTTATCTTGGGGAAACAAAGTTGTCATGTTTATGCGGTTGTCCGAAACTAATCCCTTCTTGTGAATTCGAGAACCTTTCTAGTGACTTCTGAGCTAGCTGGCACTCACAATTAAGTCATATTTTAGATAGAGACCTAGTCGACCTCTGTCCTACATCTAAACTATACGATATATTATTCCAATGCGCAGAGCCTATTGGGAATATAGGAACTACACTACAAGGGAGGACGGTTGGGTGTAGCTGGTAGGATTCCTAGCCTTATTTTAAAAAATGTTCTTTGGTCTTCCTTGAGGACCCCAATTTGAAGTATGCCTGTTGCCAAAGAAGTTTATAGCCGCTCAGTGTCATCCAGGCGTGGCTCCTACGGGCAAAGGCAGCTTTGTCTTCAGCAGGAGGGGTCTTTTTAATTACCTTATTTACTACTTGCTTGAAGAGCGAATCAGTAGTTTGGGTTTCCCATAGGCCGACTAATCTAGTAGTGGCCAGTGAATCCGCCAAGTATTTTTTAGCCGGCGAGATGGATGGGCTATAAAAGTTCTTGCCAGAGCGGATGGTTCAGTGTATTCCTGGGAGAGATCTTAATTCGGTGGCAACACTTGATATTGGAACCTTGCCTTGCAAAAAGTTCTTTGGTTAAGCCAAACTCCAGTTGAATCTGCAGGTGAGACATAGGCTGGAGGTTTAACATAACCGTATACACTTTGGCCATGGTGGTATTAAGCAGTTTGGCGTCCCTGCCCCTCAGTTTCGCTGCCACAAGTAATAGAAGGTGGAATTTTAGCTTGCGCTACCCAGAGCAGAGGGAAAATAGGCCCGGTTAGCTTCACTTTTAATTGCCTTAGTGTTGTTGCTATTGCCATCCCTTTCCTTTTAATGGCCTCGAGTTGGTTGGTGAATTGGCCACCCTTGTCAATGATAACCCCTAGGTATTTATAAGCGGGATTGTTCACAATTTTTTTCCCCCCTCAAGAACCAGGAGTTGGACAGTCATTTCCCATCGATTGTCAGGATTTTTGTTTTATTGGTGTTCACTTCTAGGTGATTTTTGACTGTGTACTTGTGCATTTTGTTAAGTAAACGTTGCAGGCCACCTGGAGTGTGGCTTTCCAGAACAACGTAATCTACATAGGAAATGCTGGAGATGGCTTTGCCGTCAAGTCGTGGAGCGTGCGCGTTGCAGGTGCAAGGGCTGATGTCATGTCTGATGTATAGAGGTTAAACAGCGTTGGTGCAAGCACACATCCCGGTTTCAGTCCTTTGGTAGTTGGTATACGCCGCAAGAGTTTGGTACCGTTGCCTAGTTTAACCTGTATCCATGTGTTGATATGAAGATGTATTAGGAGGTTTAAAAGCTTAAGGGATTCCCCAGAGTGCCAATTTTCTCCACAGTATTGCTAGATTGACATTATCAAAGGATGCCTTGAAGTCGATAAAGCAAAATTGAATTGCTGGTTTAGATAGTTTTGCCTTGTCGATAAGTAGTGGCATAGTTAGTATGTTAGTTGATGTTTCAGTGTCTTTGCAGAACCCTGTATGGTGGGGAGGGATTATTTCATTCTCTATTGCCCAGTCCTATAGCCGTCAGTAAGATTCCGGCTAAGTATTTTGCCTCCATGTCTAGAAGTGCAATCAGACAATACTTTTTTGGTGAGGTTGTGTCGCCGGCCTTATAAATTGGTGAAACAATAGAGCCCTTCCACAAAGCGGATAGGATCCCAGATTGTTTGACGGTATAGAAAAGGGGGGGGCAATTTTTCTGACCAATATTCCGGGTCTTGTGGAATCCAGTTTAGCCCCGGTGCCCCTTCTTTCCTCCCTTTTGAGATTTGCTTCTTAATAAATCTGTTCCATTTTCGTCTTCCTATACATTCCTCGTGGTTTGAGTGGAATGAGCTAGTTGGTTATCCGGGATTGCTTGTGATCCAGGTGTTTGATGATTGAAGTGAGATTCTAGAACGGTTGTCCATGAATTCTGTGATGTATGATGTTAAGCCTCCATGTGCCAGTTGTAGAATTTTGTTGATGGTAGACCAGAAGCGTGCACTATTGATTGCTTTGGAGTTTGTGTGGAATGGATGCATGCAGACAGGATTAGGCATCGATTTGTGTGGAAATGCTTGGATTGATACTTCCTGGGGCCGATTGTCACTGTCCCCTTTGTCTCATAAGCAGAAACCTGGTAAGTGTTGAAAAAACAGAAAGGTAGTAGAGTACTCTATGGAGGAGTTTGCAATTTCCGCATAAAACAAGGCAGTCGGGAGGGGAATCGTCAGTGAATGTTCCATTTAACGGCCTTAGGCTGATGTGCTCCGGGTCTTCTAGCAGCTCTATACCAGTCTTGAACGGTCTGCGGTGATTGCTTTTGGTTTGAGCTGGTATGTTCCAACAAAAGGACTGGACCTGTATGTCGTCGTTTGATGATTTACCTAAGATTTGTTGGTTTAGATCACCAGAAAGGATAAGGTTGGAAGTGCTGTGCGAACTTATGATTAAGAGCAAATGTTCGATTAAGGTTTTTGACTCCTGCTTTTTTCGTTTCAGGTTTATTTATGTGTTAAGCAATAGCACCTCAGAGCAGTTTTACACTTTATGTGGATCTCAACAGTGTTTACTGATGGTAGAGAGGATGGAAAGTTTTGTGCGCTATCAATTTTTGATATGGCAAAGTAGGTGGCTAGGGCCCCTGATAGGAGGCCATGTTTTGATTTCCTCAGTGCTGGAGTGTGGAAGTAGATGTACCCCTGTAGTTGGTATGGGTTCAGAAACCACGTTTCCTGCAGGAAGACCATATCAAAGGTTTTTAGGTATGCAAGGAATTAGAGGTCAGCTACCTTACTATTCAGCCTGCTGAAGTTCCATGACCATAGCCTCAGGGTTGTTTGGCAGTGGTTTTCCTGGTTTTTGTGAGGGTTGATTTGTCATTTTGACGGTCTGACTATGTTGATAGTACTAAGGCATCAATCATCATCACATGTTCCCCCTCAAACTCCTAGATTCTATGTGTACCGACTGTCAGCTCCCTATGGGGTGACCGACCTTGGGCTCCCCGGAGCACGAGGATGTTTTCACTATTGCAGTTTGTTCCCTGCCACGTAGTGGGAGAGGGTATCCTGTTTGTAGTACAGCGAGGTTTGTATGCCTCATGATTTAAAAATTTCCCATTCTTCCAGAACTTTATTTGCATTTTGAATTAAACCCCAGGTGGCTTTAGTGGATTCCCTGTCCAAGGCCTTTTCTGCCTTTATAAATTCTATAGACAGAAGATCAGTTGTGTTGATGCCTCTTAGCGTTGGTATTGCAGCTAATAGTTTGAGAATATTCCTTCTATTCAGGGTGTCGTAAAACCCTTTGAGTCATACTCTGGGGTGAAAAGAGTAATACTAAAGTTTGTTGGCTGCTGGGCTGGAGGGGCTCTGAAAGGGTCTTGCCCTAGGTTGTTTTCCCAAAAGATGCTGTCAGATTAGCCTGCTGCAGTTGGTAGACATTGGGCTTTCTCGACGTCGGAAACCCAGGGAGGCTTCTGTGCCGGGATCTGTGCTTCTCTTTAGATGTTGCGATAAGGGAAAGCCCGGGTACCCGGTTGTCGTAATTGATGTCCCGTGCAACAGTTCCTGCACCTCCATTGGGGCTATATTGTCATCAGCGTTTTCACATTTCGCTACCCTCGTCACTGGAGTTGGTGCCAGAGTAGTACTGTGCTTTGGTTGCTCATTTGCTGTGGTGGTTGTATTATAGTGAAGGCTGTGTAGTTGTGATGGAAGTGAATTTGGAATTACCTTGTCCCAAGGATTGGCCCCGTATGCGGTCAGCGTTTCAGTTGGTGCCTGCGCCTAGTTGAGTTCCTGCGTGGGAGCGCCGCCCTTTCTTCCGTCACTGGTAAGAGTCGGATATAGTTGTAGTCTTGCGGACTGTAAGGCAGGTTTTGTTTTGGTAACTGGCGTGCCAGTTAGGTTGCCCAGTGCCGCCGCGTCAGTCCTGAACGAAGCTGTTGCCGCTTGATCCGCATTCTGAGCAGCCGCAGCTTCCTTTGGCTGGTTTGTTGTTTCATGCGCTGTTCAATCATGTGCTGTAGTTTCATGTGTAGTTATCTTCTGTGGTTGTTAAGTGTCAAATAGAGGATTGTTTTATTTCGGCCTTTCCTCCGAAGTTGGGAACGTTGCTTGGCGTTTTGTGCTGTAGTTAGATCCTTTTGAGGCGGATGTGTCCGAGGCCTGGCTGCCCCCTGGTCAGCTCGCTTGATTTGAGGCAATTGGGTTTTTAACTGCAAGATCCTTTATAAATAGTCCCTTGGGCGTTGCTTTTTCTTGGTTAGCGGTGTCTTTTATAATGTGGACCCTTTGGCAAACCCTCTAGAAGTGTGGATACAATTGAGGGAAGTGAAGAAAGTTTGTCAATAATGGGCCCACAGCTGCAGTTCAACTTGGCCTCCTGTTGGGCTTTGCCGATTAGTGAATTTAATTGCCCTAGTTTGTCATCTATCCCCCCCTACCAAAAGAGCCAAGGTGTCAAGTAGTGTCAATTTCAGGTCCATTTTGATGGACTGGTAATGTAGCACATCAACAGTTCTTTGCATAGGGTTTAGTAAAGTATCCCAGGTGTTGTAGGCTTGGCTTGCGACTTGGCGAGTCAGAGGGGTGGATTGTGGGTCTGTGATGTGAAGACCATGTGCTTTTGGCTGCTTTGTGGCCCCTGCCTTGTTCAGTGCTAATACTGGCCGTGAGCAGGGGCGGATTTTATGGAGTGTCCAAGGAGTAGGAGGCCACTAGGTCGGCCCCCTCCTGGGATCCTGTAAGAGAAGGTGTCATGCGCCATGCGAGAGATGTGACTTAGCCGTAAAAGGGTGTATTCTGCCCTATTGGAGTAGATCGCTGTGATTTTCCCTTTGAAAGCGCTCAGTTTACGTTTCAGCATCCACGAGGTTGCCCTGTGTTAGGGGCATACAACGAGAGGAACGTGCATAGCCGCCCCTTCAATTTCCCCTTTACCAAAATAATCCTACCCTCATCTGATTTTATGGCTCCAGGCTGAAATTTCATAGAGTTGTGAAATAAAGTCACTCATCCATGTTTAGTGGTAGCCGAAGACCTATAGATCAGTGAATAGCTTTTATGACGCAACCGGAGCTCCTCCGCTCCCTTTAGGTGTGTTTTCTGAAGAGCCACCACCTCAAAGTTGTGATCCATCGAATATTTCCAAACTTAATGCCTTTTGAGTGATCAGTTCAAACCCTTCACATTCCAGGAGGCTATTGAAATCAGCATGGTTCTGTTCTAAACCCAACCCTTGCTAGCAGGGCCTGTCGCGTTGAATCCTCACACTACTTCGAAAAAGGGGTACATAATTGATCACCTGACTCTCGGATAATCTCTTTGGACTAATGATGCTTCGGATCTATTACCTCTAAATAACACCCACACCCCCTTCCCCCCCAAACATTGAAAACAACTGTTCAAACGTAACCTGCAGCGGGCATCACGTGTGCCCCCAGCCGAAGCATCCTTGAAGGTTGTGGGGCGCCCGGCCAGTGTCCGTAGCCCCGACTGTCTCTTAAAGGATATCGATATCCAAAATATACTATATGTCTGTATGGTACTAGAGTAGATGCATGCGTTCACCCACCAGCGATATGATGCATCCTGGTTTCCCTGGCTGATCTCTCTACCCTACAGCTTCTTTTATCAGAGGTAGGCCCCATTTGTGAAGCACTTGTGACACTGTTACTCATTTGAAAGTAAGCTCTAGTCCTTAGAGTGACGAGCCCTGGAGCTCACTTTCCACTGGGAGGGTTTACTGCTTTCTTTCCCCCTCAATGTGCCACCGGTGTGCTCCTCTGCTGCTTGCAAGATTGCTGTCTTTACTTTAAAGGAGTGGAGATTGACAAGGATGTCGCAGGTACATAGACGCTCCACTGCTGGTTGAATCTTCACACGCTGTGCCCTTTCAATCTAGATTTTCAGCTGACTTTTCCCAGTATTTCCGCAAAGAGACCTTTGGTAAACGCTTCCAAGTCTGGCCAATCCGCCCCTTCCTCTAAGTTCTTAATGCTGATGTTATATCTTCTTGATCTGTTTTCCAAATCTTCTGTCTTTAGACGGGCCAATTGCAGCTGTATGTGGAGGTCTTGCATTTTACACTGGGTGGTCGTTTTATCCAGATCCTGAAATTCAGCTTCCAGTACTCTGGTACCTACAGAGTCTAGATCCTGTTGGAGTGCGGTCATTCGCTCAGATAGGTCTGCTTTTAGTTGATCCATGGAGGACGGCATATCCAATCTTGGAGCAAAGCTACACTTTGAATTCCCTGAGGGAGGCTATCAGATCATCCTTGGTAAGTGACATGTTGGTGGTATCTCCGCCTTGATCCTGTATCTGCTTTTTCTCAGTGGGAGTAAAGTAACTGGAACCCTTACCAGTCCCTTTTTTCAGTGACCAAGGCGGCCAGACTTTCCCCTCTGTCCGTGGGTGGGCCGCCTATGTCAATTGTTGTCAGGTCTCCCCAGGCAGCCTGATGATCCTCGGGCCGCTCCTTGACCTTGAAATAGAGCGTGGTCCAACTCCTCTCCAAAGCTATATTAGTGTCTTCCTTAGTCACTTTTACAGTATTCTCAGGCCCAATAATCCTCCAGAGTTCACTTTTAGGGTTGGTGAATCCTTTAGCTGTTTCTCACCATCCGTTGGTTCCCCTAACCCACTAGGGGATGCTTATTGACAGTTTGCAAGGGAGCCTTTCTTTCAGATCGCCTACAAGTCTCAGTGAGAGTCGGACCGCCATTTTAAAGCCTGGCAAGCCACGGCAGTCTCCCCAAAATGATTTCTGTGCCACCGGGTCGTCCAAACACACTCTGGGGTTACAAATCAGGGAATCCCCAGTCGTCATTGGGATCCCCGGCAGTGACAAACGCTTCCCCTCTTACCACCATGTTTCAGGGTTATGATGGCGTGCGAGATCTCTAGCACTGTGGCCTCCTCGCTCCTCATCGGTTTATCCATTCGGATGGGCCGCACTTCCTGCAGCAGCTCTCAGGAGCTGAACCCAGTCGCCGCAGCAGTTTGAGATTCCTCGTTAACAGAGCTGAAGAAATCGCATTTCTCTGGTCAACGCTGCCATTTTGGGAGTCAGTCATGCCTTCCTTTTTCAGTCATCACTCGCATGAACTCAATCAACTTGCGCCGCTATTTCATCTGGTCAGCACCGATACTACATGTCTTCAGACGCCCGATGGATGTGTTTTGGCCGTTCTTTGCCTCATGAAACCCGCAAGAACAGCCTTGAGGCTCTGGAGCCACGATGAATGCGTCCACCCGGCAATCTTGCCTGGCCACCCTCACCCCAAGGCCACAATTTTTTAAACCAAGGGGTTTAGGCCTTGTGTAGTAACTGTAGTCTCCCTTTTTGAAGTGAACACAGTAGAACCAGAAGCTGGGATTTCTGAATCTACTGCCATTCAAAATACTTCAAGAAGAGCAGCAACAATTTACAGATAAATAATGCAGGAACCAGTGTCCATTAAAACACTTGCTTTTAAGGTGAGGGAAGATCAAAATCAATTATGACTGGTAACTATTACAAACTCTTGGGCGCAGTGGCAGACTCAACTGGTTGAAACCTTTTCCCAGGACTAGTGAAGGTTGAGCACAGGCAGCAAAACTCACCCCCAGTGAGATTTTAAAATGAGTGTAGGAAGTTGGCTCTGTATATACTATACTAAAATGAGGTATAGTGTTCACAGAGTCCAGTGAAACCCCAAGGGTAGGCAGAGTTAAAAGTAGATAGCACCTCACTCTATTTGTGGTAGTGTGGGCGAGCAGTAAAGCTTTATCAGAGGGTAGTGTTAAGCATTTGTTGTACAGTCAGGCAGCAAATGATGTCACACTCAAAGACTGAACTCGGACCAATTTGATTTGTATAAAATTATTATTTAGTTCTATTTATTTTCTAGAACCCAGCAAGCCTGGCACAGGTAAGTATAAATTGTACTTTAAGGCAGGTTGAGCAATACAAGCAAGAAGAATGAAAAGGACTTTGTTGCAGGCTTGTAAATGCTTTGAATACAGTTGAAATTGCTGTTAGATCACTTTATATTACTTTGCAGATTAATTTATAGGTTACTTTTTCTACTCCGTGTGATATGCCTAGATATCACACTGGGACATTTCCTAGAGAAAAGATAAGTAAAGCAGTTTTTGTATATTTTGCAGTTCCATACAAACCAACTCCACATTTATTTTCAAAGAAAAGAAGCCAATGCAATCCCATGGGAGGAAATGAAGTTATCGGTTTACAGGTAAGTACTTTGTTGTGGGAGTTGGGTTGCTGGGGTTAGAACCAGGGTCTCCCCAGGGTCGAGGATGCACTCTCAAAGCGTCCTCAGCAGCACTAGGGCGGTGGGTACAGAGTGCTGAGGCCCAATGTTATCCAATGGGGGATAGGGGGCTTCAGGGTTGGTGGCTGCTCATGAGCAGGCCACAAGGTAGTGGTAGCAAAGTTCCTGGACTTAAGCTCAGGGCAAAGGGGGATCCAGTTTAGCACACAAAGTGCACACACATCAGCATAGGGGTGGCCAGGTGCAGTTTTGGCGTCAGATGCCCCGTTTTCAATGGGAGTTTCAGGTTTGGGATTTTGCCTGCAGGCTCAGTCCAGGAAGACTTATGGGAGGAACCAACAGTTGGGCAAATAAGTTGGAGGGCTCGGTGACGTAAGTGCACCTCCGGTTCTAGTCTCCAGGGCGGCTGGATGCAGGGGTGTCTTTTGAGGTCGGATTTCACCTTACCGGGCCACTCACGGTGGGAAGGGGGTCTCTGTGCAGAGGCTGCAGGCGACATTGGGGAGTCCTGGAGGGGTCAACCCACAGTGGACTCTGAAGTGCTGGGGGACCTCGATGGGACTGGTGGGCCACTGACTCAGGATGTAGGCGTCTGATGCAGTGGTCGTTCCAGGCATCCAGTTTCTTTGTCCTCAGCAGGCTCGGACTCTTTCTAGGCTTTTCTTTTCAACAGAGCTGCTGCTCAAAGGAGATCCGATCTTTGTGAAAAGTAGTCAGTCCTCCCAGGGGTTCTGGCTTAAGGAAAAGGCGACTTGGCGCAGGATCTCTGAAAACTGCAGAAGGGCCGGGAGGGCTGGGGCCAAGTCAGTTCTCTGCAGTCTCCTCTCCTGGGAGTCTTTCATAGGTTGCTGGAAACTGTTTTCTTGGTTCAGGGATTCCCCCCTAAATACTGTATTTAGGGGGAGTTTTAGGGGTCTCTAGGTCTGTAGCCAATGGGCTACCTACCTTAGGGTGACTATGCCCTTGGTGGGGGAGTGGGCACAATCCTTAACCCGGATTAGCGAGTGCCTGCCACCTGAAAAACGGGGCAGTGAAAAGTGGGCTTCACCTTGCATTCTCCACCTGAGGGGTGGGGTTGACAGAGGTGGGCACACCTGGGCTGCTCTAATTTTTCCTGCCAGTCTTCCTCCTGAAAAGGAGGGGAGACAGGAAGGGGGACTGCTCTTGATAGCAGGAGAGGCTGAGGGCTGCATTACAAAAGGCGGCAAGGCCGTTGAAGCTCCCCTGCCATAGAGGTCTTTTCCTGGCCTGGGCGATGTGTGACCACCTCTGCCCAGGAAAGGCTTTTTCTGGGCTCAGGGAGTGAAGACTCACCCCCCCCCCCTCCCCTCCCCCCCCAGGGGTCCAGAAACATGTCTCTTGGTGGCAGGCTGGCGTGAACCCGTCAGAGACCCACCAGAAGCTCACTGTTTTTCTGGGGGCATCTAAGATGCACTCAGAGTGAATTTTTCATTAAATCCCACACTAGCATTCGTGTGGGTGTAATGTGCTGAGAAGTTTGATACCCAACTTCCCAGTTTTAAGTAAAGCCATTATGGTGCTGTGAAGTTAGTAATGACAAACAACCAACACCATATACTCTTAATGGCCTAACTGCACTTCTGTCTAATAATTGATCTCGACACTGTAGGGGTACAGGGCTTCTGCACCTGTACCCTCACCAATGGTATAGTGCACCCAGCTATAGGGTTGGCTGAACTATGCCACAGCAGAGCGGTGTAGGCATGGCATACAGGGGTGTGCCCCATGTTAAATACCCTTTGTTCTGCATCAAAACATACAGCCTGCAATGGCAGTGTGTGTGTATAAAGGTACAGGGCCTCCAAGGGTGGCACAATAAGTGTTGCAGCCCTTAGATGCCTTTCCTGGCCACAGTGCAGTTTGGTACCCATGGGACCTTTTACAAGGGGCTGACAACTGGCCAGAGAGGTGCCAATTGGGGGTAGAAGGTACAGTTTTGGGAAAGAACACAGGCCCTGGGAACCGGATTAGTAGGGATCCAGAGCTATTCAAGTCAAAGTGCATCAGTAGTGTAGCAATACGTGGGTGTAGGGGGGTTAATGCAACAGAAACCCAACTTCCTATAGTGAGTTTTAGACCAGGCATCCTTAGCGTGCCTGGTCTAACACTTCACTCCCCGTTTTGGTAAATTTGTTTTCTTTTAAGACACACTGCACTTTACTACTGATAACCAGTACCAAGGTTCTTGGGCTCTCTCCTTTAAGCATGGAGAAAGAATATGTTATGTACACTGTCAGCATCTATTTGTGGCATGTAGTGCTGTCGATTCACATGCTTTGCATACTCCTGCCATCTAGTGTTAGGTCCGGATATGGGCAAGTTGTTTTACTTCAAAGAAGTCTGCCAAGTCATGAGGTAGAGATACTCCTCCTCTTGGTAATAATGCGCATGGGCATCTGCTCCATGGTTAATTTTTAATTATGTGGATGTGTCATTTTTCTTTCTTTTTCGTATTTTAAATTCTTGTTGCATATGATTACCTGTATTTTATTTGCTTGTGTTTTATTCCTGCCTGCCCTCCCCCACCCCCTCCCCTTGAGGCTTCCCGATTCCCGAAGGATCCAGGTGTGGGCGTCAGTCTGGTCAGAGAGCCCCAGCCCGCCCCGCCTTCCGAACCCTGATGTGCTTAACAAAGTACAACATGCATGTGCCGAAAATAAAGTTCCTCATTATATTAGTGGATATCCATTTTTAACATCACTTGCTTTCTGTGTCTTGTCTACCCGCTGGTTTTTGTTGTCTTTCTGTTTTGGAGTAGCTTGAGAGAGAGATTTCTTTATAATAGGCCTGAGCTTGAATTTCACTCGTGAAGCTTTCGTGTTGACCCATTGATAATGATTTTTAGTCTGGCTGGTTCTTGTAGGAAAACGGTGGCTCCTATTTGCTCGAATGGTGTAATTAATTGCCGTAGCCGCCACCTCCTTTCCACCGTGGAATGTGCGTAATCAGGTAGAGCGAAGAACTTGTCCGTGGAATGTGCGTAATCAGGTCGAGCGAAGAACTTGAACCCATTATATTCCCTTTCTGTTGGGCTGTGCTAGATTATATATTGCTTCCCGGAGCAAGAAATTCCCAAAGTATATCAGTACTGCTCTTGGGTATTGTGAAGGGTTGTGGACTCGTTTGGAAGGAGTTCATGGGAAGCGGTGCACACGCTGTACCTCCCTCTCCATTTCACACAATTGGAGTTCAGGGAAGGCTGTCTTAAGGAGGGAGATCATGAAGGCCCTTATGTCTTTTCCTTCTAATAAAAAAAAAATAAAACAGACCACCATACAAAAGTTACAAGGAGCCATTAAAAAAGTAGGTCAAACTTGCTCGGAAATAGACAGAATGGTCTGTGTGGAAAAACGAACTGAAAACCTGGAAATAGATGTTGCTAACGTCCAAATGCAAGGCAAAGATCAAGATGGTATCATAAAAGCCCCAATGCTAAAGGTCAAAGATCATGAAAACCGAGCGAGACGAAACAACCTCCGTATCCTAGGAATTCCTGAAGGTGTAGAAGGCTCCATGGTTAAATTGTTTTCCCACAGGCGAGTGAGAATAGAGTATAACGTAAGTTTAATTAAAAGATGTCCATGTGTAGAAGTAAACTGCAACTGCAACAGGTGCCTGGGGAGGACGGTGGGTGCATGCAAATCTACAGCACTACATACCATAAACAGATGCTTACAGGGTAAGTAACATTCCAGTCAAGGTATGTGTGGCTGTGGAGATACACACTTTGCATAGATTGTAAAGCAGTCCTCCTAAGAAGTGGTGGCTAACTTGTGGGTGTTGCAGTTGCTTGAAAAAGTGTACGCAGTACTGCCTGTCCTACATTTACTTGCTGGAGAGCTAAGACATCCACACATTAATGGTTAGCGAAAGTATGTGATGTAGGCCATGTAGCTGCTTTGCATAGGTCAGCTTTTGGAATAATTCCCAGGAAAGCCATGGATGCTCTTTTTTTATTCTCGAGAAGAGTGTTCTAGAGGGTGCAGGTAATGTTCTTTTGGCATAGCATAACATGTGTGAATGCAATTAATTTTCAATACCTATTTTGGATAGAGGCTTTCCTTTATGAGGTGGTGAGATAGGAACAAATAGCTGTTTAGTTTTTCTAAAGGCTTTAGTTCTATCAATGTGGAACATAGGGCTCTTTTGATAACTAATGTGTGGAAAGCTCAATCCACAACAGTATAGTTGAGGGAAGAAATCAGACAACTCGATTGATTAAGATGAAAGTGAGACAGCTTTTGAGAGAAATGTAGGGTTGGTGAGCTGGAAGAAAGGTTCCTCTAAGGTTAATGCCTGGAGCTCACCAACGGTCCAAGTGAAGTAATGGCAAAGAAAATACCACCTTCCAAGATAGAAAATCAAGGGGGCAGTTATGCATGGGCTCAAATGGAGGTTCCATAAGGCACACAAGGACAATGTTAGGATTGCATGAGGTTGAACCCGTGGTGGAATTGCTCTTAAGCACCTCCATGAAGGTTTTAATGACATGCATTCTTGAATAAAGCCATGTGCTGCCTATTTTGTAAATCAGCAACGACTGCAGAGAGATGTAACCTTATGGAAGACAAATGCTAGTCCAGAGACTTTTAGATGACGCAGGTTACAGACAATGTTCTGAACTGCAGACCTGAGGATCAAATTGGCTTGAATGACCACAATAAATAAACCTTTTCCATTTAGGTGTGTACCCTGTCGAGTGGCAGGTTTACGGGCTTCCTTAAGAATTGTCAAACATTCAGGTGGTCGATTTAAGTAACCAGATTCAATGACTTCAGGAGCCAGATCGCAAGGTTGAGAGATTTGGAATTTGGGTGACTCATTTCTCCATGGTTCTGAGTGAGAAAGTGTGCCCTGCTGGGGAGCTTCTCATGGAGTACTACAGAGAGGTCTAGTAATGCTGTGAACCAGGGTTGACGGGCCCATGTGGGGGCCACAAGTAATCACACAAGAGGTTTGCCTGAGCTCCAGAACCAAAAATGGAATGAGAACGAGAGGAGGAAAAGCGTAGGCAAATATCCCTGAACAAGTCATCCAAATTGTGTTGCCCTCGGATTGTGGGTCTACCAATAGGTTGTTGGTGTTCCACCACTGCAGAGAGAGGTGATCGATCATCACTAGATCTAACCGTACCTGTGACGGACTATTTTCGCACTAGGCATCCCTGAAGCGGACACATGCATGAGAGAGTATGCAAAATGTAGGAGGCCATCATGCCTAAGATGCCATACTGTTCTTACTGAGAGTTGTTACTGGAAATATGGGTATGTACTTTAGGAAATTCTGGATCCTTGCACTATTGGGATAGGCTTATCCCACATACTAGTTTAGCTTAGCCCCTAAAAAAAACTGTTGAACTTGCAGAGGTTGAAGGTGAGACTTCGTGACATTGATGGTGAACTTTAAGCGATGGAGCAGATCTACTTTAAGTGTTGACACAGCTGATGAGTGTTGCCTTTGATAAGCCAGTCACCAGATATGGAAAAATGTAGACTGTCGTAGATGGGCTGCTGCCACCGCTAGACACTTGAATATCTGAGGTGCAGTAGTCACTCAGTAAGGGAAGACTGAACTTGTAATGATTCCCGCCCAGCACAAACCTGAGATATTTGCCATGTGCTGGGTGTATTGATATATGAAAATAGGTGTACTTTAGGTTTACTTTAGCCATGAACATGCTCTGACAGGAGGTGTTGGTTTAGGGGCTGAGATCTAAGATTGGCCATAAAGTTCTGTCCTTTTGAGTGTTAGAAAAAACAGAGTATACTCAAACCCCGATGATGTAAAGGAACAGCCTCTATAGCTCCACTGTGAAGAGCTTGGACTTACTGTTCAAGCAATGTTTGATTTTCCAATAAGAGCCTGTGAGTGAGATGGAATGTCGGGAGGTGTGGTAATGAGCTCCAGATAACAATGTTGGATAATGTCCAACACCCACTGGTCTGATGTAATTGTTTGCCGTGTGGGAAGCAAATCCTGTAATTTGGCCGGGACAGGTGTTATGTGGTTGGGAGGCAGGAGAGGGAAGTACCTGTTTGGTAGTGGGTGTTGCTCTGCGTGAGGAAGTACCCTTAACCCAGTCCATGGCAAGGTCTCTGTAGGAGCCTCAGAAATAACCTCTTTGGGAGAGGTTTTGATCTTTGTTGCAGTGAGGGCGAGTAGTTGAAGGAGAACCTCCACAATAGTTGGAGCAGCAAAAGTGGCCACATGGAGTAGGTGTTCGGAGGGCCCCCATTGTTTTTGCCATTTCAATCTTTAATATTTTCCAATGTTTGGTCTAACTACCAAATAGATTCTCTATATCTTACTGCATATTGAGGACAAACTGCTGCACCTCTGGTTTAAGACAAGATGCTGGTGTAGATGCCCTTAGCCGCAGTGTCCGCAGAGTCAAAGGCACAGCATGTGGATGTATTGGATATGAGCCTGCCTTCAGAGACTAGCTCTGTGCCCCTCTGGGAGATATTGGACAGATCCATAGTTATTCCATTTCAGCACAGTGAGCTAAATCATAACGAGCTAGAAGGACCATTGAACTGGCAGTACGCCAATGATTGCCAGATTGTGCCACAACCCTCTGCATCAATGCGCTTGCTCTTTATCAGGTGGTGTGGCGTCACCACCAGCTTGAGAGTTAACACGATTGCGAGCAGTAGTGACAACAAATACATCTGGTGGTAATTGGCCCCTGATGTAAATGGGATCTCCTCAATTGACTGCAGAGGGCGCTCTACCTCTTCTCCAAAGTCTTCATAACCGAAGACGCCTGGCGTGTCAGATGCTCCTCCACAACATTTTGAGCAGAAGTGCTAGACGGTTTCATAGAGATATCTTGGAGTGGCAGGAGCAGCAGGGGAAACAATTCGCTTTCCTATGTCCGGGAGACAAACACAGATTACAGGATCGGTGTAAATCTGCTCGGGGATTCTTCGTGTGGCAAAAAAAGGCAAAAGCGAAGGGCATCAGTTTAATGACCAGTGAGGCATTCTTTAAGAACAAGATGGAGACTGGGGAAAACCCCCAAAAGGCGAGGCCCATAGGGGCCACGGACAAAACTACTAGAGTTGATGAGCGGCATCAATATAACTGTATATGCAAAATTGGAATACGCGATTGAGAACACCTATGAGGGGGCTAGGAGCTAAAAAGAACACCAGGACTGTCGAACCGGAGCGCAGGAACACATCTGAACCAGACGGCTGACAAAAAAACAATCTAACAATGGAGTCGATGCCTATGTGAATTATCACCAAGAGGAGTCACTTTAACTCGTGACTTAAGACTTCTTAGAAGTAAAACAGCTTATACACATCTGGACCCAACACTAGATGGCAGGAGAAAGCAAAGCATGTGTATCTACCGGCACACACATTCCTCAAACAAACATTGTCTTACACCTAATTAACACTTTTAATTTAGTTTTAAGTCTCTGGTAAAGTGGTACTATATGTACACAGGTTCTGTAAATTAAATGCTACTAATGAGACTGCAGCACTGATTGTGCCACCCACTTATGTAGCCTTTCTAAGCATGCCGCCTAAAGTGCAGCTTTAAAAAGCCATTTTTACCTGGCAAAAAGCCTTCCTTTTCAATGCACACAAGGCATCCTTAGGGTAGGCTCTAAACATCCCTAATGGCAGGGTGCATTGTATTTAGACAGTAGGCCATGTGTTTTTACAAGTCATTTGTTGTGAAAAAACAACATTATTTTTCACTACTTTAAGGCCTCTCACATATTGGATAACATTGGGTAACTTGTTGCCTTTAATAAGGGATAACCTTTGACTGGGAGCAGGTAGGAATGTCATGTTTACATTAAAATGAATTATAATTTAAAGCACTCTTCAATGGTGAAGTTAGATTATTTTTATAAGAACATTTCTATTGCCATGAAGTACAAAATAGTTGCTCTCACAAGGTAAACACAATGTACAGAGTACTTCACATGGTTACTTTCCTCCACCCACATTGCCACAAATAGAAAATATGATGTTAGGGTATATGCCCATGACTGCCTTAACCTGGAAGACCACAATAGGTACACAATTTGCTCCAAACCTTTTCAGATTTATGGGGACACCCTTGTGATGTATATATGGTCTCTTCGCTCTTCACACACCAGTCCATACCTTTTTTTCGAAGCTGCAAAGAAAGCAGTAGGGGAGTTCATTTTTGACTATCCCTTTTGGACAGCAATGGGCACAGCTCCACCAGCGCCCTGACCACCCCCTCCACCTCATTCTCTAAAATGCCCGGTATAGTGAGTCTAGGGTTTGCGTCGATGTGCAGTCCCACGACTTCCAAAATAATGGAGAAAATACTTGACCATTTTTGCTCTATGACAGGGCAGGTCCATACTGTAAGGGAAAAAGTACCTCTGGGCTCCACGCATCTCATGAATGTAAGTGAAGAGCAGAACCAGGCCTTACACAGACAGTAGGGTGTTTAAAGTCGGATTTAAAATGACAATCTTGAAAGTGCCACTTTTAGAAACTTGGCATTTTCTTGTACATAATGTGGTGCCTGTGTAATGGGTCACATGACTGGGTGCAGGTGGCCTTTGAGCATTCCTCTCAGACAGTAAGTCAAAGGAAGACTATATGTCAGCAGAATGGGCCATCATGCCAGGATGGGAGAGGCAGAGCTGTTTCCGGCCCCCCTTACAATTCAAAGGGCTGTCACTTGAACTGGATACGAATCTATTGTCACCCTAGACTACTTGGAGCCTGAGCAGAGAAAGGATGGAAATTTCCATAACCAGTTGTGGGTGTGGTCTAGAAGTTTCCCCCACTTCAAAGGCTGGCATCAGGTATAAATATTGGACCTCCTGAGCCAGTCTTCAGATCACTTCTGGACCTGAGGAAGACTCAGTAGTGCCCTTCGCAGGAAAGGAAGGCTGGACCTTCTCCTTAAACCCCGGAACACCAAAGTGACTAAGGACTAGTTAGATGGCCTCCTGTTCGGAGCTATAGGGATACAAGCTACAGGGATATAATTTCCAGGGGCCTGCCTTTCCTTCTTCAGCTAACCTGCTTTAAGTGGACCTGCTGATCTCTGCCAGCGGGAACCCCCTAATCGCAAAGCACCATTCACAGGTCCTGGACTCTTTGGTTGCCATCAAAGTGCACTCCTTTTAAAGCTAGGGAGAAACCCCGAAGTTTGACCAAAAATGGGCCCGTTCGCGCAGAGATCGTGATGACTGATGACTGTCAGTAGGAAGCTTTGGTGAGCTAGATGACCGGCAATGCGAGATCTGCACTATGTGCTAAAACAGCCTGTTGCCACTGCCAGCAACAGCCATCCGTAACACACGACCGGATCTTCGCACTACAGTGTTGACCATCAACAACGCTTATCTCAGCTTTTCACAACCTCCGCCGCATTAACAGAACTCTTCAACGCTGGACTTTAGAAGGTAACTTTAAGGGCTAACCTGGTCCCTGTATCTGTGGCCTGTGCTCTATTGCAGCCTGCCTGAACTGGTGGCTTCCCCTGGTCAAGCACAACTTGTGAGTGGCGCTTTGTGCCTTTAGGTGCTATACTTCTACAATAATTTTTAAACTTTCATATCTCCGGTTCTGCTGATTATATTAGTCGTCTTGGTCTCATTTTATTCATTAGAAGTTACTCTGTTTTAATTAGTTTGAGATTTTCTTGTGTTGTGTTTTCCTTTATTATGGTTTGTTTCCTGCATAAATACTGTACATATTCCCTCAAAGTTAAGCCAGGCTGCTTTTGTACCAAGCCACCAGAGGGTTAAACACAGATTAATTTTCTAACTTTTGTAGTTCACCCCGACAAAGATTAGGGCTGCTGCTTGAGAATTGTGTCATGCCCATCAACCAATAACCTATGGCCAGACGTATCAAAGGGTTTTGCCAATTATGTGTCTATGGGGAAATGTGTAGTTACTTACAAAAAGGAAAAACGCAGCCAATACAAGTTTAACACGCGCTGGCATAGCCAATAGGTCTCACTTTTGGGACCTTATAAGAGTTTAGCCAGAGCTATTGGCTTTGCCAAGGTCTTCAAGCTACCAAGGGGTAAGAGATGTGTTAGCATAAAATCTATCACCAATTAAAATAATCAAGTAATTGATATTATCTAATGCACTAAAGTACAACACAAGCCTAGAACAAATAATGCCTTTTTAATTTTAGAGACGATCATACTTTGATATGACATTTGTTGTATGATATAACTACCCAATGTTTTCATGGCTCGGCTTGTATGTAGGCTGTTAGAGTCGAACCAGAGACCAATGATTCAGTATGCCCTACAAATTCAGGCTTGCCTATCTGAGATACAGAAAAAAACTACTTGTATGAAAACTCCACCATTCAGACGCGTGTGCGACAGCAACTGGAGAAGTCCAAGACCAGATGAGCAATAAACAATAAAGCAGAAGTAGCAAAGAAAAACAAACTTCAGAAGCAGGTGAAGTTTGAACAGCAGGCAACTGTAGGAGAGTGGCTGTTGGCACACACCAAAGGTACCCACTACCAATGGAAACAGCAGACTGAGGCCACAGTTACACTGCAAGTCTAATAAGGCAAATCTGCCACAATTCTCAGTGCAGAATTCCACGACTGATCTATGTAATCTTTCCACTTATTTTAATGTTGTGTTTAGCGCAGGTATTACACTTATGTATTTAGATGCTTAAGCGAAGACCATGCAACTCCCTCATTCTCCATAGTTCAATTAAGTTAGCTTACCTAGTCATCTGTTAGGGGAGACTCACACAGCTCTTCTAGCGTTAACACACCACACAATTGATGATTGGGCGCTACATGGATGACACAGCATAGAAAATGATATGTCTAACTGTAACCTTGAAAACTAATTAAGTAATTGCCACCCTCACAACCCCACTTAAACACAAAGTATTTTTATTTCTTCATTTTCCTCATTATTCCTTCACTCCCTCAATTGAGATAGATCGTGAATTTGACTTACCCAGTAAGCATCAGTTTGTGGCACGTAGTGATGTAGATTCACATGCTTAGCATAGACCATCTAGTGTTGGGCTTGGAAGTGTGCATGTTTTTTTTTCTTGAAAGAAGTTCTTTGAGGCACGAGTTCTAGTAAATCATCTTGCTTACATTGCACATGGTCATTGACTCCTTTGTTAGTTTGTTTTCTGTTTGGCGGGTCAGGGCGGGGTGAAAGGATAGAGTATGCTAAAGAAATGACCATGTAGTGAATGTAGTGTAGTGAATGTAGTCTTTTCAAGACCAGCAGCTGTTGGTCTTGAAAACAAAACTTCTTTATAAACATTGTGAGTGGATTTTCCTTGGTGAAGTTAGAGGGACGGAGCGAAAATAAATTTGCAGTGTCCAAAATCCGCACCCACCTGTGAGTGCCCCCGTTTATTTTTGTGATTATATATTTCCAAAAAGATGCCCCGTAATTGAAGACTCACTCACAGCAGATGTGTTCTACAAGAACTTTAATTTTCAAAACCGGCCTTTTTCTTCCCAATAAATCTTGTAGCGTGACGCGTTTCAGAGCAGCTTGCTCCTTTCTCAAAGGCATGCTGGCAGTTCACGAAGCTTCACACACCCTCTCTTCCCCTCTGCATATTTAAATAGTTAATTACCCTCCGGTGGGTTTCTTTTGAATTGCGCTGGTGCTGCATGTTGGGATTCGAAGTATGTGCAAAGTTAATTCTCACCCTCCAGTGGGTTTCGTGATTTCTGCCTCAATGACAGCATATTAAAACAGTTCTTTTAGCCCTCCAGTGGGCCTCAGGAATGAAATCCGGTTTACATTTCGAAACATCCACTGTGCTTTCCTTGCGCAATGAAAAGTTCAAAGCCTCAGCCCCATGTTTCCTTTAGATGGAGGTGCAGTCTTCCACAGCCTGGCTGCCGTGCATATATTTCCAAAAATGAACTATTTAAATATGCAGAGGGGAAGAGAGGGTGTGTGAAGCTTCGTGAACTGCCAGCATGCATTTGAGAAAGGAGCAAGCTGCTCTGAAACGCGTCAGGCTACAAGATTTCTTGGGAAGAAAAAGGCCGGTTTTGAAAATTAAAGTTCTTGAAGAACACATCTATGAGTGCGTCTTCAATTACGGGGCATCTTTTTGGATATATATATATATATATATATATATATATATATATATCTATATATATATATATATATATATATATACACACACACACACTGCATCTCATTAAGGATCTTTTGACATCTAATGTTTGTAACACTTTCAGCTACTGATTCTGGTTGAGGGAAGACTAGAGGTAACTATGGATTGTGCCATGTGAAAATGCAATATTTTAGGTAAGAATTTAGGATTAGTTCTTAAACCCACTGTCTATGTACTTGAAAAAAGTGCTCTTCTAAAGTTAAGGCTTGAATTTATCTTCTGAAATGTGTTTATTGCAATCAGAAAAGCGAGTTTCCATGATAGAAACTGCAATTGGCATGTAAGCAATGGTTCAAATGGTAAACCATTAACCTTTTTAGCACAATATTTAAATTCCACATTGGTGAAGGTGGTGCGCGAGGTGGAACAATGTAAATACAAAAAAAGTTTAATTAAAGGAACTCTAAATAAAGAAGTTTGTTCTCTATTTTGAAGATAAGCAGCTAGTGATGCAAGATGCATTTTAAATAGAGGTAAAAGCTAAACCTGAATTTTGTAAATGAAGCATGTAACCTATGTTTTAGGATGATGCTTTTATAGGAATAAGGCATTTTGAAAGGCAGTAATAAACAAGTTTCCACTTTGCTGCATAGCATGTTCTTGTTGTGGGTCTTCTTGCCTCTTTTAGGACATCCATACACACTTGGTGAGTTTAGATATCTGAATTGTAAGACTTCAGGAGCCAAATTGCAAGATTGAGCGATCTGGGATTTGGGTGCAGTATTGCTCCTTTGTTCCGTGTAAGATCTTGTTGGTAAGGTGACATTTGATGTGGCACTACGGACATCTCCATCAGAGTTGTGTACCATGGTTGTCTGGCCCATGTTGGAGCAATTAGTATCAGTGTGAGAGGTTTGTTTTAGTTTGAAAATGACAAATTGAATCAGGGGGAGAGGTGGAAAAGCGTAAGCACTGACCAATTGATCCACAGTGCATTGCCCTTGGATTGTGGATGTTGGAACCTGGAGGTTAAGTTTTGGCGTTTTGAGGTGTTGCAAATAAATGTATGTGCGGTTGTCCCCACTGTTGGAAGAATGGGTGTAGGACTTGTACATTTATTTCCCACTCATGGACTTGTTGGCATGTTCTGCTGAGAAGATCCGCCAGATCTACTCCTGGTATGTACGCTGCAAGCAACTGAATGTTGTGCTGTAGAGCCAATTTCCAGATCTTTTGTGCCTACAGACAATTGTGGAGACTGTCCGCCACCTCCCCCTTTTTTTTTGCAGATAATACATGGTTGTCATGTCTGTTTTGACTAAAACAACCTTGCCTTTAAGGAGGGTTCTCCGACAAGTTATGTGAATGGGGAGGAATAGTAGAGTCACTGTCTGGTTGTATCAGAGAAATTGTTTTTGTTAAAAGCTCCTCTACCTAGGTTATTTCCCTTGTAGGATCCGATATAACATCCTCTTTGGAAACTTGTTTGAGTTCTGTTTGGTGGATGTGCAGATTGCTTTAGATCAAAGAAAAGTGCCCCTTTAAGACTGCGTTTGTAGTGCCCCCATTGACTTTGCAGTCTCGTCTTGATTTTCTCTAGTAAAGTTTCCACTTGTGGACCAAAAAGGACCACATCAAAAGGAAGACCTATAATATTTTGTGCTCATGATGGAATGGTTCAGTCATAAGCACCAGTGCTCCTGACGAAGCCATTTGTCATGTGCACAAGCGCACTGAATACCTCTGTTGCAAACAGCAGAGGGATTTTCTTTGGCCTCGGGAGGTGGGGAGGAGCTTGCCCAACCTCCAAAGGCATTTTTTTTCTTTCATGTAATGACGCTCACGCGCAAGGGGCGCGGACGCCATTACATTGAAATTGAAACTTAGTTTCAATTTCACAGTTTCAGTGCTCATAGGGCTATCTCAGTCACCGAGCACTGAAACACAGGAGAGGTATCATTGGAAAGGGGAAAATCTCCCCCTTTCTGGTGGTACCCCTCCCTAGTGGATCCCTGTTTGCAGGTCACATTAGGAAGGCAATCTCCAAGCAGGGATACACTCGCTACCAGGGAGGGGGGAAGCCGCCCCTTGGGCAAGGGACTTTGCTCCCCTCATTACTAAAAAGGCATAATCCGCCTTTCTACCCCCCTGGGGTGCAGATGGGGCAGTACCACCAAGCTGCCACCCCCTGTGTGTGAGGAGGGGGGGGCAGTGCGCACCCTAAACGTCAGGGATTATGTTTTCATAGTTCAGGGGTGATGGTGCTCAAGGACGGGCATGCAATGTCTTGATGGCGCCCCCCCCCCCCCCCAAATTCCCTTGCAAACCTCAAATTTTGTAAAACAAAAAAAACATCTCACATTGCTGGGATGGAAAGTTCTGGAATCTTCATGGATCCACAAAACTTCCACCATATTTAAAAAAATAAACCAAATTTCTTACACTTCTGTCTGGGATCACCGCACCGGCACAAATGTCCTACCACTCCGCATTCCCCTCAGTCTCCAGAGTAAAATAATACCTCGCGTGTTTGGGTGGGCCAAAGGCCTGTGAAAGGGGAAGGGCCAAAAACGGGGATCGAGGATCTAGCACAGGGAACTCCAAGCTCTGTTTTTTTAAAATAGGTTTTTAGGCGATTTTGCAGGGACACTCACATAAATAAGGTATCATTTTTATTGGGAGACCAAGGCAAACACGGTGCGGTAGGACATCTGTACCAGCACGGGGATCCCAGACAAATGTAAGGAACATTTTATTTGATTTTAGCTAAATTTGAGGTTTGCAGATGAGTCTGGATAGGAAAATGTTGGGGATCCACACAAGCCACACATCCCTGGACTCCCCCGGATGCCTAGTTTTCAGACATATCTGGGATTGGTAGGTTTCCCTAGATGGCCACCAAGCCCGGATAAAAAAACGCAGGTGACTTGCTTGCAAAACAAGGTCTTTTTGTAATCAATAATTTAAAGTCTCCACAGGCCGTTTTCAGCCATTCCCTACCCCAGGCACTATGCCTACCCACACAAGCGAGGGACCATTTTTATCAGAAGACTTTGAGGAACGCTGGGTGTCTGGAAGTATGTGGCTCTCCGCAGATTCTATAACTTTCCATCATAGAAATGTGAGGACAATGTTATTTTTGACAGTTTGAGGGTTACAAGGGATTCTCGGTAGCAGAACCAAGTGAGAGTAACACAAGTCACCCCATCCTGGATTCCCCTGGATGTCTAGCTTTCAAAAATATATGTTTTGCTAGGTTTCCTTAGATGCAGGCAGAGCAAGGGTCCAAAATCCACAGCTAGGCACGTTGAGAAAAAAAGGGTCAGTTTTCACTGGAAAAGTGATGTTTCCACGTTACGTTTTGGACCTTTTTGTGTCACGGGTACTAGGCCTACCCCCCAAGTGAGGTAGCATTTTTATCAAGAGTTAGGAGAAACACAGAATAGTATCATTATCAATTGATTTTCTTTGCATTTCTGCCTTCCAAATGTAAGAATTTGTAAAAAAAAAAAAAAAGGTAATTTTGAAAAATTACCTCGTTCACATGCTTGCATGGGCAATCCCAATTTGAGATGTGCAAATAACCACTTCTTCTAAACTCTATATTTTGTTCCCATTTCGGAAATATATAGTTTCCTTGGAAACCATTTTTTACTTTATATACGTCACCAAATTAATTGCTATTTACTAAACTACTAATAGGAAATTGAAGAAAATGTTATCAAATCCTAATCTTCATATGTTGGCAGAATTAAGTAAACCCGCACAAACAGGAGATCTGGTTATCAATACAGGCATCTTCAATGACTGGCTGACCGTGTTAGCCAACAAAATGGCCCAGTGGTCACATGTAGTAGAGCCTCTCTGGTGGAAAACTTCCGCCCGTTGGTTCACCCCTCAGCTTAAAGAGCTACAAGGCAAATGCAGGAATCTTGAGCGTAAATGGAGGGTGCAATATAACAATAATGATCTCACTATCTTCAGAACAGCACTGAAAGAATATCATAGGATGATCAAATATGAAAAGAAAGTTCATTATACTAATCTTATTATGCAGGCATCGTTTGATCAAAAAATGATTTTGAAAATTGTTCAATTTTTCACCCATCCTAAAATTTTTAACCAGGAAATTCCCCCATCACAACAACTATGATCAGATAGCGGAATATTTCGATAACCAGATCAGTGACCTTAAAAACGATTTCACAACAGATATCCCATCTACTGAAGAGTCAAATCATAATCCAGAAAACAGACAGTTGAATCATTTTAATGAGATCACTCTTGAACAGTCCAGACAGGCCATCTTGACACGTAAATAGGACTCTCCAGGCGACCACTCCCCCCCCCCCCCCAAAGTTCTACATGCGATGATCGATACTGTTAATTCCATGATTAATCAGATTATCAATTCTTCATTTAGACAGGCAGTAGTACCAGACAGTTGGAAAGTTGCATCGTTACACCTCTTCAAAAGAAACATCTCGCGGACCCTAGCACTCCGACTAATCTTAGACCTATTTCTTTCTTTCTTTCTTTCTTTATTTATTGACATTTGTAGAGCGCGGCGAATACCCGTGGGCGTCTCGGCGCTAATTAAGGGATGGATCAGCAACTGGGGTAAAGAAGATATACAAGGCTATTGGTCAAATAACCACGTCTTTAGCTGTTTGCGGAATGTGAACAGGGAGGGACTTGCTCGGATATGTGCAGGAAGAGTGTTCCAGAGTCTAGGGGCGGCAACCAGGAAACGCCTGTCGCCCCAGGTGACTGTTCTAGTGCGAGGCACAGCCAAGAGGTTCTGAATAGAGGAACGAAGAGATCGGGTTGGGACATGATGGAGAAGATTCTGTTTGAGAAAGAGGGGACCTTGATTATTGAGCGACTTGTAAACAATACACAGCGATTTGAATTTGATACGGCTGCGTATCGGGAGCCAATGGAGATCCCTAATGATGTTTGTAACTGGTGCGAACTTGGGGATCCCAGCCAGCATTCGTGCGGCTGCATTTTGGATTGACTGCATCTTATTTGTCACTCGGACTTGGGCATTTAAGAATAGAGCGTTACAATAGTCCAAGGAGGACAGGACTAGTGAGCTGACCAGTGTTTTCCCAGCCGTGTTCGGTAGGAAAGGTAGTATTTTCCTAATTCTCAATTTCATATGAGCTGAAGCCGCAGTTTAATTCGCATGTGCCATAAAATTGAGGCCAGCATCGAAGATGACGCCTAGATTTCTCACTTTGCTAGCTGGACTCGGCGGGGGACCGAAAGATTGTGGCCACCAGACAGGTGACCAGCCCGGGGAGAGGTGACCGAAGATGACCAC
Organism: Lissotriton vulgaris; assembly: GCF_964263255.1. Taxonomy (NCBI): domain Eukaryota; kingdom Metazoa; phylum Chordata; class Amphibia; order Caudata; family Salamandridae; genus Lissotriton; species Lissotriton vulgaris. The sequence continues at coordinate 1,357,664,915 of NC_141694.1, forward strand.
TTCAGTTTTTTCTGAATTGAGTTTCAGACAATTCGTGGCCATCCAGTCACCTATTGCCATCATTCCTCTAGTGAATCGATTGGCCACTTCCTCCCCGTCCCCTTTGATAGCCAGTACCAATTGGGTGTCATCGGCGTAGGAGGTCAGGCTCATCCCAAATGCTTTGATGACATTTGCAAGGCCCGACACGTAGATATTAAATAGTGTCGGACTCAGGGATGAGCCTTGAGGGACCCCACACGCCAGAGACACCTTCGATGATTGGTAGGGTCCTAGAGATACTGCTTGTGATCTATTGGCCAGAAACTATACAAGCAGGTCCAGAGCAAGATAACGGAGAAACTTGTAAATAAGCAATTAAATGACGTGCTACACCCCAGGCAATCAGGTTTCAGGGCTGGGTTTTCAACAGAATCAGCGCTGCTGCACACTGCGGAGACGCTAAAATTCGCATTGGATCAGGGAAAGACGCACTGGCTGATTCTGTTGGACCTCAGCCGCATTCGATACGGTCTCCCATGCCGCCATGGGTAAACAGTTAGGAAGAGTAGGGATTTCACAGAGGGCACTGGCTTGACTAACATCATTTTTGGGAAACAGAAGACAATCAGTTACACTCTGCAACTTTACTTCAACAGAGAAGCAGCTACACTCTGGTGTGCCTCAGGGCTCGATTTTGAGCCCTACACTTTATATGGTATCCCTGCTAGAGCTAATATCTTTTGACATTGAGACTATCTTACGTGGACGATACACAGCTCATTCTTACTCTGGACAAAGAATCCACAGCAGCCGAAGAAACTTACAACATTGTCTTTCGGCTGTCTTCGAATGGATGAAGACCAACCACCTAAAATGTAATAGCCAAAAGACTGAGATTCTGCGGTTAGGATTTGTAACATCTTCTCACCCAAAATGTGGTGGCCAACAGACACCGCCCCACCCCCTAATACGGTGGACACTGCAAAAAAAGTAGGAGTAAGTTTTGATAACTTTCTTTTCACCAGCAAGCTCTGTCGGTAGAAAGAACTTGTTTTTATTGGATAAAAATTCTGAAAAAATGTCTTGATCTCCTGCCAGCCATTGCTTGCAAGTCCGTGGCAGTGGCTATGATCCTACCGCGATTGGATTACTGTAATAGTCTCTATGCAGGCATAAATAAGAGTACTCTAAAAAAGCTGCTGCAGACTGTTCAAAATGCAGCTGCCTCAATGGTATTGCATTTATCAAAGGGGTCCTCTGCCTCTGAGGCTCTTCAAATCCTCCACTGGTTACCTATACACAAGAGAATTCTCTAAAATCCTTGTGATCACCTTTAGAGCTGTAAAACAAAATGGCCCCAAGTACCTCAGGTCCAGATTGAAAGTCTATGTACCTGCTCGCACCTTGAGATCTTCTAAGGAAAATCGGCTAGTACCCCCCATTTCCGTTTGAAGTGCAGGGGAGGAAAATCCATGGCTGTACTGGGGACAAATGCCTACGTACTTGAGACTAACACAGACTGAATCTATCGTTAAGAAAAAATTGAAAACCTGGATTTTCACAGTTCCAGAAAGTCTGGCCCTTTCTGTCATCTAATCCACAGCGACATTGGAGACCACAGTCCTCTGACACCCACCCCTAGCACCAAGATACTCCATTGGAGTGAAGGCCTGCGCTTTATAAACGCTATCATTCATTCATTTACCCGGTACACAATGAAAAACCATTGCAAGATGTGGCTCAGTCATTGGGTCTGGGATCCTTGGTGAACCTACAACTCCTATAGATCACCACAACCAGAAAGATCCAGAAAACATAACAGTATATTGCTTTTAAAATAAAAATTACATAAAAAACGGTATTAAAATAGAAGTTACAGGTGAACATTTTGGCTCAAATAGCAGTCTTTCACAACTCAAATTTCAATACTTTTTTTTATAGAAACAGCTGAAAATAAAAACACCTTTAAGGATCTACACAAATGACCCCTTGCTGAACTCAGAATGTTGTCTACTTTCCAGAAATGTATAGCTTTCCTAGATCCATTATAGTTGTGACATCAATTTCTACCACTAACTGGAAGTAGGATGAAAGCACAAAATAAATGCAAAAATAGCCTATGTCCCAGTAAAACACCAAAACTGTGTAGAAAGGATTAGGTTACTTACCCAGGAAGCATCTGTTCCTGGCATGTAAAGCCATAGATTCAGATGCTTTGCATACTCCTGCCCTCTAATGTTGGCTCCGGATGTTTGCAAGTTGTTTTTCGTCAAAGAAGTCTTTCCAGTCACGCAGTAAGGTGACTCCTCCTTTCGGTGACATTGCGCATGGGCATATACTCCATTGTTAGACTGTTTTCCCGCAAGAGGGTAAGAATGGAGTAAATGAGTAGTAAAGAGATGTCAATGTGTATATAATGAAAATAAGAACTGCAATAACTACAGGTGCCCGGGGAGGAGGGTGAGTGCATGTGAATCTACAGCTCTACAGTCCAAAAACAGATGCTTACTGGGTAAGTAACAATCGGTTCGAGGCATGTGTGTTGTAGATACATACTTTGCATAGACTATATAGCAGTATTCGCCATAAGTGGTGGCTAACCAGTAGAGGGTGTAGTTTGGAAAAGTGTTTTTAGCACTGCTTGCCCTACATTGGTTTGTTGGCGTGCTAGTACATCCACACAATAGTGTTTGGTAAATGTGTGTGGTGTATACCATGTTTTACAAATGTCAGCTATAGGAATGTTACCTATAGAAAGGCCATAGATGTCCCTATTTTGCAAATGGAATGAGCTCTAGGGGCTATAGATACATTTATTTTAGCTTTTGCGTAGCAACTTTGAATGCACCTAATCCATCTTGAAATGCCAGAATTAGAAATCGTATTGGCTTTGTGAGGGGATATAAATAAAATAAACAGTTGCTTGTTTTTACAAAAATCTTTTGCTTTATCGATATAATACAATAAAGCTCTCCTGACGTCAAGTGTTTGAAGAGCTCGTTCGGCTACTGAATCAGGTTGAGGAAAGAACACAGGTAACTTAACTAATTGGTTAATATGGAAAAAAGAAACCACTTTGGGAAGGAATCCGGGATTGGTGCGAATAACTACCCTATCTTTATGGAGCTGAAAGAAGGGTTCTTCTAAGGTTAATGCCTATAGCCTACCAACTCTTAATGAAGTGGTTGCATTTGAAAATGCAACTTTCCTTGCGAGAAACTAAGTAACACTCTTTAAGCCCTCCATAAAGGCTTTGATGGTAGGAACTTTGAACAAAGACAAATGCGGTCTGTTTTGCAAATATGCAGCTACTGCTGTGAGATGCAACAGAATAGATGAGTAAGCTAGCCCACATCGCTATAGGTTTGGAAGGTAGGAGAGAATGTTCTGAATAGAAGCATCTAAAAAGTTAGAATGTTGCGGTTACTGCAATATACAATAAATAATTTCCATTTTGATGCATGCCAAGCTCTGGTAGTAGGGTTTCTAGCTTTCTTAAGAATAGTCATACAGTCTAGTGGCAAATTTAAACATCCAAACTCAGACTTCAGGAGCCAAATCGCCAAGTTGAGCTCCTTGGGATTTGGATGCTTGATTTCTCCATGGTTGAGTGGGAAGACTGGATGAGAGATGTAGCTTTTGATGTGGAACTACTGAGAGCTCCAACAGGTTGGTTTAACAGTTGACTGGCCCATGTGGAAGCTACTAAAAATCTGTGTCAGTGAGGTTTGTCTGAGTTTCTGAACCAGAAACTGAAGGAGTGGAAGTGGTGGATAAGCGTAGGCAAATCTCCCTGACCAATTCATCCATATGGCACTGCCTTTGGATAGATGGTGTGGAAACATGGAGGCAAAGTTTGGGCATTATGTGTGGTCTACTGTGGCGAACACATCTATTTGTGGGTATCTTCATTGTTGAAAGTATAGAAGGTGAACTTGGGGATGAAGTTCACACTCCTGCATTTACGAGCTCCTTCTGCTGAGGAGGTCGGCAATTTGATTGTTAACTCCAGGGAGGTGTTCTGCTAGGAGGTGAATCTGGTGATGGATTGCCCATTTCCAAATTGTCGGAGACTGCGTGACAGTTGGAGGGTCTCCCTCCTTTTTTTGTACATAGCACATTGCTGTCATGTTGTACGTGTGGGCTAGAACAACTTTCCCTGTGAGGTGAGACTAAAAAGCTTTCAGCGCTAGAAACACAGCTAGAAGTTCTAGATAGATGTGGAGACATACGAGTTTGTTGTCCCAGAGACCTTGGATTGTGTAATGGAATGTGCACCCCAACCGGTAAGGTGCATCTGCTGTTAACACGATTTGTGGAACAGGGTTGATGAAAGGCTGCCCTTTTGATACATTTTGTGGGTTCCACCACTGAAGAGAGCGATGAGTGTGGCTGTCGAACACCACTACATCCGTTAAGTGACCCTGTGACTGACTAGACTGACGTGCTAAGCATTCTTGTACTGAAAGCATGTGTAGTCTTGCATGAGGTACTATTGCAATGCAGGACACCATCATTCCCAGAAGGCGAATGAAAGTCCTGGCTGACCAGGTTTGGAACTGCAGGAGTAGAGTTTGGATATTGGAAATTCTGGCTGCATTGGGCAAGGCTGAAGCCTCTGGAATATGGAGAGTGGCTCCCTGTGAAGTCTATTAGTGAAGACTGAAGGTGAGACTTTTGAATTTTGACCTTGAGACCTAGTCGGTGACGTAGGTGTAGCGTGGTCTGAGTGTTTTGTAGACACTTGGTGTGTGCTGGCTTTGATAAGCTAGTTGTCTAGGTTGGGGGAAGGCATGAATTTCTTGTCTTCCAAGATTAGCTGCTACCACTGCTATGCATTTTGTAAATGCCCTGGAAGCAGTAGTTACTTCGAATGGAAGTACTTTGAACTAATGGTGTTTGCAGGCTATTAAAAATCAGATCTATTTGCGATGAGCTGGATGAATGAGAAAATGTGTGTTTTAAGTAAAGTGTGGACAAACAAAATTGCTTTGCTGTAGGAGAGGAAGAACCTGTTGAAGCGTTACCATATGGAAATGTTCAGACAGTATGTAATGGATTAACTTTGAACCCAAAATTGCTCTTAAGGACAGTCCTTTTTGGGAATCAGAAAATAAAGAGTAAACCCCTGAACCTTGGTACTGAAGAGGAACTGGTTCTATGTCTTCCTTTTGTGAGCGAGATTGCACTTCTTGTTTGAGTAAATGCAAATGGTCTGGCAACAATTTGTGAACGCAAGGTGGAAATGTTTGGTGGATTGAAGGTAAGCTCCAGGCAATAACCATGTTGGATATTGTCTAGCACAGAGGGCGCTAGAGAGCAGCTGCAGACCAGCAGCAGCAGGAGTGGTGGAGAGCGGAGAGCGCCGTGGCGTGAGGTGAACAGCAAGCAGGAAAACGTTGCCGCCGCGACCCGAGACCCGAACCGGGATCTGAAAGGCCAACTTGAAGGGCTGATCGAAGGGCCGCAACCCGGGGGCCGGGAGTCGGGAGTCGGACTCCGTACTAAGGACCCGCCGCCACTCCAGCCATCGTCGCAGTGCCCGCTACACCCTAACACCCCAAGTCACAGCCTCATAGCCTACAACGGAGGCGAGGGGGACGTGAACAACGTGAAGAGCGAGGCGGAGGCGGAATGCAGAGATGCAGTAAGCAGTAAGCGGAGACCTGCACCTTCACCGCACTGCACCTGCACCTGCACCCCACTGCTGTGCCGCACCGCCAATCACCACGCCACTTGCCACATTCGCCCACACACTACCTGCCCCTCCCCCGGCGTCAAGCAAAGGATAGCTGGCTGAAGAGCAACAGCTATAGTGGCAGTGGTACTAAACAGTGGCAGCAAACAGCGATCAACTAATCAAATGTGCACAAGCACAAGTGCATTAGCAGCAAGCAGTAAGCGAGCTGCCTATCAGCCTTCCAACCTACCAACCCGCCAATCCAAAGTAGCCAAGCAGCCAAGGCGAGGCGAAAACTAGCGCTTGGAGTGAGGTGCGAGTGAGGCGCGAGGATCCCTCCCGCAGCCGGCAGCCGGCGGACCCTACCGAAAAGCGCGTGGCAAGAAGTAAAGAGTAAAGAAGCGACGCCAAGGAGAGCAACGCAGCCCCTCCGCCGCCTGCACCCTTCTGAGCGACCCTCGCCCGGGGGCTTTGGTTTCCTCCAATCGAGTAGCAGGAACCCAGGAGCCGGCAAACCTCCTAAGCCACCTAGCCAACCACCTAGCCTACCCAAAATGAGGACCAGAAATTCGACCCTAGTCCAACCCCAGGAGAAGCCCCGGCCACATAGCTCCGCCAAGAGAAGGAAGGCGAAGCTATTTTACCCCCCAGTACTAGAGCTAGGGGGACCTTACCAAGGCCCAGGGCCCTGGGACGAGGAACAAGCAGGGGGAGCGGGAGCGACTGGGGCTACTCCAACCTTCCCGGGACAAGACATCGACTTCACTGTGGAACTACCTGCTCCTTCCCTCCCACCCCACCCCCCATCTGACATCAGGGGGAAGCCTCCTAGCACCCCGAACTCAAACATGCTCAAGCCCAGGCTCAGCATCAAAGACCGCTCAAACTGTCCCGCCGGGAACACCGGGAACAGAGACATAAGAAGCTTCCTGAAACCAAAAACATCCTCTACCCCCACTTGTTCCAGTTCTTCGGACAGCCTGCTCGCTATCAAAGTAACAGGGGAAGAAGAGTTGAACTTAACACTTGCAAGCCCTCGGGCAAACAGGATACCCCTCTCACCAACAATACTTACCCTCCAGAGTGACACGCGATCCAAACCTTTGACACTGGACACGGAGGCACTTGGGCTCACCCAACCAAACACAACAGCCCAGATTCTCCCCTCCTCAGCGGACTGCCAGCGGAGCAGCCCCTCCGCAGCTACAGCGAGTACATATGTCACCTCAGACAGCTCCCATGCCGACAAGAGAGGAGGCACAATCCCCACCACCACACTAACGCACACAGAATTCTTCTATGACTCGCCGGCCATGGAGGAAGGTGCAACCCGACAATTATTCAACAGGACCCCAAAACACTTATTGAACTCACCTACATCGGGCCTCCAAGAAAATGATAAAACGGGCCCATCCCTGCCCTCGGATAGCGGCCCTGCAAATACTAATCATTTACTATCAATCAGTGAAGCCCTCGTCTCAATGACCGGCGCAGCGATAATGCACGCGGACAAGCTTGATGTGCAGATCAACATTCTACAAATAGTGGCAAATCTGATATCGGGGATAGACTCAAAACTGGACAACTTGAATGCCCTGATACGCAGAGCGCAGGACGGCACACAATTCAAACAAGAATCATGCAGTTGTAGTCCGATTCTGCATAGTCTAGAAAAGCTTCCAAATATTATGACCTCTCTAATAGAGGACCTCAAGGGTGAAGCAAATAAAAAACACGGTTTGAAGAGTATGCCCTCAATTACACTGGGCCCCGTCATGGCACACCCCACGGATAAAACCCCGGCCACCCCCCGCCTAAGCAGCTCGGAAAAGCCAGCACCCTTGGCCCTGCCCTCTGCTGGCGGCACAAGGCTAAACCTGACAAAGGCTGAAAGTCAGGAACACCAACCAACCCCCAAGCCGCCCAGCTCAGAGTCACAAAACTTGTCAAGGAAAAACAAGAAAAAACTAAGAAAACTCAAGGAGAAGAAAAATAACGCATACGCCAACAGCGTTATTCACAATTGGTTACGACCCAACAAGCAGCCTCCCCTTGCAGCCCCCATGCATACAGCAGAAGCCACAGGATCATTGATCGAAAATTTGCACATCTCCACCTCAGCTCAGGACCCAAGCTCGCTTGCTCCCCCCCTGGCTTCTCAACCCGCGACAGCGCCAATAACACAAAAACATGCGCATGATTCGCAGGTAACCAACCTTGTTGAAGTCAGGCAACACCTACAAGAGCCCCGCCAAACCAGATCTGAGAACCCAGCACAAACCAAGCTCACATTGAGCAAAGTAATAGCCCCCGACAATCCAAAAAGTATCAACGTCATCAACAGTGATTCTCAGAGTGCCCCCCATGGGCCAACCCCGTTTAAACCAGAGCAAGTCGTCGATAGGCAACGGAATAAGCACTGCTCCTCTAGCACAACGCCCATGGAGGCACCTCAAGTGACAATAGGACCAAACCAGCAGACAAATTCTCACCTGCCCGGGCTTAAAAAGGCCATTCCAAGCCAAGCAAAGGAAGAGGACCGGAAAATACTGTTATACCCAGAATACATCTCTCAAGGAAAAATGGGACATCTTGAACCGAAGTAATCTCTTAACACTCTGCGCAAATCTGCCGGGACTGGAAGGCATAAAAACCAAAGACATCGAGACCATCTCTTTTCTGCCCCCAGACGCCGAAGAAAAAAACGAAACAACGGAATTAACCTTCATCAGACCAGACCTGGCTGAGGCACTGAGGAGCCAACAGCCACTACTAGAAAGCTGGGGCATAAAGATAAAGTTAAAGCCGACCCAAAAGTATCCCTCAATCTTAAAAGCATCGATTCCACACCCTAAACCGGACAATCAGGCACAGGACATGGTTGACTCTACATCCATAAACGCTCCTACTATCCATCGGCAAAAAATCGAGTCCGTTCTCCAGGGGTGCAAAGGTAGCATAAACAACAGCCCAATCGATGGCACCCCAATTAAGATCACAACAAACCTCACTCAAGGAAAACGATTGTGCACAACCAGGGGCCCCTCATGCAACGACTGGTCCTGGCTGCCATCTGCACTAAATTCCAGCTCCTAACACAGCCCGCCCCGCAAATTCAGCTCGTACATCTCAATATGTTGCCAGCGAGCGAGAAAAAAATCTAAAGAAAAAAGAGAAATTCACCGAGAGTCTAAAAATACTAACGTGGAATGTCTCAGGACTCAAAAAGCTGCTACTAAGCCCAGCTGCGGTGAAATTCTTGGAGGAAGCAGACATTATTTGCACACAGGAAACTTGGCTGACTCACCCACTCTCGCTAAGAGGATATGCAGAATATAGTAAAGCGGCCAAAAAGACCAACATATTTGGAAGACCATCAGGAGGAAAGTGCGTCTATATAAAACATGCCTTGAACATAGAATTCTTGGAAATACATGATTTACCAGACACCCTACAGGCGGGTATTCTGAAATTCCCCAACTCGACCAACGGAATCCCACCAATACTATTAATCAACATCTACCACAACTCGCAGGAGAACACAATTAACTCGCTCACACTCGCAAATCAACTAGAAACTTTACTGCTAGGCCACCCATCATTAGACTGCATTATCCTCGGTGACTTTAACATTCATAACATAGGGGTTTCAACCAAGCAAAAACACCGCGGGGGGACCGAAGCACTAAATGAACTCTTAAACTCTCACAAACTGGCGACGGCCCACACATTGCTTTTAAATAACACCCCGGGAGCCTTGATCGGTCACACGTATAATAACCAAACGACGATCAATTACATCATCTTAAGCGATAACCTGCAAGACAAAATGATAAATTTCATGGTTCACCAACGTAATGATAGCGACCACGCAGCTTTAACAATAACCATGAACTTATTGGTGCAATCACGATATCAGCCGATATGTGTGGGAGCATCGGACGGCCAAGAATTAACAAAACTGCCCAGAAGAATAAAATGGGGGCAGGTAGCCACAGCAACCTTTAACAACTGGGTAAACACGTGGGCAGGCTGGCCCCCGCGTAAACACAATCAGGAGATGATAGCCACATGGGAAGGAATCACTTTGTCACTAGCAGCAGAACTTAGGGGAGGTGGAGACAATCCCAGGGCAATCCGCTGGCATCCTCCGACCACACTTGGATTCAATGCAGAAATTAAAACCAGTGCAAAGGACTTAAACAAAAAACGTAAAGCCTATAGTAAAAACCGCACAACTAAGAACAAAATCCAATTGCAAGAGGTTGCAAAGAGCCACTCCATAAAAGTGTGGGCTGCAAAGCGTAATCATTGCGAGGCCCAGTGGCTGAAAATTTTCGATCTACTGAGCCCCGGAAAATCACAAGAGTTTTGGAGTTACATCAGTCACCTTGGTCGAGGCACGAATCATAGAGAAAACGCCCTCGAGGCATCTGTCTGGGTTCGCCACGTAACAGCACTTTACCAGGAAGAAGGACTTATCAAGCCTCACAACACTACCCCACAAAAATTGGACCCGGCTTTAACTACTAACATAACATCCCCTCCTGGAAAAACTCTAGTGTCCAAAATATTGAAAAAAATTCGAGCAAACGGCGCACCGGGCCCTAACGGTCTACCAGGCCACCTATTCAAATCAAACATCGAATTCTGGTCCGAAAACCTGACCCACCTATTTTCTGACTGTTGGCTGTCGGGGGCTGTGCCTGACTCATGGCGAGGCTCGCTCCTGCACCCAATTTATAAAAAAGGGACCAAATCAGACCCAACAAATTACCGTATGATCGCCCTGCTGGACATAGAGGGTAAAGCTTATGCAAGTGCCATCCTGAAAGATCTCACAGACTGGGCAAGTGAAGAAAATCTCCTGCCATTCTGCCAAACCGGTTTCAGATCAGGGTCCTCGACCGCGGACAACATCACTGCACTCTCTTATCTAATCAATCGAGCACGGCTGCGTAAAAGCCTCCCCTTATTTGCCTGCTTCATTGACTATTCTGCCGCGTTCGATGGGGTAGACCGTACCATCCTTTGGAGAAAGCTGGTCCACTGGAACATTGATCCTTCCCTGTTAAGAGCGATACAATCCCTGTACCAAAACACCTGGGTAAGAATCAAACTTTCAAACGACTCCGCAACTGATAAGATAGACACGAACCGCGGTTTAAAACAAGGGTGCGTGTTGGCGCCCCTACTGTTCAACTTATATACAGCAGACATGGAGACAGCCTTGCAGGGGGCCACCTTAGTAACACCAAAGATCGGGGCAACCAAAATACATTTCATGCAGTATGCGGACGATCTCGTAATTTTGGATCACACAAAAACAGGACTCCAAAAGGCACTCACTGCCCTCGCAATATATAACAAAAACAGGCTGGTGGCAAACCCGACTAAATCAAAAATAGTCATTTTTGGGCACTACCCCAAAAAAAAAAAAGAGCAAAATGGAGCCTTGGCCATTTAACCTTGGACAGTACCCAGAAATACTTATACTTAGGGGCTTCCTTTCACGAATCAGGGTCGTGCAGTGCCCACTTAAAGAAAGTTCAGGGTAAAGGTAAGTCCATCACCTTCGCCCTATGCAAACTACAAGCTCTTATGCATAGTCCATCAGCAACGGCCATCCAAAGAGTCCTTAAGGCCAAGCTAATGCCGGCCCTTAACTACGCACAACAGGCGTACCCAGGCAAATTAAATAAGGAGCTGGAAAAAATCCATTGCGGGGCATACAAGAGACTGTATCACCTGCCGAAATGTATAAGAAACACTCTAATCCGCTTGGAATTCGCCCTTAACCAACAAACTTTGGAAGAAATGGCAGCCCTAAGTAAATATTATTACCTCGCAACAGCGGCACGCGATAACACACTAAAGGCTGTCCTGAAATACATCTTTACGGAACCAGGGAACCCCTGGTCAGTTACCATCGAAGCTCCCATGACGCAATTGAACCTGGCGATCGAGTCATGGAACCCAGACCTTGTCAACTACACGACCATCAAACAAGTGATAAAGAGACAAGTGCGTGCACGCTCCCGGGAGCTGGACCTGGAGTCCCTCAGGAAAAGAGCCTTCCATGAGTCCTTATGCTTGCCACACATCGCGCAAAATCCTCGAAATCACCTCACGCAGGCCGTGGGCCTCCCAGCACTCCATAAGATCCTCGCCTACAGATTGCACCCCCTGCCGCTCAATGAACTAGATCACCCGGAAAATGCAGGCGCAGGAGTCCGGGATTGCAGACTCTGCAACTATAAACGAGAGTCACTGGCCCACTTACTGTTTTGCTGCCCCGCCCTACGTGCACCCCGCACTCTCTACCTTAGGCCCATTCTGAGGGATGCTGGGACACGTACAGTCAAGGAAGCAATCCATCATCTATTCACCTTGAGCGTAGTAAAACAGATGGCCTCATTCGGAAAATTTATTCAACAGACCCGGCTCGAGTTGACAGCAGTAAGGGCCACGCAGGAATAGAGACCTTGCCGTACGAACCCCCGGTGGACCTCTCAGGCCCCCGACCGCGTGTGCCCGTACGAATTTTGGGAACTCCTTATAAATGCTTGTCACCAGAAACTCTGTGGCCTTTTGCCCTCACGAACTTTGGGAACTTTTAACATACGCTTGACTACTGGAATTTTGTGGTTTTTTAAAAAACTTTTGTAATTTTATACTTGATCTTAATGTAATGGTTTTAAGTAACCACACAATAAAAGTTATTCATTCATTCATTCATTCATATTGTCTAGCACCTATTTGTCCGTTATAGATTACCAAATGGGGAAAAACTGTTGAAGTCTTCCCTCGACAGATGTTAAGCGAGCAGGAGGAGTGTGGGCAAGTCACTTCACTAGGGGGAAGGGGTGTTATGTGATTTGGTGCCTCTACCCAAGCCTTTGGAATGGTTTCCTCTATATCCTCCTCTGTAGAAACCTCTAGAGTGAAAGGATTTATTGTTGCCTTTGTAAGGGGAAGTATTTTGGTCTGGGGAGGTTATCTGGACCCTGCTCTGTAAAATGAGGAGAAAAGAGACAATTGGATGGGGACTCGAACACTCCCATGGATTTGTACACTTCAGTCTCCTTTTTCATTCTAAGGATTGGTCAACTATAGGACCAAACAAGTGTTACTTATCAAAGAGTTTGTTCAAAATACTGTTGAACCTCAGGCTTAAACCCTGACATTTTAAGCCATGCGTGCCTTCTAAGGAGAACACTGGTATTTATTTTCCTAGCTGCAGTGCCTGCTGCGGTTAAAGCACATCTAAGGAGTCAGCGAAGAGTTTTCCCTCTTCGACTAACTGCTGTGCCTTATTTTTGTGTTTGTCTGGGAGATATTGGAGCAGTTGCTCCATCTCATCCCAATGTGCTCTGTCATAACTGGCTAATAGGCCCTGTGTGTTTGCAACACACCCGTGGTTAGCAGCTTTGACAGCTACTAGTTTATGTTTCCCAGAGGCATCAATAAGTTTGGATTCTTTGTCTGGGGAGCTGCATACCCAGAGGGTCTGAGAGTTCGCTCTTTTGCGACTATTGGACACCAATAGAGAGTCAAGAGGTAATAAAAACAGGATCTGATGGGGAGGGTTTATATTTTTAGCCCCCCCTTGGAGTGAAAATACATGCTCCGACAGGGTCTTTAAAGATATCCTTGGCATGCCTCGTCATGCCTTTAAGCATAGGGAGTGTTTGGATTAACTGTGTGTGGACTCGAGGGTTTGAAATAAAAAGTTCAGATGTTGCTTTATGTAAATGGCACCCCATGATACCCTGCCACTCTAGCAATGACCTGTTGACGAGCCTTATCATCTGGTGTTGATGGTTTTGCTAGGTAAAGGGCTCATTGTCTACTTGAGGGTCAATGGTGTATTCATTCAATAGGTCTGTAGGCAGATGAGCATCACCATGATCCACATCTGTATCTGGAGATCCCAGAGGTGTTCCATTTAAGGGAACTTCAATTATTAACTGAGGAGAGGATTGCGAGGGTTGTGGAGCAGGATAAACTAGGCTGGTAGCCATGTACTTTGAGGGAATGATATCAGTAGTCCCCTCTGCAGAAAGCTTGGGTTTTGCTGGAGTTCTAGCCAAAATATGTCCAATATCAGGATCAATATAAACATTTTTCTGTTTGGGATCCAATTTGCCTTTAAGAACATCTAAAATTGGTTTTGAAGGCTTAAGAACACTGTCCTTAGATTTCAGCGTCAAAATAGACTTGTCTTTGGTAGTGGGCTGTTTCGGCTCCAAAGCGTGTTTGTGTTTCGAAGCAGAGGGTTTCGGCTCCGAACCAGATTTATCCTTGGAGCCCAATAATTTTAGTTCCGAAGGTAATCTCAACCGACTATCCAGAGCCGGAAGGCTTGACTGTTTGTTTCGGTGCTGAGCCAAGAGGTGGGGCGTCAGAAAAACTGTCTTGGTGCCAACCTTGGCCAGAAGGCAGAAGTGGTGCAACAACCTTATGAATTTTGTAAGAGTATTTAGGGGTTAAGGGGTCTTTGGCACCCTGTCTCAGAGGCCCATCTTTGTACTCCAGATCGATCTTGATCTCGGAATCAGACTTTGGAACGGAGACAGCCTCTTCTGTGGCGGACACCTATTTCTTCTTGGTCGGATTCTTGCTAGAAGATATCTACAGTGGGCTTTGGCGTTTACTCGATCGTCCTGCTTGGCAAAAAGATGAGTCTTTTTGGACCGAACCGACTTTCAAGCATTGCAGTGTTCCACTTTGTGCTCCAGAGAGAGGCACTGGTTACAAACTTGATGTATGTCAGTGCAAGGATATTTGGTGTGGCACAGAAGACCAAACTGGAATTGAGTCCGGTCCATCGGCAGAAGGCGGGACCGGCGCAGCTAGGCCAGACTACCACCCATGAGGTTTTTCAATTGAAAATGGAGTTTGCCGAGCAATTTGATATGCGGAGAACAAGAAAACGCAAATGGAAACAATACTGTGGAGGGTAGAGTGGATTGCGCACAGAGGGGAACCAGAAGAAAGTTTTTTGAACCGGAGTGCAGAAATATACGTCCGAAAACGATGGAGGAAAAAAACAATCTGGCAATGGGAGTCGATGCCATGCGCACTATCACCGAAAGGAGGAGTCACCTTAACTCGCGACTGGAATGACTTCTTCGAAGAAAAACAACTTGCAAACATAAGGACCCATCACTAGATGGCAGGAGTATGCAATGCATGTGTATCTACACCACACATGCCTTGAACATATTAGTTTTCTGACAAAAGTCTGCCTGTCCCTGAAAGCTGAGAAGATTGTTATTTCAGCACCACAAACCCTTTGTTAATACCATTTGCAGGGAAAAACAGACTTTCTTCTGCAGCACTTTTTCCCCATGAAAAGAAAAAAAGTTGCAGTATTTTAGGTAATTTATAGGTCCCCTACAGGGGAATCAGCAAAGTCTGGGTACCTTTATAATCATCCGGATGCTAGAGAAAAAGATGCTAGAAAAAAAAACGCAAATTAGATATGGATACCCTATGTGGACAAAATGTTACAGGGGCCTAAACACAGACTACCCCGAAAAAGGCTTAGCAGAGGGGGTAGGGGGATGGGTGGGCCTAGAAGTGAAGGGGTTAAAACCAAATACTCTTGGCCACGCAGGTCTTCTTAGCATAAGGCTGGTATGCAGGTCTTCTTAGCATAAGGCTGGTATTTATTCCCTTAGTTGCTGTATCAGCTGCATCAAGGGTGCACCTTATGTTTGTGTTTATTACCCTTTGAAGTAATTTGGTATGCCTGTTTTTTTATTGTTCTGGGAGATGTTGAAAAATGCCTTCCATTTCTTCCCAGTGTGACCCATGATACCTTGATAGACTGATAGTTAGCAATTCTCCAGTGATTAGAGGATTGTGCTGCCACCCTTCTCTCCGCTAGGTCTAGACGTTTGCTGTCTGGAGATGGAGCATCACCAGTTGCTTGAGAGTTTACTCTTTTACGTGCAGTTGCAACTACTAAGGAATCTGGTGTCAGCAGAGTCCTAATGTAGGTAGAGCCTGTCGGGGACGTTTTATTTTTATCCACTCTTGGAGTGATAATTCTAGATTTTAAAGGTCCCTTACAAATATGAATAGTAGGTCTAAGCATACCGTTTAACATTGGTCGATATTCTGTTGATTTTTGTTTGGAAGAAAGAGTTACAAATAAAATAATCCTATATTTCCTCAGTATGCAAATGTACCTTAGGAAAATTTGCTGCTCTATTCATAAGGTCCTATATAGTGGTATCATCTGGTGGAGAAGGTTTAGAGGAATAATGCATTTGATCTGTCTCATCAGGAGGATCTGTGTCAAATGTTTCCCAGTCATCGTATGGGGGCAGTTTGCGTTGATCATCATCACCCCCACCCCAATAAAAGTGTCTTGACTTTTCTGAGTGTATATCCTCATGGTCTGGAGGCTGCTGAGGTGAAGGTGTTTGTGGTATTGGAGGAGGAGTAAACCTAAGTGGACTGGTGGCTTTATCGTCCTGTTTTCTTTTCAGTAAATACATGTTCTTGAGGAGGCCTAGTAAGTATTCTTCCTGTATCTGAATGAAATACTAGATTTTTTTTTTGTTGTCCAGTTGCTGTTGCCATTTTTCAAAGACTTGTTTAACCGCCTCTGAAGAATGGTCAACTACGTTTTTTGGGGCTATTTTTTGTCTCCTTATGGCTGGGTAGCGAGGGTTTCAGATCAGAGGCTTTATATTTAGAGCTAGAGTCCTAACATGTTTTAGATCTGAAGGTTTCCGTACCAAAGATATTGACGCGTCTGCTTTGGATGTTTTTTACTCCAAAGACTTTTTCGATTCGGATATTGATTGTTTTGGATCAATAGTCTTTGACTGTCTTTTCGAAACTGAGCAGAGGGCAGACTTTCCGTGATCAAGCGTTCGGTCCCGAACATGGCCTGAAGGCAGTGGAGGCCCAACAGCAGATATTTGTACCTTGGATGTAACATTTTGGGGCAGTTTACTAAATGTTTGTTGCCCAGGTGTAAGGGTTTCTGACTCGGAGTCAGAGCTTTGTTCTTGAGAGGAAGTACCCTCATCTGCAGCCGACTGATGTGCCTCCATTTTGGTTTCCGGTTCCTTCAAACCAAAAATATCCAGTGAATCGATGCTGAAGCAAAACTTTTGCATTCATCTTGATTTACAGTCCTGAGGAGTCTTCTTGGCCCTTATGAATTTACAGGCCTTGCAGTTTTGTTCTTGAGAGGCAAGACTTACACAATTTGTGTAACTCAATGAGGGAATTTCGAATGACAGGAAGGGCAGAATTTATAAGTTGTCAGTTCCATGCCCTTTAGCAGTTTCTGTATAGGAAAAAACATGGAAGAGAATTTTCGCCCAAAGGTCCCAAGGCCAGGATGGAATTTTATCTTATATGATTTTAGGTGTATAACAGAATGATTCTCGATCAGTAACAATACCGACTGATAGAAAAGGATCCTATTGATGGTGTCGACTGGAGCAGAAAAACACATGACCGAACCAGACAGCAGAATAAAAAACAATTGAGTCTATGGCCATGCCCAATTCAAGCAAGAGGAGGACTCACTATAACAAAGAACTTCTTTCAAGAAAAACAACTAGCACACATCCAAGCCCAACACTAGATGTCAGACTTATGCTCAGCACATGTATCTACAGCCACACGCCATCAAAAGGCATACATTTTATAAGTATGTCATTGCATGTGGTTTCTGTGTGATACTGCTTACTTGCATAATCCTACAGAGGCGTATAATACACAAGCCGGAAAACCAACCTGCACAGAAGAGCACTCCGCTATTCCAAAGCACTGGGACACAAAATAAAACACGTAAATAGAATGCATAAGTCATGCCTTAGAGGAACTGGATGCTGCGCATAGGACCATACAGAAGGAAAAGCTGAGCGCTATGCCTCCTGCGCACAGTGTCTGCAACTGGCCCCAGTTAACAAATTCCGGTTGATAACCTGCAGCAGTAATCACCAAGGGAAGGTTTTGTGGTCATTTGAAAAAACGCTTGAAACATGTTCCAGCACACATAACTTTTAGTGTATTTGACCTGCACACCTTATGAATCTAGTTTAATGTGAAAACAGTATTCTTAGATTAAGTTGATTTGTATACTTGGCGTGCTACTGCATAATGGGTCGTAGCCCCAACCCCTGGGCAAGTTTTACCTATGTGATGAAACGGATGAATCCGAACCTGGGCAGTGCCCAGCTTGAACCCCTAAGGTTTCTAATGTTTTATCTTCGTTACTCAGTTCTCATACATGCAATAAATATTTAAAACCTAAACAAGTTTTCAAACTAGGTTACTTATTTCATCCATGTATGTTGCAACACTTTTTAAACAAAAAACATTGTTAATGACAAACGAGTACACTGTACAATAATGATTGATAATGCTAAAATTTGAAACTAAACGAACCAATGCATTTCGGGTTTGAAAAACCCTTCTTAAGGGGTACATATAACAGAATATCAATGCTTTGGAGCTTTAGATGAAAAACTGATAGCTGCATCCGTTCAGAACTAGAAAATTGAGAATAAAAAACACTATCAATTCCATATATTGGTAAATGAAAGCTACAGTCAAAGATCATAAGGTTTGCACACTATATTGCCAATGCAAGACGAGAACGAAAAGAATGGCGGTCAAGTGCAGAAGTATGAAAATGAGGTGTATCAAGACGGCGTGAAAGAAAAACGTATGTGTGAAAAGAGCATTAAACACGCTTGTGGAAGAAAGGAGCTTTACATTCCCACCACATGCTATTACATCCTACACTAAAAACAAACACTGCTTCCTTCGGAGACCCCAAAAGAATCATCCAATGCCTGCCATTTCTTCAAACTCCCCGGTCCTGAATACTTTGGCATTTCCCTTTTGGCATTTAGGTTCTTTCACTGGGGCATCAGATTTCGTAATGCTGCAATGCCCTAAGATTATTAGTCATCGGAAATGCAAACCAAGAAACTCAACTTTAGCATTCTTATGGTAAATAAACTACTCTATAAACATTACAAACACACAGAAAGTGTATTTGAATCCATCTTAGTTATGCTGATAGTATAGTGCGTAACATTTCAGATGAACAGACAATTCAATTTAACATGAAAATAATCCCACTGTAGATTGGGGAAAGAAAGAAGAAAGGTTACCATTTAAGCTTCTTATACACCGTATATCTAGGCTCTTCAAACGTGAATCATCTCGGAGATCCAGATTGTCAGGAATAGTCTGCATGGCCAGTCTTGCAAATACAAGATCAATCTGAAAAATTTGCATAACGCAGATTACCAACTTTAAATTGTTTACTTGTTTAACTATTAAAGTTCTACACATTTTGTTGAAATATTTTAAACCGTGCATCCTTCATTCGCTTTCCAAAAAGCTGTCTCACAAAGCGCAGCCTTCCAGCCCTTAAACCTCAGGCAGGAAATGGACTTCGAGGGTTGAGAGAGGACATTCTGGTAAGCATAGTTTCTTGGCCTTCCATAAAGTAAATAGGCATGATTTATATCTGTGCTTTTGATTTTCAAACAGACTATAATCAAGATATTTCATATTGTAGCAGCAATACATTTTCAAGAATGTGTGCTATTATGTATTGCACAGATTTTGATCTTTAACGCTGTTGCACACTCCTACCAATATGGATTCAACGAACCATGCAGGTGAAAAAAGTATTCTTCCCCCGAAATAACCTATAAATGTGAATGAGCATTTGAGCAGATACCCATCTGAGCATTTGATCATCATCAACAATACATTGCTATTAGTGGGAGAAACCCTTTTAAGAAGCAGTCTGCATTTAGGAAATAGCCCCTGCTATATGTTCTAAGTAGACTACTAAAACCAGTCCCTCAAAGGCAGACAGCTTGATCAAACAGCATAAAACAGAAATGGATACTCCTCAAGTGTGATTCAAGATCTGATGGACAACGTCAAAAACTATGGCAAAAGAGGGCAGACCCAAAGGCCTAGATCTAGATACTGGAAGCAATGGGTCTAACATACAGTTGCACTGTAGAGCCGAACTTTACAAGGCCAAAACCTATTGGGCAAGTATTGTGAACTGGGCGGGGGTGGAGGGCCTGGAGGCAGGTTGTATAAACCTAATAAAAATATAACTATACAAAAAATGCATTATAGATTGGGGCGAGGTTTGCCCTTTTCAGCTCAATAATACATTAAAATGGAGCAATCCTAAATAAAAATTAACATGCTTGAAAACTTTGAGCTGCTGGAGCTTTAGTATGAAGTTTCTGTTTAAAGAAATGGAACAACGTCAACAGAATGACAGTTCAAAAACATCTGTAAACAGTCCCTTTACAGGGACCCCATCTCTCCAACTGCCTCCAACGAGGAAATCCTTATCACAAGAGGTTACCCTTTATGGCACCCCCCACGTCAAATGCAGATATTCACCAGTGTTCCTGATTTACCTCTAAAGCTCACTTCAAAGAAGACATTGGCACTGTAGATGCCCTTTCAGGAATGGGGACTAGTTAATGTCCATTTAAAAATGACATTCCTGACCAAAGATTCTAGCCATTCGTACAAAATACAATAAATACACAACAGGGTTTCATTTGATTCAATCAATCAATCTTATGATTTTAAGCTCCTAAGAGTTCCACATATAAAGAAAAAAATAAAAATATAAAGGCTCTGATTTAACAAATCATTCAGAGCTAAAATAACAGTAACAAAAAAGAATGTATATAAAACCATCAATTCCTCAATTTTGTTGAGCAATAAGATTCAAGCAGCTTGCTAAAACTAAATGTGCAATTACGCAGAAATTAGATCAGTTTCACCACTGTAATGGAATACTGAAAACAGTTTAGGTCAAGCTATAAAGTTAAATGCTCTAAAAAGTTTAACTTCTGTATACAGCATCTTAAATTTCTATATAGAATACAAGTACAAAGTATATGCAGAAACCCAACAGTTACAGTTTGTCATACATACTTAACTCATAAGCGTGCATAAGATAGTTAAAAGGGCAAATATGAAACATCCTGTAACTATTTCTTTTGAAATAAAAAGGGAATATTGCTCAGACGGACCCCAGGGAAAAATACAAGCAGTTGCCTAAAAGGTGCAAAATACATTCATTATGCAATGCAGTCTACGTGGCAGCATACAGGTTATCAAAAGTGCAGGTGCGTAAATACTGTACTAATTCCATTAATCCTTTGATCCTTTAAGGGGGGGGCAACTAATTTAGGAAGTGTAATCTAGATTGAACCATCAGATTCTATATCAAATATATAATACGAGGGCCCTGCAATTCTAATTATAATATAATATGTAGTGAATATTGTCCACCTAGGTCCCTCTTCAGCATACCACAGCCCACTTCTTCACATTGGGTCGGATCTAAAATATATTTAACAAGCATTTATAATGCAACGGTCTCGCCTTTGCAAAAGTTAGAGATATTGGCATTGTTAATGACAACTTTTTTATTTATGTGTTTGTTTTGAAAACAGATAAATAAATGGCATTGTCATTTATAATGCCAATAGTTTAATCTCTCACAAATGCGAGACCTATTGCATTTGCACCCACACACACAGAGCCACACACACAGACACACACACACATTGATATGGTGGTGGTGTATCTGCTTGATGTGGTGGATGTAGTGGTGGAGGTGGTGGTGGTGGTGGTGGTGGTGGTGGATATGGTGGTGGTGGATATGGTGGTGGTGGATATGGTGGTGGTGGAGGTGGACGTGGTGGTGGTGGACGTGGTGGAGGGTGTGGTGGTGCCAATGAAGTAACCTGATTTTTTCATAGAGGTTTGTTGCCAGGCTTGCAGTTTCATAGTACTATAAACAAGACACTTTTCCTTAACTCAGTTTTACTCTCCTATTGACTTCGAAAGAATGAAACACGGAGTTGGGTGTACAGTGATTTAAACCTGGAATCTGTCGGATTTACTCATAATTTTGCAACCGGATCATGCCAACTTTGTGTGCGGGCGACTGAATGAATGGGAGTTCTACTATGGATTCTTTTACCTTCTGTTATGTTAATCGCTTTTGTATTGTGCTAACGACAAATGTTCTCAGCTCTACCTGGATGCTCTTTTAGTGCATATATTGAAAGGCAATAAGTCGATTGTATCTGTTGGTGTTTGGATGTGTGAGGTTAGTAAAGAGTTTCTTCATTAATTAGAGCTGGTTTATTTATGTAGGTTATTGTGGAAATAAATTGCGTTTCTGCTGTAGTGTAGTGGGTGCTCTTAAGGTACAACAGAAAGTTGTTTTAAATGCACACATGTATAGCGTCACTGCCTGTATGTAGAAGGATTCTGAGTGGGTACCCACAGATATGGACCTTGAATTTCAAAGAAAGCTGCAACTATTTAAGGCCTCGCGCCACCGTTAATGCTGCCACTGGCCTATTTGCTAGGGTCCAGGAAGTCTGATAGAATTTCGGTTTGAAAACATAAAAGTTCTCTTCTCTGAACTCGTAAGTTTCACTGGGAGCCAAACAAGCTGCATTTTGCATCATTGCACATGACACCAGTCTACATCTCCGCACACTGCCAAGGACACGTTTATCTGTGCACTCTACGAAGAAGAGTTATCGTATCTCACTGCTATTACCTAGCTTCCCTCTCTTTCCAGGACTCTGTCTTGCGCCCTCTAAAGACGAACTAGCACACGGCCCTGTACCTTCTTCACACGCTGCGCACAGCTCTTTGCTGTGCGCCGTCACACACCGGACAAAATACAATTGTCCCTAGAGGAATTATTTCAACTTCCTTATTGTTCAAGATTAGGTCACAATCGTGATTATTAATTAACATGCAGGAGAAGAGTATACAAACCTAAGCATATACTCCAAGTTATCAAAACATGTTTATTTTCATTTATACTTATTTTTCTTTATGTATTTTTTGATATTAGGCAACCAACGCAATACTGGTAATTGTACTCTTATTTACAGTAGTATAAAAACACCTTTTGCTAGAATTATGGATAACTGAAATACCATATCAGATGACAATCAACCATAACATTTCATCTAGTACATAATGTCAATAATAGAAAAATACGCAAAACGGTGCTGGGTGTTTTTTACACTACTGTAAATAAGAGTACAATTATCAGTATTGTGTTGGTTGCTTAATCTCAAAAAATACATAAATAAAAATAAGTATAAATGAAAATAAACATGATGTTTTGATATATTGGAGTATATGCTTAGGTTTGTATACTCTTCTCCTGCATGTTAATTAATGATCACGATTGTGACATAATCTTGAACAATAAGGAGGGGGGAGGGGGGGTGTCGAGCGGAGCAGGGCCAGCAACTTTAGAGTGGGTAACGACGGTGCGGCTTTGGAGCTCAGTCTAGAGCGACCTAGTGCGCGAGCGCACCTATTGAAAGTGGGAACAGAAAAGTACAGTAAAACGCGAAATCGCACACTTAAAATAACAAGGAAAAAACATGCTTCCCGATTGACCCGCCCGCCCCAGCTCTATGAAAAAATGGCGTCCGCAAACATCCTGAACAAAAAAAAAAAGTAAACACCCACAAAGGGCCACCTCTTTATGACGAAACAAAGGGGGCGGGGCTTAAAAAACCACAGAAACGCTCACAAATCTGCTCCAACAATGAGTGACATTATTCTCTTCCAATGGCTAGCCTCCATTTATGGAGCTAGCCAATGGAAGAGAGGTGGGTTCAACCCCAGTAAGTGAAAAACAAAATTTCTCGAGCTGCGCGACACTGCTGCGCAGTGTACGCCAGTAGAGACCTAATAATTGTTTAAAAAAGATGTAAATTTAAAAAATAAACACATTTGTTCAGAAGGGTGGGCCAAAAGGAAAGTTCGGGCCTCCTCAGCTGTGGTAATGTTATATTTTAAATACAATGGCCTCAGCAAACATCGTAATGGTGTAATAGGGGACAGAAATAAAACCTGGTTTAAATACTGTACCCAGCTTCCACATAGGTGACAAAGTCTGTCCTGCCTGGCTAATCCCTCCCACGCCTCTGTCATAATACGTTGGGGCAGCGATTCATAGTTCTGCACACTCCGTGAGGGAAGGTGTCACACAGGCGCATGCCCAATTCAACCGCAGACTCCGGTCCGTGATCATCTTGAACACGTTTAAGGACCATAGACAGTACAGACGTAGACAGGGTGCCGTAGCACCTTGCATAGACCACTGCAAAAGTCTTACCCCAGGTCTCAGTCTACAAGCTCAGGGGCCAAATCTTTCGGCAAACTAAGCGTAAGAATCCAGTGTTTTTCACCAGGAGTTGTATTCGGAAAAACAGCTTCCAGCTGGTCAAATTTCTCTGCAAGCCAGAAAGGAAAATCATCCTTATCCTGGGGCTTCTTGCCCATTGCGGCATTGACCATGACTGGACTGAGTTTCTAACCACCCTGTCCGGCCGGAAGCGCCGCACCCCCCGGGGATCCACCCGGCAGATTACGGCCCATGTAATGCACTAAGGCTCTAATCACAGCAATTGAGACTACATGTAGTCGTCTAAGTTCAGCCACGTTACAATTGCCGTGTAGAGGATGAGGAGTAAATCCAGCCAAAACAGGCCAACTAGCGCCTGGAATGGACAAAGGACCTAACCTCGGAGCGTTCAAAGAATGGGGTAGGGCGCCACCAAACGAAACTCTATGCTGACAAACGTCAATAGGAACTTCCTGTGCCCTGTACGGAGTATACTCATTAGGTACAGCCGTGGGAGTGTACGTGTGGAACACACCAGAATTCGCGTCCACCTCCGGAAATGTCGCCCACGAATAAAATAGTTCGTAAGGGTAAGCAGCATCCGCACTCACCACCATGATCACAGCCAAGCCTTCCAAAGGCACATTGTACATCCGCAAATGATCTCGCACCGCAATGAGACTATGCTGCGGCATGTCCACGGCAGCCATGACAGCGCAGGAAAAACGAAAAATAAAGTAAACTTTGTAGCACAACTGGGTAGTAATTCAAGGAAACCGTTTTAGATAAGATTCCAGCTTGAAAAAGACCTATGTTAAAAATAGGTAGATTTGTCCGACACCACCATTTTCCGGAAAGGGCAGTGAAGGGGTTAAGGATTGAATGATATACTACTCTAGTGTCATAAGGCCAACAACGTATGGGCGCCATGTAGCTGGAATTCCGTTCCCCTACAGAACTGTGCATAGAGACCTGGAACATCGGTGAATTAGGATGGCCCAAAACTCACCTCAGTACCCAAAATCCCCTTACTGAGCTAGCTACAGTGTCTCATTGGTCATAACAAACTCCCAATGCTTAGACAGACCAGAACATGAACTTAGATTACCTCAGGTATCGTGGAACACATGAACACTCTTTCGCTATATAATCATTGCAAACCAGAACGTGGAGTAAATGAAATATTTATTTACTAATGCAGGGTTCTCAAACGCAGTATCTTGTACAATACTAGCAAACCTATTATAAGCAACAAAGTTATCAGCATAGTTACTAGTCCATAAAAGGCGAATGGTGACCGCATACTAAGATGCTTAAATGAATAGGAATGAACACCTAATTCTCACCCTCCGTATTTAGCATAGTATTTTATATCTATGAAGGTCTCATTTGGGTTTTAGCAGGGCGGGTCCATATCTGAAAATCTCATTGGCAGAGGATCACATCTTCCCCCAGCTCTCTGCATGCGAAGCACCACCAAGTGTTACGTGTGTGTTCAGCACAACAATATAAAACCCGCCTAGAGCCAGATTTTGGCAGCAGCATGTGTGTTATGTCTATGGAAGTGTGAAGATCAGACCTCACAACGTTTCGAGTTATCCTTGGAGCCTTCAGCACTCACTGTGCAGACAGTGTACCGAGCAAAACTGATAGAGCAAAAACATTATTTCTCAAGTAAATCACGAAGCTCTACTGGGTTGAAAGCTAAAACAACAATTGTGTTGTGTGCAAAATGAAGCAGAAAGGAAAAATGGCGTTTAAATATTTAATAAGCTCATGCTAACTTAACACAGTATATAGAAAAGAATTAGCTATATGACAAGACACTTTGCACACGTTTTATTAGTATCCACAATTTAAATCCCGCAAGCACTGTTACGCTTGTGAACTAGTGGACGAACAGCAGTGGGCCTTTTTTGAGAAGGCGGAGGGGAATATTTGGCGCAAGATCTGCAGTTTGAATAGAGCAGCCCCCATAGCGGAGATCAGGCTTGAATTCAGTCTCCTCTCGACGGATGTGTTCGCCACGGTTGCATGCTTAAGATGGAGTAATGCCTTGCTGAACAGAGCAGTCGTGGAGATTGGAGGACACTAGCTTGGGGTGGGACAGCGTTACCACCAGCTGTGTATCGTCGGCATAGCTGACGATAGTAACTCCAAAAGGTGAGACCAGTTCCTCCAGTGGGGCCATGTACACGTTAAACAACGTGGGGCTTAATGATGAGCCCTGTGGCACACCACACTGGAGGGGAATGGAGGGGGAACGGCTTTCACCTTCCCATACTTGGAAGGAGCGTCGGGAGAGGAAGGACGTGAGCCATTTCAACGCCCTGTCTTTTACTCCGATGTTATCAAGACGTTGGGTTAGGACCTGGTGGCTGACCGTGTCAAAGGCCGCGCTCAGGTCTAGGAGGACCACTGCCACTGATCCTCCTGTGTCGATGATTTCCCTGGTCTTCTCTACTGCTGCGAGGAGAGCAGTGTCCGTGCCCTGACCTGGTCTAAAGCCTGTCTGTGAGTTGTTGAGGAGTTGGTTTGATTCCAGGAAGTCTGACAATTTTTTGTTCGCTAGTTTTTCGGCGACCTTACCTATCCAGGGGAGGAGTGAGATAGGTCTATAATTGGATAGATCTACTGGGTCTAGCGATGGTTTTTTAAGGAGCCCTTTTACGACAGCCTCCTTCCAGTTTGAAGGGACCTCACATATTACTCACTAGATGAGATTCAGGTCTGGGTCTTGTATGTGCAGACATTTCCCCTTTTGATCTTGTGCCCCAGGCCAAAGATTAGGGCTTTGGTGATTTTACCCCCTCCCCCATGATGTGTTGGACCATGTCTAGTCCACCGTACTCAAGTGGCCTTCCAATGGTTGAGCATGTCCCACATTCCACCCCAAGATCCTACTTACCCACAACTATTGCCAGCCACACCCCCCTTACTCACCACACCACCTGATGCTGTAGGTTTGGAACTCCCTGCTTTCACAATGCTGGAGTAGTCCGTTACCCACTTACCAAAACCATTAACGCACAAACTTGTTTTAGCAACAATAATTACGACAATTCCCATTTATTGGGGATATGTGGTTTGGCTATATAGTGCAAGTCTTGCTGTTTACCGCCTTTGTCCATATTTACTCAGTTCATGTAGAGTCCTGCTCCTCTGCGCGCTTGTGTGGATGTGCTGTAGTTATTCAACAGATTTGGACCTGCCTGTGGACCAGTCCCAGGGCTTCCGCTTCTCCTACACATGGCAAGGATCTCTACACCTGCTGTTTCAGATGGCTCACCGAGTTCCAGTCCTCAATCAATCCCAAACCTTGGAAGGTGTGTTGAACAACAATTTAGCATCTACTAGGACGGAGTTTTGCCGGTATAGGAAGCTGACGGTGCATGGTATAACTACTTAATGATACATCATATACAGAGTCCAGAGAGTCCCCCAGAAGTGTACAGGGCTCCATATAAACCCAAAGTGCTCTATTTGTGGTAGCGTGGGCTAGAAGCCTTAGGCCCAACACAGAGGAGTGTAAGACATTTCTTATACATACAGCAATTAAAAAAATGACACGAGTTGAAAAGCAGATCTCCATAAATTTTAGAAAAATTAGCTTTGTTCAAGTTTTATTTCAAGACCAAGATATCCGTTCTGAGGCAAGTATGTTTTTCAATAAAAATAACCCAGTTTAAAAAGTGCAATTTTCAAACTTTGCAATGTTAATCTATGGAGGAAAACAATAATGCAGTTTTACAGTTAAGTGCACGACTTACAGTTTTAGCTTTCGGGGTTTCAGATCAACACCAGGCAAGATTCAGAACAGTACCAAGAGTGCAACACCAGCAACACAGGGGTTGCCGGGTGCAGTGGTCAAATTTGAGGTCGGACGCCCATTGTTAATCAATGGAGACTGGGGAGTAGTGATGCTCACAGATGATTAATGCTGTGTCAGGGGTCCAGATCCTGGAGTTAAGTACGGGGGGCACAATCCAGCATCAGGCTTACAACCTTGGTGACCCTAGGGGGGCTAGGTGCAGAGTGACAACACAACGTTGGGCGCCCAATGCAAACCAATGGAGATTAACTTTGAAAAAAGGCTGCAGGCCAGGAGTTTGGATAAAGAGAGCCCACAGCTGCCCGGGTAAAGAGATGCTAGGGGACACAGGGATACTGTTGGTCAGGATCCCCAAGGCCCAGGGGCTTTGGGTGCAGGGGTGTCCTTCGACGTCAAAAATATTACCAGGCAGGTCGCGGTCAGGGCGGGTCTTCAAGTTGGGGCTGCAGACATTGAGGTGGACTCCAGCAGGGGTCAACCCATGGTGGACTCTGGATTGCTCTGGAACCTCTATTGAAGGCAGGCAGTCCTCCCAGGGCTTTGGAGGTCGTCCGGCCTGCAGGACAAGTCATCTTTTTGTAGCAGGGGCAAAAGGCAGCAGACAGGCCAGCAGGGCTGGCGCAGAGTCAGTCATTGGTCCTTCTCTCATTCTAGTGCAGCGCTTCAGTGTTTGGGCTTCTTAGGTCATCGCAGATCTGATTTTAGGGTCTGCGGGAGCCACCTAAATACTAAAATAGGGGCGTTACAGGGGAGTAACCTGTAGGGACCAATGTGTTCCTCTCCGGGGTGTCTACACCCACAATTATGCCACATTCCTGTGCGAGAGGGTCATAGTTCTAGCCCTGAATGGATAGGTCCCACCATCTTCAATATGGTGGGGACTGAAAAGTGTGCTGACTTTGCCTGCAGAACCTGAGGGATGGGGTTGGCAAAGAGGGTGGGGTACCTCTTTTCTTCATAAGTTTTCCAGCCTGTTCTTCCATCCAAAAGTGGGGGTTTGAACCAGGGGCTACCATCTGCTGCTAGCAGCAGAGGCTGGGCTTGCATTACAAAGGTGCAGGTCTTTGAAGTTTCCCTCTCGAGCACTCTGCACATCCTGGGGAAGGTGATGTAACACCTCTGCCCAGGATGTGCTTTGTTTCTGGCCACAAGAGAGCAGAGGCTCTCAAATCAGGGGTCCAGAAACATGTCTGGCAGTGGCAGTCAGCCTATAGCCTATCTGAGACCACACATGGGTTGGTTTCAGGGGGGCACCTCGAAGGTGCCCCGTCAAGTACATGGGGGAATAAACCCAATGCCGGCATCAGTGTGAGCTTATTAAGAAGAGTGGTTTGATACCAAACACTCCTAGGTTCTGATATGCCTTATTGGTGCTGGGGAACTAGAGTTGTTGAGTTTCCAGCCCATGTACTCTCCATGGCTTCTCTGGCACTTACAATAGCTAAGAATAGACTTGAATATCGCAGGGGCATATCGGCCTGTGCAGAAATGCCCACACCTGTGATATAGTGCACTCTGCTTTAGGGCTGTATGGTCAGATAGAGGGGTGAGTTACTTGTACCTTAGGCCAGAGATCTTCAAACTATTTTGGTCTGAGCCCCGCTTAAGTAAATTGTTTTCAAGTTGGAACCCCCTCCAAAACAACATGGCAAGGATTTGGGGAGTGGGAGGGACGATCACAGGGGGCAGGGATCATGAGACCATTGCAGGTGTGCTTTTCTGCAGCTTGTAATCCACACAATGCGCAGCACCAAGCAAGAACAGAATTGACCACAAACACTACTGCCCATAATTGGGGTGCCGTGGGCACCAATGCACTCCACCTGCTGAACGAATGATGGGTGTAGCCCTGAGAAACAAGCTATTTCCTCTTCTTTCATTCCTTCTCCACCATGTCTGACCATCACCTCAATCTCTAAACAAGTCCAGCTCTTCCTGAAATAAAATTAGCTACTGCATGCTTCCCCAGTTTTGTGCTAATGGTGTCATCTGCCCCAATGATAGCAAGGAAAATCAGCCCCATGCCCAAATTCTATTGTGAAACATTCATAGTTGTGATGCAGTGGGCCACTTGGCAAAGGTGTTACTGTACTTCACTAATATTAGCTGCTGTCTTGCGGTCGCCTCTGAACGTTTCCAACAAGGGATCTCATCTCACACCAAACTTCTCCCTCCCATCCCCCCTCACCCTTTCATCTCTCTGATGCCCAAATCAAGGTGTTGCCTCTGTTAAGTCCCCCCCCCCTTCCATTGGGTCATTGTCCAAGGCTCAAAGAATCACTGGCACAGGAAGTATGCCCTAGACCTCATTTGAGGCACAGGGTCAAGGCGGATCTGCATATGGCCATGTCTGAACTGGGGTGGTGTGGAGTGCAAAAAAACAATGGATTTAGGCCCAGGTCTCTGTACTGGGGTGAATGTATGACATTGTTCTGCATTTTGTCCATCAACTGTGGTTTTTGCACTAGATCTCATTTGCAGCATCAAAGATACCTACAGCTCTGCATAGCAGGCTGTCTACTCAGCCGGGCTATTACTTATAGATCAGATGCCCCAAGCAGGCTCTCAAAAAGTACCACACGAATAGGAAATTTAGCCTCCCTGCTTGGCGTCTATTCTGTGCGGACCAATGGTGTCCTGGGCTCTAATGCCAGCAAGTAGCAAGGAAAATGCACCCCATTGGGGAGGGGAGTGATGAAAGTGTGAGAGTAAGTGTGTGAGTGTGTGTCCTGTGCAGAAAAACAGATCAAGAACTAAAGGGAACGTGCCTGCTCACCAAGGTGCCCGCTACCTGAAAGAAATGCAAATGTGTGCAATGGTTGGAGCCAGTGTAGGCTTTAAATAACTCACTGTTTCATGGTGACAGATATTTATTCTTTCTGAGAGGTGATGTGTCCATTAAAAGGAGTGCACCCTTTTAATGGGCATATATAAAAATATTTACGTTTGGTATAGTCTGGATTCTTATCACTAAAATGTATATTTTTAAAGCACTTGCCTTTATCTTAAACTGTATTTTGCTGCAGTCTGCTTTATACATTGTAATACAATTTTAAAACAATGACATTCACAGTGCTTTCTGTCATGGACTGGGACATTGTAGCACTATTCCTCACTACACCAATCAGGATTTAATTCTATGGCTCAATCGACTCACACCAAGACATCTGCAGTGATCACATTAGCTAACTGAGGTTTCATAAGGGAAAAGAGTATATTTCCTTTTGGTTACTTTAACTTGCATTTATTTTTCACCTAAGGTGTGTGCGTCTTTATTACAAATATAATTACATCTTCAAAAATAGAACATAAATTAGATATTGCATTTCATAAAATGTAATGTAGTCTTGCAGATGCTAAGATGTACTGTCGATGACAAACCAGATGTCTCTAACTGTAAAACCTCAAAGTAATTTTACAATCGTCAATGTGGTGCAGTAATTGAATGCAGGACAAGTCATCATCATGCCTGTCAATGCCCTAACGAGAATGTTAGTTGATAAATGCCATCCATTTATCACTCCTCTGCCTGCAATCTCCACACACGAAAACAAAATCGGAGACATTGTGAGCACTTGATTCTCACCAGCTCCAAAATGCAAAACTACAGCAGTATGTCCTGTGAGGTTGTACTTGTGCAAAGCTTATTTTTCACAATAAGAAAAATCTCTGGTTTGTTGCGCCTCCCAACTAGTAGTTCTTAAGTACATTCTCTTTGATACCTTTCAATGACCACTGATAGTTTGGATGGAAACTGTTTATATCACCCACAGCACCTTTCAGAGTTGCTAACTAATATGCTACTTACCAGTATGCATCTGTTCTTGGCATGTAGGGCTGCTGACATTCATATCTGTGCATAGATCACCGCCTAGTGTTGGGTCCGGATGATTGCACATTGTTGTCCTGGAAGAGTCTTCGAAGTATCACAAGATAGGTGGCTCCTCCCCTGGACTACAGTGCGCATGGGCATCGACTCCATCCTCAGATTGTTTTTAGCCATTGTGACCAAGATGGAGTGAAACTAAGTGAATGATGACCATGCTAGAAGTATGTGTGAATTCTGCAGCTGCTACAGGCACCGGGGAGGAGGGCAGGCGATATGAATGTCAGCAGCCCTACATGCCAAGAACAGATGCATACTGGTAAGTAGCATATTCGGTTCGAGGCATGTGGGCTGCTGAATTCATATCTGTGCATAGAATACATAGCTGTCCCTCCATTAGCGGCGGCGGCCGCCCGTGCCAACTGCAGCAGTTTGGAAAAGTGTTTTCAGAACAGCCTGCCCTACAGCTGCCTGCTGTTTGGAATGCACATCAACACAAAAATGCTTTGTAAATGTGTGTGTGGTAGACCATGTGGCTGCTCTACATATGTCTTCCAAAGGGATATTTCCAAGGAAAGCCATGGAGGCCCCCAACTTTCTGGTGGAGTGGGCCCGTGGTGGAATGGTGAGAGTAAGTTTGGCTTTCAGATAGCAGATCTGAAAACATTTAACTACCCACCTAGCGATACCAGCTTTGGAAATGGGGTTACCTTTGTGTTGTGGCACAAAGGCAACAAAGAGTTGTGTAGTTTTCCTAAAATCCTTGGTCCTATCAATGTAATACATTAAGGCCCTTTTGACATCAAGGGCGTGGAGCATTCTCTCCACCAATGACTCCGGATTTTGGAAGAACACAGGTAATTCAATAGTTTGGTTAATATGGAATTGAGATACTACCTTAGGAAGGAATTTAGGGTTAGTGCGAAGCACCACCCTGTTTGAATGAATTTGAATAAATGGCTCTTGTATAGTTAGTGCCTGCAGCTCACTAACTCGTCACAGCGATGTAATTGCTATAAGGAAAGCCACTTTCCATGTCAAGAATTGAATCTCGCAGGAATGCAGTGGTTCAAAGGGGGGACCCATCAGCCTGGTGAGGACCACATTGAGGTTGCACTCCGGAGCTGGCGGAGTCCGTGGAGGAATAACCCGCTTGAGCCCTTCCAGAAAGGCTTTAATAGCAGGCACTTTGAAAAGTGAGAGGTGCTGCCTGTTTTGAAGATAAGCAGCCATCGCAGAGAGATGTATGCGAATGGAAGCATAGGCCAAATTACATTTGTACAGATGGAAGAGATAACAAATGATGTTCTGAATAGATGCATCTAGCGGGTTAATGTTGTGGCATGCACAGTAAAAGACAAACCGCTTCCACTTCGCAACGTAGCATGCTCTAGTGGTGGGCTTTCTCGCCTCCCGGATGATGTCCATGCAATCCGGAGGCAAGTTTAGGTAGCCAAACTCCAAGACCTCAGGAGCCAGACCGCCAGGTTGAGCTGTTGCGGATCTGGGTGCTGAATGTCGCCATGGCTCTGCGTCAGAAGGCTGGGTGTGAGGCGTAGCCTCTGATGCGGTACCACGGACAGTTCTAGAAACGTGGTGTACCATGGTTGGCGAGCCCACGTTGGAGCAACCAGGATGAGAGTCAGAGTGCTGCCTGAGCTTGCGTGCCACCAGCGGTATTAGAGGTGCTGGGGGAAAAGCGTACGCAAATCTGCCTGACCAGTTCATCCATATCGCATTGCCCTGCGACTGTGGGTGTGGAAACCTGGCGGCGAAGCTTTGGCATTTTGCGTTCTCCCTCGTGGCGAACAGGTCTATCTCTGGATGACCCCACTCTTGGAAGTACGATTGGAGTACTGATGGATGCAACTCCCACTCGTGCATTTGGTGGCTGTACCTGCTGAGCAGGTCCGCCATCTGATTGTCCTTGCCCGGGACGTGTTCTGCCATGAGGAAGATGTTCCTTTGAATGGCCCACTTCCAAATGCTCTGAGCCAGATGAGACGGCTGCAGAGAGTGGGTACCTCCCTGCTTCTGAATGTAGTACATGGCTGTCATGTTGTCCGTACGGATCAACACGACTTTGTTGCACAGATGTACTTTGAATGCTTTTAGTGCCATGAAGATTGCCATCCGAACATTGATGTGCATCTTCCATTGCTGTTGCGTCCATAGTCCCTGCACAGTGTAATGGAGTACATGGGCTCCCCATCCCTGGAGAGAAGCGTCCGTAGTCAGGATGATCTGTGGCACAGGCTCTTGGAACGGTCGTCCCTTGCAAAGGTTTTGTGGATTCCACCAATGCAGAGAGTTGTATGCACGACTGCTCACCAACACTAGGTCTTTCAACTGTCCGTGAGCCTGAGTCCACTGACGTGCTAAGCACTCCTGAAGCGGCGCATATGTAGTCTCGCGTGCGGGACTATGGAGATGCAGGAGGCCATCATGCCTATCAACTGCATGAACACTCTTGCTGGAAGCGAGTGTTGAGGTCTGAACTTCTGTATCAGCGATTGAATGCTGCTGACCCTCACTGAATTCGGCTGTGCTGTGGCTGCCAGAGTGTTTATCGTCGCACCCAGATACTGCTGTATGTGGGCTGGCTGGAGGTGGGATTTTGGGTAATTCAGTGAGAATCCCAGATCGTGAAGGAGGTGAATGGTGTGGGACACGTGGGCGGCACACTGCTGGGCTGACTTCGCCTGGATGAGCCAGTCGTCCAGATAAGGGTAGACCTGGATGTTTTGTCTCCTTAGGTGCGCCGCCACTGTCGCTAGGCACTTTGTGAACACCCTGGGTGCCGTGGTGACTCCGAAAGGCAAAACCTTGAACTGGTAGTGTTGGTTTTGTATGGTGAACCGGAGGTACTTCCTGTGTGATGGGTGCAGTGGAATGTGAAAGTACGCATCCTTTAGGTCTAAAGTTGCGAGAAAATCCCCCTGACTGAGCAACGTGAGCACTTGCTGCAGGGACAGCATATGGAAGTGCTCCGACAGGATGTACTGGTTGAGGGGCCTGAGGTCCAGGATGGGCCTGAGGGACCAGTCCTTCTTTGGTATTTAGAAGTACAGGGAGTAGACCCCTGTGCCTCACGAGCTCTATTGCTCCTTTTTGCAGCATGACGATTACCTCCTGCTGCAATAAGTGCAAATGCTCGGCAGACCTAGGACGGTGTCTTGGGGGTATGTTGGGTGGAGTGGATATTAACTCCAGACAATAACCGTATTGTATAAGTTTTCTGACCCACCCGTCTGTGGTGATGGTTTTCCAGACTGGCAGGCACTGCTGGAGTCTCCCCCCGACCGGTGTTGCGTGGTCGGGGGCAGTGACAAGGCGTCACTGTTGTTGGTGGCAGAGGATCTGGAGTTGTTGTTTCCACGACCTCTGCCCTTGGCGCTGTTACCACGATATCCACCTCGACTCTTGTTGGTGTACGTGGACTGAGTGTTGCCTTTGTAGTACTGCGTGGTTTGGGAGAGCTGGCCTCTGGAAACGCCTCTAGTGCTTGAGCGACGAAAAGACCCACCCCGAAACTGCTGGGACTGCAAGGCACCCAAGGATTTAGCTGTTTCAGTGTCCTTAATTTTTTCTAAGGTGGTGTCAACCTCTGGGCCAAACAGGTGATCTGGATTCACCGTTTGATTAAGGATGGTGGTTTTTATTTCAGGCTTAAATCCAGAGATTCTCAGCCAGGCATGTCGTCGTAGCATAACACTAGTGTTGACAGCCCTGGCTGCGGTGTCAGCCGCATCCAGAGCGCACTTAATTGAAGCATTAGAGATCAGCTTCCCTTCCTGAATAAGCATCTCAGCTGCCTCCTTGTATTCATCAGGCAGGTGCTGCAACAGGGTCTCCAGCGGGTCATAGTGTGCCCTGTCATACCACGCCAGAAGCGCTTGTGTATTTGAAATGCGCCAGA
Organism: Lissotriton vulgaris; assembly: GCF_964263255.1. Classification (NCBI taxonomy): domain Eukaryota; kingdom Metazoa; phylum Chordata; class Amphibia; order Caudata; family Salamandridae; genus Lissotriton; species Lissotriton vulgaris. The sequence continues at coordinate 1,357,700,371 of NC_141694.1, forward strand.
TGTTGGCCGCCTGTGCTGCTACCCTCTTCCCTGATGCCTCAAAGACCTTAGATTCTTTGTCTGGGGGAGGAGCATCACCGTAGTCTGAGAATTAGCCCTCTTCCGAAGAATTCGAGAAGACAAGGGAGTCCAGAGGCAACTGTCCTTTGATGTAGGTAGGATCAGTAGGCGCTGACTTATACTTCTTTTCGATCCTAGGGTTTATCACCCTCGCCCTGGTAGGCTCTTTAAAGATCTCACCAGCATGTTTTAAGACACCTTTCAGCATAGGCAGTGTCTTGACAGTTCTCTCTGAGACTGAGAAGGTATCAAAGGAAAATCGACATCAACAGGGTCAGCATGGAGCCGGACGTTGTGATTGTTAGCTGCCCGTTCAATGAGGGCATTGAAAGCTGCAGTCTTCTGTAGGAGACTTCTTCGCAGAACATAGTTGAGGGTCTTGTCCTGAATGAGGATCACCTGGGTCAGCACCAGCAGCCCAGGGTTCATTGGTATCCTCAGGGTCTGTATAGACAGGATAGCTGTACTCCTCATCATCGCCCTCCCCAGCGTCGACATCAGAGTAAGTGGGCGAAACATGAGTCTGTGGAGAAAGTGGTTCCACCAAGACAGGAGTGGAAGCAGAGTCCTTTTTCTTCAGAGGAATCTTGTAGGACTCCATTGGACGTTCTGGGGCAATTTTCCGCATGTGGAAGGAAAGCCTGCCCGTTTCGGCATCAATGAAGTGTTCTTGTTGCTCGTCCACTGCAGGTCGTCGAGGCTGTGGGCTGGGGACCACCATCGACTACTTCGGCGCCGAGGAAACCTTCTCGGGGACGCTGGCGACTACCTTAGGAGCGAAAGCCTTCGGCGCCGTCTTGGGCGGCACCGTAAAAAGAATGTACGTGAACGCCTTATGAGGTTTCTCAACCGGCTTTGGAGGCGGAGGATCCTTCGGTCCGACCGATAAGGTCTTGTCCCTGATGCGCTGTAGGGAGTCAGTCACCTTCTTGGTGAAAGCGGCGGATGGGCGCGCTGGTTCGACGGAATCCTTCGAGGCCTCACCAGGAGTAGACTCTGGGTGCGCCGCTCTTGGCCCTGTCCTGTTGACGCGGAGTCTCGAGAACCTTCAGGTCACTTAGTACTTTCTTCGGGTCACCGAGTCCTTTGCTGGTGTCTACCGTCTTCGGCGCCGACGCACTCGGCTCGACCACCTTGACTTTAGTCTTCGGCGTGGCCGACTTCGTCTCGACGCCCTTGACTTGAGCCTTCGGCTCAACACCCTTCTGCTTCTTCGGTGCCGAGGGCTCCGAGGCCTTGGATCCGACCAAAGCGATGCGCACTTTCGGTTTAGAGGACGGCACCTGCGTAGTTTCTTGTGTCGAGACCGTAGGTTTCACTTTCGGTTTCGATTTACCAGGGTGTGGCTCAGCAGCAATGTCCGTGGCCGAGCCCGAAGGCGGGGCCGTAGAACCCATCGTAAGATCTTGGGTAAGGCTCAATGGCGATCCCTCGACCTGAGCCTTATGAATTGGCATGGCCCCAGTGTCAGTTTGAGGAAGCTCTTCGTCCGAGCTATCCTCCATGGCCCCGAGGGCCCAGTCATCGTCTCCTACCTAGTCAACGACTTCTTCGGCTTCGAACATTCCTGCATCCGCGTCGTAGTCATAGTCGACATCCAACGCGGGTTCGACTCACTGATGTCCCTTGTAGATTCTTCCTCGACATCCCCTGCATCAAAGATGTCCACAGGCGCCGGTGCAGTATGCTGGGCCTCCTGGCGCGCAGCTCGTCGAAGCTTAAGAGCCTTCTTGGACCTGAAGCGGGAACAAGCCATACACTTGGCTTCATCATGGTCTGGAGACAGACACTTGTTGCACACCGGGTGGACGTCGATGTGGGGATACTTAGAGTTGCAGACGGGACATCGTTTAAATGGACTACTGTCCATGATGAACTGTCGATAGGGTCTGAAGCGTCGACTGGGCCTTCCGCGTCGAAAGCACACGGGTGTAGAGAATCCGGCTCGGGACCGAGCTGGAATAACTAAGACCGAATGAAAGACTATACCGACGATTAGACTAAAGACCTTTTGGTCTTAAGAAAGTTTTTTTATCGATTCCAACAAGAGGGAACCCAAAGACATCCAAACCCAATGGGGGAAAAAAACAATCGGAGGATGGAGTCGATGCCCATGCGCACTGTAGTCCAGGGGAGGAGCCACCTATCTCGTGATACTTCGAAGACTCTTCCAGGACAACAATGTGCAATCATCCGGACCCAACACTAGGCGGCGATCTATGCACAGATATGAATTCAGCAGCCCACATGCCTCGAACACACTTTCATAGTTTAAAGGGATTGGGTTTAGTTTCTCTGCAGACATTCCATTCCCCCACAGATTTACGCTGTTGCCTGATGGCCCGGCACTACACCACGCCCTATATGCCTAATTTACAGTTAATTAATGATTTGTACTCTAGTTGTGTGCGTATTTCTAGATAGTTATTCCAAGGTGAAAATAAAATAATGGAATGCAATGGTTTCCCTTTTTTGTAGCCTGGTCTTTGACCAAACTTTCCACTTGCTGGCCTCCAGTGCCGCTTACTTATACATCCTTTCACTATTGTTTGTGGCGTTTAATTGCGATTGCATGTAAATGAAGACAGCCTAGAAGGGCGCCTTTTGTGCTTAAAGGCCATCTTCATTTACATGTAATTGCAGACCTTTTGGCGCCCCCCCCCCCCCCCGGCAGCACCTCCACGCCACACAGTTTGAAGATCTCTGCCTTAGGCAGTGCTGGTTGGCATGGTACACAGGCAGTGAGCCATGTTGACTGTCATTTCACTGCCCCAAGGCACGCAAGCTGCAGTGGCACGGCCTTGGTGAGGCGTCCCTAGGGGACCCTCTTCCGTCCGCAGGCACCAAGGGTATCATTTACTAGGAACTTACGGTAGAGTTGAAGTTACCAATCGTGGTACAGTTTTAGGGATGCAGCTCTGGCAAAGGGGACCTGGTTGACAGGGACCTTGTGCACTTATAATCAAAATCACATCATTTTCCATGCAAAACTGTGGGGCTAACCATATCTGAGGCACTCACACTACCACCCCCACCTCCAAACAAAAGGAGAAAACTAACCTTACCCTGGAGAGTCTTCCTCTTCTAAGTGGAAGAACCTAGAAATGCCATCTGTATTGGCATGGGCAGTCACAGGTCTGAGTCCCACTGTAAAGTCCATTCATATGGACCATCTTAACAGTTTGGTGTTTTCACCTTTCATTTGTGTAGTCATCCGAAAGGCTGTGTGGTCTGTCGGAGCTAGGAAGTGAGTGCTAAACCAGTATGGCCTCAACTTCTTCAGGGCCCAGACAACTGCAAAGGTTTCCCTCTATGGCACTCCAACGATGCTCTCTGGGGAGTAGTCTCCTGCTTATGAAAATAGGTTGGTCATGTCCATCCTTTCTCTGGGCTAGGATAGTTTCTATCCCATGCTCAGATGCATCGGTCAGCATAATTAACTGCTTGGAGTAATCTGGAGTTTTCAGGACTGGGGAAGATCACATTGAATCCTTGACTGTCAAAAGCCTTTTGACAGTTCACTGTAAAGTTTACTTTCTTGGGTATTGTCTTGGAGGTGAATTCTGTCAGGGCGGCTACTATAGACTCGATGCTTCACAAACCTCCTGCAATGCCCAGTCAAGTGTAGGAATGCCCTGACTTTGATCTGGGTTGTTGGTGCTTCCCAGTCGAAAATAGTTGAGATCTTGGATTGGAGTGGCAGAACTTGACCGCCACCTACCAGTGTTATATTCTTGAGTTAGGCCCATGTAGTGAAGCAGCTTATTTCGTACATTGTCCTCACGACCAACATTCTCCAAGCTGTGACCTTTTGCATCCATTTGCGTGCACAACAATGTTGGATTAGACTTTAAAACTAAACTTGTTTTACAACACCCTTCGCGTAACATTATCACGATGCCCTGTATATCATGTACAAGGTTTTTGTTCCTTACTACGTACAAAGGTCAGCAATATATTCATGCACGGGGCTACAGGGCTATCCATATATCCACATCACCACTAATCTATGTGTACATCGCAGGACTGCTTTATATTAAAAGAGCATCCCAATAGATTAGTAGAGGAGGTACTTCCGCTGAGACAGAGGGTCCATGCATGTAGAGATCACTATGCAGCCGCCTGACATCTCACAAGGAGTGTCCAACTTGTGACTAAGAGGGGGTCCTTCCCTCTTTTCCATCAGGTGATAGGGTTGTATCGTCTCTTGGGGGAGGGGTGTATTCTTTGCTCTACACCTACATACACTCTAGGTACACTTAGAGTAAGGTTTGCATTGTAGGAGTACACTAGATTTTTTTATGCCTGCATATGTAAATTGCTTTATCATCATGGTAGAACTCTACCTACTATTTATGCTTTTGGTGCTCGTAGTCCTGTTTATCTGCTTCTGTCTTCTAGTCATTGCAGCATACGTATTGGTTCAGTAAATATTATTGAAAACAGCCCATTGTGTATTCTCTGTATATTTCTCTGAGAATAAGTGAGCATGAGTGACCGACCGGAAAGGTTTTGCACTGTTTCCACAATCCCTGAGGGATAGGGGTGGTCATGTTCAGTGGTTGCCAGAAACCATTAGCTTTGTGATAGGTGGGGAGGTGAGGGGTGGGGGAGGTGGGGGGGGGAACTTAGGGTGGCACTTTGAGCTAGTTGGTCTATAGGACAAAATATCCTACGTGGGTGTCTAGAATCAGTCTTGACACCAAGCCCTTAGTTTGTTGTCCAAACAATGAGCAGGCCCTACGGATTGGTAGGAACTACACAACACCAGGCGGCCCAAGTATACAACCTTTCCCTGCCCTATCTGGCACTTGCTTGCCTGGATAGTGAGGCCGGCACTTTTCTGAGCCTCAAGGACCTTTCCAAGGTAGATCAGGTGATCCAGTCAGGTAGATCTGTAGACCGCAATATCATCCAGATAAGCTGCACTAAAGGATTCCAATCCAGCAAGGACTTCATTCACCAACCTCTGGAAGGTGGCAGGGACATGCTTTAATTCAACAAATGGCATCGCCGTAAACTGGAAGTGCCCATTTGGAGTAGAGAGTGCATATTCGTTTTTTCCAGGGGTCAGACCTATCTGCCAGTACCTACTTGTGAAAACAAAAAGGTACTCAGATATTTGGCTGCCCCTAACCAGCCAATCAATTAATCTGCTCTCAGAATTGAAAGAGCATCGGGTTGCCACAGCATTGAGGCCCCTATAGTTCACGCAAAACCGCATTTCTTTGTTTTAACCCTTGGAGTGAGGTTTGGGGAATAGAACAACTGGGATGGCACAGGGGCTGTGAGGGTTCAAGGGCACATAATTCCAGCAGATTGCTTACTTTACCTTGGATGCTCCCTCTGTCATGATCAGACTGACTGTCACATCAGCTTAGTCATAGTAGGGATTCAACAGTTGCCAAGTATAAACGTTTTGGGAAATTTTAAACTACAGAAGGTGCACCATATAGGCAAGCACCACTTTTCTTTCAAGGACAGGGTAGGGTCCACTGCACTTGCCTTGGAGGACCCTAGAGGCCACAGGCTCCAATACTCATACCTTTTACCCTTGTTTGAAATCCACCACTGCTTCTGAAGCTATTCTCTGACCTGAAGGTTTTGGCTTGCTTTTTCCATGTAATCTGCCATCCTGGAATAAAGGCCAAGCCCAAAATGCACCATGTTCTGTTTAGGCTCAGAGGTTGTTTTCATCCTTCCTTCACACGACTCAGGAAACCCCTAACAGGATGTCCAAACAAGTTCAAAGGGGAGGACCCCACTCCCCTCTGTGGCCCTTCTCTGTAGGCAATAAGAGGGCATGGAAATAAGACGCGCCATCTCCTGAGTTTCAGGGAGTACACCAATCATGCCTTTCAACGTCTGGCCAAATCTTGCAACCAGGCCATTGGTTTCTGGGTGGTGTTGGGTAGTTAACTTAAGTCACTCGACATTCCTCCCACAGGTTTTAAGTATGCAAACACGCAGTTTGTACCTCTGTCATAATACCTTCATAGGGAAGCCAACTCTGGTAAAGATACCAAGAAGGACCTTGGCCACTGCAGGGTCAGTTCACTTAAGGGGAATAGCTTCAGGATACCTGGTGTAATGATCCACTACTACCACAATCTATCTGGTCCATGAGGCTGTTTGACAATCAAGGAGAGCCAACCGTGTCTACCTTTACTCTTTCAAAGTGTAGCCCAACCACTGGAAGTGGATTTAAGGGGGCCTTTAGGCAGCCTCCTGTCTTAACAATGGCAGTGCAGGAAAGAGGACTGACTAAAGTCCTTCACCTTCTGGGCGATCCCTGGCCAGTAGAAGTAATTGACTAATCTATTCCAATTTTTATCCTGACCAAGGTGGCCAGCTAAGGAGATTATATGGATCAAAGTGAGGAGAAACTCTAAACTTCTGAGGTATTACAATTCTCCTGGTTGTACCAGGTTTGGGTTCTCTGGCCTCAGTGTATTGGAGTCCATCGTCCCAATAGACCCTGTGGCTGCCAATGAGATCCCCCTTCTTAGCCTCTGCAGCAGATTGCTTCCTCAGGCTCTAAAGAGTGGGACAGGTTTCTTGTCCCGGACACACATCCTCCCTAGAGGGTCCCCCTGGGCCCAAGAGCTCTGCTGTGTTAGGCCCTAAACTCCTCAGACTCAGTTTTCTCTGGGGTGATCAAGTCCTCTTACTGAGAAGAGGGGTTCAGACTTGGAATCAGTTTAGAGGCTAGTCCGCAAGTCTTGCCTTTTTACTTGGGATGGCTGGTACACCCTTTCAGGATCGAGCACCTCTTTCACTCTGGGCTATGCTCTTGTTTTTACACACCCCTGGGCTGGGATCCCTAGCATTCCTGCATGGGTTTGGTCCTCAGCTGGACTCCAGCCCAAGGGGATGTCTCCAAATAATTTCCAAGCAGACATTCCAAAGGGAGGGTTGAGGGCCCTGCTACTCCCTCCTGGCCAACTCTTGCATAAGATGGCATAGCTATGAGATGCATCTTTGTTTCTTGGTTTCATTTTCAGCATTGGTGACTGGATAAGTCCTTCCAACAGTTCTGAGTGAACCTGATGCTCTGACACCATGGCTACAGTAGCACCAGTATCCCTCAATGCCTCTAGTCTGGTCCCATTAATCAAAGGGTGATGCCTGTAGTGGGCCATGCAGCACAGGATAAGTCTACCCCTCCCTCAAAGACTGGAGTTGCCTCAGAAAGGGTCACTGACATGGGCCAGCCACACCTGGAATCTGATCTAGACATTAGAAACTGCATTTAATGCAGGTTGACTAGAAGCATTTTTCATTGTTCTTACAGACTAGAATCTCCAGTTCGGTTCTCCAATAACCTACAGTCATGGTACCAAGCCTTTTTGGGATCCCAGTTCTTCCCCTGGTACTCACCCTTTGGCTGTGAAGAGTCTCTTGGCCAAAACCCCTGAGCAGATTTTTTGGCCTCTTGTGGTCTGCCTTATTTCCCAGTTCTTGAGGAGAAAGTGGACCTAGGTGTACTAGGAAATGACAGTTTCTTTTGGGGACAGTTACTTAAAAGATGCTAGTTTATTATCAAATTATAAAGCCCTTCAAAGTCATGTACGTTGTTACCATCTAACCAACCGCCTAGCGATTTCACTGAGTAGACTACAAAATCCACCCAGGTCCGGATCTGGGATTTTCCAAGCCTCCCTAAATTGGACCCTATGTTCCTCAGTACTAAATCCAAAACCCTCAATCAGGGTATACTTCATAGGATATAGCCTCTTTCTCGCTGAGTGTCAGGAGTCTACCCCTGCACTTCCCTGAGAACATTTCCCACAGGATAGCATTCCACAGATTACTCTAGATCTGTATGCAAAGACAGACTCTCACATGCAATGAGCCACTTAGGGTGTCATCAACCTCAAAGAATTTAGGGTCATTCCCTTTAGGGATTTTAGACTCAAAAGATCCTAGTTGCTCGCGATGTATTATTTTGCTGCCACCAGATACGGGTCGTAGGCCCATCTCAGTTTAGCCTCCAAGGTTATCCTCGTGGCCAGTTTCTAAAGATCTGCATCTTCAGTACCTACCTCATTTGGGAGGCTGCTCGAGTCACTCCCAGTGGTGTTACCATCTGAGACGATAGTGGAGTCTGAGTACCCCCCTCCGCCCCACCTCTGAGGACTTAACCTCTTCCCCAATGGGGGAAGTTTTACTAGCCAGGTCCTGGTCATTCTCTGCCAGCAACTGCTGCAGATGGGCTTTTGTCGGTTTACGATCCATGGCAAGTTTCCATGCCTTGCCCAGTTCTTTGAGATGTGTCAATCAGATGTGCATAGGGGACGAAGTAGAGCGCCTGGCTAGTCCTTGCATTTTCAGTCCTGGTTTTTAAAGAAGTTTGAGTGTCATCATTGACTGATTTTAGGGTCTGGGAGAGCCACCTAAATAGTAGATTTAGGGGCGTTACAGGGGAGTAACAGGAAGGGACCAATGGGTCCCTTATCCACGGTGTCTACATCCACTATTATGCCAGCCTCCTGGGCGAGAGGGCATAGGCCTAGCCCAGATTAGATTGGTCCCATCATCTAAAAGACGGTGCGGACTGAAAATTGTGCTCAACTTTGCCTCCAGCACATGACTGGTGGCGTTGGTGAAAAGGGGGGAGGGGGGACTTCTCCTATGCTTCTTACTTTTTGTAGGAGAGGCTGGGTTGCATTACCAAGGCAGCAGGCCTTTGAGGCTTCGCTCTTGAGCACTGTACCCACCATAGGGGAAGAGGTGCAACACCTCTGCCCAGGATATGCTTCGTTTCTGGCCGGTGAGGCACTAGATTCAGGAGTCCTGAAACACATTCAGTGGTTGTAGGATGACTAAAGACAGTCAAACCACACCAAGGGTGGTGGGCTTTCAGGGGGCACCTCTAAGGTGCCCTCTAAGTACATGGGTTAACACATCCAACACTGGCATCAGTATGGGTTTATCAAGGTACCAAACACTCCTAGGTTCAGAGAAGCCATCATTGTGATGGGGAACTCAAGTTGTCAAGTTTCCAGCCCATGTACTCTCTCTATGGCTTCCCTGGCACTTACAATATCTAAGAATAGCCTTGACTATTGTAGGGGCATATCTGCTCATGCAGAAATGCCCACATCTGTGATATAGTGCACCCTGTCTTAGGGCTGTAAGGCCTATTAGAGGGGTGACTTACCTATACCTTAAAGCCTAATGTATAGGTAAGGCTTAGGCAGTGCTGGTTGGCATAGTACACAGGCAGTGTGCCATGCTGACTCATTTTTTAACTACACCTGCAGAGGCATGGCCTTGGGTAGGGGTCCCTAGGGGATCTTCAGTCCCCAGGCCTTAGGTTCCAAGGGTACAATTTACTAAGGACTTCCAGGTTAGATGAAGTTGCCCATCGTGGCACAGTTTTAGGGAAGGCGCACTGGCACAGGGGACCTGGTTGGAAGGGACCTTGGTTTGTTGCAATCAAAACCACATAATTTTCCTGGCAAAAAGGGTGTGTGTGGGGGCTATCCATGTCAAAAGGCACTCCCAGGCCGGAAAATATTTTATATATATGGATTGTACATTGTGGTGCCATTGTTCTACTTTAGCTTTGTCGGATGATCTGCGCTTGGTTTGGACTTCGTGTGTGGTCAGGGAAAACGGTCACAGTGTGGTTCTCAAACAATGGGGTCATGGTTTTCAGCTACAGGTAGGATTGTGTCTTGTTCCCTGAATTTGTGGATCCGAGTGATTACTGGTTTTCAGTTACACTCCCAGTTTTGGCGGGGTGCCAGGAACTCTGCGCTCTCTCCACGACAAAATGCTGAGTTGTTCTGGGAGGCCCAACTATGAGGATTTCCTCTATAAAACATTCCTCATCTCTTCAAACTTTTCAGGTAGACCCACATGTTCCGCCTCGACCTAACCTCTGCATCCTGGCGCTGGCATGCAAGTGCCAGGCAGTCTCAATGAGAATGTAGTTCCTATTTTAGATATCAGAGTGTTCCTTCAGCATATGCTCTGTGGTGCCTGCTGACATTTTCTGAAGTTTGCGTGCATAAGATTGATATCCAAGACCACCTTGTCTATTTGTGTTCTAGAGTCCCTCACTGCATGCATCAGTTCCTTCATGGATGGCTTTTGGTCTCCAGGGGCAGGCCAAGACGTGTCTGCCTGTGTATCATCTTTATATTATATTATAGAAGGTACAATTATCCAGGATGGAGGCTGCCGATTTGTAGCCTTTATTGTGGACCATTAAGATCCTCATCCTCAAATGGCTCCAGATGCGCTCGGATGTCTTGACCCCAGAAAAGGGTGGGGCGGGTCAGCCAGCGTTAGGATTGTGCCCTTGAGATACACTGCGGGCCCTCAGGGATCTTTGCAATGCATCAGGGGTCTCCAGTGCTGGGGAAAATGAATGCGGGGACCACAGTATTCCCAGGGCAATCTTGCTTAGCCTCCTCTCTGGACGGTGAGCAGCCACTGGCCCACACATTAGCAGAGGTTCAGAGCCTCAGAAACGCTGTCTACGGATGCAGCCAGTCTGCTTCTCTCAGAGGTGATCCTCTTAGTACCTCCGTGGCTCTAACACACCCCTGGCATTTTGGAATAACTTTTGGAGGCTGCTCCACTTATCGCGGCCCAGCCACCATCTATCCACGGCCACTATTCTGCACCTCATCTCACTGGCTTTTTTTGCGGTGGTTAAAGGCCCACAGGATCCAATCACAGCAAGCTCCTCTGTGGCCGCCACCCTACAGGTATTGCTACATCTCTTGGGTCTCTTGAATGGACAGGATCAAGACAACTCTAGGCCGTAGTCGGTGGGAGTTTCAATTCACTGCCATCTTTCTTCGGTTTCCTCCCGCACCCCCCCCTCGGCTTACCGATTTATGGTTGGAGTGGAAAAAAAGAAAAACGAATGTAGAGAGCAGAACTTAAGGGTTGGACAGCCATTTCACGAGTGGTGGCCCACATCTGTAATTTAGGAGAATCAGTGAGCAAAACATCCATCCTTTTCCAAATGCTCAACTCTCATGTACAAGTGAGCTAGTCAATTGCATAAAAAAGGTTTATTATAATCTTACCTCAACATTATCAAACTCAAACTTGATAACTGGAACAAATGCATCCTCGACTGCCTAGAAAGAAAAAAGGAAAAGAAAAATCAAAAGCAATTGAAATAAACAAAATAGAAAAACAGAATCTTCCCTGCATGCATGATCTATTGTTTTAACAGTTCACCTTCCAGATTGAGAAATAAGCTAATGGGCTAATGTAAGTAAATTCCACCACCTAGGATCAGAAACAAAATTAATATCAGCAACACAACAAGAACTACTAGGACAGTGTACACCAAACAAGCACAGAACAAAATCCTACAAGACAAAAAAACTATATAAATTAATATTTCACTGAGAAAAACCCAAAGATTACAGAGAAGTTAGTTAGGATCAGGTTTCACTCCTAAAAAACCAGAGAAATACAGTTCTAATTAACGGAGGTAACTAACTTGCACCTGTGCAATGCACTGCTTAGGACCTCACATATTACATCACTCAAGACGAGGTCAGCGACATCACTGATGACATCATACAGTGACTGAATGTTTTAAGATGTGTAAGAGTGATGTGTCACTATATATACATATACATATACACACACACACACACACACACACACACATCAAAACAGGAACCACAAATTTGACGGAGGCCCCAGAAAGTAAAGACATCAGCTCATTTATTTTCATCAGGCAACTTGTTGGCATAGCGCTTTCAGAAAACAAAGTCACAGTGAAGCGCCGGACACGTTTCAGGTTTAAAACTCCCTTCTTCAATGGCGAATTTTCAGCATGTCTGACGGCGCTAGACACACACACAGACACACACAGACACACACACACAGACACACACACAGACACACACACACACACACACACACACACACACAGACACACAGACACACACACAGACACACACACAGACACACACACAGACACACACACACACACACACACACAGACACACACACACAGACACGCACACACACACAGACACACACACACACAACTCGGCAAATTCCGAGCCGCTTTCACGGTGGGCAACGCAGCAGGGACGCCACTCCCGAATACACCAATACATCCAGTAACGTGAATCACAATAACTCACTGGTGCCGCGGCCTCAATTTAAAAAAAAACGGTGTTTATTTAGCAACGGGTGCCCAGCGCGTTTCGGATGTTAACCTCACAGCGTGTTCACGGGTGACATTTTTAAAGTGAAGTGCATATTTAAAGGAGCAGAGTGCAGTTCCGTTTAGTCTTCATAGAAACAGTGAAAATACTCCGTTGCAAACATTTACATTGTGATTGTGGAGAAATTCATGATAAACAAATACTTTTTATATTAAAACAAAATAAATTCATTTTACATTAGAGTCACATTGTACGCAGTCATGGCTGTAAATTCATTTACAACGTTTTAACTTTACGCCCAAGTGGGCAACAGTTAAACCAAACATATATATACACACATATATATACATATATAAATACATACCACACACAAAGGTGTATAGGTGAATCAGTGGGTGTAGGATAGCCTGTATGGAAGATTCAGTGGGTGCGTGACTGACTGTCCAAGTGAGTGATTAGGTGTCTCAGTGAATGTATGGTCAGTGACTACGTTGTGTGAATTTCTGGATCAGCCTGTAAGTTAGCGTCTAAGTGGCTGTATGGGTTGGTGAGTGGGAAGGTGAGTAGCTGAAGGGGTGTCTGGGTACCAGTGTGAGTGTCTGTAGGTGGGTGAGAGGGTGTGTAACCGCTGCATGGATAAGTAAGTGGGTGAGTCAGTGGCTGTATGGGTTAGTGAGTCCATCTGTGAGGCGCTATATGGGTGACTGAGTGTGGTTGTATTGGTGAGTGAATTGGTGCGTCAGTGGTGTATGGGTAACTGCATATGCGAAAAGCAGCATAGGTGAGTGTTGGGGAATAGGAGTGACTATTTGCGAGTGCTTGTAAGAGTGGCTATATGGAGGAATGTCTGCTTGGGTCACTGACTGTAAAGGTGAGTATGTGTTAGTATCTGTATGAATAGGTAAGTGTATAACTGCATAGGTGAGTAAGTGGCTGAGATTGAGTGAGGTGTGAATAGCTCTATGGTTGACTGACAATGTGTGGGTGCATGAGTGGATACATCAGTGGCTGCATTAGTGAGCTCGTGTGTGAGTGGCTATATGGGTGACTGAGTGGAAGGGTGTGTAGACCTATGAATCAGTGAGTGAGTGTGTAATTACTAGTATGGGTGTGTCAATGATTTTGAGAATGGTATTGTGGAAGTTGGTGTGTGTATGAAAGGTTGTATTGGGGTGTGAGTGGGTGCATCACATTCTGTGGATGATGTAATCAGTGATGGCATTTGAGATATCAGTGAGGTCACTGACCAAGCAGTGCAATGCGGGGACGAGAGTCAACCAGTAGTGCGCCTTGAGCCACGTTTGGAGAGTGGTGGAGAAAGGGGGCGTGGCCTCTGAAGACCTAGCAATCGCACTGTGTGGGACATATTGGAGATAACAGGAGGAGTAGTTTCCCTCCCAGAGACTACTTCCATTGCCTCCAGTAAGTCCTTTACAGCAGGATTGCTGAGACCCTCTTTCTCCACCTCTCTGCAAACACATCTCCTGGCGCACTACTAGTTGGGGGAAGTAGTACACTTTAGTCCTGAGGTCATCAAGAGAAAATTGGAATTCATTTCCCAATCAGAAGAGCGCCACAAGGCGCAGTTGTAGAGAAGTGGAGAAAAGGGTAATGGCCCCTGACAACCTCTCGGGCAATCTTGCTGTCGGGGACTTACTGGAGTCAATAAGGCTTGTTGGCCCCTTAAGATCCCAAGCATGCGACTCAAAACAAGTTTTCTTTTTTTAAAGGAGGGTCTGTGTAGCCCCCTTCCCTGGGCTTATTTAGGCCTGGAACTCCATCTCCAGGGCCGGTCAATTATGAAATGGGTAGGGGGGCTGGGTGGCCTCCCTCCCAGGGTAGATGAAGGCCTCGGGGACCCGAGCCTTTTCTTAATAAAGGAAAGGGGGGGTTGCTTGCCAACCCCCCTTCCCTGGGCTACTTTTGGCTCCAGAGACCCCCTCCCCCAGGGCTTGTGCTTCATTTTATTATCTTTACATGGGAGGGGGCAATTTGGCCAGGCCTTTTTTCTTTTGAGTGACCCCCTGCACCTGCCCCACTCCCCAAGCAGATATTGGCCCAAGAATCCAATCCCACAGGGCCCAGCCGGTAGTGTGGGAGCCCAGGACACCTACATTTTCCATGTTGGGTACCACAGGGGACATCCTGAACGCCCCTGTGGTCCCGGCCGCTTCCCAACCTCCTGCGGGAGCCGGCATTGCTTTTTACACACAGGGAGCTGCTGACATGTGTAAAAAGCAAAGTTGTCATTTTTTTGACGCGCATGGAACGCGTACCGTGCGCGTACCCTGAGATTGAAAAAAATAAATACTTTTTTTGCACTTTGTGGTCCTTCTGGGACCCCCTGAGAAGGGCAAGGGGTCTCAACCCTGCCCACTTTTCGCGTTTTCCACTCTTGTTTTGTGCTCTTGTGCCTCACTTCTCCTGAGAAACAAGATGGCTGCTCAGGTGGTCCCAGAAGAATAACATATATAAACGTTATCTGCTAATAGAATTAGCATTTACAAAACCTTTGAAATTTATTGAAAAAATATATAGGTTTCACGCCTGATATAGTTAGGAATTAGTATTTTAAAAACCTTGCAAATTCACTTAAAAAACCATAGGTTTCAGGCCTTATATAGTTAGGAATTAGTATTTTAAAAACCTTGCCAATTCACTTAAAAAACCATTAGGTTTCAGGCCATATATAGTTAGGAAATAGCATTTAAAAAACCATTGAAATTGCTCCTATATAGTTAGTTGTACTAACTATATTTCGCGCACCCGCAATCCACTGCTGATTTCATATTACATCATTCATGACATGGTCAGTGACATCACTGATGACATCACTGATGACATCATTCATGTGATAATACGATGCACCTCCTCACACTCTAATATAACCTTTGATACCCCAGTGTTAAATACAGACTACCATTCTTGAAACCATTGACACACCAATACCGGTTACTACATACGCACTCACTGATTCCTAGGTCTACACACACATTCACTCATTCACCCATAGAATCACCCATACATACAGTCACTCATCAATACAACACTATCATATGCACTCATACACCTATACAGACACTCACACTGCCACTCATCCATGGAGTTACTCACACACCTAGTCAGTCATGCAAAGAATCAATCACACTTCCATTTCCTCAGCTATACAGTTATACACACAACACCTTACTTATTCAAACATACCAACACATACTTACTCTCTTATACAATCACTGGATACAAGTACACAATTAACCATACAGCCACTCGCACATTCACTGGCTCTCATGTATAGTCATTTATATATGCCAACTCTCACATGCACTGTGTTTTACATAAGTACTTACTTGGACATGTAGCACCGAGATGTCCATTCACTCACCAACACACCCATGCACACATTCAACCGCCCATATAGCTGTTTCCACATGCACTCTTGAACTCATACACCTAGTGAATCAACTGCTCACACATCTATGCACAGAGTCACACACCTCTCACCCACCCCCACACACACTCAGTCTCCCATTCAAATACTTGGGCAACCAATCAATAACCCATATAGTCCCTCAAATAGCTACTGATCAACACATGCAGCACCTTACACAACAGACATACTGATGCACACAT
The DNA here is from genome assembly GCF_964263255.1 of Lissotriton vulgaris. Classification (NCBI taxonomy): domain Eukaryota; kingdom Metazoa; phylum Chordata; class Amphibia; order Caudata; family Salamandridae; genus Lissotriton; species Lissotriton vulgaris. Next base: position 1,357,716,219 of record NC_141694.1, read on the forward strand.
TCAGACAGGTTAGTCACTAACCCATGCATTTAGTAAGACACATGTAATCACTCACTCATACGGTCAGTCACGCACCTACTAAATCCTTCATCCAGACACTTATACATCCACTCATTCTTCAATATGTAAAACATATTAAAACTTCACAGAAACACAGTCACTGGATGAGGTCATCAGTGATGTCATTTGATAGGTCATCAGTGATGTCATCAGTGATGTCACTGACCATGTCATGAATGATGTAATATGGGACATCAGCAGTGGATTGCGGGTGCGCGAAATATAGTTAGTACAACTACCTATCTAGGAGCAATTTCAATGGTTTTTTAACCCTTTCGATGCTGATGACGAGCTCAGCTCGTCATCACCCACGGGTGTCGTGTGCTGATGACGAGCTGAGCTCGTCATAGTGCCACTAAAATGGCATTTTCCAGCACACAGCGGGAAAACGCCTAGCAGCCAAGAGGTTAAATGCTATTTCCCAACCATATAAGGCCTGAAACATATATATATATATTTTTTTTTTACACACATATATACACACCCATATCTCCAAAAAACCTGTTGAAGCGGACAGATCCTGCTCTGTTCCAGCTCAATACCAACTGTACCGCAGCTCCAATGTGACAACGTGTTTATTGAGCTAACACCGGCAACAAGGACCCAAAGCGTTTCGGAGCCTTCCACTCGATCATGGGTTAGGTTTGTATTACTTCCATTTCTCATTTAAAGAGATCACCACAAGTGCAACGTGCAATTAACATAGAAAACAGATCCTTGTCAGTTTCAACTTCTCTGTGTAAAGATTAAGAGTTTCATCACCATAAATCAAGGCATCAGTTTTATATACATGGTCATTCAAAGTGCTGTGTGCTCATTCAGTCGTAGGGTATAAACCCCATTCAAGTTTCTCATATTAAACAGGATTTGATCATGGATTACATCCACCTGCTAAATCTACCCAAATGGGTCAAAGCGCTGTGTTTCAGATGCATAATTATACATCTAATTCAACCTATAAAAGAATCACCCCACAAGTGCTTTTTCTTGCCAGGATTGGAGCGCCTGCACAAACACACACGCACGTCAAAATGGCAGTCAAGGGGTGAATACAAAATTAAAGGATTTTTAGATCAAGTTCAGACAAGTCTCAAGATCTGGCCTTTTAAAGAAAAAAAGTGAATTGAAAATAATTGTAATTCACCAAACCTGCCCCATGATACTAGTAATGGAGTTTAGAGACACAAATAACACCAGTACAAATACAACTTGACAGGACCGCTACATGGGAAACAGTCTGAAATGTGAAACTGGAGTAGTCAGACCTCAAAAGAATATAAAACCACTGGTCTACTAAACAGAAGGTTGCGGAGGGTTTTTCCTGTAATAGGACATTTCAGACAAACAACTCTGAAATAATCCTTAGAATTATGTATAATTCTAGAAGATTCACAAATACCTGATGAGGAAGTCATGAAGCAGACTTATGCACCATGTCCCCACTCAAGAGTTAGCTTGTCTGAAAAACCATCTTGCAGCCAGAGTGGAAGGTGCCCCCACCGACAAACCTAGGGGAGGGAAGTGGGTTAGTGGAGCATGGTTTACTCCTTTGGTGTTTTAGGGGGCAGGTAGGCACTCCAGCCCCTTCCCCTGAAGCAGTTCATTGAGTCTGCATAGGCAACAGATTGAACTGGTTCCAGTGCCTCCAGGACCTTGAAAGTGCATGTAGGAAGGTGGATACCAGACTATGGTTACCCCAGATTTTTTGCCTAATGTTTCGCTGGTTTTCGCCTTAGTTGGCCTGGGATCCTGCTAATCGGGGCCCCAGGCTATCTGCTCTCTTTGAAATGGACTCCATGTATTTTGGGTACATCTCCAATTGGATACTGGGTCACCTTATGAGCCTCTGTACATTGGGTCACCCTTCTGAGTCCCTGTATAGTGTACTATAGGTACCCAGGGTATAGGTGCATCCAAGGCCTACCAGGGGCTGCAGCATGTATTATGCCACCCCTGGCTGGCCACTCACATTGACACAACTGGCTGATAACTCAGCTTGGGCAAGGTCGTGTAATCACCCCTTGCTTAGATATAGGTATATATGTGTCTAGATAGAAGGTTAGATATAGGAATACTATAAGTCACTCCGTTGGCAGGCCTCAACAATCCTGGAGGCAGAGTGCTTGGTTTTATGTGAGATTGTGCTCTAGCATGAGCCGAGCCTGTCTGCAGCTTTCGGAACCATGTCCTTATAGCGGTTCTAGGATATTGCCATACCATATACATGCATTATGAACCTCGCGGTTAAATGCTAACTCTGGTTTGGCTTTATCAAAACATGTCGAGTAAGGTGTCATACGTTTTGGAATACTACCCCCTCGCCAGTTCTGGGGACGGGGGTAGCATTCCACCCTTCTAGAGGGAGAAGACATGTTTCTACTATTCCCGGTTATAGTTAACCAGAGCCTCAGCATCACAAAATGGATGCTGCTGCCACAGACACAAGTCTGACCTCCTGCTGCTGGGAGTCCTTCCAGCGAGGGAGGCTTGGACAATAGGTTTCCTGCCTTGGGAGGTGCTAGCACCACCCCAGACAGGCTTTTGTGTATTGGGGCAGGGAGGGCTGAAAGAAATGACACTGCCTGGGGCACACAAGGTGTCCCATGCATAGTCTATTTCAAACCGGGGCTGGGGCACTCCAGCCCCAGCTCGAAACTGGAAAAAGGGAAAGGGGTGTTACCACCCTTTCCCTGGTCCCACCCATAGGAGGGACCTAGCAGGTAATCCAGCCCCTAGATTTGGTATATAGGTAGGAGCTGAGTCCCAAGACTTTAGATTTATCCTGATTGAAACTTGAAACGAAACTCTGGACCTTCGACATTCTACCTGAAGATAGAAGACTGAAGAATCTCCTTTGTGGTCAAGGAGTGACCACCCTGCACAAGCAGGCACCATCCAACAATCAACGGCTTGCTTTGTCGACGCTCCCGCCCGAGCACAGAGCCTAACAAGAACCAAGCACAGAGCCTAACAAGAACCGGACTTCCAGACTTCCAACAGCCCGGTCCACAATCTCAGCTGAGCCGAGACCCGTGGAGGCGACGTGGGACGTGGGACCGGCCATCTTGAAAAGTCTAAGACTTGCTTTTTGCGCAGCACCCGAGAAGCTGTGCATTGGGGATTGAGCAGCCCCAGCCCCAAGCATCAATTGCACCAAAGATCTGCCATGCACCCTCTACGAGTTCTGTGTGGGGCCCTTCTGCATTTTCCTGCTTGACGCGTCTGTCCGGTCACTTGCCCGTTGGCTAGTGGCCATCTTGATGACGAATCTTTGAATTTCCACCACTGGTCTAGTTGCTCCAGACTGACCCTTGCTTCCCTCAAACGAAGCAGCCCATCAGACCTTGCTGGTCTGATTAAGAACCAACTTAGTTTCCTACGTGGGTTGCCTTTGCCAAGGCTTGTTGACTCCAATCTGGAAGCCAACACCACTGACAGCAAGAGCCTTCGTGGGACAGTCCGTGCCGGACCCCTGGTTGTCGTCGACGCCCCCTGGTCCACGTGGCTGCAGAGACAAGCTTCAAGACATCACCCGATTGCTTTGTGACATCGCCTGGTTCCTTCCTGGTCACTGGCTAGTGACCCAGACTCTGTCCCCTCTGCTTTCAGGTCCTATTCATCCTCGATCCACCCTTGGATCCAACCGGACACTTCTCTCCGGTCGCCTGCAGCATCTTTCTTCAAGGCTCCATAGGATTCAGCAACGAAACCAGACACACTGACACCTATGCACCCGCTTCCTGTGGGTGAGGTAACACGAGTACTCTGGTGCTCCTGTGGGTATCGACTATCCAACTGTCTAGGTTTCAAGCAACTTTCATCGAGTCCAGTCAGAAGTGCCCTAAAATAACTAGTTTCCATCTTTTACGTACCCATTCATTCTCTATGGTAACCAGAGTGTGTGTTTAGACACTGCACACTCATCCGGTGGGCCTCCTGCTTCCTAACTCTTGGTAGTTCAGCGTAGCCCCAGCAATTCCCTAGGCCTATTCACTTTCCTTGTGGTGGTTGTTATACCACTATTTTAGTATATGGTTTAGCATGCCCCTAGGGCCCTACTGTATTTTGTGCAACTTATTGTATTTTAATTAAATATCTTGTATTGTGCTTGTGCCTCTGACCTCAAAGAGTTCAGAGGGATGGTCTAGAAATAAATAACATTTTGTATATATCCTGTGTGGTGTCCTTTCATTTGGTATTAAAGGGGTGAAATAGGGTAAAACAGCTGGCTTCACATGCCCTCTTGAGTTTAGCCTGAGACTGCTTTGTCCATGCTACCACTAGGATAGCTGGTCTATAAGGTTGACTTTACAACCATAAGGGTTGTTTGGACTGGTGCAAGGTGCTCACTAGAATAGTGATCACATACCAGGCCAACTTCTCACAGTGCAGGCCTGGTGTTCAAGGCCCAGAGATACTGTACAGCCTACAGCCACAAGGAGCAGAAGTATGATACCTACCACTGCAGTTGGAATACTGCCACCCATACGTTCTAGTCTGAGAATTATTCCCAGTATGAGCTGTGCTACAGAGTAACTACTACCATCTCACATCAACATTGGTTGATGAGCACCATGCAAACGTACATATAGGATAAATCACTTGACCTTTATATCCTCATTAGAGCATTCATTGATTTCATACTAGTTCATGGTGCTGCTCTTTTTCAGCTTCATGAGGACAGTTTCTGGTCTTGAGTACTTGGAAAAATGGGCAGCATTAGAGCATATACTGTGTGGAGAGGACTCTAATCTCCAGAGAAATGGTCAGAGAAATTAGATTTTGATGGGAGCACATCGCACAATTTACTTACTTCGGTAACGATATATCTGTAAGAAACAGTAGTTAGTATTAGATTCCTTACCTTAGAATATCCCCAGGCGTCAGACTGGATCCGGAAAATTTTGCGTAGCAGTACCCCTGCACGTCGGTAGGCTTCGTCTGAGGCTCTGCGTCAGTCATCGCCGCCGGGATGACGGAGTACTTAGACACCGCCCTCGCGCGCTAACGTCAGTTCTTATACATAGATTTTCCACGCCAGAAACGCAGAGCCAGGATAAAAACCAACACTGGTGCCATGAAATTAGGGCCCTGAAAGGGGATGACCTTATTCCTAGCCATCGATTCGCAGAACGGGGAGGATGGGTGGGGCGGTTAGGAATCGAATACTAACTACTGTTTCTTACAGATATATTGTTACCGAAGGTAATAACTTGTGCATCTGAAAGAAACAGGTTAGTTTTAGATTCTTTACCTTGGAATAGATACCCCAGCAATACCATCCCCGGTGGTGGGTCTGCGAACCAATGATCACACCAGAAAGTCCTGGTGAACGGAACAGCCATAGAAGCCATCTCTCCAGACTTCGCTGTCCAGGCAGTAGTGTCTTGCAAACGTGTGCAGCGAGAACCCACGTAGCAGCCTGACAGATGTCCTGCAAGGGAACTCCCGACCCAGGGCAGTAGTAGCCACCATGGCCCGAGTGGAATGGGCCCTCAGCCCAACAGGAAGCTCCTTCTTAGACAAAGAGTAGCATACCTTGATGCACAACACGAGCCACCAAGAGATGGTCCGCTTGTGCACCGCCCGACCTTTCTTAGCGCCCACGTAACCAACAAAGAGTTGGTCATCCACCAGGAACTGGTGTGCAATCCAAATAGAATGAGAGCGCACGTTTTGGGTCCAGACGGTAGAGCGTCTCTTCCTCTTTCGAGGGATGCGGAGGCGGAAAGAAGGTGGGCAAGGTGATGAACTGCACGATGTGGAAGGTTGCGACTACCTTGGGCAGGATAGAGGGTCGCGTCCGCAACACAACTTTGTCCGGATGGACAGAAAGGAGGTTTAGAGGAAAGAGCCTGGAGCTCACTCACTGTCCTGGCAGAGGTGATGGCAACCAGGAATGCAGTCTTGAGAGTATGGAAGCGAAGAGGACAGTTATGAAGTGGCTCGAAAGGAGCGCACATCAGGTAAGTCCGAACAAGGTTCAAGTCCCACTGAGGCATCACGAAAGGATCAGGAGGAAACATGAGTGATGCCCTTCAAAAACCTATTTACAACTGGGGAATTGAACAAAGAGGGCTGATCAGGGAACCTTAAGAAGGTGGAAATAGAGAGGCAGCCCTTGATAGTGCCCAGAGCAGAGTCCTGCTGGGCAAGAGAAAGAGGAAAGAGGGGCAGAAAGGGAATCCACAGCCTTTGCTGTGCACCAGGCCACAAATTTGTTCCACCTGCAGGCGTATACCGATTTTGTGGAGGGACGCCTGGCTGCCAGAATCACATTACATCCTTCAGGAGGCAAGTCAAATGGCCTCAACTGCTGCCGCTCAATCTCCACGCATGTAAGTGGAGACTGGACAGGTTCGGGTGGAGGACCGTCCCCTGCTGCTGCGACAGAAGGTCCTCCTGTAGAGGCAGACGAATCGGGGGAATCGACAGACATGCCGAGTAGCTCGGGATACCAGTATCTTCATGCCCAGTCCGGAGCCACAAGGATAACTTGGGCCCGGTCGCCTCGGATCTTTAGCACTCTGGGCAGAAGTGGTATAGGTGGAAAGGCGTACAACAGACCGCAGCTCCGCTGGCGACGAAAAGCGTCTCAGAGCGAGTGCCGCCTTGGAAATTCCAACGCGCAGAACTGATGACATTGAGCGTTCTCTTCTGTGGCGAATAGATCTAACCAAGGCTCTCCCCACTGCTGAAAGAGGCCTTGGGCCACGTCCAAGTTCAGACGCCATTCGTGATCCATAATGCACCGACGGCTGAGTTTGTCCGCCCTGGCGTTCAGGGAACCTGCAAGGTGTTGAACCACCAGGGTGACGCCCTGATGTTTCAGCCACTGCCAGAGGCGCAGAGCCTCCTGGCATAGGGTCCACAACCCCACCCTGCCCTGTTTGTTGGAGATATGATTTGAGAAGGCAGGCATAATCATTTCTTCGCCATGAGGGCACTCCCTGACAAACTCTGGTGGCCAGTCTTTTTCAGCTAACAGGATATCATAGCCTTGAGATAGATTCTCCCAAAAAAGACATTTTATTTTCCTGGTTTTATCTCCCTCTATAAGTAATGTTATTTCATATAGTTTATGGGGCACGCTAACTTGCGTGTCTGCAGTTTCCACCTGAATGTATTCATTTGTGTCCACTGTCTCGAAGATCCATCAGGATCTTGCGAGCTATGGTCACTTCTGCTGCGCTGTCTAGCATTGTCTGGGCCCACTCTCCCTTTTTCAGTTGTGTCCTCCGGATTCTCAGCATGTTTAATTTTAATACTTGCTACCTTCTTTCTGGTAAATTGTGATTTTTTTACTTTGATGAGCAGGTTCTTTGTCTTTGGACTTGACGTGCTCTTCCTTGTGTTCAGACCGTCCTCTTCTTTCTGATTTCTGTAAGGAAGTCTTAAAAGATCGAGAGAGACTTCTATCAATATCTTGATATCTGTCAGGTTTTCTCAAATTGTCCCCAATTCTACGGTTGTATCTTTTTAGAGGACTCCCTTTGGGGAGACTTGCCCCCTCCTTCTGGAGATCTGTATATCCTTTGAGGAGACCTTCCTCTGGACTGAAATTGTTTTTCTCTGGGAGTGGTTTGTTTATTACCCTCCCACTTCTTTTGAGAATTGAGATTGTTTTTATAAAGGTTTTTTCAGGATTTTTAATTAGTTGGGGTTTTACTGGTTTACCACCCAAACTGTCTCTGCCTAATTCTTCATAGGATTTTTCAATTTTAGCAAGCTCAAAAGGTTGGTCTGTTCTATCGTCTCCTTCAATTTTTGGCGGATTGCCACCCATGCTGCTTCTCCTTTTATGTTGGCTAATATAGCCGAGACATGCTTAAAGTCTTTCAGTAATTTCATACCCAGAGTTAAAGCAGGTTCTGGACCGTATTAGTTTGGAATCTGTCTTAGTACATCAGGTATAACCGCCATTGACGGAACACCATGTGTTTTTTGTGTAGATTGAAGCAAAAACCGTGCCCCAAGTGTCACAGTCCTCCACAGGTGGTGCGATCCCCATTGGGAGACAGATAGTCAGAATTCTGTGTTTTTCGTGAGGGGTAGTATCAGGAAATACTGCCCGAGTGATTTTTTTGAGCAACCAGAAAGGAATTTGTTCCCGTTTTGCAGGTGTTTTACCAAGACATGATTGTATATTCTGTGGTGTAATTTTATTTGTGTTCCCCTGATGAGGGGTGTTTTGTGGAATTTTAATTGTAGTTTGTACTATTGAAGTCCGCATGACAGGAATAGAATACCTCTGCCGATATTCATGGGCCCCTACCACAAATACAACTGTACCACCTCTTGATGATACCCCATTTTCTATAAGTTTTATAGTTCTGGTTTTTCTTATATTGATCGGGATGAGTATTTCATTCTGGTCGTCATTTTGGATGACTGTGTCCTCCGCTAAGAGTTGAGCTGCTAGTCTAACTCTTTCCCTTTCGTCCTCACTGTCTGACATTTACCCTGACAGACATTTTTTTGTAGAGCAAGTTTCAAGGAAACAAAAATTAGGTGCACAATATTTTGGAACACTATCTTCAACGTTGACTATACCGTAAACTAATACATAGGATTCTCATCCTACTAAGTTTCGGCGGATATTAACCTTTCACCCACTCCAGGCGTCTATTGGAGTTTTTACGGGAGAAAGGGGTCTGTGTGAAAAAGCACGACTGAGTTACTCTAGTATCTTGCGTTAGATTATCGCCTTACCAAATGTTGGGCGCCATGTAGTGTAGTTCCTATATTCTCAATAGGCTCTGCGCATTGGAATAACAAACAGCAGTGTAGACGTAGGACTGAGGTCATCTAGGTCTCTACTATGTTAGACTTAATTAATTTTGCCAGCTAGCTCAGAGGTCACTAGAAACTCTCGAATGAATAGGGAGGGGTTAACTTCCCTGATTTAGACAAGGGATTAGCTTCTGACAACCATATAACATGACAACTTTGCTCCCCCAGAATAAGGAGTATATCTCCTGAGTCGTGTGAAAACAGTTATTTCACTCAGTCAATCGTGCATGCTTAATTTCACCAGAGTGCAGAGAAATAGAGAGACAGGCGTTTTCAATAAAAGGTGTTGTTATTGAGCAGTCTTCTTTCTCATGCAAGAGAAATGAATTGCCACAATTGCAATACTTATCATGAAGTAAAGTGCGTACAGTAAAAGGAGTATTATGAAATAATACTGTAAGAGCATTGATATGGTTTCTTAGCCATATGATACTTAAAAACGGATAAAATATTTACATACATAAAAACATTGACTAACGAACTCAAGTGGAGAAGTGTGGCTCAGGGGTTAGAGGTGGCAGACCCGGAAGCTGAGATCGGTCCTAGACCAGGGTTCAATTCCCCGCCTCGGCGGGTCTTGGGCTAAAAAATTCCACAGACTCGATAATTCTCGTTCCGGTGCCTACTCAACTCACGGGTTCACACTCTGCGACTCTGGGCAATAGCTTGCTTAATCTCCACTATGGCCCCTCGCGGCGGGATGCCTGGCTTTCACCTTGTGGATACCCTGCTGGGGTTATCTCACAGGGGAATACCAGGACGGGTTCCCAAGGCAAGCGCCTTGATGCCTTCGGGTGATACGTGCGCTATATAAATCGCAATACATTTACATTTACTTCTAAGATACGCCTACCCCGGTGTACCTGACCTAAGCCTAATACGTGAGAAGGAGTAAGCTGCAGTTTTAAGTTAAGTTGGGTTTGCCAATAATCTGAATCAAGAATTCTTTTAAGATTTGAATCAGCTCCGTACCTTGGTTATAGAATGAAGCAGGTCTTGTATCTGGTTTATCAGGACTCGGTCTCCCAGTAACCCGCAAGGGTGACTGGAAACACCGGAGCTGTATTTCTCGGCGTGAGAAAAGGCAGCTTCTTTCCTGGTGTGTTAAAGGGGAGGGACGGCTTCCTTTGGCTCTCGCATCAGCTGGGCTTCGGATATGTAGATAGCCGCTCTGCTCCACACTACTGTGTGTTGCTTAAGGCAAGTGTTGGTATATTTATATCTGGAAGGTGCCGTGTTTGACGTAAGGTTGGACATAAGACGTCAATAAAAGATGTCACTAAGAACTGGCTGTTCCTTTAGTGCTCGCAGGAGTTCTATGACAAATCAAAACAAAGACATGGGGAATTCCCAGGTTGCTGGAGGTTGTGTGTCGAAAGAACTCATTGTGCTCTCTAGGAATCTAAGGAAGTAGCCTTGCCGTATTTGGGCTGCATGGGCTATGACTAAATATGGGTATGATTCTTATGCCTTCATAAGGACATGATTTATCATAACCACATAAGGGCATGAATCAGGAATATTTAATTAAGGTCCTAGATACATTCACAACAGAGGGAGGGGAACAGGATAGCGCTGGAGGAAAGGAATATGCTACTTACCAGTATGCATCTGTTCTTGGCATGTAGGGCCGCTAACATTCATATCTTGTGCATAGATCGCCACCTAGTGTTGGGTGAATGTTAGCGGCCCTACATGCCAAGAACAGATGCATACTGGTAAGTAGCATATTCTTCTCGAGGCATGTGGGCCGCTAAATTCATATCTTGTGCATAGAATGAATAGCAGTTTTTCCCTAAGCGGTGGTTGCCTCAGCCAGCTGCAGCAGCCTGAAAGAGGGACTTTAGAACAGCCTGTCCTACAGCAGCTTGCTGCTTGGAATGCACATCAACACAGTAGTGTTTGGTGAATGTATGTAGGTTATTCAATGTGGCTGCTCTACATATGTCCTCTAATGGAATGTTACCCAGGAAAGCCATGGATGCCCCTAGCTTGCGTGTGGAACGCGCTCTTGGGGGGGGACTGTTAGTGTGCGTTTAGCCTTCTGATAACAAATCTGAATACACTTAACAATCCATCTGGCTATACCTGATTTGGAAATGGGTTTGCCCTTGTGCTGTGGTGAAAAAGCAACAAAGTTGTTTAGTCTTCCTGAAATCCCTCGTCCTGTCTATATAGTACAGGAGAGCCCGTTTGACGTCTAATGTGTGCAGTGATCTTTCTGCTACTGAGTCTGGATTAGGGAAGAAAACCGGCAGTTCAATAGTTTGATTAATGTGGAACTGAGAAACTACCTTGGGCATGAATTTAGGGCTAGTGCGTAGCACCACCCTATTTGCGTGAACCGGTATAAAAGGTTCTTGAATGGTTAGGGCTTGCAGCTCGCTAACCAGTCTCAGCGACGTGATCGCTACTAAGAAGGCAACCTTCCAAGTTAGGAACTGTATCTCACAGGAGTGGAGCGGTTCAAAAGGAGGTCCCATCAGTCTGGTCAAAACTAGATGAAGATTCCAGACTGGAGAAGGAGGCCTTCTAGGTGGAATGACTCACTTGAGTCCCTCCATAAAAGCCTTTATGGCTGGCACTCGGAACAGCGAAAGGTGTTGCCTGTTCTGCAAGTAAGCCGCTATTGCCGCCAAATGAATACGTATAGAACTGTATGCCAGATTGCATCTGTATGAATGCAACAGGTAACAAATAATGTTCTGTGTTGGTGCATCCAGCGGGTTTATGTCATGGTTGGAACAGTAAATGACAAAACGTTTCCATTTGGCAGCATAGCATGCTCTAGTGGTAGGCCGTCTTGCCTCCTTGATGTCCATACAATCAGGAGGCAGATTCAGATACCCAAATTCTATGACTTCAGGAGCCATATCGCAAGGTTTAACTGTTGCAGATCTGGGTGCTGAACTTCACTATGGCTCTGGGTGAGAAGACTGGGTGTAAGACGCAGTCTTTGATGAGGCAACACGGTAAGTTCTAGGAACATGGTGTACCATGCTTGCCTCGCCCACGTTGGAGCAACCAGGATGAGAGTCATCGAGTGCTGGCTGAGTTTCCGTGCCACCAGAGGTATGATCGGGGCCGGCGGAAAAGCGTACGCAAATCTGCCTGACCAGTTCATCCATATCGCATTGCCCTGAGACCGCGGGTCTGGGAACCTTGCAGCGAAGTTTGGGCATTTTGCGTTCTCGCTTGTGGCGAACAGGTCGATGTCTGGATGTCCCCACTGCCGGAAGTACGGTTGCAGCACCGAGGGATGAATCTCCCACTCGTGCACCTGATGGCTGTGCCTGCTCAGCAGATCCGCCATCTGGTTGTCCTGGCCCGGGAGGTGCTCCGCCATGAGGAAAATGTTCCTCTGAATGGCTCACTTCCACATGCTCTGAGCCAAGTGTGACAACTATGGAGAGTGAGTACCTCCCTGCTTCTGAATGTAATACATGGCCGTCATGTTGACCGTCTGGATCAACACGACCTTGTTGCACAGATGCATCTTGAAAGCCTTCATTGACATGAAGATTGCCATAAATTCCAGCAGATTGATGTGCATCTTCTTCTGTTGATCCGACCATAGTCCCTGAACAGTATAATGAAGGAGATGCGCCCCCCACCCCAGGAGCGATGCGTCCGTTGTGAGCACCATTTGTGGTACAGGCTCCTGGAACGGTCGTCCCTTGCAAAGGTTGCATGGATTCCACCAATGCAGAGAGTTGTACGCACGATCGGTCACCAACACTAGGTCTTTCAATTGACCCTGAGCCTGATTCCACTGTCGTGCTAAACACTCTTGGAGCGGACGCATGTGCAGTCTTGCGTGCGGGACTATGAAGATGCAGGAGACCATCATGCCTATCAACTGCAGAAACACTCGCGCCTGTAGTAAGTGTTGTGGTCTGGATTTGCGAATCAGCAGTTGCATGCTGTCGATTCGCACCGAGTTTGGCTGGGCTGTAGCTGTCACAGTGTCCAACGTCGCTCCCAAGTATTGCTGTACTTGAGCGGGTTGAAGATGCGACTTGGGATAGTTTAGAGAGAATCCAAAACTGTGCAGAAGATGAATCGTGCGGGACACGTGGCTGGCGCACTGCTGGGCCAACTTCGCTTGCACAAGCCAGTCGTCCAGGTAAGGGTAGACATGAATGTGTGGTCTCCGAAGGTGCGCCGCCACTGTCGCCAAGCACTTGAACACTCTGGGAGCAGTGGTCACTCCAAAGGGTAGTACCTTTAACTGGTAATGAGTGTTCTGAATAGTGAACCTGAGGTATTTACTGTGTGCCTGATGTATGGGTATATGGAAATATGCATCCTTCAGATCCAGAGTTGCCAGGAAATCCCCCTGACTGAGCAACAGCAGGACTTGCTGCAGAGTCAGCATGTGGAAATGTTCTGAAAGGATGTATAGGTTTAAGGGTCTCAGATCCAGAATGGGTCTGAGAGACCAGTCTCTTTGGGACCAAGTAGAGAGTACACCCCTGTTCCGTGCTCCTCTAGAGGCACCAGTTCTATGGCCCCTTCTTGCAGCATGCTGGCCACTTCTTGCTGTAATAATGTTAAGTGCTCTGCGGACATAGGATGGTGTCTCGGTGGTAGGTTGAGTGGATGACAGTTCTAAACAATACCCGTACTGGATAAGTTGCCTCACCCACCTGTCTGTGGTAATGCCCTCCCAGACTGGCAGGAACTGCTGGAGTCGTCCCCCGACCGGTGTTACATAGTCCGGGGGCAGTGACAAGACGTCACTGTTTGGTATTGCTGAGGACCTGGTGTTATTATTTCCATGTCCTCTGCCTTTGGTGCTGTTACCACGGTATCCACCTCTATTGTTTTTGTATTGTGTTTGCGGAGATGTTAGCCCCCTACTACCTGAGCAACGAAAAGAACCCCCTCTGAACTGTTGAGACTGTAAGGCCCCCATAGACTTAGCCGTCTCGGTGTCCTTCTTGATTTTCTCAAGAATTGTGTCCACGTCAGGCCCAAACAAGAAATCTGGGTTAACGGGGTGATTGAGCAAACTAGTTTGTATTTCTGGCTTAAACCCTGAAATTCGTAACCAAGCCTGCCTCCGTAGCATTACACTAGTGTTAATGGTCCTGGCTGCAGTGTCTGCTGAATCTAGGGCACACTTGATAGAGGCGTTTGATATCAGTTTCCCTTCCTGAATCAACATTTCCGCCCCCTCTCTATATGCATCAGGCAAGTGTTGTAACAATTGCTCTAGGGTATCATAGTGAGCCCTATTGTATCTAGCCAGTAGAGCTTGTGTATTGGCTATTCTCCAAATATTCGCTGCCTGCGCAGCAACCCACTTCCCAGAGGCTTCTAATACTTTGGATTCTTTGTCTGGGGGGGAGCATCACCACTCGTTTGTGAGTTCGCCTTCTTCCGGGCATTGGAGACCACCAAAGAGTCCAATGGCAATTGATCCCTGATATACGTAGGGTCCACAGTAGCATGCCTGTATTTCTTTTCAATACGTGGGTTCACCACCCTTGCTCTGGTTGTGTCCTTGAAAATGTCATTGACGTGTTTAAGGACACCCTTCAGCATCGGCAGCGTCTTCACTGATCTGTCCGACGTAGAGAAGGTATCAAACAGAAAGTCCTCGTCTGCATGCATGACCACATCATGGTTCAACGCTGCCCTTTCAAGTAGAGCGTTGAACGCCGCAGTATCCTCTGCGGGGGCTGTCTTTACTTGGTAAGACTGGGTGTCCGTTGTGCCTTGATCGTCGAGCACATCCTGCGAGTCATCCTGATTAGATTCATCAGGATAGTTGATTCGCTAGTCATTCTGGTCATCACCCCCACCATCCTCAGTGCGTGTGGGGGAATGAGTAAAGGCTCGTCCATAAGGCCTTATGGACTCGAAAAGAACTGGCGAGGAAGCAGAGTCTCTTTTCCTTTGGAGTGGAATTTGATAGGATTCCATTGGCTTTTCCGGCAAGATCTTCCGTTTGAAAAGGGTGAGTCTTCCGGTTGCAGAGTCAATGTACAACTTCTTTGAGCTTTCAGAAGAAGGTGGAGTGGAACCGACGCCTTCAGAAGTGGCTGTCGGTCACTTAAGTTTCGACATCATTGTACCAGGTTCGGTGCCCTGTGCCGGCTTAGACGTTTTAGGTCTCGCAGTCGGAGGCAGTCCAAAAACTATAGGTGGAGGCCCCGATGGCTGTTTGACTTTTTTCACGGCCATCGCCAAATTCGAGCCAGGTGTCGCGCTGGTATTCCCAAAATGGCCGCGGCTTGATGAGTCCCGTTCCAACGCTGCCATTTTGTGCTCGTCTTCGAGAACCTTCACCAGCATTAACTTGTATGCTTCCGGACTGAGGGGCGGCTGCGACTCAAGTCAGTCTTCAGTGTCCACGCCCCCGAGGGCAGCCTTAGATGACGTTGCTCCGTCTCTTTGGGCCTTTGACACTTTCTTGGATGTACCGATCTTCGGGTTGGCACCCTTTTGTGACCCCGAAGGGGCAATGACACTTCAAGCCTTCTTAGAATCCGATGGAACAAGGCTTTGCGAAACAAATACTGGTTTGACCAGTTTCAGTTTCGATTTGTCTTTAGTCAGTTTCGTTTTCGAAGGCGTACCCACCGAAGGCTCTGAATTATTCTTAGCCGGGACAGGTTGCGGGGCTGTAGAATGAGTATAAAGATCTTGGCTAAGGCCTTCGGGCGATGCTT
This sequence comes from Lissotriton vulgaris, assembly GCF_964263255.1. Lineage (NCBI taxonomy): Eukaryota > Metazoa > Chordata > Amphibia > Caudata > Salamandridae > Lissotriton > Lissotriton vulgaris. Next base: position 1,357,731,752 of record NC_141694.1, read on the forward strand.
CGACCTGACCCTTTGACAAGACAGTGTCACTTTCGATCCCCGAATGTTTTGTCGGGTCTTGCTCATTGCTGGAGCCGCCCTCTGCGGCTCCAATGGCCATACCGTCGTCTCTTACCTCGACGGCTTAATCGTCTTAGACGTTCTCATCGTCTACCTCTTCTCCGTAGTAAGATTCTTGATAGAAGGCCGGGTCGGAGAAGTGCTCCAGTTCCTCCTCTTCGACGCCCTAGTAGTCCCCAGCCTCGAAGATATCCTCCACATCCGACGCTGTCCGCGCCGGTAGTCTCGCCTCACGTCGAAGAGCGAGCGCCTCTTCCGACCTGAATTTCGAACAGGCCAAGCAACTCTCCTCATCGTGGTCTGGAGACAATCTGTTGCACACAGGGTGCACGTCTGAGAGAGGGTACTTCGCGTTACAGACTGGGCAACGTTTAAACGGGGCATGGAATTCCATCGTCGATGTCAATCTTCGATCGGGCCTAAAAGCTGGGAGCACACGTACCGACGCTAAAAGAGGCCTTTTGACTTGAAAAAAACAAGTTTTTTCTATAGGTTCCGGACGAGAGTCACGGAACACATCCGAACCCAATGGCGGAAAAAAACAATCTAAGGATGGAGAGGATGCCCATGCGCACTGTAGTCCAGGGGAGGAGCCACCTATCTCGTGATACTTTAAAGACTCTTCCAGGACAACAAGGTGCAATCATCCAGACCCAACACTAGGCGGCGATCTATGCACAAGATATGAATTTAGCGGCCCACATGCCTCGAACTGTCTTTGTCAGGGGGTTTAAGGCGAAGTGGGAGGGGGAGGGATGAGGGATGAGGTGGGGGGGGGGGTGGTTTACTGTTGAAAATCACCTGGTGGCAGCTGGAACCACCACTACTCGCTTACATGATTGTACGAGTGAGAACTAGGAGATATACATGTACGGCTAACTGTATCTGGGGACAACATGGCAGACGTGACGCGACAGATTAGGACACTGACCCTCATATCCTGGAATGTGAGAGGCCTACAAGACCTGCAAAAATTAGGAAAGTCTTGGCTTACCTAGATAGGCACAAGATTGACATTGCATGCATTCAGTAAACACACATTGCACCCCAGAGATAATGCAGAGTTGGATATCAGTGGCACAGTTTAGGGTAGCATCTTCATACTCAAACTATGCTCAGGGAGTGCTAATACGGATAAACGCAACACTCCATTTACCCTTCTTAACAATCACGGATGAACAGGGGTGAAATATAATACTTAAGGGAAATTTCGGAGGTACAGACCGTACACTTATCACGACATACGGACCTAACACAGACGATCCACTTTTCTTTGAAGAGGTTTGGTCCAAGCACCAAGATACGCAGCCAACAGCAGTAATATGGGGTGGAGACTTCAACACATGCCTAGATCCACTACTGGATAGAGCCTCAGGGGCGGACAGACATGGAAGACGGGCGGCCCGAGTCATAGTAGAATGAATGCACGACTGGGACATGATAGACGTATGGTGACAGACACTAGGGTAAGAGGGAAGGTACATGCACATCACTGACTCACAAAACATGGTCGAGACTAGATTACTGGCTAACCACGAGGGACGTAAGCACTTGGACTACGGAAGTAGAACACATGCCAAAGACACTGTCAGACCATTCCCCTTTACGATTAGTGCTGGAGATACCCACTCACACCCTGAGACAGTTCACATGGAGACTCAGACCAGAAGTACTGAAAGACCAGGTATTCTGGGGGAACAAACAAGCCATAGGACTTTTTTTTAACATAATATAGGACCGGTGGAGAGTCATAGGACAATATGGGAGGCTTTTAAAGTCACCATAAGAGGTCACTGCATAAGCAAACATGCCGGAATTCTCAGAGATAGACAACTGTCAATGGTGGAACATGACAGCCAGACTTTAGAAGCAGACTATGCCAACACCCAGCAGGACTCCATTCTGGTGGACATAAGGAGAAAAATGGACACATCATGAATATGCCGACAGAAATAAAATATCTATCCAAATGGTATAAAGCTAGAGCATATGGGGAGGGAGGTCGACCAGGAAGGGTGCGGTCGCAAAAAAACAAACCAAAAAACAATGCAGAGTGCCTCCCTAATTACACAAAAAGATGCGACATGAGCAGGTATACGATACCCCTTCTATTCTGGAACAATTCTGCACAAACTATTTTGAGCTGTATACCACGAAAAAAACACATTCGCAATCAGAAATTCATCAATATCTAGACAACATCTGTTTAGCTTGGCTGTCAGACACTCACAGGGAATTCCTAGGACATATCACGGAAGAGGAGTTTAAAGAGGCGGTCAATTCACTACCCAACAACAAAGCCCCGGGAATAGATGGGTTGCCGGGGGAATTTTATAATGAGTACAAAGACCTGCTAATTCCACAGCTAGCACTTCTATTCGGGGAGGCTTATGAGAGAGCCCTCCCACCAACGCTACGTGAGGCGCTGCTGATGGCACTTCCAAAACCTGGCAAATACCCCAATCATTGTGAATCATATCGCCCCTTATCCCTTATTAATATAGATGTCAAAATATTGGCAAAAATAGCAAACAGGATACAACCACAGTTGAAGCTTTTTGTGCTCCCAGATCAGGCGGGCTTTATACCCACGAGATCCACAACCCAAAATATAAGAACTATATTTACGATGTACCACAGCCTAAACCCCGAGCTGCCAGCAGCAGCCGCGCTACTGGATGCGGCAAAAGACTTCGATTCAGTGGAGTGGGACTTTATACTAAATAGGATGGGGTTCCCACCTGCTTTCCTGAAGTGGATTGCATTGCTATATGACGAACCTAGGGCAAGAGTACGAATTAACGCCCACACCTCACAACCACTCAGAATACGCTGTGGCACGAGGCAGGGATGCCCTCTGTCACCTATCTTATTTGCTCTCATGCTAGAACCACTGGCCTGTAAAATTAGACAAAACCACCCAGAACCTGTGCTTCAATTTAGCGTCCACCCGGTGAGCATATCTCTCTACGCGGACGACATGGTCCTGTACACTAGATATCCGGATAAAAATCTAAACACTAATCAGGGAATATATAAAATTTGAGAAATATTCAGGCCTCAGCATAAACTGGGACAAATCAGTTGTGATCCCTCTGACAGCTGGGACCTCAGCTGCACATAGACGATCCACTGAAGTAGAGTACAGATCCGGTAAAATACCTGGGAGTATGGGTACATTGTGACCCAGAGACGGTGATAAGAGCAAACTACGGAGTGGCAGTGAGTATACTGGAGGACCACATTGAAAAATTGATCGATTGCATTGCTCTACTAAAAATGGTAGTATTGCCCTGACTTCTGTACCTCTTTTGGAATGTTCCTATTTATCTTCCACAGGCTCTCTTTGCCAAACTACGAACATTGCTACAAAAACTTACATGGGCTGGGAAACAGCCCAGGGTGAGTTGGAAAGTCCTAACCAAGCCATATCATCAAGGGGGATTTGTGGCCCCAGACCTGCAACTGTACTATTACTGTGCACAAGCACACCATGCACACTACTGGACACAACGCACAAGTTACTACTTGTGTAACAATATATCTGTAAGAGACATTAGTTAGTGATAGATTCCTTACCTTAGAATATCCCCAGGCGTCAGACTGGATCCGGAAAATTTTGCGTAGCAGTACCCTTGCGCGTCGGTAGGCGTCATCTGCGGCTCCGCGTCAGTCGTCGGCGTCGTGGGCGCCGTGATGTCAGAGTACTTAGACGCCACCTCCGCGTGCCAACGTCAGTTCTTAGCCACAGCTTTTCTGCGCCAGAAGCGCAGAGCCATGACAAAAACCGACACTGGTGCCAAGAAACTAGGGCCCTGAAAGGGGATGACCTTAACCCTAGATATCGGTTCGCAGAACGGGGAGGATGGGTGGGTCGGTAAGGAATCTATCACTAACTAATGTCTCTTACAGATATATCGTTACACAAGTAGTAACTTTTGCATCTGAAAGAGACACGTTAGTGATAGATTCCTTACCTTAGAATAGATACCCCAGCAATACCATCCCCGTGGTGGTGGGTCTGCGAACCAATATTCACACCAGAAAGTCCTGAAGAACGGAACGGCCGAAGTAGCCATCCCTCCGGACTTGACTGTCCAGGCAGTAGTGCCTCGCAAACGTGTGCAACGAAGCCCACGTAGCAGCCTGGCAAATGTCCTGCAAGGGCACACCTCGGCCCAAGGCAGTTGTTGTGGCCGTGGCTCGAGTGGAATGAGCCCGCAGCCCAACAGGTGGTTCCTTCTTAGCCAAGGAGTAACACGCCTGGATGCACATGATAATCCATCGAGAAATGGTCCTCTTGTGCATCGCTTTCCCATTCTTAGCGCCCGCGTACCCAACAAAGAGTTGATCATCCACCCGGAACTGGCGTGTGCGATCCAGATAGAACGAGAGCGCACGTTTTGGGTCCAGACGGTGGAGCCTCTCCTCCTCTCGAGGGGTGCGGAGGCGGAAAGAAGGTGGGCAATGTGATGGACTGCCCAATGTGGAAGGCCGTGACCATCTTTGGCAAGAAGGAGGGCCTAGTCCTCAAAACAACCTTGTCCGGATGGACTGAAAGGAAAGGAGGCTTACAAGAGAGGGCCTGGAGCTCACTCACTCTCCTGGCAGAGGTGAAGGCTACCAGGAAGGCAGTCTTCAAAGAAAGAAGGCGAAGTGGACAGTTATGAAGTGGCTCAAAGGGAGCGCACATCAGAAAAGTCAGAACCAGGTTCAAGTCCCACTGAGGCATCACGAAAGGAACAGGAGGAAAGGTATGAGTGATGCCTTTCAGAAATCTGTTTACTATAGGGGACTTGAACAAAGAAGGTTGGTCAGGCAGCCTCAGAAAGGCTGAAAGAGCCGAAAGATAGCCCTTGATAGTGCGCAGAGCCCTGCTGGGCAAGAGAAAGAAGGAAGAGAAGAATCTCAGAGAGAGGGGCATTGAGAGGATCCACAGCCTTTGCTTTGCACCATGCCACAAATCTGTTCCACCTGCAGGCGTATACCGTTTTTGTGGAGGGACGCCTGGCTGCCAGAATGATGTTGCAAACTTCAGGAGGCAAGTCAAATGGCCTCAACTGTCGCCGCTCAATCTCCATGCATGGAGGTGGGGACTGGACAGGTTCGGGTGGAGGACCGTCCCCTGCTGCTGCGACAGAAGGTCCTCCTGAAGAGGCAGACGAACCGGGGGATCGACTGACATACTGAGTAGCTCGGGATACCAGTACCTTTGTGCCCAGTCCAGAGCCACAAGAAGGACTTGTGCTCGGTCGCGCTTGATCTTCTTCAGCACTCTGGGCAGAAGAGGTATAGGCGGAAAGGCGTACAACAGACCGCAGCTCCACTCGCGACGAAAAGCGTCTCCGAGCGAGTGCCGCCTTGGAAATTCCAACGCGCAGAACTGATGACATTGCGCGTTCTCTTCGGTGGCGAATAGATCTAACCAAGGCTCTCCCCATCGCAGAAAGAGGCCTTGCGCCACGTCCGAGTTCAGACGCCATTCGTGATCCATCGAGCACCGACGGCGGAGTTCGTCCGCCCTGGCGTTCAGGGAACCTGCCAGGTGTTGAACCACCAGAGTCACGCCCTGATGTTCCAGCCATTGCCAGAGGCGCAGAGTCTCCTGGCATAGGGTCCACGACCCCACACCGCCCTGTTTGTTGCAGTACCACATGGCGGTGGTGTTGTCCGTGAACACCTGCACTGCACTCCCTCGGACAGACGGGAGGAATGCTTTCAGTGCCAGACTAATCGCCCGCAGCTTTAACAGATTGATATGGAGCCGGGACTCCGCCGGAGACCAGAGTCCTCTGATCTCCGCCTCGCCCAAGTGGCCTCCCCAGCCCTGGAGGGACGCGTCCGTCACAACTACGTGCTCCGGTTGGGGAAGGGAGAGGGATCTGCCGCTGACCCAATAGCGGTCCGTGAGCCACCACTGCAGCTGTCTCGCAGTGCCCTCCGAGATCAGGACATGGTCGGAAAGGTTGCCCCGGTGCTGGGCCCACTGAAACTTCAGGTCCCACTGCAGAGCCCGCATCCGCCACCGTGCGAGATGCACCAGAAGGATGCAGGAGGCCATCAGCCCCAGAAGCCGCAGCGTCAGCCTGACCGAAACCCAGGATAACGGCCTGAAGATCGGAATCAGGGCCTGAATCTCCCGGACTCGCTGTTCGGGCGGGTAAACCCGAAACTGCGCCGAGTCGAGAACCGCTCCGATGAAAAGGAGCTTCTGAGAGGGGCACAGGTGTGACTTTGGCACATTGATGGAAAATCCCAGCCTGTGCAGGAGATCCGCCGCAGTCTGGAGGTGGTTGACGACTGCCTGGGGCGAGCCCGCCTTCAACAACCAATCGTCTAGGTAGGGGAAGACTGAAACCCCTAACCTGCGCAGGTGAGCTGCGACCACCGCCATCACCTTCGTGAACACCCGTGGGGCGCTGGTAAGGCCGAAGGGGAGCACGGTAAACTGAAAGTGCTCGAGGCCTACCGTGAACTGCAGGTAACGCCGGTGGGCCGGCAGGACGGGGATGTGGAAATACGCATCCTGCAAGTCCAACGCTACCATCCAGTCTCCTGGGTCTAGGGCAGCCAAGACCTGAGCCAGTGTCAGCATTTTGAACTTCTCCTTCCGGAGGAAGCCGTTGACGTTCCTCAGATCCAAGATAGGGCGTAGGCCCCCTTTGCCCTTCTTGGGTACCAGGAAGTAGTGGGAGTAGCAACCACAACCTACTTCTGGCCCAGGAACGAGCTCGATGGCCCCCTTGGCCAAGAGGGCCGAAACTTCCTCCTGCAGGAGCCGCAAATGATCCCCTGATACGCGGTGGTGTTGCGGTGGCATGGCTTGAGGGGTCGTCTCGAAGGGGAGGGAGTAGCCCCTTCGGACGATTTGCAGCACCCACCTGTCCGAAGTGACTGTGCGCCAGTGAGAGTGGTGATGTCGAACCCTGCCCCCCACTGGCGTCAACTGGGCCGAAAAGCACGGACTAGGAGGGTTTAGAGGCGGATGCTGCAGGGGCAGGTGTGGACTGGTTCCGCTTGCCTCCCCGACCGCCTCCACGGCAGTTTCCACGGCCGCCGCCGCGCTGGACGACAGTTTGCGGCGAGTGGATGGCGGCACGCGTGGGGACGCCCCTTCCTTGGCCACGAAAGGAGCGAAAGGCACCCACTTGCTGGCGTGGGGCCGAGAGGCCCAAGGACTTGGCCGTAGCCCTGGAGTCCTTAAAGCGCTCAAGTGCGTGGTCTGCCTTGTCGCCAAAGAGGCGACGGCCATCGAACGGCATGTCCATGAGGGTATTCTGGACATCAGCCGAGAAGTTGGCGGACCTGAGCCAGGCGTGGCGTCGAATGGCCACCGTCGTAGCCATCGCTCTGCCCAGCGAGTCAGTTGTATCCAGTCCGCACCTGATCGAGTACTTTGCTGCGTCCCGGCCCTCCACTAGGGCTTGGCCGAGTTTGGCCCGTACCTCCAACGGACACTCTGGCAGCAATTCCGCCACTGTTTCCCATATAGAATGGGTGTAACGGCCCAAGAGGCATGCGGTGTTGGAAGACCGCAGTCCTAAGCTAAGGGACGAGAAAACCTTTTTGCCAAAGGCCTCGTACCTCTTGGATTCCCGGTCAGGGGGAGCCGTCGGAAAGGCGGTCTGGGAGTTAGAGGCCTGGATAACCAGACTCTCGGGGGTGGGGTGGGTGGACAGGAAATATGGGTCGCCCGGAGCCGGGCGGTGGCGTCTGGCCACGTTCCTATCTACAGGCGAACCTGTAGCGGGCCTGGACCAAGTGCCCAAAAGAACGTCCGACAAGGCCTCATTAAACGGCAGCATAGGCTCCATGGAGCATGACTGCGGCTTAAGGACCTCAGTGAGGAGGTTAGTCCTCACGGCCGCGACGGGGAGCTCAAGGTCCAACGCCTTAGCAGCCCTCATCAACACCACACTATATGTCGCGCCCTCCTCCGAAGCCACGGAAGGAGGAGAGACGAATCCAGGGTCTGGAGAGGTGTCCAGGCCACTGGCCTCCCCAAGGTCTCCTGTCCAGTCCATGTTAGACTGACATTCCCTTGTCAGAGGGTCCTCAGACCCCTCCCAATCCTCCTCTTCCCCCATCTCCTGAGACTCAGGGTCGTAAGTGAATGAGGATGGGTCATAGGGATGGAACTCCCCAACAGGCGTTGAGATCGGCGCCGACAGGCTCCGTCCCGACGCCGGAACCCATAGAGAGGAGGCAGTGGGGCCTCGGCCGACGCCGGAGGGGGCACCACACGGACTGACCCCGGGGGGGTCGTAAGGTCCACCGGGGACGATCCAACGCCCGACGAGGGCCGAACGGTACCCTGCGGCGTCGGGCCCGAAGGCACCGACGACCCCGGGACCGCAGAACCCTGCGGCGCCGAGCCCAAGGGCAGCGGCGGCGGGATCGTGGAGCCCTGCGGCACCGGCGATGAAGACGCCGGCGGCGCCGAGGCCGAAGCACCCGACGGCGTCTGGGTCGCAGCCCCCGACCCACTAGGGCCCCCTGACGGGTTCGCTGGACCCGAAGGCGCCGCGGAACCCGTCGGAGAAGAAAGGGACCTCATGGCCATGAGGAAGCGCTCATTCTCCTCCGGCGTCACGTTCAGCCCAGGGACCGGGGGGTATGGGGCCGAACGCGGCGCCCGCGACTCACGAGGAGCCGCGTGGGCGGTGTCACCCGAACCCCCGGCCGCATCGTGGGAGCGTCGGGGGGAGTCGGAAGAGCGATGATGTCTCTTCGACTTCTTATGCTTCTTACCTGACGACTTGGACCCGGAGGAGTGGCGCCGACTCCCGGAGCGGTGACGGCTCCGCCCCCGCGACCGGTCCCTCAACCTCCCGTGGGACCGGGACCTCATACGGCGCGGGGCCGACTGGCGGATCTCGAGTCGCCTGCGGGACCGCTCCCGCCTGGCCTTCCTCGAGAGGGCCCGACAGTCGGAACAGGCCTCGTCGTCCTGGTCGACGCCCAAACACGTCAGGCACAGGCGGTGCGGATCCGTAATCGACATGAGGCGTTCGCACTCGTCGCAGTGCTTGAAGCCGGGCATCCCTAACGGCACCGCGGAGTCGTGAAGACTTCGAAATAGATCAAAAGATCCAAAAAGTTAGTCAAAAAATGACTAGGGAACTGCTTTTTCCAGATCTGCGCTGGCTGGCGCGGAAAAAAGAAGAAGAACTGACGTCAGCACGCGGAGGCGGCGTCTAAGTACTCCGACGACATCACGGCGCCCACGACGCCGACGGACGCGGAGCCGCAGACGACGCCTACCGACGCGCAAGGGTACTGCTACGCAAAATTTTCCGGATCCAGTCTGACGCCTGGGGATATTCTAAGGTAAGGAATCTATCACCAACGTGTCTCTTTCAGATACCACTCACACATCCCTCATTTAGCTGTGCAAACAGATAGTGTCCACCCGAAAATACAGACGCAATATATATCGGACCCAGTAGAGACCTATCCCAATCACATAATACACCCCGTAAAGTGCACATCGCGAGCATGGCACACGCTAGCACGGCGAGCGCACAAACTACCAATTTATGCACCGGCGCTACCATTGGTGCATCACCCCAAACTGTCGGTCACACAAGAACAGAACATGAGGGGGATTCTTAGGGAGATGGGACTTAAAACACTAGGAGCACTGTATCCGCACAACACATTCATCACCTACCAGAACCCGTCCTTAAGAGCACATCAAGCATCGCTAAATAAGTTTGCCTACTACAGACTAAGGGCCGCAATAAGATTTATATGACGATTTCCCGACTGAGCCAATCCCACTGCAAGCACTACAGATACTACTTGCTGCACCGACTAGGGCGGCATTAGTAACAAAATTGTACACTGAGTCACAAAATGAGCAACATACAGACACAAACAGGGCATTGGCATGGTGGGAGATGGCACTCTGGTCCTCTATTTCTGAAGAGGAATGGAACTACAGCTGTACACAACTGCACCTACTCAGGCCAAATTGTAATTTATGCATAATACACTTTAGATTCATACATCAGACATATTACACACCAGATAAACTATATAGGTATGGGTTCTGGACAGATGAGATGTAAAAGATGCGCCGAGCCCTAAAGATGATTTCATCCATACAGCATGGGCATGCCCGGCCTTGGAGGCACACTGGCAGGAGGTGGTGGAAGCCTTAGCTCAAATGTTGACAGTCTATCCCGAACACACCAATGACATGTCTGCTGGATGCTTATAAACGTAAATTGCCTAGACGACGCAAATTACTGGCAGTGGCGCTCCTGCTGGCAAAAAGACGCATTGTCATCAAATGGGGCAGTAAAAGCCGGCCTCGGTTCAAGGAATGGTTATCCGAAATGGCATACTGTAAAGATACACTAGGAACCTATGAAGAAGAACTTCCACAGGCCGAGAGGCCAAGAGACTTGGCAGCCCCTCAGGGAATACTTGCAGCAACGATCAGAGACACCACTAAGGGAAAGTGGGGAGGAAACAGGCGGTGTTGGACCAGCTACGTCAGCAGTGAATCAGATTATAGATTGTGAGAATGTATAAATGACATGATACTATAAAGCCGAAATACATGCAAGCTACAAGAGAATCGGGGTCCGTTTAATGCAATATTGTCTTTATGTTAGATACGTCGTTATGTTAACACTATGTTGAAGACTCAAACAATGTGCTGCATAAGGAAAAAACTTTGAAAAGTATTGAAATGATGTATATATGAACCAATGATGGTTTATTTGCTACCAGGTGAACCAAAAAAACAAAAAAAACGCATTTTGATCAAAGTCTTTAGTATGAAACCGGTTGCCAAAGAGAATCCTAGAAAGTATATATATGTATGAAGATAATAGAACATTTTTGTCAAATACATTTGTTTAAAAGTCACATCCCCAATATATTCTTAAATGAGACCTCTACAAACACTGGGTACCTTTAGAATCCCCAAGATAAGGGGGGGGGGGGAATCAATATAGCAGATTGAAGAAAAAGAATTAAGTTTCAAGAGTGAATGACCCAAAACAAGGGCTTATCACAGGGAGTAGCGGGCTTAGCAGCCATGAGTTTGTAGATGGCTAAGGAGTGAAATATGCTTCCTCTTGAATAAGGTCCTGTGTGGTATAAGGTTATTTGCTCTCCAACCTTGCTTTTCAATGATCACCTGCAAGAGAGAGTGTGAGTGTGTGTGGTGGAGGGGAAATGTGCCACAAATCCCCACCCGGACCACAGGGAATACTAGAAATCAGGATACCAATGAAAGAGCGAATGTTGGAGAATGAATATGCTACTTACCAGTATGCATCTGTTCTTGGCATGTAGGGCTGCTAACATTCATATCTTAGCATTAGATCGCCACCTAGTGTTGGGTCCGGATGATCGCACATTGTTGTCCTGGAAGAGTCTTCGAAGTATCCTGAGATGGGTGGCTCCTCCCCTGGACTACAGTGCGCATGGGCATCGGCTCTATCCCCAGATTGTTTTTCGCCATTGTGGCAGAGGATGGAGTGAAAAGTGTAAAGGATGCCCATGCTAATGATTGAATACAATAGTATATCTGCAGCTGCGACAGGCACCGGGGAGGAGGGTGGGCGATATGAATGTTAGCAGCCCTACATGCCAAGAACAGATGCATACTGGTAAGTAGCATATTCAGTTCGAGGCATGTGGGCTGCTAAATTCATATCTTAGCATAGAATACATAGCAGTCCCTCCATCAGCGGCGGTTGCCCGTGCCAGCTGCAGAAACCTGAAAAAGTGTCTTGAGAACAGCCTGTCCTACAGCCGCTTGCTGTTTGGAATGTACATCAACACAGTAGTGTTTTGTAAAGGTATGTGGTGTAATCCACGTGGCTGCTCTGCAAATGTCCTCTAAAGGAATGTTTCCTAGGAAAGCCATGGATGCCCCCAATTTGCGTGTGGAGTGCGCCCTTGGGGGTATTGTTAAAGTGCGCTTTGCTTTTTGATAACCGATTTGAATGCACTTAACAATCCATCTGGCTATTCCTGCTTTGGAAATCGGGTTGCCTTTGTGTTGTGGTGAGAAGGCAACAAAAAGTTGTTTTGTTTTCCTAAAGTGTTGTGTCCTGTCTATGTAGTACATCAACGCCCTCCGTACGTCTAACGTATGGAGCATTCTTTCCGCCACTGTTTGTGGGTTCTGGAAGAATGCCGGCAAGTCGATAGTTTGGTTGAGATGAAAATGTGACACCACCTTTGGAAGGAATTTGGGGTTAGTACGTAGCACTACCCTATTTGGATGAATCTGAATGAATGGCTCTTGTATTGTGAGCGCTTGTAGCTCACTAACACGCCTCAGTGACGTAATAGCAATTAGGAAAGCTACTTTCCACGTCAGGAATTGCAGTTCACACGAGTGCAGTGGCTCAAATGGCGGTCCCATCAGTCTGGTGAGGACCACATTGAGGTTCCACACCGGAGCTGGCGGTGTTCTTGGGGGAATGACTCGTTTCAGACCTTCAAGAAACGCTTTAATGGCAGGCACCCTGAAGACTGAGAGGTGCTGCCTATTTTGAAGGTAAGCTGCGATGGCGGATAGATGTATCCGAATAGAAGTGAACGCTAGCTTGCACTTATAAAGGTGTAACAGATAGCAAATGATGTTAGGGATAGATGCATCTAGCGGGTTTATGTCATTGTCTGCACAGTAAATGACAAAACGTTTCCATTTTGCGGCATAGCATGCCCTGGTTGACGGCTTCCTCGCCTCCTTGATGATGTTCATGCATTCAGGAGGTAGGTTGAGGTATCCAAACTCTAAGACTTCAGGAGCCAGATCGCTAGGTTGAGCTGTTGCGGATCTGGATGCTGAATTTCTCCATGGTTCGGCGTCAGAAGTCTGGGCGTGAGGCGCAGTCTTTGATGCGGCACCACTGAGAGTTCGAGGAACGTGGTGTACCAGGCTTGGCGCGCCCACGTTGGAGCAACTAGGATGAGTGTCATCGAGTGTTGCCTTAGTTCTCGCCACCAGTGGTATCAGAGGTGTCGGGGGAAAAGCGTAAGCAAATTTGCCTGACCAGTTCATCCATATCGCATTGCCCTGCGATTGGGGGTGTGGGAACCTGGCGGCGAAGCTTTGGCATTTTGCGTTCTCCCTTGTGGCGAACAGGTCTATGTCTGGACGACCCCACCTTTGGAAGTACGGCAGGAGTACCGATGGATGTATCTCCCACTCGTGCATTTGATGACTGTATCTGCTGAGCAGATCCGCCATCTGATTGTCCTTCCCTGGGAGGTGTTCTGCCATGAGGAAGATGTTCCTCTGAATGGCCCACTTCCACATGCTCTGAGCCAGGTGAGACAGCTGTGGTGAGTGGGTGCCTCCCTGCTTCTGGATGTAGTACATCGCGGTCATGTTGTCCGTCCGGACTAACACCACCTTGTTGCACAGATGTACAATGAAGGACTTGAGTGCCATGAAGATCGCCATCAGTTCTAGATAGTTGATGTGCATCTTCTGCTGCTGCGTCGTCCATAGTCCCTGCACCGTGTAAGTGAGCAGACGAGCTCCCCATCCCTGGAGAGATGCGTCCGTTGTCAGGATGACCTGTGGCACTGGCTCCTGGAACAGTCGGCCCTTGCAAAGGTTGTGTGGAGTCCACCAATGCAGAGAGTTGTATGCCCGACTGGTAACCAACACTAGGTCTGTTAATTGTCCCTGAGCCTGTGTCCACTGATTTGCTAAGCACTCCTGGAGCGGGCGCATATGCAACCGTGCGTGAGGGACTATGAAGATGCAGGAGGCCATCATGCCTATCAACTGCATGAACACTCTTGCTGGAAGTGAGTGTCCCGGTCTGAACTTCTGGATTAAAGACTGTATGCCGTCTATCCTGACCTGGTTTGGTTGCGCCTTGGCCGTCAGGGTATTGATTGTCGCACCCAGAAACTGCCGGACATGTGCCGGCTGAAGGTGTGACTTTGGGTAATTCAACGAGAAACCCAGGTTGTGAAGGAGGTGAATGGTAGTCGACATGTCCGCGGCGCACTGCCGTTCCGACCTGGCTTGAACGAGCCAGTCGTCGAGGTAGGGGTAGACATGGATGTTCTGCCTCCTGAGGTGCGCTGCTACTGTCGCCAGACACTTGGTAAACACCCTTGGGGCAGTTGTGACTCCGAAGGGTAGGACTTTGAACTGATAATGCGTGCCCTGGATAGTGAACCTGAGGTACTTTCTGTGGGACGGATGTAGCGGAATGTGGAAATAAGCATCCTTGAGATCTAAGGTTGCTAAGAAGTCTCCTTTGTTTAACATAGGAAGGATCTGTTGCAGTGTAAGCATGTGGAAATGCTCTGACAGTATGTACAGATTGAGGGGACGGAGATCCAGAATTGGTCTGAGAGATCCGTCCTTCTTTGGAATGAGGAAGTACAGGGAATAAACCCCTGTTCCTTCCTCCCCCACTGGCACGAGCTCTATTGCCCCTTTTTGCAGCATCACCAACACTTCCTGCTGCAATAAGTGCAAGTGCTCTGCGGACATAGGTCTTTGCCTTGGTGGAATGTTGGGTGGAGTGGACTTTAACTCTAGACAATAACCGTACTGGATAAGCTGTCGCACCCACCTGTCTGTGGTGATGTTGATCCAGACTGGCAGGAACTGCTGTATTCTCCCCCCGACAGGTGTTAAATGGTCGGGGGGCAGTGACAGAGAGTCACTGGTTGCTTGGGGCAGAGGAGCGTGAATTGTTGCCTCCTTTGCCACGTCCTTTGTTGCTGTTTCCCCTGTAGCCCCTCTTGTTTTGTTTGGGGTACGAGGACTGTGCTCCACCTCTAGGGAACTGTGATTGTTGACCCAACTGTCCTCTGGTGACTCCACGGGCACCTGAGCGACGAAAATTATTGCCACGAAACTGCTGTGATTGTAGGGCCCCCATAGATTTAGCAGTTTCAGTGTCCTTTTTAATTTTTTCCAGGGTGGTGTCAACATCTGGACCAAACAGTCTATCCGGATTGACTGGTTGATTAAGTATGGTTGTTTGAATGTCAGGTTTGAACCCCGATATGCGGAGCCAAGCCTGTCTTCTGAGCATGACACTGGTGTTAATGGCCCTAGCGGCTGTGTCCGCGACATCAAGTGCACACTTTATGGCCGCGTTGGAGATCAATTGTCCTTCTTGTATAATCATTTTGGTGCCCTCTTGAAACTGCGGAGGCAGGTGTTCCACAATCTGCTCTAGTGTGTCGTAATGTGATCTATCATAACGTGCCAGTAGTGCCTGTGTATTTGCAATACGCCAGAAATTGGCAGCCTGTGCAGCCACTCTTGCCTCCTGCCTCTAGCACTTTGGACTCCTTATCCGGGGGAGGAGCTTCACCCGTTGTTTGGGAGTTGGCCCTCTTGCGTGCGTTTGCTACCACCAGGGAGTCAAGCGGCAACTGTCCTCGAATGTATGCAGGGTCTGCAGGCGCTGGTCTGTACTTCTTTTCAATACGTGGGTTGACCACCCTCGCCCTGGTAGGCTCTTTAAAGATGTCCGCAGCATGCTTGAGGACCCCTTTGAGCATAGGCAGGGTCTTTACGGTTCTTTCCGAAACTGAAAAGGTGTCGAATAGAAAGTCTTCCTCAACTGGGTCAGCATGCATGTCCACATCATGATTAGCAGCTGCCCTCTCAATGAGTGCATGAAAACCTGCAGAATCCTCTGTAGGGGATGCACGTGTACTGAAAGTCTGTGGGTCTTGTCCCACATCTTGGGTGCCTTGGTCCCCCATGACATAATAAGAATCTGGCTGTGCATCAGGTTCATTTACTGGGAACGTGTATTGTTCATCTTCACCATAGCCCTCACTGTCCGAGTGGCCTGGAGACGGTGTTGGGCTCCTTCCCAGAGGAGGCTGGATAGGTTCCATGAGGCCTGAGGCGTCCTGTGGAAACTTCTTCTTCTTTAGGGGGATGACATAGGATTCCACCGGCTGCGAAGTTATCTTCCTCTTGTAAAGGGTTAACTTCCCCGTGTCCGCGTCTATGAAACACTCCGAATCCTCTTCTGGGTCGAGCACTTGACCCGAAGATGCCCCTGCCGTAGAAGATTCCGACTTCTTTGGCGTCGATTTTGATGAGAAGGCCTTCGGCGCCACTTTTGGCGGTAGAAGGAAGAGGAGTTTACTTGCGGGCTTGACCGGGACGTCTGCCGCCTTCTGCGTCGATGGCGTTGGCGTCGACGAAGAGAAAGCCTTCTCCTTAATTCTTTGCAGTGAAGCAGCCACGAGAGATGCGTCGGTGGCCGATGTCTTTGGCACCGACGAGGTGGCCTTGCCTTCGGATGCGACGCTCCGTTGGTCTTTTGGAGGGATGGACGGCGCCGACCCAGAGTCCTTGGAGCGATGCGCAGATGCCCCCGTTGGAGCCGGGGCGGTGTCTGTTGCCTTGGCTGGCTTTGCTTGCGCCGGCGCGCTTGTCTTGTGCGTGCCGCCCTTCTTAGAGGATCTCTCCTCCGGCGCCGATTTCGACCCTGCGGAATCGCCGTGTTTCTTCGGCTTCTGCGGACCGGAGGTCGACGGAGTCGATGAGGCCGCCGGTTTATTTGTTTTTGCCGTTGCGACCGCCATCTTAGGGACGATTGAGTCCTTTACTTTCGGTTTCGGTTTCGGTTCGGCCATTTTAGGTGCAGTCGAGACCGTTGCTTTCAGTTTCGGTTTCGAAACCCTCGGCGCAGCAAGTATGTCCGTGGCCGGGCCAGCAGGCGGGGCCGTGGCTTGCGCTGCAGGGTCTTGGGTAAGGCCGACAGGCGATCCCGCGACCCTCTCCAGATGTCCGCCAACTTCGGGGCATAGCTCGTCCCCTGAGCTATCTTCCGCGGCCCCATAAACCATATCGTCGTCCCCTACCTCGTCGACGTATTGAAGGCCTTGACCCACGACTCCGTCGTCGTCATATTCCGGATCAGCCTCTACCTCCGTCTCAGGCGGGGAGATTTGAAGATGATGGCTCTGGTCCTCTTCTTCTTGGTCGTCGAATATGTTCTCTGGATCCGGGGCCGCCTGTTTGGCCACAAGGCGCACCGCGCGCCGAATCGTGAGAGTTTTCTTCGACCTGAAACTTGCACAGGCCCTGCAACTTCCTTCGTCATGGTCTGGCGAAAGGCATTTATTACAGACCGGGTGCACGTCTATATGTGGGTACTTGGACCCACAGAGCGGACAGAGTTTAAACGGGCTCCGCTCCATGTTGGGAACTTAGTGTCGAGTCGCGATGAGAAGGCCTCGATGTCCGAAGAGTAGTAAAAACTCCGCTGATTCCGGCTCCGAGAGACGGAAGAACTCGAGACCGTACGCAAACAATACCGACGTAAAGAACCCAAAGCCTTTTGGCCGTTAAATTAGATGTTTATTCGGTTCCGACGGAGAGACGTTGAGACCGCATCCGAACCCAATGGCGGAAAAAAACAATCTGGGGATGGAGCCGATGCCCATGCGCACTGTAGTCCAGGGGAGGAGCCACCCATCTCAGGATACTTCGAAGACTCTTCCAGGACAACAATGTGCGATCATCCGGACCCAACACTAGGTGGCGATCTAATGCTAAGATATGAATTTAGCAGCCCACATGCCTCGAACCAGTGATTTATCTTAAACAGAAGGCTTATTTAAGTCGAAACAAATGTGTGTCAATCAATATAAATCAATATTTTCCAACAGCTGGTGGTTGTGGGATTAAAATAGTGCACCATTTGAAAACAACTACATTAGTACAGAACACATTTTATGTTTATTTGCACTTCATCAAGATCCCATCAAATGATGTTAACAATTTGAACGCATTCAAACTGAACACTTGCCCTTAGGTTTTTGACTCCAGCCAGGGGCTTCAGCTTGTCAAAGAAGCTTTGAAAGAAGTCTGATCTTTCCACATAGCGAGGGGCCACACAGAGTGCATCAATATCCGCACCTGCAAGAAAAAAAAGGTAATACGGATAAGGCTGTGTACTCTAAAAGGTAATCTAATAGATATTAACTGGCTAGACTGAATTGTGTACTTCATAAACAACTCCGATGCAATGGCCATAATTAGTTGTCCATTACAGATGATGTACTGGAAGCAATGAGAGTACATGAATTATATACGCACATTAAAAAAAAAAAACACAAACCGCACCATCAAACATACGCAAATTTGCCAGCTTGCGGCCGGCTTCAAGAACTAAGTAACAAACCGGTAGACTTTTACAAAAGAGGCAGTAATGAATAAGCAGGCCAGTTAAACAGTTTAAGGAAGCAAGTCATGGCCCAAAACAGCAAGCTAATTCTTCTTGCACCACTGACTAATTATCCCTGGATGCTTAAAAAATGCATTATAAATGTACATAACACAAAACAGATATTAATAGATAAGAGATCCCCACATTTTTAGATAAGTTTAAGTGGGTACTTGGTGATAAATATTTACCAATGAAAACACATTGTACAGCAAAACAAGAAAATAATGGAAAATGCAGCACAAGATAAAAACACCTTAACTGCCAGCACAATAAATTAAGCTTTATTATTATAGGTTGTCTTCTCATGCTAATCTCCTGGGTTAACTCAGCTTGGCTACATAAAGTTCCTGAATTTATGCAACCAACACAAAAGCGTGACACATATGTACGATGTAACATGGTTTCAGGATAATGAAGGCTATATGGAGCTTGCTACCGAATCTGGGTAAACACCCTTGTTTTTATACCTGTGGCAGATTGAGTATGATGGAGCAATAACAATCCCTTATCCTGTGTGTAGCTTTAGGAGAACGCAAGTAAAATGTTCAACTGGGAGTCCACATGAGAGCATTTTGTAATTGCATCTGTACATACAGGAGATCAGAATATATACTGCTTTCATGTAAATGGACGTTTGCATATTGAGAAAAGTCAGTGAGGGTGTCTCATCTGAACAATCAATCTATCAGTGAACGTGTAAAGCGTGCTACTTACCCAGGAGGGTCTCAAGGCACTGAAGGGGGGTGCTGCTACTGCTCGAAGAGCCAAGTCTTGAGGAGCCTTCTGAAGGTGAGCAGGTCTTGGGTCCGTCGTAGATGGGTGGGGAGGGGGTTCCAGGTCTTGGAGGCGAGGAAAGAAAAAGATCTGCCACCGGAGGTTGTTCATTGGATGCGCGGTACGGTGTCAAGGGAGAGGTTGGCGGATCGAAGCTGGCGGGTGGGGGTGTAGAAGTTGAGTCAGTTGTTCAGGTAGGCTGGTCCGGTGGTGGAGAGTTGTGTGTGTGGGTGAGGAGTTTGAATGTGATCCTCTTGTTGACGGGGAGCCAGTGCAGGTCTGAGGTGGGAGGCGATGTGGCTGCGGCAGGGAACGTTGAGGATCAGTCGGGCTGAATGAGTTGTAGTCGTCGCCGGTGTTTGGCCGGGATTCCTGCGTAGAGTGCGTTGCCGTAGTCCAGCCTGCTTCTGACGAGGGCTTGGGTCACTGTTTTTCTGGTTTCGATTGGGATCCACTTGTATACCCTGTGAAGCATGCAGAGGGTGTTGTAGCAGGAAGAGGAGATGGCGTAGACCTGTTTCGACATAGAGAGGGAGAAGTTGAGGACGAACCCTAGGTTGCGTGCGTGGTCTGAGAGTTGGAGCTGCTCCTAGTGTGGTCAGCCACCATGAGTTGTCCCATGCAGAGGGGGTGGGACCTAGGATGAAGACCTCCGTCTTGTCAGAGTCCAGTTTCAGGCGGCTGCTCCTCATCCACTCGGCGACGGCCTTCATTCCCTCGTGGAGGTTGGTTTTGGAGGTGTGTGGGTCTTTGGTGATCGAGAGGATGAGCTGGTTGTAGTCAATGTAGGAGATGATTATGTTCAGGTCGTGCTGGCGGGCCACTTGTGCGAGGGGGGCCATGTAGACGTTGAACAACGTCGGGCTGAGGGAGGAGCCCTGGGGTACGCCGCAGATGTTGGTGGCTTCAGAGCAGAAGGGTGTGAGGCGGACTCTGGGTGCTGCCGGAGAGGTAGGACGTTGTCTAGTCGAGGGCCTTCTTCTGGATACTGGCTTCTTTGAGGCGTGTTCTTAGCGTGCGGTGGCAGACTGTCAAAGGCAGCTAACCGGTCCAGGAGGATGAGGGCTGACGTTTCGCCGTTGTCTAGTTGGCGCCTGATGTAGTCTGTGGCGGCGATGAGGGCAGTCTCGTTGCTGTGGTTGCATCTGAATCCGGACTGGGATGGGTCTAGGATGAGGTCCTCGAGGTGGCGGGTCAGCTGCATGTTGGCGATTTTCTTGATGACTCGGGGGAAGGGGAGCAGGGAGATGAGCCGAAGTTCTTGAAGTCTTTGGGGTCCGCATTGGGCTTCTTGAGGAGGGCTTTTATTTCGGTGCTTCTAGCTTTCCGGAAATGTTGCTGTGTCGAAGGAGATGATGATCTTCCGCAGTTGGGGAGGGTTTGTTGCGTCTGCTTTGTTGAACACGTGGTGTGGGCAGGGGTCTGACTGAGATCCTGAGTGGATGGAGTTCATGACCTTGCATGTCTCTCAATCGCGGATGTGGGACCAGGAGGTCAGCTGGTTGGTGCAGGTGGCGTTCGGGGTGTGGTTTGTTGTGGTCGGGCGGATGAGTTGAAGCGATCGTGGATGTCCGCGATCTAGCGATGGAAGAAGGTGGCCAGTGTGTCGCAGAGATCTTGCGAGGGCGGGATGTCAGTGTTGGCGCTGGGGTTGGAGAGTTCCTTCACTAGGTTGAAAAGTTCTTTGCTGTTGTGTTCGTTGTCCAGTCGGGGTTTGAAGGACGATCTCTTGGCTGTTCTGATGAGGTGGTGTCTGCGAATGGCGTCCTTGTGGGCTGTGTGGCTGTCTGGTGTGCGGTCGTGGAGCCATTTCTTCTCCAGCTTCCTGCATGTTCGTTTGGGCTCTGGAGTTCTTCGGAGAACCAGGTGGCTTTCTTGCTGGGGGATTGGCGGCAGGTTTCTTGGTCAGGGTGAGGATGTTGGCGCAGTCGTTGATACATTGTCTGAAATTATGGGCGGCGGCGTCTGTCAGTGGGGTCGGTGGGTGGGTTCTGGGTGAGGATGGAGGTCAGCTGGTCCTAGGTGACATTGCTCCAGCAGCGGCGTGGCAGCTGTTGGGTGCGGTGGTGCATGGCTTGTTTCGTGAAGGTGAAGTGAATGCATCGGTGGTCCATCCAGTGGAGTTCGGTGGTGTGGTTTAAGGGGATGTGGGTGCCTGTGGAGAAGACTGGGTCGAGCGTGTGGCCGGTGGCATGGGTGGGTTCGGTGACTAGTTGTCGGAGGCAGAGGTTGGCGAAGTTGGCGATCAGGGCGGTGGAGTTGGCATCATTTGAGGTGGAAGTTCAGGTCCCCGAGGAGGATGTAGTCCATGGAGGAGTGCGTGGGTGCTGGCGAGGTCAACGACTGAGTCGCTGAAAAGGGCCTGGAGTGTCTGTAGACTAGTGTTCCTCTGAGAGTGGTCTGTGTGGATCCGGAAGTGCAGGTGTTCGGCGGTGTTGAGGGTGTCATCAGCGAGGGTGTGGACCTGGAGGGTGGACTTGTGGACGATGGCTATTCCTCCTCCCATCCTGTTGGTGCTGTCTCTGCGGGTGATCTTTTAGCCGTCCATGATGGCTATGGCGATATCAGGTGCTGAGGAGTCGTTCCACCAGGCCTCAGTCAGGAAGGCAACATCTGGGGCAGTGTTGTCGAGCAGGTCCCAGAGCTCGACGGCATGTTTGCGTACGGAGCGGGTGCTGAGAAGAATATAGCGGAGGTGGGTGGGTCCAGTCCTTGGGGGTTTGGTGGTTCTGTCGCATGGGAAGTTGCGGGTGTGGCAGGAGAAGGGTCCGTGTGTGCGTTTCGGGGCGGCCTGGAAGCAGCGGAGGTATCGGCCGGTGTTAAGTGCGCGGAGGGTGTTCGTAACGCAGACCGGCAGTGAGGAGAACACGTGGTCCAGGGGTTCTGGCGCTGGGCGCGGTCCAGGCGCAGACTGATTGTACTTTCAGATCACTTTATATTGGTATGTAGGCCGAGAACAAAGCGTTCATACCATGCCCCCGTTTATTGGTTTGTAGCGTAACGTGGTGGGAGGTATGTTCAATTGCCATATGTGGCACAGTAAAATTACCCAACTGCTGTTTGCCTTGGTTTTCGAATTCCCCCCCTCTCGACGTTTGCCAGTGTGATAAGTTTCCTGTCTGGCTAAGAAAAGAAGTCAGGAGGAAAGGTTCTTGTGCTGCAGCAAGATAAGGCATCTAGCACTTAACCATTGGAGTGCCTCAAAGAGCTTGAAAAACTGGCAAGGAAGAAAGAATCGACTAATCAGCCAGCATGGTCTACCACAAAGTCAGCTGCTATATACACTTATGGCTAGTACAGAACACTACCTGCAAATAACTGAAGTGACTAATATGTACAATAAAAATTTGGCAATTGAAAATACATTTAACAGCGGTTGGTTAATAAGAAAAACAACTGGGAAGATGCATATTTTTCGGCTTCAATAATGTAATCATTTTATATTCAGAAAGCATGTGAACATGTGATGTTTGTCACACTGTCCAACTGTTATTCAACTAACGGTCCAAAACAGAATGAAAACAAATAAAGGAGCTTCTTATTAACTATAGAGTAGCATAAATACCTTTTGTGTGTACTCCAAGCCTGTAGGAACCAAATGTAAAAATCTTTCCACCAACATTCGCCACAACCGAAGGGGGGAGGTTCTGAAAAACAGATTGCTTTTAGTTAGACCGTATAAACTGCAGAAGATTACCACAGTGAATTAGGGCTGACTTCATGTTACTAATCAAAATTTGAACGATCAAAGATACCAAATTTGAATTAAAATTGCAAAACTTCCTCAGCTACTTAATACCTTGCAGAATCAAATTTATCCCTTCGAGGTCCTGATGCAATGCAGGAATACTACTGTTCCTTTTTATGGGCTGACCATATTCCATTGGAGGGTGCAATCAATGTATGGCTGACAAACACCTATACGATTGGGCATACCACATTAATGTAGTCAATGATGGGCTATTCAGACAGAAAGATTACCATGCAACATGGTTGGAGCCTCCAACGTTAGAACTTACTACATTATATGAAAGCTCTTTATGCCCTCGTGGCACTAGGCACACTGGAGCGGGGAAGAGCCAGGCTTCCTCATCATGTCCAAGGGGACTCTTCGATTCAGTGAAAGGTCACAACGAAGGGGCCTGGGCATATCTCAGGTAGAAGATGGGGCTGATAAGAGAAGCAAAGAGTAGGGCTGGGGCCCTGGGCCAACCTTTTGATGCACATATCACGGTGGCTGATTTCCAGGTGTGAACTCTAGTCACTCCCATGGACTGTTGTGGGGGCTATCAGCCTTGGTTTCGAAGAGGAACAGAGAGCAGAGGAGTGGGTACTTCAAAAGAAGCAGAGCCCCAACATGAATCAAACCCTGAATCACATTTGTTATTCTAAATATAGACTATACAAAGGGCAGACTGTGACCCCAAAACTAATCTGCCAAGCAGCCAGAGAGGCTGTGATGATGGAATGCTCTGCACAACTTCTGCCTGACCAGGACTGAGGGAAAAGGCCTGGAAGTGTTTCAACTGTTTGAGGGAACATTACTCGGGGAAATCTAAGAATACCTGCCCTGGAGCACAAGTCTGCCTGCCAAGACCAGTGTGCACGGTGAGGAAGAGGAAAGTGTTTGAGTCAGCAGGCGCACACCCTCTGTTTCGACCTCCGTGTGGGGTGACGTACAAGTTCGTAAACGGTCCGTACAAGTTCACCACCCCGTACCATCCACAAGGGAATGGCCTGGTCGAGCGGTTCAACTGCACCCTCCAGGGGATGATCATGGGTCTTGAGGAACCCCTGAGACGCAAGTGGGACGTCCTCCTCCCCTGCCTCCTGTTCGCATACGGCGAAGTCCCCCAGAAGTCCCTGGGGTTCAGCCCTTTTGAGCTGCTCTACGTGCACCCCGTCCGAGGACCCCTCAGCCTGGTCAAGGAAGGGTGGGAGACTACGTCCTTAGAGCCACCACCCGATGTGTTTCGATACATTCTAGCTCTTCAGAATAGCTCGGAAGTTCGTGAACTGGCCGAGGCAAACCTCGAAGCCAGTCAAGAAGAAATGAAAAGGTGGTATGACCAGAATGCCACTCTGGTCGAGTACCAACCCGGACAGCAGGTCTGGGTGATGTCCTGCAAGGCACAGTGTTCCACAGGGGCCAAGTGGACGGGTCCCTTCAAGGTGGTGGAGCGGAAGAGTCAGGTTACCTACCTTGTGGATGTCCAGTCCCCGTGAAACCCCTTGCGGGTTCTCCATGTGAACCGCCTGAAACCCCACTTCGTGTGGTCCGAGTTGAGTTTACTCCTCGCCACCGACGACGGAGCGGAAGAAGAGACGGATCCACTCCCCGATCTCTTGTGCGTAAAGGAAAAAGATGGCTCTGTAGAGGGAGTGAGACTCGCCCCCTCCCTCACCCCCGAGCAGCGCGAAGACTGTCGCCAGTTGTTGGGGTAGTTTCCTGACCTATTCTCTCTCGTCCCCGGAGTCACCAGCTGGTGTGTCCACGATGTGGACAACGGGGACAGCCCTTCGGTACGGCACAGGGCCTACCGCGTTCCAGACAAGAGTCAGAGCATGCATCAAGACTGAAGTCTCCAAGATGCTAGCCCTGGGAGTGGTCGAAGCCTCTGACAGCCCATGGGCCAGCCCAGTGGTTCTGGTTCTGAAGGCGGCCGCACCCCGGCGCTGTTCCCGAGCTGAGGTTCTGCGTAGACTACCGTGGGCTCAACGCAGTCACCCGAACCGACGCTCACCCTATTCCCTGAGCAGACGAGCTCATTGACCGCCTAGGGTCTGCTCGATACCTCAGTACCTTCGATCTGACCAGTGGCTACTGGCAGATTGCCCTGACCGAAGGGGCCTGGGAGAGGTCCGCCTTTTCCACCACCATTTCCTGGTGATGCCCTTCGGCATGAAAAATGCCCCCGCCACCTTCCAGAGACTGGTGAACCAGGTACTGGCAGGATTGGAAGAATTCAGCGCCGCGTATCTGGACGATATTGCGGTGTTCAGCTCCCACTGGCCTGAACATCTCCATCTCTGGGAGGTCTTGTTAGCCCTGCAGAGGGCCGGTCTCACTATTAAGGCCAGTAAGTGTCAAATCGGACAAGGGTCCGTGGTCTACCTGGGGCACCAGGTCGGCAGCGGCCTCGTGGCACCTCTCAACCCAAGATCAATGCGATCGTGGCCTGGGAAGCCCCCTCCACCCAAATGGAGGTGCGAGCCTTCCTCGGGCTCACGGGGTACAACCGCAGGTTCATAAAGGGATACGGTAGCATCGTAGTGCCCCTCACAGAATTGACCTCTAAAAACCAGCCGAAGAAGGTTAACTAGACCCCCCCCTGCCAAGAAGCGTTTGAAGCCCTGAAGCAGGCCATGTGCACTGCCCCTGTGTTGCAGGCCCCCCGACTACTCCAAAGAGTTTGTGGTCCAAACGGATGCCTCCGAGCATGGCCCAGTTGAAAGAGAAAGGCCTGGACCAGCCAGTGGCCTTCATTAGCCGGAGGTTACTCCCTCGAGAGCAAAGGTGGAGCACCATCGAGTGGGAGGCCTTTGCGGTGGTTTGGGCTCTAAAGAAGCTGAGGCCTTACCTGTTCGGTACTCACTTCAGAGTCCAAACCGACCACCGACCCTCCGGTGGCTAATGCAAATGAGAGGGGAGAATCCCAAATTGCTGCGATGGTCCATCTCCCTCCAAGGGATGGACTTCACTGTGGAGCACCTGCCAGGTGTTGACCACGCCAACGCTGACGGCCTGTCCCGCTTCTCTCGCCTCAGTGAAGAGAACCCCCAAGGGGATGGGTAGTTCTCTCCGCCTTTCAGCTGGGGGGGGGACGCGTGTTGGACCCGGCCTCGTGGGGTGGTCCCCCCCCCCCCCCCCCTCGCGAATCAGCTCCCCGTCAGCCCAGCTCTGTACATAGGGACTCCCTAGCTGCCCTACCCATGTCCGACCCAATGCCCATTGTCCGTATCGGCCTGTCCCCGGCCATCCTTCCAACCCGCACGCCCCAGAACCGCAAGCGCCCATAGGCCCATCGGCAGCCATTTTCCCTTCCCAAGATCCCCCGATGCCGTGGGCCTAGCATGACCCCAGCCCCAGAGCAATGTAGGCTCCAGACGCGCCAGCCCCCATTGGGAGGGTGAGGGCTACCCTAGTGAGAAAAGGCGAGGAGTTTTGATGGCACCTCCGGCCTCCACAGAGACCGGTTTCGATCACACCTCTGATCTCTCCCCGGAGGGCCAGTTTCGATGTCACCTCTGGCCTCCCCGAGGGCTGGCTCCAGACCTGCTGGGCGTCTGGGAATTCCCGGACGCATCCTCAAAGGGATCAAAGAACCAACCGCCGGACCTCACCCACGGCTCGCCCCACAGCCTCTGACCCCCACCTGCCAGGGTCCGGACATCAAAGGGTCACTGAACTATATCAAGGGTCGCCCCTGAACTAGCGGACAGTTGTATCTTGGACGAGGAAGCCCTGCTGATCTGATCGCGGCTGACAACCTCGTGAACTCTTGAGCCCTGCTGACGCTGACGCAGCTCATTCTTGGAACTGAACCATCGGAGCCCTGCTGACCTCGTCGCGGCTCGAGCTTGAATCTTGAAGACATCTACGGAACCCTCTGAGCCCTGCCGACGTGGTCGCGGCTCCTCCGGAACCTCCTACAGAGCGAGCCCTGCTGACGCTGACGCGGCTCAAGGAACATTCTAGTCCGGCTGGACTATCGAAGTCACCCTCCCGAAGAGACTATCAAGTGAGTAGGATCACCAGTGCGATTACCATCTTCCGTATCCCCCCCGGCTCGAGGATTGAGAGCTGTGCGCAGGGTATGCCACGTGCTGGGTTACGACCCTAAGACTGTCCCGCTACCCCCATCCCTAAAGACTTGAGAATCTCTGCGGTCCCTCGATCATTGTACCCAAGTGTGATATTGCTTTCTTCGTGATTATAACTAAGTTGATAACTTATCCCTCGGTGTTGTGTCTGTTCATAAGTGTGGTGTGGTGTGGTCCTCGTGTGTACGATTCACTACTTCCCCGGCGGAGATCTCATAAGGCTCAGCATTATTGGTGGGAGAGGTAGGTCTCGGAGGAGTCTGGTAGAGATAACCTGGCCTCTGGGACCACCCCTTCTGGGCGTGTGGCTCTGCGTGTGGGCGTGTGGCTCTGCGTGTGGGCGTGTGGCTCTGCGTGTGGGCGTGTGGCTGGGCCTGCGTGTGGTAGGTCTCGGAGGAGTCGGGTAGACACAACCTGGCCTCTGGGATCACCCCTTCTGGGCGTGTGGCTCGGCGTGTGGGCGTGTGGCTCGGCGTGTGGGCGTGTGGCTCGGCGTGTGGGCGTGTGGCTCGGCGTGTGGCTCTGCCTGCGTGTGGCTCCGTGTGTGGCTCTGCCTGCGTGTGGCTCCGTGTGTGTGTGGCTCTGTGTGTGTGGCTCTGTGTGTGTGTGTGGCTCTGTGTGTGTGTGTGTGTGTGTGTGTGTGTGTGTGTGGCTCTGTGTGTGTGTGTGTGTGGCTCTGTGTGTGTGGCTGTCTATAGCTCTGTGTGTGCGTGTGGCTCGGTCTGTGGCTCTGTAGGAAATGGGATCCCCGGCCGGCCAGGGCTTGCGCCAAAGTCAGAGACCACCACTCCCAAGTCAGGGCAAGGGGGTCACACGCCAAGACAACCCCTGCTCATCCTCTAGGTAACGTGGCGCGAGCAGCAAGGCCTATCTCGGAGGCTATGTGTAAAGTATTTGCGCACGCACCCACCAGCAACAACCTCCAGGGCCCCCCACAAAAGGAACTCCACACAAGGTATATATGAAAATAGTCTTTGTATTAAAAGAACACATTAGATAGAAACATACATTTGACAAGGTGCCTGAGGCACGGGCAGAACTTGCAGGGGGCTATGTGCAGGACAGGGCCACGGGGGCCACTGCCAGGAATATGCACTTGGTGGAATTGGCATTAAAACATAGTACTAGTTCTATGAAGCTCCCAGTTGTTATAACACAACAACCAGGAGCTTTATAGAACTAGCAGTAGAACTTACTCTAACCAGAAGCAACATCCATGGGACTTCGGATATTCAGGAGGGAAGTAATGACAAGGTACATAACCCGTCAGAGGCACCTTCAAAGGTGCCACACAAGAACTCTCAGGAAATCACATTAACAGTAACTCACACCTTCAACAGGCCATCTGGCCTCTATGGGACTAGGACGCCCCAAAGTCTCAATGTCAGGACAGGCTGCAGGTAGCCAACAAATGAACCTAAACGTGGCAGCTGCCCACGAAGTGCTGGGCAGCTGTAGGGGATGATGAGAAGGGGGGATAACGGTGGCGCCTCACAGGCTCGACTCCATTAGGTAGAAAGGTGGAGCCTCATTAGGTAGAAAGGTGGTGGCTTGAGAACAACCGGGCCACTCTTGAGCCTCTCGGCGTCACCAGGAAGTCCGAGGCTGGCAGCCAATCACGGCGCAGCCTGGGGCATGACACTGAGGGAATTCCGGGCCGGCAGCCAATCCCAGCGCGGCCCAGGGAAGACACTTCATGAAGGGTCCTGGGTTCTTCCTCTCCACTGTTTCCTTCAGTCGTGGGGGGAGGGTCCCCGGCTTCTACCCAGGCCGTCAGGGCCTTCTGGAATTCTTCTTTAGTGCTCAACCCAGTGGTAGCAATGCAGAAATCTTTACAGAATTGTTTCAATTTTTTATGGGTGTAATCTTCCAGCTTTTCCTTCTGAAATGCGTTTTTTTCGTTGGTTCCGGAGACTCATGGTTGGTCTTGTTCGGGTGGTGTGTCAGTCGCTTTACTGTAAGATTCTAGGCGTAGGCTCTTATCCAGTCGCTTGCCACCAATGTTAGAAGGGGCGGTCCCAGAGGTCAGTTTAAGTCTACCCAGCTCCTCCGTGACCTACCTCTCCCACCAATAATGCCGAGCCTTATGAGAGGTCTCCACTGGGGAAGACCTCAAGTCGTGAATCGTACACACGAGGCCACACCACACTTATGAACAGACAACACCGAGGGATAAGTTAGGAACTTCTTTATAAACACGAAGAAAGCAATATCACACTTATGTACAATGATCAAGGGGTTCCCAGAGAGTCAAGTCTTTTAGGGATGGGGGTAGCGGGACAGTCTTAGGGTCGTGACCCAGCACGTGGCGTACCCTGCACACAGCTCTCAATCCTCGAGCCGGGGGGATACGGTAGATGGCAACCGCACTGGTGATCCTACTCACTTGAGGATAGTCTCTTCGGGAGGGTGACTTCGATAGTCCAGCCGGACTAGAAGGTTCCTTGAGCCGCGACAGTGTCAGCAGGGCTCTCTTTGTAGGAGGTTCAGGGGGAGCCGCGACCACGTCAGCAGGGCTCAGAGAGTTCCGTAGATGTCTTCAAGATTCAAGCTCGGGCCGCGACGAGGTCAGCAGGGCTCCAATGGTTCAGTTCCAAGAACGAGCCGCGACAGCGTCAGCAGGGCTCAAGAGTTCACGAGGTTCAGTCAGCCGCGATCAGATCAGCAGGGCTTCCTTGTCCAAGATACAACTGCCCGCTAGTTCAGGGACGACCCTTGATATAGTTCAGTGACCCTTTGATGTCCGGACCCTGGCAGGTGGGGGTACGAGGCTGTGGTCCGTGGGTGAGGTCCGGCGGTTGGTTCTTTGATCTCTTTGAGGATGCGTCCGGGAATTCCCAGACGCCCAGCAGGTCTGGAGCCAGCACTCGAGGAGGCCAGAGGTGACATCGAAACTGGCCCTCAGGGGGGAGACCAGAGGTGTTAGCGAAACCAGTCTCACAGGGGAGGTTGGAGGTGCAATTGAAACTCCTCGCCTTCTCTCACTAGGGTAGCCCTCACCCTCCCAACGGGGATTGGCGCGTCTGGAGCCTACGCTACGCTGGGGCAGGGGTCAGGTTAGGCCCACGGCATCCGGGATCTCTGGAAGGGAAAATGGCTGGCGATGGGCCTATGGGGCCTTGCGGGTCTAGGGCGTGCGGGCTGGAAGGGTGACTGGGGACAGGCAGATACGGACAATGGGCATTGGGTTGGACATGGGTAGGGCAACTAGGGAGTCCCTATGTACGGAGCTGGGCTGATGAGAGCTGATTCGCGGGGGGGGGGGGAACAACCCAACGAGGCCGGGTCCAACACACCCCCACAGACAGACACAGAGCCACCCCCCCAGCCACAGACAGAGCCACCCCCCCAGCCACAGACAGAGCCACCCCCCCAGCCACAGACAGAGCCACCCCCCCAGCCACAGACAGCCACCCCCCCAGCCACAGACAGAGACACCCCCCCAGCCACAGACAGAGACACCCCCCCAGCCACAGACAGAGCCACATCCCCACAGACAGAGACACCCCCCAGCCAGACAGAGCCACACCCCCACAGACAGAGCCACACCCCCACAGACAGAGCCACACCCCCACAGACAGAGCCACACCCCCACAGACAGAGCCACACCCCCACAGACAGAGCCACACCCCCACAGACAGAGCCACACCCCCACAGACAGAGCCACACCCCCACAGACAGAGCCACACACAGACACAGGCGCCATACAGGATGCATAGCTCCTACCACCACAAATTTACGGTTCAGTATCACTATGGGAGTAGCTGGCTGTGCACATTTCTACAATTTGAGACAGGACGAAGACAATACTTGGGTACTTCGGAAAGCCACCTCCCCCAATAAAATGGTTTGAGGGGCCCCGAGTTCAACTGAGCCCCTTCCTCACAGGCTGTATCTCCGGTACTTGAGGGGCAACCACCACCACCACCACCTCGGACCTAAAAAGACGTGGTGTCGCGGAAGTGATCTTACTACACCTGCAAAACGTATTTATGTAGCGGTGGGATCAGTGGAGACGCTCTACAGATATTTAAGCAGAGGACTCTCGGCAATACTGGAGGGGGGATTTTGGAACAAAGTACTTCACCAAGTATACATAGATCCTGGGGAGAAAACACCTCAGAAGAACTGTCCTCAGCCTTGGGGCAAGGAAACTACCATTGGCGCAGATTGTAAAAGGTGAACGCTGCGCGCTCACTTCCGCTTAGGCGGGTTGTTTGGGACTCTCGCACCACATGGCCTCACTCATTGTTGGCAACACCTCTACCGAGCAGGAGGGAGTGACGAGAGGCCCTTCACATCAGGAAGTGGGTCCTCACATTCACGGATGAATTATACATAGGGTGACGGATGTCCAATTACCAGGAACGCTGTTTTCCTTGGCGACATTAGGCCCTGGAAGCATTTTTGGATCACCTACCTGAATAGCCAGACCTGGCACCAGGTTTAGGTTGCCACCTTCTGTCCTGATGAAGACTCGCAGCTGAGGCCCCAAAGTTCCTGCCTTGCATCAGCCGAGTCGAAACGTCGACGCTGCCCATCTGAAAAAAAACCTGTACCTACAACCCTCTTGTTTTATCATGTAAAAATGCATTAAATGCACACTACAATTTACAGAATACATGTAAATGAAAGTGGTAACGTGGACAGGTTCACAGTCTGGTCATAGTTACCAGTGTTTTTTGGAATATCCTAATGTCTTTATCCTTTTCTTCATGATTTGCACTTACCACTATCCTACTATCCTTTCTTTTTTCACGCGCAACCTATGACTATAGAAAAAGCAACCCTTGATTAGTCTAAATAAATATGATGTTTTGAATATTACTATTACATTGTGGCTCTTTTTCATGTGTGGTTTCTTGACATAGGCTTGCATAAAAAGAGATTACATGCTTAAATTATATTTATTTTGTGGTTGTGTTTAGTTATCAAATAACATTGCTGTATGAACTCTACACGGCACCTACTGTTGAGTATTGAATTTAGTTTATTATAATACATGGTCACGGACCATTTTTTTCATTCCAGTATTGTGCCCAGGTCCGGATTGACCTTCTGGGTTACCCCATTATTATAGAATGGGCATTTCCAAGTCAGCCAGGAACAGCATTTTTACTGAAGAGCAGCTTAAGTAAATACTCAATTGAAACATACTTTCATTTCTAACATATCAGCTCGGTGGGGAATTAAACAGACTGCCCCCTTCAGCCCCACGAGACAAGTCTCAGACTTTTAAATAAAAAAACACAAGAAGGTAACTGCTCGTTGATCTTGGCTCTTACACTCCGAATGCAGACACTCAGCACCCTCAAGATTAGCTTACCTTGGTTTCACTGAGATCTTCAATCCATTCTTTAACCAATTTGTCCAATTTACCCAAAACCACTAGCCTACAAAGAGAAAAGTAAGAATAAAAAACAAGTATTGGATAAGCCAATAGGCTGCGTATTAAACATGCAAATCAAACAGACGTGGGGCTTGCCTGCTCACAGATCTTCAC
Source organism: Lissotriton vulgaris (assembly GCF_964263255.1). Classification (NCBI taxonomy): domain Eukaryota; kingdom Metazoa; phylum Chordata; class Amphibia; order Caudata; family Salamandridae; genus Lissotriton; species Lissotriton vulgaris. The sequence continues at coordinate 1,357,764,125 of NC_141694.1, forward strand.
GGAAGGATAAAAAGCAAAATAGTTTGAAGCTGAAACATTTGCATGCATGGAAAGTGCTTGGCAAAATTAACGAAGACAACACTAAAGGCAGATAAGCAACAAAGCAGCATTTCACAAGGGGACCAATATGAGAAAAAGGTTGGGTAAGCAAAGTAGAATGACAAAAAATAAATGGAAGTTAATGAAGCAGCAGCTATGTTGGTAAAAAAGAAACTTAAGTTCTGGGCAGCGAAGTTAGAGTTACAGAAACAGGGTTCAGAACTTAAGTAATTCTAAATACATTGGTAGTTCGGCTGACAAAAAACGTAAGATTTAATTAGTGGTAAGCAATGTATTTATATACAACTGGAATGTGCAGTTGAGCAAAGTTTAGTAGCGAGGACTGGGAACTAAGGATAAGTAAATAAAAATATTGTGGATGACTTTGTTCTGTCACTTGTATAAGAGATATGGTGCACTGCAAGAATGTCAGATGTTTTGGTTATCCCATTATTTACACAATTAACAATTGAAATACCACGATTTCGTTTAATTTCTATCATAGCTCTTTAGCACTGCTCATCCCAATGCAGGGTGTCAGAGCGCCAGAGCACTTTACATCACACGTCACATTATACACGGACAATAAATCATGCGTTCATTTACAGGTTGTGACACCCAACAGTGACCCACATCTCCCTCATAGCTCAATGTGCTATATTAGGAGTACAATTCACGAACTGCAAGTAACAAAAGAATCTCGGTGTTCCAACGCATTAACCCACTGTAGGAGGATGGCTTAGTATATGGTTCACACTTATTTAAGTGAAGCACTGCACTAATCCAGAAATCCCTTATAATGGTTTTAGTGGTGTTAGACAACCTTCAAAAGCTCTTTAATTGGTAGCTGTGGACAGCCGCCTTCAGACTTAGTCCAGGAGTGTTAAGCAGCTTGTTTGACCAGATATAATCATATAGTGTAGGTTAAACAAAAAAGAACCACACAGTGTAGTTATAAATATAGGTCTAATTATTACACAACACTCACTAACACCTGGAGATATCAACACAAATACACAATACTTAATTGTACACAGGTAAGTAAATACAATACCCAGTGGTATCCAGGGGGAGACCAAACCATGTACCAAGAAAGTGGAATGCGAGCTGCGACCAAAGTTGTGACTAGGAGACTCAGAAGAGCTGGAGAAACAAGGAACTACCCAAGGTAAGTACTCAGGAACCCTACGAAGGCTGTATGCAGAGTGGAAACAGCCGTGTACTCAACAAAAGTCAGTGGAAAGTTGCTGTTGCAGTTTTGAAGGACCCTTCCCAGCAGACCCTGAAGCAACCCCGTGGAATACAGAAGGTTGGAGAATCACTGCACCAGCAGATTCCCCAGGCACCAGGCTACCTACCCCAGGGAAGCCGGATGCAAAGGTGCAAAGTGACATCTGAAACCATGGTAGACAATGGAGGAATTCAGGAAAGATGATGCTGGAGAAAAATGCATGATTCCGGTGGAATCCAAGGGTGGATTTTTAAAGAGCAGAACCTGCAAGCAGAAGGGACAGAATCTATGCCATTCCGAGGTGACCAGGAAGACAGAAGATACAGGAGTGAGGACGGTGACATTTTTGCTGCAGCTGTGAGGACCAGGCGGTGCAGAGGAAGGCCAGGAGCCATTCATGAGCCTGTATCACGTCAGAAGTAGACAACTGGTTGGGTAATGAAGGGGGGGTGGTGGTCGGTGTCTGGCAAAAGTGACAAGCCTTGGCAGCAGCAACAGTCGTGGTAAACAATGAAGGAGCAACGTTGGAACCAGTAAGGTCCAAGGGACTCACCAAATGCTGGAGAGTGAGCAGGCCCGTGCAAGCAGGGAAGTCCACTGAAGCAGGAGACTACTACCCTTGAGGACCCACAGGCCAAAGGCACATGAGTCCCAAGAGGACCTCAAGCACCTCACAAAAGATGAAGGCCCACGGTGCAGAGGATGTGGCGAGGATGCCGATCTTGACAGGAAGAGATTCTGGAGCTTTTTGTAGCCTGAAAATATTTTGAGTGCAGAGCCAACAAGCAACGGCAAGTCGACGCAGTGCACAGGGATTTGGTCTCAGTTTCAGCGAGGGATACTGGCCTCACAATTGCAGAGAGGGCAGGTCAGGCCTGGCCTCGAGGGAGTTGTAGAACCGCCACATGTGTTGCTAAACCTTTTTAAGTTTTAGGATGTCAGGAGCAGCAGATCGGTCAGCTTCATTGCGGTGCCTGCAGATGCAGGAGTGTGACCCCTCTCCAAGGGAGATTACTTTGGATGTCCTGGATGCCCACAGGTCCGTTTAAGATCCTGAAGAAGCACAGACACTGACAACTTACAGAACAGCGAGAGCAGCAACAGGAGTCTTGCTTGATGAAGTCTCGGTTCCAGGCAAAGTCTAGCGAAGTCTGTGTCCAGACGGTCTAAGAGTGACTTTGTTTCAGGCTAGAGTCCTGTCCCATTGCGAATCTGAGGACCTACCCACAGGTAAGCTCTTTTATACCCTAAGAAAGGGGTTAGGACAACCCAGGGGTCCCTCCGAGAGGAGGAGCTAGACACAGGGGAGGACACATTTCCTTTGTCAAGTTTCGCACCACAGCAGGAGCCAAGGGTGACCAGAACTGGTTCTAGAGTATGCAAAGAGGGCACCAAATGTGCCTTTCAAAGCAGCCTGGTGGCACTGGCTAGCACCCCCATCCCAGTACACCAAGTCCTGACTGGGAGGTAATCACACCTCCCTGTGACAGGAACCCGGTTCTACCTTACCCTGCTTGAGCTCAGTTCAGCAGGAGGAAGGCAGAATCATGTCTGGGGTTGGCAGCAGCACTAGTTTACTTGCAGACAGCGGAAGGCTGTTACCAGGACTACTGGGGGTTTCCCAGAGGAGCCCCCAGTGCATGGAAGAACAATAGTTACTTACCTGTAAACAGGTGGTTCTCCAGTATTGGTGCCTTTCATAGATTCACATGCCTGAATCATTCCCCGTCGTCGGAGTGGGAGTCCCACGGTACATAAAAAAGTAATAGTATGCCAAAATATATAGCAAATACCAGTTATATTAAACCAGTAGCCCCAGCTACAGTAGAAAAAACTTCCACATTAGTGACTATCCCTGTCATTTTGTATAGCCCAAACTGCAGCCAATCAGGCGACAGCAGCCACCAGAAGGTTCTCCCCAGAGGCTCAGGCTGTCAGATTTTCTCGCACGGAGAAATAGTAAACCAATGCATCCTAAGAGCCTCTGAAGGGGAGGTGGGCGGGTGCATGTGAATCTATGAAAGACACCAATACTGGAGAACCACCTGTTTACAGGTAAGTAACTATTGTTCTTCTCCAGTATTAGGGGTGTCTTTCATAGATTCACATGCCTGAATCAGAGTAGATAGCAGTAAATATCCTTGCTAGGCAGACGCCATAGTAACCCAGCTTGTAAAACTGTGCACATTATCATGAAATATATAAAATGCATTAACATAGCCCGAAGCATGAAAAAATGCATCTAGTGAATAATGTTCACACTGAAAACGTTATCATAAGCGTCTGACTGCAGGAAAAAAGGAGGTGGGAACAGAGGCTCACCTTAGTTGAAATGATTACATAGAACTGCTTGACACATGTAAACATCGGTCTCACTGGCTGCAACCAACAGTAGTGATTGTTGAAAGCATGCCTGCTACCCTAGGTTGCCGCTCTGCCGATGTGCTGGAGAAGAACTCCAGCAAACAAAGCAGTTGAGGAAGACATTGCCCTGGCAGAGTGCGCTCCAGGGGCTGCTAGCAAAGCTGTTTAACTTGTGCATGGCAAAAAAAAAAAAAAAAAAATCGATCGAAGCAGAGATCCATAATGCAACTGTTCTCCAAGATCCTGTTGGGGTTTAACTAATCGTACCCTAGTTAATAACTAATTGATCGGATCTGCGAAATCAAACTATCCCATGTAAATAGAACATTTGAAACTTCTCGTAATATCAAGTGTATGCAAAACCCATTTGTTGATAGTGGTGGTGGAAAAGATGCCTTTAAATTAACAAACTCATTCCGAAAGAAATTCCGGAGGCACTGTAAGTATGAATTCCGGAGCAACACGAACCACAACAGAGTCATAGTGAACTGTATGAAAGGGCTGAAGAACCGATAAAACCTGAACCTAACTGACTTTAATAGAGGAATGTTAAAGCCAATAAAAAGAAAATGACACCTTTCAAGTAAGTCATCTTAGATCATCACTGAGGATAGGATCAAAGGATAGCACATGAACTGCGCTATTACCACATTGAGATGTCTCGATGGTAATGGACGAATTGGCATAGAAAAAACATTCTGAAAATTCCCTTGAAGGATTGATTTATATTTCTTGAAGAATAAAAAGATGTGGTCCTATCTCGTCGGCATCTGGAACTGCTGCCAATAAAAAAACTATCAGAGTTACATGAGGCAATCCTGAACTTGCCAGCTAAATGAAAAAAAACTGGAAGATCCTTTCTGTTTTAGGATTAAAAGGATGAAGTCCAGCCGAACAATATCAGACACTGCAAAAACATATCCATTTGAGACCATGTCCCTGTTATGGCGAACACCTACTTGCAAACCGCAGGGATTTTTAGATGGGCGAACCAAAGGTACTCAGAGGCCAGGCCGCTGACCTCAAAGATGGCGGTTCCAAGTGATAAACCTGGCCGCCCTAGAAGAAAAATAGATCCGGAGGTGGACACGACCAAATTGGTTCGCACTCCGACTGGAAAAAAGAGAAACTCAGTAAACCAGTTTTGGCGAAGCCCTCAGGGGTAAAGAGGAACCCTCGACACCACTCCATCTTATTCTTCCGCAGAACTTTGAGACCCCTAAGGTATCGGTGGAAAACGGAAGCAGATTGAGATCAGTTGGACGACAAACGCGTTTCCCTATAAATCCTTGTGGGGATACCTCCACCGTCCGAAGAAAAACTCACTCTAGAGTGGAAATTGTCGTCCTGCTGAGAGTGCCTGCCAGACTGTTTCTTGTACCAGGAACATGCAATCGCCAGAAAGTTGTGTGCGTTGTATCGCTCATGCCCATAGATCACAGGCTTCCTGAGGCAACAGAGCTGATCTAGCCCTTTGTGTTTAGTGACATAGGGCATACCAATTGTATTGTCTATGCGCCACAATACAGTTGTCTCCTGGAAATTATTGCGCAACAAAATTGGAGGGCAAAGAAGATGGCCCTTCGCTCAGCAGAATTATGTACCAAGCCCCTTATTTGAGGGCTCCATTTCTCGGAGACCTTTAGCCCCTAAAAGAGTGCTCCCCAATTCCCGAGGGATGAGTCTATGTTGATTGTGCAATTTGAACTTTTTGAAGGAAAAAACACCCTTGTGTACAAATTTCTGTCTTGGATTAACCCAAGAAAAGACCGCTCGCATCGAGGAGTGATTGTAATGAGATCTTCAAATGAATCAGTGACCTGAAACCACTGCTATGTAGTTGCTTTAGCAGCTTTATCCTGCGCAGAAGGAAACCAACAGGATGCAGGTGGAGGTCATGGCCCGTTGAAATTTCGAGAATCTAATGAAATAGACTGTAATGTACGTAAAAGAAACATCAAGTAAGAGCCGCAGGCTTCTCCTTCGTAAGAGACAACATACCCTTGTTGGATTTGCATTGACTGCTGTTCCTAGAAAATTCTGTGTCGTAACTAGGAATAATTGGGACTTGACATGGTATATAGATAAAAACCAGGTATTGAAACAGTGATCCTTCTTAAATAAACTTGTTTCAGAAATGATGAATGCGTATGTATTGCAGACACAGATAGGCTGCCAGGATCTAGATAAGAAACACGTGGAGTGGACCGAGAATCCCAAAAGATAGGCCTGTGATAGAAATGATTAAAACTTAGAGTAAAGAGCAGCCACGTCCCGTGCTGTGGAAGGATTGGCACCTGAATCTTGACACTCTGGAGGTCGAGTGCACTTGTCAAGTTCTCTGCAGTAATATTTGAAAAACCTTCTTGAGGTACAACATTTGAAAAATTTCGCGCAGAGATGATGAAAAATCCGGCGCTACATTTCTGACCAGCTAGTTGATGAGGAACTGAGAGGAAAAAAAAAAACGGAAAAAAACTCCGTATTTGATTCAGAACCACTCCGACGGTCCCTGATGTATCCATAAGTAAATTTGTGAATGACTCGCGCAGATGAGGTGAAAGCGGTCACCATGAAGGCGTAATAGAAAAGAAATTGCCAAATTCTAGAGCATGTCCTTATGACATCACAATTAGAATTCCCAACAGACAAATGGCATCGGTGACCAAATTAAATCCCAGAGAAATTCCACCCTTATTCCACTTGGAATGGACTAAGGATGGGCTCTAAAGTAAGTCGTAGTTTCCTGGAAAAAACGACTTCCTGTATACGAATTAGAGTCGAATAATAAAGTTGTATACCGGATACTGGGTAAAACTTCTAGGAATAAAATGTGAAAACTGTCCTCGGGCACCACGAAAGGGTTGATCCCCGTACTGTAGAGAACCGAAGTCGCGGTATTGTCTGGCCAATATGATGGCCCCGAAGGGACATCTATAAAAAAGGTACGTCCATTATCTCAGTTTGAACTTGTGGGCGAAGAACTAAGGGTTCTTCCAACATTAACGCCACCACACAATACTGCAAAACTTGGAGATGCAATGTGCACTACACAGTGTTTTGTTGATGATCTCCTTCCATCCTTTTTGTTAAAAATTCTAGAAGCGTCAGTTTAGGGGTTTTCATGGATACGCACATTCTGTGCCCCTATGTCAAAAATGTATCTTGTTAAGATAGCTAAAAGACTGCCTGCTAAACTGTGGGTGCAGCTCTTGTAGACAACTTCTTCTCCCAAACAATACGAAGCATTGACCTTCTCTGTCGTGAGAAAATAGACGTAAAGAAGAAGCAGAGCTGCGAGGATGTCTCTTGGTCGCCCGTGCAAAAAATGGGTCTGATTGAAGTTGAGAGACAAGACAAGCGAGTTGAAATGTCTGGCGTTGGAAATATGTGCCTCAGGCTCGAGAGAGCCACCAGCGTCAATCTTAGGCTTAAGCAGAGCTCAAATTCTCTGTCAATCTAAAATGTAAAGAGAAAAAACCTTCCGCCGCTATCCTGGTGACAAGGGCTTGACGAAAGCGTGTCACCGTTCCTTACATGAGGAGGTCAATCCGCGAACATCCGCCGGAGGATAGAATAATAAAGATGCATGCAAGATCTCGTCAAAGGACAGGACATGGCATCCCAAGAAACCGAGGCTAAGACTTAAGCCATTCTAAGAAAATATAGCATCTAGTAAAACGACATCACTCCATCCGGAGGACCTTGCTGAAAGGATGCTACGACTAATAAGTAGGCTACAGGAACACTGTACATAAACCCAAATGGATGAAGCTTCGACGAACCTAATCATGGACTGGGTCCAGCGTCAAAGAGGTCAACCAAAAAACATGACCTTCAGTGTCCACAGAGGAAAACTGTTGCAGCCTTAAACTACTATGTAGGTGACTGCTGACGCCGTCAGTCTACAAACCCTCCGTAGACGTACTTCTTGTCATCAACGAAACTGGTCCTTAACTTGGCCAACGTTCAATAATAAAACTCACCATCACGGAGGATGATTGATAATTAGAGTAATTTGTCGACTTAGAATGTCGTCGACGAGCCTGCTATTGACATAGCTGAACTGTCGTCAATGAGCCAACTGTTTACGGACTTAAAGCTTGCGGGCCAACTGTCGATGTGCCCACTGTTAATGGCCCCAATTGCACTGTTTATAGGTCCACTGTTGACAGCCAAGAGATGCTGGGCCCACTGCCAATGGCCAACTGCCGATGGACCACATGTAAAAAGTGCCACTGTCAGTGGCCCACTGGTATTGAGCCAACCGTCGGCAAAGCTTTCAGTGACTGTCAGCTAAAGAGGCTCTCAAACGTCGACGAGGCTCCTCACCGTCGACGAGGCTCCCCACCGTCGACGAGGCTCCTCACCGTCGACGAGGCTCCTCACCGTCGACGAGGCTCCTCACCGTCGACGAGGCTCCTCACCGTCGACGAGGCTCCTCACCGTCGACGAGGCTCCTCACCGTCGACGAGGCTCCTCACCGTCGACGAGGCTCCTCACCGTCGTCGGACACCCTGCACCATCCACGAGACTCGTCGACTGAGCTCCCTCGTCGTCGACTAGGCCCGTCGTCGACGAAGCTCCCTAGACGTCGACGATACTTTCCGTCGACGATGCCACCCTCACCGTCGACGAGGCTTAGCGTCGACGAGGCAAAACTCGTGTCGACGAGGCTCACCATCGACGAGGCAAAAATGCACTCGAAGATGAGGCTGTATGTTGATGAAGCTCTTTGTCGGTTGCGCAGATCCCTGCAACTTACAACCAGTGCATAAGAGGGCACTGTCAACAGGATCCTGTAGCCCTGTGACACCGTAGAGCACCAGTGACGGCAGATTGACGTCGAGGAATACAAAGAGCGTCTAGTCAACCAGCTGGCATGTTTTCAGAAGAAAAGTGCGCAGAACGAGTCTAAACACCGGAGTAAATCTCGTGGGCGTAGATGTGGGAGGCAGACTCAGTAGGTCAAAGACCCTTTACTTTTGACGCAACCTCAGTTGGTGAAGAAAAGCCAAAAACATCACTGCAACATTAAGGTGGCAATAAATAAAGAAAATCCTCCCACATCAGAAGGGGGGTAGAGCCAAATCACAAGAACATCCCCTTCTCATCCTACCATGTCAGCGACAGGCAGAGAAAATGATCCATATATTCGTGAAGATAACCAGAAACGGTCTCAGCTTTCCACAAGTCACACAGGGTCAACAAATAGACTTCATGAAAGAAGACATCACAAAACTTAACTATGAAGCAAAAAAAATTTTAATATAAATGAAGTAAATTGAGAAACTGAGCAGAGCTCAGGAAGACTCCCTTCACACGACGTGCGGTAAAAAAATCTGACAGCCTGAGCCTCTGGGGAGAACCTTCTGGTGGGTGCTGTCGCCTGATTGGCTGCAGTTTAGGCTCTACAAAATGACAGGGATAGTCACTAATGAGGAAGTTTTTTCTACTGTAGCTGGGGCTACTTTACTTCCTGGTTTAGTATAACTGGTATTTGTTATATATTTTGGCATACTATTACTTTATGTACCGTGGGACTTCCACTCGACGACGGGGAATGATTCAGGCATGTGAATCTATGAAAGACACCCCTAATACTGGAGAATCATACTTACAACACTGATAACTGTTTGGTATCAAACAGGTTGGAATCATAACCCAACACGCCCAGGTTCAGCACAGCCAATATGTAGTTAGCAATCGCGTAATTTCAAATTGCCATTATATGCATCAAAATGAAGGACCGCACTTACAAAGCCTGGAGCATACTCTGGTATTTGTAGGGTGTGTCCTTCACATGCAGTGGCACCCTCACACTTCTAGCCCAGCACCCTGCCTTCAGAACTGAAAGGCCTGCCTTAGGGGTGACTTTAAAGAAAATAATTTATTGTTCGGTTAATACAAAAACTTTACAATTTCCACACAAAAAAGCTTAGCCGCAAAATTCATAATTAAAAACTCAAAGAGCATATCATAAAACATACATTCCTTTGTTAAAATAGAGCAGTAATCAGTAATTAGTGTCAAATACAATGAGTTGGCAAAATCTTTGGTCTTAAAATAGGGCATTAAATAGTCCTCAGACTAATTAAATGTTAAAAATTCCAATAAGCTAGATGCATGTGCAAGGTTTTGGCAGTACATTCAGTGTAGAGGACGAGAAGCATCGGACCTGGGGTAATGGACTAAGGGACTTGGCCGCTTGCTGGTTTCAGATATACAACACTATTCATTCTTGCATAACAGGTTAGTAAAGTCATACTCTTTAGGGGCTAGTTCAGTATGATAGCAATACCAAGGATTGTGCATGAAACATTCTTTGTCTAAACAGTTTTCAAAGACTGTCACAGAAGGTGCCTAAAGGATTGAGAAGAGGATAGGGATCAAGAAAACAATCCATTAGTTAAAAGTCAATATTTGGGTCTCTAGATCAATCGAGCATTGCACAGTTGTCTTTTTAAACAGCGGCAATGGTGTGTTACGGTTGAGTTTTATGCTCCAGCATATGTCTTCAAGATAGAAATTGACCTGCAAGGTGGTTGTTCACTGAGAAGTGGCACTGAGTCTTTTGGTTGCAGTGCTATGGATGGTTTGTCGCTTGATGCCAGAGCCTTTTCCCCTGCTGCTTTCATAAGTCGTACAAAGCGACACAATAACTAAGTCTCCGCCTCTAAGGCATGCCTTCACTGCTTGTTCACAGGATCTTATCCCCTTGCTTAAGGTGTGCTTCAGTAGCAGTCGCCATTCAATTGTAGTTCTCTGAAGATACACAGTAAGTTTAATACACTCTCATAAACTTCCCCACATAACATGCAGCCTGAGCCAGAGATAGTTTCTGGAAGGGGCGGGGGGGGGGGGGGGGGGGGGGGACTTTGTCGAGGCAACAGGAATGGTAGAATGCCCATTCAAAAGTGAAGGTATTTTTTTCATTCTCCTGTTAAATCCCGCGCTTAGATAAGATTGCATAGAGGACTTGGCGTAGTTCTGCACAACGAACCATCCATGGGCCCTTTCTGTGAGAGCTGCCTTATCTTCCACTACGGACAGCCTTTTCACTGTCTTGTTTACAAGTTGTTTAAAGCAATTATGGGTCCCTGAGATCACCCAGAGATCCAGACGGTCTATTGATGCTGTCAAGTAACTCATGGCTGCACATTCCTTCTTTAGGTGTATTTCATTCCATAGATGGGAGTTCAGTGTTCCTAGTTCGGCCATTTGGTCTGGAGCCAGTACTTGACAGGCTCCATTTTAAGCAATTTCTTGGGTCTACAGGCCAAATTCCAGCCTTATTTGGGCTGACGTGACCTAATTGGGTAGATTGAATATCCTTGTCGAACTTGAGACTGTTCTGTCTAGAATAGCTGCGTCTCTTCCCCTCAGGCACTCACTCCCGTAAGTAATTGCTGGAATGAGATTTGCTTGCCAAACCTGTAGCAGTGGGTTGATAATAGGGCCGGCGGTTTTATGGATTTTAGAACTTCCACAATTGAGTTGCCGCTCAAAATTATGTCTTTTGTGTATTAAATGTGCCTTTTTTTGTCTATCATCCCTCCCAAGTACTTCTATTCTTTAACTACTTCTTAGCGGTGACTTAAAGGTTTTAAGTGTAGTGACCTCAGATATAAAGAAAACTTCTGTCGCACAAGGTGCAAGAACCAACTTACACAGGCTGCAATGACAGGCCTTAAGTCCCTGTTTGAGTGGTCTCATGGGTGGCATAAAACATGCTGCAGCCTATGGGAGACCCCTGGCGTACCTAGGCCCTGGGTACCTTAGTTCCATATATTAAGGACTTAAGGGTACACCAGTAGCCAATTGTGGAGAGATCAAAGTACTTCTTACCATGTCAAATTTAGAGAGGAAGCACAGTGGGTAGGGTCCTGATCAGCAGGACCTCAGCCTGACTAGTCAAAAAATAAAATCATACTGACACGAGCAAAAACGTGGGGCAACCATGAAAGCAGATCCTACTTTCCTACACCCACTTACTCATTTACACATCTGTCATCTGCATGTTACATGAATTTCTCCGCAGGAGACATTAACCAGCTGCAACTTGAGGAAAACTTATTAGCTGGAGAGTGTTTAGCCTAGTTCCAGTTTTGAATCAGAGTTATTGGACTATGATTATTATTCCCTGAGATTTAGTGGACACAATGATCTCTGCAGCAGGTGCCTTAACATCATAAAATATTCCAAACTACAAACTTTGCAACCAATTAAGCATAACCGCTTTACTGACACTTTTCACCTTGTTGCCAATTTCTTTGAGGTAGGGTTTAAAAACATGTTTTACGTCCGCGTTGTGTCAATATTTTGGCACAACCTCAACTCAAAATTTCATTTGGTAAATATTGTAATGCGCTCAAATGTTCATGATAAACCAGCTAAACATATGTGAGGTCTTAAGATCTAATTGCCTACTGTGAAGTCTAGGATTGCGAAGCCATTTCCTGTGAGGCCCAGTGGGATGTCAATTGCATACTGACAAACTTGGTTAGCCTCCTCCACCCCCAAACTATTGTTAAATGACTTGTGTCCTGGCAGTGAAGTAAAGTAAAAAAGTGCAGAAGAGTGTGGATTATGAATGGAAAACAAGTTAATGTGCAGCCAACTGGGCTTTATGGCCAAGAAAGATAGGGACGAAAGAAAAGCATATGTGATTACACTGAAAGTTTCCGCCCAAACAAAAATGTGGAATGTGTGGGCAAATACAAAACCAGGAAGGAGAGAATAAAAAAAGTGTAAGTAATGGAAGAGAGCACCGAGCACAGAAGCGAACCATGGAGGAAGTTGTACCCAAAAATTAAAGGCGAAAGTGCAGGTAAAAAAATAAATAAAAATACAAAAAATTTAAAGGGGGAGAGGAGCAAGCATGGAAGGAAACGGTTACAAATAAAAAAACTGTCCTTGATGACTGCGAAAGAAAGTAGCAGCACAAAAACATGAATCAAGAAATACACAACAGGAAAAACGGTTAATGTTTCAGTGAAAAAGTGAAGTGGTGAACAGGAAGAATAAAGAGTATCAAAATATTCAAAATCGTAGCGCTGAAGAAAAAAAAAAAAAACACGTTTTGGCCAGGACTCAAAGGTCCAGGGAGACTTGTGCTCAAAAGAGGAGATGCTAGCCGGAGGAAGGGCCAAACGCAATACAAGCACTATGTAACACTTAACTTTCCTTCAACGTGGGAAACATTCCCCCGCCTTAGTCAATCTGTGATAAGATTTCTAGCGCTCCTCCAGCTAAGAGGAGGTTGGAGGGGAGATGTTGCAAAGGGCCCCCAATTAAGACTAAGTATCTCTTCAATGAAGAGCCCTACAACTGCCCCCTGGGGGCACAAGTCATTACCTCCTAGCCATAGCCAATCTGATCAGTTACCAAGTCACAATTTAAAGTGGGTGAAGTATTTGGTTAAGAACCTGTGAGATTTATTCCATAGTCCTTAATTTGCAAGACACAATGTTAATCAAGTGGACTAAATAGTGGCTAATATGAAGGTACAGGTAGTAAATAAACACAGAATATTCCTCAGTACCAAACAAGCTCTAGTATTTGGCTATATTACACATAATATGCACTGTTCCCACCAGAAACGACCCACGAGAAACGACCTATAAAAACAAACGACCCAAGCTGGTACACAAACCTTAACCACCAACAACTATGAGACCCCCCCCAAAAAAAGGCCCAAACTTTCTAAGCAAGCTCAAACAATGGAAAAGAACTCTTCACCATTGTCAAGGAGTTCCCCAATTCAGCAGCTTCTTCGAACAGAAGATTACCATGATCTACAACACATTTGACTCACAGCATACCGATACAAACTCCCCCAACCAGCCGTACACCTCATTTATCACCGAACAGCAGCTAAGCAACCAGAATTCCCATTCCAATGAAGAAACCACTGCCCTAATGAATACCATCCACTCAGAAGCCCCACCCCCCTCAGACCCAGACCCCTGCCCCATTTCATATACACCCTCGGAAGAGCCATCATCTCTCCGCGGTCACTGCCATCATAAACACCTCCCTAACCACCGCCACCTTTCAGTCCTGCTGGAAAAATGCAGAAGTCAACACCCTAATGAAGAAACCAACAGTGGACCTACAGGCAACTTCAGCAGCTATCTACTCATCTAACTCTGGCCTTTTCCAGCTATAGTCATTGGGTAAGCCATTGATACCAAATTCGCAGACCACCTAGAATTCAAACTCCTAAGCAGTTCTCAATCAGGCTTTCACACCAACCACAGCAAAGACAGACTGCCCTCATTGCGGCCACCGACGACATCAGAAGCATCCTCGACCGAAGAGAAACATCCGCACTCATCTTACTCTACCTCTTCGCAGCTTCAGAAACTATCTCCCACAAGTCACTCATCAGAAAGCTTCATCACATGGGTATTTGCCAACTGGCCCTCATGTAGATATCCTCCTTCCTCAGACAGATCGAACTTAACGAGTTACTCTTCCTCCAAACATCTCAGAACACAAGAAACTCATCTGCGGAGTCCCTCAAAGATAGGCACTTAGCCAAACACTCTTCAACATCTACATAATGCCCCTTGCGGACATCAGAGCCCACGCCATCAACCTAGTATCCTAAGCTGATGACATGCAACTCATCCTATACTACCTTATCGACTCAACTAGCACAGCAAAAGCAAACTTCGCCTACTCCATGAGCAACATCACTGCCTGGATCAAGAACTGCCTCCAGCACACAAACAAAACCAAACTCCATATCAGCAACGAAAAAAAACCTCCTGGGACCCCTCTTGGTTGCCCACTGAATTTGGCACCCCCGACCCCTGTATGCCATGCAATGAACCTTGGGATCATCCTGGACACACCAACTTCTACATGGACAGTGGACAGTGCAATGCTATCTCCTCCTGCTTCCACATCAAGCAAATACTACACAAGATTTTCAAGCGGATCTTACTGAACACAATTCAAGCTATCACCCAGGCTCTTATCGCAAGTAGACTAGATTACAAAAACATTCTCTACATCGGAATCCCAGCTCATGTCCTATGCAGACCCCAAACCACCCAGAACAGTGCCGCCAATCATCCTGAACATCCTGCAAAACAACTACATCTCTCCACAACTCAATATTCACTGGATCCCAGTTCTGGAAAGATGCAAGTTCAAACTTCTCACCCACACCTGCAAAGCTCTTCACAATACAGGTCCAACTTACGTCAACCACAGTCTTAGCTTCAAACAACCCACCAGACTTACGATCTGTGTCCCATGCAAGAGCACACCGCAAACACATTACAAAGACCAGATGCGGAGGACACTCCTCATACCTCGCAGCCAAGACCTGAAACAACTTGAAACACCTCAGAATCTCCCACTCCCCTTGGACTGCTGAAGCAACCTCAAGACCTGGCTTTTCAAGAAGAAACAGGCATGACCTCCTCCCTCAGGCAAGCCCTACTAAGCACCTGGATACCCTCACTGGTGATCAGCTCTGCTCTACAAATTCATCAACCAGGGGGCTTATAAAGCACACTACCCACCCGTGAGGGTCATAAGGCGCTGAATCAAACAGGCTGTCTTACCTGCCACCTATCTCTGCTCCCGGGTCGAGAGGAAGGAACAGCAGCAAGATTTCAGGACTGTATGATTGCAGTAAGTTCATGGATGGCTAGGAATTGCCTTAAACTGAACTCCTCGAAAACAGAGGTTCTTCTCTTTGGCAATGAGACCAACTTATGGACCCCCAATTGGTGGCCCCAAGAAATGGGAGAATCTCCCATACCTGCCACGACAGTAAAAAATCTGGGGGTACTCATTGACAGACAACTTTCTTTTAAAGCACAAGTCAATGCCCTCTCATCCTCTGTTCACTGGATAATAAAAACAATCAGGAAAATTCTCCCCTTCCTCTCCACTAGCAGCAGGAAAACTGTCGTGACAGCATTAGTGCTGTCACGCCTCGATTACTGCAATAGTCTGTATTTGCAAGCACAGCAAGGGATCCTGAACAAGCTACAGATGCTGCAAAATGCTGCTGTCCGCTTAATTACGGGTCTACCCAAGTTTGCATCCGTTTCTGGGGAACTGAGCAAATTGCACTGGCTCCCAGTACGGAAACGTATGATGTTCAAAGCACTGTGCATAGTGTTCAAGGCAGTGAATGGACTAGGTCCGTCTTTCCTTCAACAACACTTCCAGCTGTATCATCCAGGCCGACAGTTAAGATCATCCAACAAATGGCTTGTCAAGACTGATCGTATTAGGAAAGCTCGATGGGGAGGTCGCAGTTTTATTTCCGGAGCAGCCGATATCTGGAATAAAATGCCCCTCCCCCTAAAACAAAGCACTGACCTAATGACATTCAGGAAGAACATTAAAACATGGCTTTTTAATCTATAGGGACTAACATCGTATGGAGAAAGTATATCATTTCAGCGCCAGGACACCTGCCCGGTAACAGTGCGCTTAATAAATGGTAAAAATAAATAAAATAAATAAACAAAGCCTCGGACATGCTGAAGTGTTCACTCTGTGCTTTTATTGACCAATTGGTTGGTCTTAGGCCACACATCCACCATGCGACCGTCTAATTCTTTTTGCACCTTTGGAGTCATTAGATAAAAATGGACTAAAGCTCCAAATTAAACCTTTGCCACAAGGGGAGGAATTTGCTTATTTAGCTCAACTCAGTTGTACAGATAGCTGTAAACCTGATTAGCCTTTAGTTTATCGCATTAGTTTATTTAGACAGATTAAGTGTTAATCCTTGCCCCTCAAAGCTCTTAATTTTTTTATGCTGAAAGGGACAGGAATCAGTGCTCAGTTTAACCAGATTGATTACTTTTTTAAATAATTTGAATTTTGTTTCCACTTGTCCTGGTTGGTAGAGCCTCTCTGTATTGGTAGATATTTCACCTTATTCCCTTTCAGATCAGGTAGAGCCACGGGTGCGGTGTCCATTTTAATTTCAGTTAAATTCCCTGGAAAACTGTTTGGATTCTCCTTTCAATGAAATCGGTCTGTTTCGAGAGTCTAGGATCACATGATACTTTAGTGGTTAACTTTTAAAGCAACACCTTTGATCACAAAAATTGCGATGTTAAGGCACATGGCCGTGATTTAGCTATGTTTAGAGCTATGAAGGGCTCCGATTTGTCAGTCATGTGGTTGAGAGATTAACGCACATTTATGAAGTCTGACTTTTAAAGCAGTAAGTATGTAGTGTTAACACTTATGGGGAGGAACAGACTCATTTTGAAAAGGACACCTTGGAGAAGCTTTAAAGGATATTCTGATGAAATGTAATTTGCTTTTGAATTAGGTCCCTTATCTGTTCTCCGGGTTACGGGTGGGGAGGGTGCTCTCTACAATCGACTAATTTTAAGAGCATTTTTTCCAGTAGTACCACTTTGTGCTACTGATAATTCACTAGTTCTGCCCATTAACTTTGAACCTAGATTAATCTAGTTTGAAGATAAACACCTCAATTTGGAAACTGCAAAGAAAGGGGTTTTTACTAAAATTGCCCAATGTTAACCCTGTTAAGATAATTGGTGGCCAGGTTCGGGTATACTAAACTGGAGATTATATCTTGCCTGAATAATCAATTGATAGATCTAGACAGTTTGAGCTAATTTGGGGCTGCAGGTCAAGCCACTACGTTGATTGGTCCAGACCAACCTTTAAAAAGGCAAAATTATTTTGTTGGTTTGATTAAGTGTTCTGCAGAGCCCCAAAGCCTCAGCTTTTTTTTTATTTAAAAAAATAATTCCTGGCGGAGGTTCAGTTTAGGATAAGTGAATTCAATGAAGTCCTTAAAGCTAGTAGGGCCCATATTAGGGAGTGTGCTTGGGCTTCTTTACATTCAGCTATCACCTTACATAATGGGGGGTTCTGGAGAGCGATTAAAGCCTCATACTTTAAAGTGCTCAAATCCTGCATTCACAGTTACATCACCTGCACATAAATAGAGGGACAATTTTAGCAATGTCTACTCGTTTACTGAGATAAATCAACTGTGCCCTAGTACCTCTTTGGAGTTGATGCCTTTAGGACAACACCTGTGTCTTTCGATGTTGGAGGAGGTTCAACTTGCTACTATTCAGAGTTCTAAAGGAAAGGGATACTTCTAAAGATACTGTTGACTTTTGGGTCCCACTAATTACAATTTTTTTTTAAGGACTACACCATCTTGGTCCTAAGGCTGTTACTGTCTCCATATTTAAGAAGGGGACAAGGCAGAGCCTATTTGTTACAGGCAGATACCTTTATGGAATTCAGGGTAGGGTTCTTTTGTGCAAACTGGCAAATTGTGTAGAAGAGAACTATCCTCAACGACTCCCAATATGGTTTCTGACAACATTTAGGTACAATTGAATAGTATCTGAACATGTACATGATAACCACTAAATAAATAGGGACTAAACCCATTACTACGAATCTATGCATTTGACTAGTGTTTTTAACAGGGTAAATCGATCTAATCTCTGGTCTGAAATGTTATCTGGGTATGGAGGTTACTATGGTTCATTTCCTCAGCCAGCTTCACACCAGTGCTCAGGTCTACTTTAAGATCCAGAGAGGTGTCCGTCAGGAATCTATCCTATCCTCAATTCTTTTCATTATTTAGCTTGAAATACCCCTCCAATTTATTAATGTAAAGAGCCAGGACATGGGAGTCCCGCCGAGTCCCTGCCTGAGCTCCTGTGCTGCTCTATGCAGATGATACGGTTTTAAAGGCCAGAGCAGCAAATGGGTTACAGAAACTTACTCATTTGCACGTGTTATGGAAGAGATGGACTTTCAAACTAATTTGGTGTGTGAGTGCCTCTGTCAAAAATATCACCCTCATTGTGGTAAAGGCATGCAGGTTCACAAAGCGATGAACTTCAGTATTTGGGGTTCCCTTGGATTACTCTCTCTCAATTAGGATCATCTTGTAACGGTTAGAATACACCAGTTTGAAAGTTCAATCCAAGCACTCTTTAGGTTTGCCACTAAATTCGATTCAATGCCACTTAATGAAATTGTTGCAATTTACAAAAAGTGGATTTCTAAAGCGAGTTATGAAGTGTTCCTGCTGGGCTATACAGCTATAAAGGGTATAAAATCTGTTCAGAATTGTTTCTTCAACAAAACGTTGACCATTCCACAGCACCTCTAATTAGGTCACTCACAGCTGGGGAGGGGGGGGGGTAACCAATCTGAAAGATTTAATTATGTTTCACCTGCTAGCCCTTTAGCTAATTTTGGCCTAAGCAATAGAAATGTTTTACCAATTTGGTCATTTCAGATTTTTCAGCTCTTGAATACACGTAGAGATTCCCTGGGTGGCCTACGAAAAAAGGTTTTAATGTCTAAAGAAGCAAGGGCTATTGTGAACCCAGAACCAATCAATTTTTCTTTGAAAAGAGACTGACATAAAAGACTAGAGGTTCGCCTTTGCAATGAGTTTTGTAAATATTCCGTGTGGGCTTACTCATATTTCCACCTTAGTAATGTGACCCAGGGAACAGTCTGCAGGCACTAAATGGCTAAGACAGGAAATGCCAACATTCTACAAGTGGATTTTCAATGTTCAAAATCAGACTTTACCAAAAGGGGACTATATATTACAATTCCATAGTCAAACCTGAAACGTTCCCATGTCAACTTAAGAAAAATTAACCTTATTAAATATAATAAGGTTACCTCGATATTAGCTTATGGAATGGTAGGCATTGCAATAATGAAAAAGAAATTGAAGAGTTTTTATCTATCAGGAAATGTAAAACTTAAAACGTACAGGCCACATTTTTTAAATACATTGCACCCTGCCCCGTGGGCTGTTTAGGCCCTAGCCCAGGGGTGACCTAGGTTTTAAAAAGAAAGGTTTAGGTCCGGCAAAAAGTCAATTGTCAGGTCGACATGGCAGTTTAAAACTGAACACAGGCTGCAAAGGCAGGCCTGAAACAGGTTTGCAAGGCATTTAATTTACAGGCCCTAGGTACATGTGGTACCATTTTACTAGGGACTGAGTAAATTAAATGTTACCAGGCTTTAAGTTGGGAGCACACGTACCTTAGCACTGGTAAATTACGCAGAGTCCCAAGGCCAACAAAGACAATATCAGAAAAATATGGAGTAAGGCAAAAAGTTAGGGGTGGGGAGGGACCACCCTAAGGCCGACCGGTCTAACTGCATTTAGACCCAGAAGTGGTACTTTATGCAGATGGGACAGCAGGCTTCAACCCAGCTGACCAAGAGAAGAACTGGTCACACCAACTGATTTTGCTTGCCACCACTGCTCTATATGAAATAACCATGACCGGGACAGGAGTGAAGGGTCAGCAATGAAGGACTACTATGGGCCACCTATTCAGGGAACAGGACGAGTCCAGGACGTCACCCAGCATAAGACCTAGGCTTCTGTGCACACACTTAGTTCAACAAAGCCAGGCCGAAAAGAAAAGTCAGGAAACCAGACATACATCTGTCCGTCCCTCCCTCCCTCCCTCCCTCCCACCAGGCTGGGGAAAATAGCAGTATAGCAGGCAGGGATAATCTCCATACCAACACTGGAACTCAGAAAAGACCTGAAACTTGTAGGTGCTACCTTGTTGACCTCAACTAAGTACGCATTAAAACAAGAAGCCATAACATTCCTGATCTCACTTACTAGAGTGGAATCTACCTTAGCACCTCTGCAACAAACATATCAAACTTTTTTAGCTCATCACTATTTGAGAAACAAAATCCCTTCATTGCAAAGGAAAAGGAAGTTGTATATGGAATAAATGCAGCTCAAACTGCCCTCCCAAACAACTAACCGCTACCCTGTTAATACAAACATCAAAATCATAGCTTTACGATTCTTCATATACAAAGTGAATGCAACAGTTAAGTCAGCTTTAATCAACTGAAGAAAATTCTGTTTGCCAAACACCTGTCAACCCAAATGCAGTCAACTACGCTACTAAGCCAAGTGCCTGGTTACTTTCCTCTACAAGTGGTTCCTAAACAATTCGTGAGTTATCAAAAGTGTACCATTGTTTAAAGAGTTCACACAACCTTCTGTTAGACTGAGCTTAAGAATTTTATTTAGCAATTTCTTGGTTTGAAGCCTAAATGCTTCTGAAATCTGCAAAGTTATAACAGTCATGCAACATTTCTTTACCTGCACAGAATAGCCAATCCACTGGACAACATTCCAAAATCCTAATCTTGGCCTCCCATACAAAAGAACTTTCAGGTTGTTCCGCCGATTATATAATCACAGTTAATAAACTTCATTAAAAAAACAAGCATTTTCAATGCAACGGTTTCGCCTTTGAAAAAGTTTGAACTATTGGCATTGTAAATGACAAAATTTTTATTTATGTGTTGGTTTTGAAAATAGATAAATAAATGGCACTGTCATTTACAATGCCAATAGCTTAATCTCTCGCAAATGCCACACACAAACACACAGACCCACACAGAGTCCCACACACATACATACCTACAGAGCCGCACACACACACACAGAGCCGCACACACACACACACACACACAGAGCCACATACACAGACACAGCTACACACACACACACACACACACACACACCCACCCACACTTCATCCACCCACTAAGTCCATCCACCTAGCCACCACTTAACTCCATTCATCAACTGACTCCATCCACCCAACCACAGCTTGTCAGGGGTAGTAAGCACTATATAAATACAGTTACAAAACAATACATAAAACGAACTTGTGCAAGTACATGACACCTTAATGAATCACAATCACTTGCTCTGCTTTGATCCAGGCGTAAAAGCAACTTAAACAAGATAAAAGCTTTGTAAATGAACCCCATTGTAACCATCGATTTGCCAGTCTCTCCCTTCCTCATTGCTCTTACTGCCAACTTTACAATAATGATCCTCAATCTGAAAAGAGAAGTATATATTTGAATAGCACAAAATAGACAACTGCACGCTATATAATATTTCACAACAGACACAGGTGAGATAATGGCATGGGAAGATGTTTTTACATTTGCAGCCGCTCCTGAGGTGGTCTTGTAGTTAGCAGCTCCTTCCAGTGGTTCTTTAAGTTCATCTTGGCTACCTGACAAGCCTGAAAAGGACTGCAAATCAAGAGGACTGTGTTGGATTCCCGGTCTGCAGTAGAAGTGACCACTGTTTCAAAAACCTTTGCCCTGGTGAACAGCAGCAGGAGCTGCTGTTTCCTTGCTCAGCATTAATATTCAGATTTTTTTTAATGATGCGCGCATTTATTTACAGGTTAAATTAAGTCATGAAGTAACTACGGGGTGTCCACTTACCTTTAGTTAACCTGCAAATAAATGCTTTCTCATGTATTTATTTTTTTAGACCTTACACACAATCCCTGACCCACCCAGATCCCCTACTGCCACCCTGCTGGCATCAGGGCGGCCCTCGGTCACACCACAGACCGTACTTTGTGGCCCCTGGGCAAATGTTTGCGAGTACCCATGGCATAGACCAATGGTACTCAAACTTTTAATTCTGAAGACCCCCACCCCGTGTAAAATAACTACATTAGTCTCAAATCCAAATAAAATGGCATCATGAATAAAACAATATATAAAATGTTAAATATTGCAATTAAGCTATAGCGTTTGGTTGGTAGGTCTTGGGGGCACAGCCTTTAACAATTAAAAGAAACTGAGCCACAATGTTCTACAATTTATGACATTAAATAAAAGAATGTTTAGCAATTTAGCCGAACATTTCACATATGTGATTGCGGGATAGTGGGGCATTTTAAAAGAATAGCCCAATAGCCATGTTGTGCTTCATTTTTTTCTCAGAATGTATCCCATATTGGACAGGAAAAGTATACTGTAGCAAATGAGCAAAAACGAATGAGGGACGTGAGCTGCAGTAGTGGGCATACAAAACTGTTAAAAATGTGGGATGGAAAAAAAATATCAGCCTACGGAAGAAATCACCTTTTTTGTGCAAATGGTCTGCCCAGTGCAGATGTTACTCAATTTTGCATGGTTGAAAAGGCTCTCTACCCTTCCTAGCCCAACGCGAACAAGCAAGTCACCAAGAAACACGTGAATCAGAAAAAAAGAAAGGGAATGCAGGAAAAAGTGGTTCACTGTTTTTTTCTGCAGTGCACAAAAAGAGGTAGAAAATCAGGTCGAATTAGAAGGCCAAGAAGTTGATAAAAAATTAATGTTTCTTTTTTCACATCGTACCTAGGTATCAAATGTTCCCATATCATGTACTATACCTGAATGCTCCTTCGGCATTGTAGTCAAAAGCATTTGGCATTCTGGGATATTTTGAGCATATGTTTAAAAATGTTTTAGAGCCAACTCTGGGCTGGGCCACTGAAATTTTGTGGTAAATTAGGATCAAATTATGTGGCACAGTGCCTAACTTATGCAGCAAGAAAAGACATTTTAAGAATGGTGTGACACATTTGATGTTAGTATTACCTCATAATTTTGAATTTTGTTGATATGGTAACGCTATCAGAGCCACTTTGACTCCCGAATGCAGAAATAGGCAACAAAAAGGTGACCAGTAACTTTTGTGGGGGACCCTGCAGTGCGCGGCGACAGGTGCTGCTGCACATGCAGTCTCTTTTGATCCTGTTGGGTACAATCCTTTTTTTATTGAAATGTGAAGATTATACAGCAGATTGTGGATTAGGTGTGAAAATGCCACAAAGCCATAATTATGCAGAAAAGGCCATGGTCACAAAATTGCATAATTCCAATGACCCGGACTATAGGTCCCAAAATACAATGCACTGCTGGCTGAATTAACAAGCCATGCTGAGCTGTTGCAGGACACATTAGGCTACTTAGCAGCTCCGAATACATTAACATGTTGGACACTGCAAACGCGAGTTACTGATGCTCCATTACAGAGCAGCTCGCGGCCGATTGTTTTCTACACTAAATCACTGTAATGTCTTCCAGTGAGAAGTTTGCATTCACGGCCGGGGGCAGAAAAAAAGTGCCAATCGTGCCCGTCCCCTCTCCCCCCCGGCTGATACCCTTTTATTTCACCAACCCTTTATGAGGGGAGAGAGACATGGGGCCCAAGTCACTGCTTGTCAATCAGTGCCACGACCACATCTCGCGCACTTTGAAGTTTCTGCGATGGCTCGAGTGCTTGCCCCAGAGCACTACACAGCATCACACGTGGGTCAATATCCAAGGTGTTAGCCCCTAGCAGCCATATGGGCACCCGAGGCCGGCAATGCCTCACTGAACTCGCTGGCAATTCGTCCTGCGAGGTGCAGAACATCTGACAGGCGCTCCTTTTAGCTTCAAGGCGCTACACTCTGGAGCCCGCTCCAAAGATACCTCAGACGTGAGGAGAACCACACAAAATTCCACGAGGGCGAAAAGCCACCTCTTCTGCCAGCTACGCCCCCAGACATCCTGACATCGCGGCCGGTTCCAACGCCCTGGATCAGTCCTGGCTACTTCGATTCAGCGAGTTTCTCTTTGACAAGCTCATTGAGTCCCATTGCTAAGCGCTAGAAAGTGCCTTGGCAGCACCACAGAAAAAGTCTTAAAATAAATAGAGCGGACAAACGAATACAGGCAAATTCATATGGGTGAGCTCCTTAATATGAACACGCGGGCAACGAAACGTGGCACACGGAGAGGAGGCAGAGGCTGGGCGGATGGGAGAGAGGGGGCCACTGGGGTCGAAGAGTAAGCTTGTCAAGCCGCCTGTTCCTTTGGGACTGGTGTTGTCTAAAGACACCAAAGTTTAGGTTGCAAAATCAAAAGCACATTGGAAGAGACATGATCGAAATATGACTTTGCAAGGTGTGCCAAGGTACAATATTCAACAAAAGAGAAGACGTCTTCAAGTAAGTTCCAATAAAGATTTATTCTGGCACATCAACTTATCACGGGACTGCATCTGTCTTCAGTGAAGCATAAGTAGTTCAACTGTTAGTGCTTCAGCAAAGAACAGCCGGGAGCCCGGCCAGAGACGAGGGAGGCGGGGATCTGCTGTGGGAGGGGAGGCGGGGATCTGCTGTGGGAGGGGAGAGGGAGGCGGGGAGATGCTTTAGCAAAGAACATCTGCCGGGAGCCCGACCAGAGACGAGGGAGGCGGGGATCTGCTGTGGGAGGGGAGGCGGGGATCTGCTGTGGGAGGGGAGAGGGAGGCGGGGAGAGCGGAGGCCGTGCTACATCGGCATCGGGACCGGCTGCGGCTGGGGAGGCAGAGATCTGCTGTGGGAGGGGAGGAGGGGAGGCGGGGATCTGCTGTGGGAGGGGAGGAGGGGAGGCGGGGATCTGCTGTGGGAGGGGAGGAGGGGAGGCGGGGATCTGCTGTGGGAGGGGAGAGGGAGGCGGGGAGATGCTTTAGCAAAGAACAGCTGCCGGGAGCCCGACCAGAGACGAGGGAGGCGGGGATCTGCTGTGGGAGGGGAGGCGGGGATCTGCTGTGGGAGGGGAGAGGGAGGCGGGGAGAGCGGAGGCCGTGCTACATCGGCATCGGGACCGGCTGCGGCTGGGGAGGCAGAGATCTGCTGTGGGAGGGGAGGAGGGGAGGCGGGGATCTGCTGTGGGAGGGGAGGAGGGGAGGCGGGGATCTGCTGTGGGAGGGGAGGAGGGGAGGCGGGGATCTGCTGTGGGAGGGGAGAGGGAGGCGGGGAGATGCTTTAGCAAAGAACAGCTGCCGGGAGCCCGACCAGAGACGAGGGAGGCGGGGATCTGCTGTGGGAGGGGAGGCGGGGATCTGCTGTGGGAGGGGAGAGGGAGGCGGGGAGAGCGGAGGCCGTGCTACATCGGCATCGGGACCGGCTGCGGCTCGGGAGGCGGGAAACATGTTTCAAATAAACAGATCTCAGCAAGTGACAGAGCATTCACTATTTCAGGCAAAATAAACAAGCACAAGCAACCAACGAGCACATGGACAGCACAGCGGGAGGGGGGGCGGGGAGGCACACGGACAGCGGGAGGGGGGGCGGGAACGGCCAGCATGGACTTCCTCTGGCGGAGATCGGCCACACAATGACCAAACAAAACGGACTAAAAAAAAAAAATAAACCCCGCCCACGGCCTTGAATACGATGCAAAAAGGGTGGAGAGGGACAGCAGCAAGCACGGCCCGGCCGGACCAGACTCGGGGGCGTTCCCGGCGTCGCGTGACGTCGGCAAAAGCCAAAGAATCTCGGGAACGCCCCCGTGTCTGGTCCGGCATTGATGGACAGGTCCCTCGTCCAATGGCTAGGCTCCATTTATGGAGCTAGCCAATGGGACGGGGGGGCGTGTTCCATAGTGCTTACTGTACTCAATAGATTTCTCTGGAGGAGGAGCCTAACGGCTCCGCCCCCCAGCGAAACCTAAAAAGACAACATTTACAACTTTATAAGTACCTGTGATTTAATTCTTCACCATCTTCAAAAACTCCAAAAGGCTTCATTGCTTCAATCAACTTCTGCGTATAAATGTGGTCAATCTCTTTGGGAGGAGCCAGGCTAATAGGCGAGGTAATTCCATAATGTTTGGGAGGCTGCTCCAGCCTGTGGCTTCTGAGGGAAAAAGAATATATCTGTTAGAACACAAACCATCAAAGCAATGAAACCACTGGACAGTGTGCAGATATACATAATATAAAATTCCACTGTATGCGATGTGTTGGAGGACGTTCCAGGAGACAATGACAGATGACATTTCCTCAAATAATTATCGGTCTCTTTACAAATCTGCCCTTATAAAATGGTCAAACCAGTTGCTTCTGCATACAATTTGTGCATTTTGAACATGGATTGTTATAGACCTAGGCGTGTCATTCAGTCAAAATGAGTTTAGTATTTAATCCATAAACTTGAGAATATTGAATAATGACACTTCTACTTCCTGATCACAAAGCACGTGTAGAACTACTCATTAAAAGGCGTAATTTAGCCTAATAACCCCTACAGTCAGAAACCAAGGCCCCTTTGAAAACTCGGGACATTTTTCTTCTGTATGCATCCTATGCAGTTTCTAGCAAGGTAGGGCCTCTGGTAGCTTTCCCCCTTTGTTCATAGTTCCATAGTACAGATTATAGGTTTCATGTGTACAATGTTCTGGAGTAGTGATTTCAGATAATGGCTGCTCATTTTGGGATAACCATGCTTCAGGCGCACAGGACCCGTTACGTATATTCCAGAAGGGGAGAAAGGTGTAGCCTCCATATGGACACGTCCCAAGGACAGCCCCATCTCTGAAACGGTTATCACTTACACTAGTCTACCATCACTCACCCATGCCACGAGGGACTAAACCAATAATTGGAGATCGGCTGGGTGCATATGCGTTCACTCCAGTTACTCACAACCTCATTGTGTTCTTGGTGCAGCATTACCTGCTGAACACAAGGACACACAAAGGCCTACCATGGTAAAAACAGTATGCATCCAAGGTGTGTACATAGATAGTTTAATGTGTAAACTGGGTAAATGTGTGTGCTCAATTGAGTGGTACATCTACACTAGGTATAGTTGCTCTTAATGGTTTCACCCCAATTCGCCAATGTTTTTAAATCAGAGTGTGCATCAAACATGTTTTATGAAATGCTTTAAAGAACTTGTATTGAAAGTTGCAATAAAAAATTGCAGAGTTTAGCAAAACTGCCTGTAACTGTCAGTTTTATTTTTAAATCTAATTGCAAACTTGAGTACATTTTGAAAACTATCACAAAAATGTGCATCCAATACCTCTGCCTGTGTTTGAGAATCAAAGAGCATTTCTGTGAGCATAAGTAGTTAACATTGTTACATTTTGCGAAATATGTGTCTTCCAACGCATAACATGCTCCGAACGTTAGGGCTAGGGTCTGGGTTAGTACAGAGGATGGAATTTTACAAGAGTAGGCCAGCAGGCCACTACTCCAGTAACGCCAACGCTCTAAATCCTAACCCACAACAGACAGAAGTCCAATGTCAGTATAAGAAGGGCATAACTCATATGTTCCAAATTGCAGTCTTTGCTGGCCTTTTTAGGTCTCGCCTGTCGATGCGCATGCGCATCGAGCAAGCGAGACTATGGGGGCTTATCCACTCTTTATCCACTGCAAGGAATCGTGGCGATTCCTTGCAGTGCCCGTGACTTTTAAGCTCAATGCGCATGCGCATTGAGCTTAAAAGCGCGTGCACGTCCGTCTTGTTTTACCCGCTCCGCCCCCTCCCCTTCCCGCCGTGTCGCATTTCTCCTCCCCCCTCCCCTCTCTTCCCTCCGTCTTGTTTGGTTGTTTATTTTACCCGCTCCGCCCCCTCCCCTTCCCGCCGTGTCGCATTTCTCCTCCCCCCTCCCCTTATCTGCCGTTCCTTCGTCTGTTCCCTCTCCCCGCTCCGCCCCCTCCCCTGCCCGCCGTGTCGCATTTCTCCTCCACCATGCATTCGTTCCTCGAGGACCAGACGTCTCTGCAGAGGTAAAACATTTTGTCTGTGGCTTAAAGCGGACTTATCTCTTACCTCTTCCTGGATCTTTCTGCCTCTTTCTCCATGATTTTGTTGGACTACTTTTAGATCTCGTAATTACGTAATCTTCACGCATTTTCTTCATAAATGCAGTTTATACAGAAAACAATTATTTATGCTTTATTTGCACCGCAGAAGGCTTTAGTCTGGTCTTTAAATGGAAACCTATTTGCTTTGATTGTGCTTCTATTTACTTTTTCATATTTCATTTATTTTTGTTTTATGTATTGTAACAGTTCGACAGGTTTTTTTTTAACTTCTTTGCATTTGCTACGTTTCCTTCTGCTACCACCCGCTTGCGCATATAAGTGAACTTTCCTGAATGTAGCAGAATAATCTCTTGCTTAGTTGGGAAACGAGATCAGGAGCCGCAGAACTGGAGTCCTGCCTGAGACTTGGCACATGTTTGACTCACTTGGCAGCCAGGCGCCACAAACTGTCTTATATGTGTGCCATGTGATATTCTAGTCTACATGTTGATTAATTGTTGCCCTCCTTCCCCCTAATGTACGGTCCAAGGGATTTTATTGGTTTTAAGTCATCTGCTCACTCGGCGCCAAAAAACTACTCATTAAACCACCAAGCAGCAGAGGAAACTACAGCAAAGAGCAAGCGGGTCATAT
The DNA here is from genome assembly GCF_964263255.1 of Lissotriton vulgaris. NCBI lineage: Eukaryota > Metazoa > Chordata > Amphibia > Caudata > Salamandridae > Lissotriton > Lissotriton vulgaris. The sequence goes on from NC_141694.1 coordinate 1,357,792,840, forward strand.
CATCCCGGATAGATTATTAACCAGAGTGGAATTGGCATGTCCTGTCGTAGCCTCAGAGGTCACCAGATGGGGCAGTAAACTCAACTACCAAGAACATCACGTGTTTCAGCCATATCACTACTTAAATCTAGTGCCTCAAAGTTACAGTGCTTAGGCACTAGAATAATGTTTGCGGTTTTATCTTTAAACCCTGTAATGTGATAGGACAACTTGATGATCTGTATTTCAGTTATATCACCGTGCTCTTCCTGTTTATGAATAAAGATCTATTTACTTTTATAGGCAAGTGCTCTGAGTAGACAATTGTTTTATTCCAAACCGATAACCACCTCTTACTGCTTGCCCAAACTCCTTTTAGGAGAGTCAGAAGTTCTAGGTCGTACTTTGTCATTTCAGTTGAATCACAATGGCATCCAAGAGCTGCGATGCTAGTGGTAAACGTCTGTCCTAACGAGGATACTAGCCTGTAAACACACTGTTTTAGGGGTTTGGAAACGAGGCAAAGGATGAGGTCACCCTCTTGGCAACAATAGAAACATTACCCTCCATTAGTGTTTCCCACCAAGTGGACTTAAAGGAAGGCTTCTGTGGCCAACTAGCCATCCCAAACAAATTGCTGCCATTGTGGTCTTCCCGTGCGCACATCACATCTGTGTACTCTTTCACAGGATGAAATATAGGGGGTATTTAGGAGGCATTGCACGTCGAGCTTGCTCTTTTTATTCCTTCCTTAATAACAAGAAGTAAAGGTTTTGGGTTGTGGGGTGTGGTTTTTTTGTTTTTTTTAAAATTAATTTTTATTTTTATTTTAGCCCTGCAAGTGGAGTTATAAGGCGTTCTTAACTCCTGAAATACAAAACACCATACAACGGAAGATTGACCCCAAATGTTGTCTTCCAACCTTTGTGGACACCATAATGATCTTTATCCACAATTACAAGTTGCTATTACTGATGTTGGCTTTTAAACCCACTCCACTGTGTTTTAAAGGTGCTACAGCTCCATAATTATTTGGGGCAGCACCCCCCTTATAAACTAGTGGGCATTGCATGTTGATGTACTATGGAAGGTCTTGTATTCCTGGTGGCTCCAACGTTGTCATTAGGGTGGTTTTTCAGCTTTTAAAATTTAACACTGTACTAAACACCCAGTTAGCCTGAAGTTAACCCACCCACGTGTGGGTGAACGCCTTTGCCATATTGTTTCCCCCACAACCAAAAAGTTGCATTATCAGCTTTTGTGAGGAGTAATATGTAAGTCTTCCAGGGAGAGATCAGTAATGAAGGGATCTTGGGTTGGTAATACTAGGCCTTGTGCCCCTCACTCACCCTCACCCTCACTCACCCTCAACCACTCACCCTCACTCACCCTCAACACCTCACCCTCACTCACCCTCAACACCTCACCCTCACTCACCCTCAACACCTCACCCTCACTCACCCTCAACACCTCACCCTCACTCACCCTCAACACCTCACCCTCACTCACCCTCAACACCTCACCCTCACTCACCCTCAACACCTCACCCTCACTCACCCTCAACACCTCACCCTCACTCACCCTCAACACCTCACTCACCCTCAACCCCTCACTCACTCACCCTCAACCCCTCACTCACCCTCAACCCCTCACCCTCAACCCCTCACCCTCAACCCCTCACCCTCAACCCCTCACCCTCAACCCCTCAACCTCAACCCCTCACTCACCCTCACTCTCACTCATCCTCACTCACCCTCAACCCCTCACCCTCACTCACCCTCAACCCCTCACCCTCACTCACCCTCACTCACCCTCAACCCCTCACCCTCAACTCCTCACCCTCAACTCCTCACCCTCAACTCCTCACCCTCAACTCCTCACCCTCAACTCCTCACCCTCAACTCCTCACCCTCAACTCCTCACCCTCAACTCCTCACCCTCAACTCCTCACTCATCCTCACTCTCACTCTCATCCTCACTCACCCTCACCCATCCTCACTCAACCTCAACCCCTCACTCACCCTCACTCACCCTCAACACCTCACCCTCAACCCCTCACTCACCCACTCTCACTCACCCTCAACCCCTCACCCACCCTCAACCCCTCACCCTCACTCACCCTCACCCTCACCCTCACCCTCACTCACCCTCACTCACCCTCACTCACACTCACACAGTGCAATAGTTCTCAGACCATTTCAGTTAGAGCTTTTAGAAATGTTTATGGCTTTTTTTATTTGTAATACTTTAGCATTGGCTACAGGAAACAAAAATGCTAAACATTTACAAAAAAAACCCATAAACAATTCTAAAAGCACTAACTCTAATGGTGCGAGACCTATTGCATTTCCAATGCTTGTTGAATTTTGGGAGGACATGCATTCCCGATTATGCACAGCGTATCAAACCTCTTTACTCATTGATACAAACTTCTTTCTCTGCTTCTTGTTGGCTTCTGAAACATACCGCAATTCTTCGGTCTCTGCAGTCTGATCTGCTTGCGACCAACTTCTTGTTAACACGAGAAATCTAATTTGGTCATACCAATTGTACCAGGCGCATTAGGGTTCACTTAAACATCAATGAGAAGGGGGGCATCAAAGACACTGTCCCCATAGCCTATAAATCGCATTTGTGCACTTCAGGAGATGCGTTTCTCTTCTACGGAAATGTTTTGACAGCTGTCCACATGGCGATTCTTAAAGAACGCTCTTTGGCTCAGGGAAAACGCATTTTTTTGGTTTCGCCGGAACCTGCTTTAAAAGCAGTTACAAAGGCTAGTGCCCCGAATTCTAAAGCCTTGCATCCTTATTGGATACAATGGGCAAGTTCTTGGACATCGGTTGATGTCAACTATCTTCCATCCTTTATAGATGCAGGAGTGCTCAGTATGAACATGTTCATCTTCCTTTGTTACTCCCACTAGATACGTATAAATGCATTATTTATACTGATTGTTCTGCGCAGCCTGCCATTAGTTCTAAACATACTTATTCTGCCGCCTGTGCGATTGTCGCAGGGCACATTGTTGACAAGGATTTTAAATTCTCGGCTCGCTACGGTGGAGTTCCACACCTCCACGTAGGACCTGAGCTTCCTGTTCCTTGCTCCTCCCCCTCACTCTGTTCCACGAGGGTGATGGCGCTGGAGGTGGATGCATAGCGTTCCTTTTGTGCCTGCGGCGTTTTAACTGATTGCGGTGCATCGAGGATACATGCTGTATTCGTGACACGTTGCGAATGCTGTGGTGCTGGCTGATACGGAAGTTCGGATGCAGTGAAAACTACGAAGGAAGAGTTTCTCCCAAGGTGTATTCTCACAAAGGAAAGCTTTTTCTAAAATAAGACCCTGGAAATTTCAGAAGCGCTCGAAGGCGCCGTCATCTACTTGCATCGGTGGCCCTGCGGGGCATTCCCTTTCATTGTAGAGTCTCGGAAGGAAACGCAATAGTCGGTGGCATCTTTGACAAACAAATGTTGAAGTTAGTACTAGTCACGCGCTGAACACAGCAATTAATCTTTATTGGGAGCGGTTTGTTATTCTGAATAAACGCTTTACAGCGCTGCAGTGAGTTAAACTTTTCCTGAGGGCTCGGTTTGGAAAAATTACAATTCCGGAGTGGAGTAACCAGTACCTAGGAGCCTATTGAAAGGCTCGGATTTCAGATGAATTCAGTGGTGCTGACTAAGTATTACTGGAGGTCTTACAGCTGATTGAAATTGCTCTACCCCGCTGCTTCAGTCATAGCGGAGCATTGAGGCCGATGATATGGTCTGGGTAGAAAACTACAAGTCCCAGCATTCCCAGCGACCAGAGAGGTTATTGGACCAATTTTGATTGAAATCATTCTGCCCCGCCGCTTCCGCTGTATAGTTTTGCGTTGAAGGCGCTGTGTGGGTAAGACTTCGAATAACTGAGGGTCCTGCCAGTGATTGAAATCGTCGTAAACTAAAAGTCCTAGTATTCCCGACGCCCTGGCTTTTCTTGGTGCTTACTGGACCGATTCAGTTCTGGTTAAAGATTGAAGGTCAGAGATTGAGGTGAGAATACATCGCCTTGTTATACTTACTGTACTTATTTTGGGCGCAGCGGGAATTGGCTCAGATTATGGGCAAGCAATTGACGGCCAGGGCGATAATACGACGTCAACAACTTAAAGATAAATCAGAGAAAGCTAAACGGGCAGGACCTGCTACAGAGAAGGAAAACTCTTCTGTCGAAAATTCAGAGAGCTCTGGAGAAGGTGAAGACAACCTCCCGAGCGATAACATTACACAGGTTCACCAACAAGGCCCTGGTAACCATTACTGGCGAGGGGAAGGAGATATTAGAGTTGCCTGTGGGTGGAATGGACATGGCCTTGTGTTCAGTAGTAAAATCATCGGAATTGGTACAAGGTGAGAATTCAGCAGCGGCACAGGATCCACAGGTACCTAAAGATGTCCCGACAGTTTCCACTCCTAAGGTCTCTAAACAATTTCCGCTATTTGAGCGAAAGGGCACAGTGCATACTACTGCTAACAGTCGGAACTCGGGCAATTTTGCCAGGGGCCCCAACCTCTTTAAATACTACAGATTTAACGACGTCAACTAGTGACTTAGTCAACTTAATAGATTCCCCGTCCTTAGATATCAAAACTGCATTTTTGAGTGATAATGAAGTCTCAACTTTTTCTACTAGTACTTCTACGGTTGTTCCTTCAGCCGCATCTTTTACCCTACAACAATCTAAATTATATTCTAATGGTGATGCTATGGCACATACAATGGCACAGAGCCCGATTTTGGAGATTGAGACGAAGACTACTGGGGACTTTCAAATTTCAGTGAAAGACATGCTAAATCTGATTTTAGGGGAAATCAGAGAGATGAAGCAATTTCAAAAGGCAGAATTGGCAGTAATTAGTAAGCGTTTGGATAAAATTGAAGATTCAATGGCTTCTTTTCCAACTCCATTACAAGAATCTGAGACTAGAATTTCAGGGCTGGAGGACAATATGACTATTATGCAGAAACAGGTGTCTACTATATCCAAATCTTAGAAAGCCTTTGAAATTAAATTGGATGAGCTAGAAAATTATAATGGAAGGTCATACCTTCGAGTAGTGGGCGTGCCAGAGAATATTGAAGGCTTGGATAGGATGCAATGGATTACTTCCTTCTTTTCTCGAGAGGTAATCCCCGAGTTCAAGGGAGACTTATCACATATGCGCACAGAGTTCCAGCTTGTCCATTTCCTAATGCTCAGTTTCCTTGGACAATTATTGTTAACTTTGCCGATGTACGTGTCAAAGAAACAATCCTATCACAGGCCTTTAAGCAAAGACAATTACATGCCAATCCAACTACTAAATGTCGGATTTTCTCAGATATGTCGGCTGCCGCTGCTAGACGGAGAAAAGACTTTGTAAAGATTCTGCAATTATTTAAGGACAAGGGTGTGCAAGCTTCGATGGCACAGCAGGCAAAGTTAAAAGTATTGATCAAAGGAAAATTCTACTTGTTTACTGATGTTGATGAGGCACGTGAGATGCTTAACCAGCTGGCGCAGAGTTAAGCCCAAATAAGACATTGATGTAACTAGATATGATTGTGGGGGGTGGGGGGTAGGTGAGGAGCAGGGGGTCACAGGGTCAGGGGCGCAATAACAAGGCGCCTCCATGAGAGGGGTTAGTGTCAGGTGGCCAGCGTGGGGAGGAGGTGAAGGTGTAGTACAGGGCCACAGGGCTAGGTGCTGGAGGGGAGCACCTGAGGTGGGGTGTGGGATGGGGGGGGAGGGGGGAGAAATGAACAAATTGAAGTTCTTGTTGGATTTTGATGGAAAAAGTAAGTTGGCAAGAAGTTGGTTTAAATGAATTATCATTGATTTATATACAAGTCTATTGGGGGGCTTAGAGTGATTTCCTTTAACGTTAATGGGCTGAATAATCGGAAAAAATGTGAGCAATTGAGCTTTGGATTAAGTCAGAGCGCCCAGCTGTTGTAATGTTGCAAGAAAAAAGAAAAAAAAAGGATTTTAAATCCTCCCTGGTACACACAGTCTCTATGAGATTGCACTGCTCAATTAGCGGGGCTGTTGTAATTGGCCCGTCCGTGTTAGCGATTAGCTGAACCTACACGTTGTCCTCCTTAACTTGGCTGTATACGATAAACGCCATTTTGAATACTGTGGCGGCCATCTTAGATCATGAGCGGCCTCGTGGCCGACGTGCCCTTTAGTCCTTTGTCCGTTCCACTGACCACTCATATCTGCCCAGCAACAGGCTATTTTTAGTACTGGTCAAGCCACACATGCGCAGTTCTCACTGACCCGTATATCTTCAGGAATGTGCCGCTAACGGACCAGCGGGTTTGAAACCCTCCAATGAGCTGGCAGTATTCCAAAACATGACCATCTATGTCTCTAAAACTGTGTCTTAAACTTGTGCCGCCTATCTTTTATTGCCCCAAAATTGTATATAAACGGGGTCACACCGGTGTTCGGTGTGATACCTCTTGCAATACCGAAGGGTGCTGTTTGAGTGTACCACCACCCCATGGGGTTTTAATAAACTTGTTCTTTGCCTTTTACAGCTTCCGTGCCAACAGTTCTTTTGTGTATGTGGGTAATCTCTGGAGCGTGTAGGCCTTGGGAACCCTGAAATACTTCAGGGCTACGTGCTTTGGTTTTAGCCCTTGTATTTGCTGATCCAGAGGTTCCTACACGATTTTTTACTGTGAACAATCCTTCAGTGACAACTTGTTCTTCAGTACACAAAATGTTTTTTGTGATTCTAAAGGTGCCGCAATTAGGCATAAAACGCTTTGGGTTAAAGTGGCCGCTCTTGAGGAGTGCTTGCCACTCACAAGTTATTCATATTTTGGGGCCATCAACGTGTGGGAGCATACACTGTTGGCAATTTGTTGGCTGATGAGGCAGCCAAATCTGCAGTAGCCACTTGTTCATTAGCAGCAGTCACTAGATCTATGACTAAAAAGGATGATATTCTAGCAGCAATTGCAGCCACAAAGGAGGGCAGCCACAAAGGAGGGCACAGTTTCACCAGGGTTCTCGTTATTCCTACCACTTGTCACCTGATCAAGTCCCACTTGCAATTATCGCGTCCATTGGAGATCAGCTGATTCCAAACGAGGACTGCAATATTTCATTGAGCATTACTGCACATGAAGACGCAACACCTGTGCATGCCCGAATATCAGTGACAGCATCTTACAGCAACGTTTCTGGTGGCATGGTTTGTATCAGGCTCGTAAATGTTCTTTCTTGGGACATTGGTCAACAAATTAAGCCATCTACTGTTGCAGATCCACCCCACACTCAGCTTTACATCTCCAATCAGCCATTTGGCTGCATTTATCTTGATCACTGCAGTCCTTTGACATCTGACACTGCATTTAAACACATTTTGGTTGCAGTGGATTCATGAACTAGATTCCTTTAGGCTTGGCCTCAACGTAGTGCTGATGCTCAAACGGTCGTTAAAGATTTGCGTGTCTTTGTCGGGACATTTGCTTGTGGCACCTTAGATTCCGACCATGGTCCTGCGTTTGCCTCTAAGGCTTACCGGGATGCGATGAAGTCTGTGGGGGTGCAGGTGCAATTTTCGTCTCGATACCAGCCATAGGGCAATTCTGTGGTGCAAGGGATGAACCCCGACTTAAAGAAATCTTTGACAGCGAGAGTCTTGGGTACTGGCAGGGGTTGGTGGACTCTTCTCTGTAGTGTCCAATGTGCACTCAAGCCCCCTAGAAGATCTCTGGGTGGGCAGACCCAATACGAAATGCTCTTTGGCATTAAAATGTTTGTGCCTAGACGTTGTGGCTGCTGTCGCAACAACGTAGATAATCATTGTGTTGTGTTACAGGATCGTCAAACAGCTCATGATTTCCATGCAAGAGCCCTGTTGCCCTCTTCCACGGATCCAGCAATGTGGATTCTGGTTTCTGACTGGCTTCCTAAAGTTTGAGATCTGGTCTAAGAAAAGTTGGAAAACAAAGGAATTTGGTCCATCCTACTGCGCACTGGTCAGAGTCCTTGGTTTAAAAGGCACCCGTACTGTGATCCTGTCTCCATTGCATGGTTGTAAGGAGAATTACATTTCAATAGAACATGTCAAGCTACACCATATGGCTGATACTGAACGGTATGTCTCCAAGCAATCCTCGCCATGATCTTTCGAAGGCTTCTGTTTAGTCGTCTACTCCCCACCACATTGAGGGGGCAGATGGAAACTTAAATTGATTTACTACCAATTTTTCCTTCTACATCCACATCTGCAGATATGGAGTATGCTTCTCCACCAGTTGAGGTCATAATTAACATTTCTGAGAGTGCCATACCTGAAACATCCAATGCTTCACCTCCCCAGTTGTTTCAGCTGGGGTCCAGTGGTTATTATATGGATCGTACTAGCTTTTCCTCGGACACTGGATCGTACTGCTTTTCCTCGGACACATGTTCCTCATCTGTGGCAAAGCCCCCAACACATAAAAGTATTTTCATCTCCTGGTTCAAGAAGACTTACCTAGTACCTCCATGGACACGTCTGGATTGTGCGGACACTGGTGTTCCTTTTCATGTGAATTGGGATTGTGACAGTTTTTTCTCTTGATTAATGGACAATAATTACCTGAACGCTCTCTTGTGTACTTTGTTGGAGTTCTAGCCCCCCATACATCGTCAGGTCATGAAACAAGACAAAGCCCTTGACAATTTTTTGGTGTTTCCTGTTGCTGATGGCATTGATTGGGATAAAGTTTCATGCGATATCCATGGGCAGACCTAAATTTTGAACATTCCATAGGTTTTCCACGTTTCCTTAGGAGATGTGGTTTTGGCGGACATACACTGATGACTGGTATGTTCATGCCATTCGTTCCCAGATTTGAAATGTTACGCTGCTTTCAACACTTAAGACTTGTATTTGAATTCCGCAAATTATGCAGATTTATTCTGTTATTAACATTATGGCCAACATTTTTTTTTACAAAAGACCAATACTCCGTTTTTTTAATTATACCCAGTGGGAACATTGCCCAACACCTTTACAGGTAAGTTCAAAGATGCAACAAAGTAAATTTGCGTATTTTTCCGATTACAGTCAGACCCACAGTCCTATATTTATAAATTAAAGATGCCAACCGAAACTAAATTTAGGTTAAACACACTCAATTGGTTTACTCCATGTCCTTCAGGAATGATTTGTTCGTGATGGGTTATGATCATTGGAAGGAGACAATGGATTTAAAATCTATTTTAGGGTACTAAATATTGACAAGTTAAAGGCACCGAAGCACTGCATTGTGCTTGTCCGATACCATCTCAAATCTTATTTTATAATGACACAGTACAACAGACTAAATGTTTTGGTTTAGACAGCCAAAAAATTTTATATTCCCTCCGTTCCAATAATGGCTACATACGATACATGGCAAACACACCTATTACACAATTGACGATTTTGCTGTCATGCTTCAAAATGGCACACTTAACTAGTCCGATATTGACCTCGTGGGATGGTTAGAGTGGCCAACGAGCTCCAATGCATGCCAATTATGCTTTCTGAATACTACAAAAGCTTTTACACAAAGTAGACCTGATCCTCGTTTCCAACACTCATACAGTTACCACATACTCAGTGAGTAAATTATATCAGCAATGGTGAAACATTCCACACTGTCTGCGAAACACCTTTCTCTTCTGTCAGGTGAAATAAATGTAGCAGATTTTATGTCCAAAGACCCCTCGCACAAATTATTTTATTTATTCAGCGTATAATGAATTTTGAACACTGACAATAGAAGCTGCATTACGTCTTCGCCAAATTGATCAAGCTAATTTAGAAAAGGTTCATGGAGTTGCCAATAACCGCATTAGGACCCTGTCCTCCCATATATATACTTTGGATAACATTGTATCATTTGCCACTGACATTCAACAGGAGGGGTCTGTTTTTGTATCATGATCAAAATCAGTTACGTTCTGTGATGTAGTTTGCTTGGACTTTGCAAACACTCAAAAATGGAAAAGTGCCATGGAATTATTTGAATCCTTCTGCACTGTTTTTGCCATTTAATTTGACTGATAAACAGAAATTAATGCCCGTGAAAGACGCAACATACACATTGTTACATAATTAACAATTAGAACAGTTACCATTTTCTGTAGCAGAGACTGATTCAGCTGTGTGGTTAATACATGGAGTTATTTCACTGCCCATCTCCCTTTTTCAGTTCACGGCCTGCATGAAACACTACCCAATTGGTATATATGAACCGCCGGCAATAATTGTAATGAGTTATGGTTGCTACCTTTCACCTAGAGATGTCAGTTGGCAGATAAGTAAGTTATCCTTACAGGGGAGGACTGATTCCGCAATAGGACACACCCTAGTCTGTAAACAAGTTAAACTGCACAGAGCCTGCAATGTTTTGGCGCCTAACCTGGCTTTTTTTTTTTTAAAGGTACCCCGGTCCCAGATATTATTCCCGAGCTACCTTTGCTTTCTAATGGCAGTTATCTTATCCTGAATAACAGCGATTGCTGCGGCTTACGGGCAGGCGTCCCGTATATAGTAACAGTTAATCAATGTTACACACGTTGCAACAATGGGAAGGGGGATGGGAGCACACTGCTTCACCTCCCAGCACAGTTCGCCCCTTTGCATCCTGGTAAATGCAGTTCAATTTACAAGCTTACTTGAAGTGTTGCAGAGTGTTTCAGCAAGGTTGGTGCAGGTTAGTGCTGTTAATCTCTAGACACGTGTTTCTGGATTTTATCCTTCATCAGTAGAGATCAAACGCAATTCATCTGGGGTTTGCTGAGAAAGCTACCACATTCCTCTCGGGTCTCTGTACCTCTCCCTGGCGCACAGGTGCATCTCCAAGACCTTGTCAGCTCAGAGGCTCAAGGGAGCCTTTTCAAACAGAAGGGGGATGGGAGCACACTACTTCACCTCCCAGCACAGTCCGGTTTCCACCCCCACATGGGATTGTAGATAATTCTCTTTGATCTTCAATTCCAACTTTGAAAACAGATTTCAACAAGCTAAGCAAACTCAAAAGCGCAATTGTTTCAACAAGAAGTCAGTCTCATATCAGTTCGAGAGAACTTCGAATTGCAGGTGACGAGAACCACAAGTGAGATACACTCGCTGCTAAACACAAATCTCCCACTCTACTCTGGAGAATTAATACATCAAATATTTAATGTTTGATACATAGGACCTTGCCCACTTTTTTAAACTTGTGGGATCAGGCCTGGTTTCTACCCTTTCAGACTATTTTTGGAGTAATACGGCCTTTATTCCTTCTACTTTTTCCAGCACCTTTGGAAGGATTACCCTGGTTCTCCGGTTATTCCTTCGCAATGGTGGCACGATCTGTACCATGATCGGATGTGGCAAATTTTTGGTTCTATGCCAGTGACATCCATTGCCATAGACTATTGGCTGACCTTTCGTTATGCCTACTTCACCTGCGTGCAACCTGTTCCACTGCATCCAGTGCCCTTTTCAATGGGCCCTGGATGTCTGCCTCTCCAATACCACATGTGCCTACCCTGGATTATGATCGGTTATTGGATCCGTTGAAGGCCCATGACCAGGAATGTGCCATGGGTAGCCACTTGTAGAGCGATCCTTTGCTTGGACCAACGGCAGACTTGATACCTGTGCCCAGCGCCTCTTGCTCAGAGTTTCATCAAAGTTGACCTAGGCTGCCCCGCGATGCTCCTAACAGCATCTGGATATGAGGAGCATATGTGCTCGTTCGACCTACTAAACTGGCTAGCATACCTTTTTACAATGGAAGGGACAGACAACATTCTGGAGTTCATGGCATTCCACTTTTCCCACAACATTTCGTTCTTCGAAGACTAAATATGAATTGATGGCAAAAAAATATTTTTTGGGAGCGCCCAATTGGCAAAACTTGTAATACAACATAATATATATTTATTTATATTTTAATTTTGGCTTCATAACTATTAATGAGACGCTTTGCCTCAGCTTACCTCTGACTCCTGTCTTGGCATATGGCTAACGAACTGTCCAAGGGGAGGGTGTTACGTGGTTGTTGGAAATGGCCTTTATTGCAGGGTTATCCCCAAACTTTTTTCTTCTTCCACCTGCGAGTGTCTACAAGGGCTAGAAGTAGAGGTTGCCCCCTGTTCAAGAAGTCTCGGGAACAAAGACTTCAAGATCTTCTGTCCTACACATTGGGGACTGGTTGTCTTGTGCTGAAACGGAAAAGCAACTCTAAGACGCCCTGCTGACTACATGTCCTGAAGGCACCGCCGCAATGCCACCCTGGTCTCACCGAATGGCCTACAGACTTCAGCACCATGGACTCCAGTTAGTCAGTTGATGGCAGCGATGACGCCGCTGCTTGCGCCGTGACCTGCCAGAGCCGTGACCTGCCAGCACCGTGACAAGCAGTCTTCAGCTCGCACCGCAACTCTGGTCTCACAGATGACGCCGCCACCAAGCCGCTGCTTGCACCATGACCTGAGGGCACGCCGCACTGCTGTCATTCGCTCCGCTGCACACAGCCTGCAGACGCCAGCACTCCCGACTCCAACAGAGATGAGATCGACCTGCAACGCGTGTGACTTAAAGGGCCCAGACGATTCCTGCACCAACCTCCGGAACAGCCGCATGCAATCATCTTTTCGGAAACTCAACGAGAGGTCGCAGACACCTGCATTTCTAAAAAGGTACCGTTTGTGGGTCTTTTAGACACCGTAGCTGGCTCGCGACGCCGCAGTCAGCCAGTACTCTTTGGATTGGTTCTCACGACGCCCTGATTAGCTCCGTCCGGGGCTATCGACATCAAGGAACTGTTTTTAAAGCGTATTTTGATAATTGTGGATTTTTGTTTATGGTCTTGTCTTGCATATATAAAAATATTGGATATTTTTCTAAACTGGTGTGGTGTCCTTTCGTAGTGCTTACAAGGTACTACGGCTTGTTATGTGCAAATGCTTTACACACTGCCTCTCAGATAAGCCGGACTGCTTGTGCCAAGCTACCAAGGGGGTGAGCAGGGGTTATTTTAGGAGTGCAACTCCCTTATCCTGACTAAAGTGGTGGTTTCTGCCTGGCTTCGGCACATGCTCTAGCCTGCCAAAAAATCCCATTTGTAACAGTGGCCCATTAGCATGAGCACGTTGCAGCTTAGCCTACTGCTTTGCACAAGTTAGACGTTTTTATTTTTGCAATAATTTCAGTGACTGCTTTCACTTGAGAACTCAGTGTTTACACTCTGCATGTTCCTGGGATTTTGACTGAACATTATGTGCAAGGTCGAACAACAATGCCCCTTGTTATTTTGTTCTGGCCATCACATACATACAGATGCAGCTGTTTGGACAAATTCACTTGGGTTTTATTAGAATAAATGAATAGGCAGCACACACTTGGAGAGGAACCTTTCCAGGGAGAAGAGGGAGACCGCACCTATGAAGTAGATCTACCATCTATAGGCTAAAGTATGGGGTCTGCTGACAAAGCTCAGATCTATTAAATAATACTTCTTAGCAAGGGGAGGGAGATTGGTACTATAGTCTTTTCTCCATTGTCTTTTTAAGGCGACATCTCCCTTCATGAAATATGGACTAGCTGCTATGCTGATTCTATTTGTACTATTCATTTTCCTTCTCGTAGTGGCACATACTGCATGTTAGGGCAAGTTAGTTAAAACAAATATTTTAACTGTTTCAGGTCTGAGTCAGATCTTATTGTGGACAAGAGCAAGAATGCAACCGAAAGGGTATGTATTGTTACCGCGATTCCAGAGAGATCTGGAAGTGTTCTGTTCTGGGGTGTCTAATCATTATTTCTCTGTGAGTGAGAAGTAGAGCCAGTGACACTATAGCCAGTCGGTCTTGGGTTCGTGGGTACTAAGGGGGTAGGAAGACCCAGTCCCTATACACCAAGGTCCATATTCTCTCACATAATTCTCAGTTTGTGCAGAAACCCTGCAACAACAAGACCACGCTCAAGTCGAGGGAAAGGCCTAGACCTTCACGCATACATCAAATTAGTGCGAGACTTGGGCCAAAATTTAAAACCAGGATACCTTCAATCGGCCTTTCAAGCAACAGGAACACAGCTGTGCAACATGCAGGAGACAGTCTCATTCACAAAAGCAATTTAAGTTAAAAAAAAATTTGCAATGAAAAAATGGCAATTTAAACAAAAAAACCTTGCACATTACTGTTTTGCAAAACTTCCATGTAGTTTTAAAGTTTAATTTTAAATACTGCTTCTCCAAGACACCCGTTTATAAAAACATGTTTTATGCATGTCAGTATTATAAATTAAAATTACAGAATTTCTGTACAATCATTATGGCCACAATAAAATATAAATACATTAGGGTCCCATTCTTAAAGAAAGTCAATAGAAGTGCAACTGCTGCCTTTAACTTGTACAGGTTTAAGATGTTCAGGAATTCATAGGAGTTGAACAAAAGTAGGCCCGGAAATCATACTCCGCAAACTTTTATGAAATCTGTTATTGTATGAGCAAATATACAAGTGTTTGATCATTTGAAAACCTAAATGCAAAAACACTTAAAGATTTTTCTTCGGTGTGAAAATATACTCTCCATGGAAGATGTTTTTCTCCTACCCCCGCACTTAATTAAAAAAAAAAAATTAAGAGGGTATGGTTCCTTCCAACACAAGAAAACATCTCACTCTACCCAGTGGCGGGTATAAATTTTCAGCCTTCTTGAGGGTGGCAGGTAGTTGCTGAATGGCTTTGAAAATGTAAGCGTGTTACTGCATCTGCTCAACACAGCAACAGAAGGAAATGCTTGATTAAACACAAAGTTACTTATAAGTGGCAACCATTTCGATACTTTGGGAACAAAGAAACGAAACCTAAAGATCTTAGCAGCATAAAGGAAAAGGTTTGCATTCTGGCCAACATTCCCAATATCAGAATCAGGGAAAGAGGCACTGGCAAAGAGGACTATTCTATGAACATTACTTTATATTTCAAGGGAGCATGACACTAATACCAAAAGATATTAGAGAGGCTAAACAAAACAATCAGTAAACTAATGTGGGGTCTTGAATCACTACAGAGGAAGAGAGGAGGAGAAATGCAACAGCTGGATACAATCTAGCCTCCAATTGAAGTAGAATAGCATAGTTTACTAGGTTAGAAATAAGACAAATTATTAAAGTGATTAAACAATCCAGCATTGGCAAAGTCTTCATGATTCACCTATGCAAGATCCATTGGTGTGGTCAATGTCTTTTTAAAAATGGTGGAGACACGCAGGCTGCTGTGCAACATGGCTCTGTGGAAACTAGCTGAAATCGCTGTCGGCATCAACTGAAGCCATTTTGTTTTGGGCAGCCATTTTAGTTATCCATGTGCTCACCATGTGCTTCTCCCTCTTCACTGCTGCCTGCCCTTGTATTCTGCTTGACTCAGTTAACTCCTTCAGCATTGAGCCAGAGCACTGCACATGCTCAGACAGGCCGGTAGTTGCTAGGATGCACCTGTTCTACACTGTACTGTCAGGCTATTTTAACTAATGTCAGCAATATTGTAACTTCTCCCACACTGTTGACTAAGCGATTCTTATGTATCCTTATATGTATTTGTGTGTACACTTTTACTGCCTCTGATTCTCCATGCTAACTCCGCAAAAAACTGGACATAAAATGCCCTTGGTTTCTGTACTCCTTGGACTGCTTCATACAGTGGCCTGAGGGTACCGTATTGACGCAGTCTCCCTCATGTGAGGTTAATAAAGGTATTCTCTTGATATAGTGTTATGTTAAGCTTTATTTGTAGAGCGCCCGTACACCAGGTTGGTTTCTAGGCGCTGCTTTGAAGGTTTTAGACTAAGGTGTTACTAGTATGCCTGTTTGTATAGTCATGTTTACAGGAGTTGGCAGAAGCTCATGAGGTCTGTACAGGCTATGATCTCCAAAGGCAGGGAGTTCCAGTATTTGGGGCTAATGTGGCGAACCTTGTCCCCCTAGCACGTTTTAGCCTGAAAGGTGTGATCAGAAGATGCAAGTGAGCAGATCGCAGGTTGCGGACGGGGGTGTACTTATTGATCAAGCTGTTGAGGAATTTTGGGTTTTTGTTATTCAGGGATTTGAAGAGCATGCATCCCACCTTGAAGGCGCATCCCTGGGTTATTGAGAGCCAATGTAATTTCTTCAGCAGAGGGGTAATATGTTGGCGCCTATTTTCTTGAAGGATCAGCCTGCCCGTGAACCATTTGAAGGCAGTTGATGAGGTAGGCCGGAATGCCCAAGTAAAGGGAGTTGGCATAGTCGATGTGAGATATTACCATAGCGAGAACTGCCTGTATTTTTGCTTCCGGATTTAGGAACCTCCTGATTATTCTTATTTTTCTTAACTGGAAACAGCATGTAAAGACCACAGATCCAATTTTATTTTTCATGGTCAGGTCATTGTTGATTATGACCCAAAGTTTTAGCAGATGTAGAGGGGACGGGGTTTGTCCCAGTTCTTTAGGCCAGAAGTGGGGGCTCCAGGGGTTCGATGGGCTACCTGTGAGGAGGACTTTTGTCCGGATTTAATTTTAGGTGGTTGCTGTTCATCCAGTCACGGATGAACAGCATTGTCATCTGGGATTCGTGGACAGTGGTGGGGTACAGGTTCCATGCCAATCTCTTTGTTGGTTTAAGGACCGGTGCATCAGTGAGCCCCTAAAAAGGCTTTATTCTACAGCTCAGAGTAAACAAAAGCAAAGTCCTATGGCGTAACCAGTGTAGACAGCACCATAGCACTTTGTTTACATTTAATTTTGAGCTATGTTGTACAGGAACCCCCACTGCTATGCAAAATATCTTAAAACTGTGGGAGGAATTTGGGTGGCAAATACCCAGAAAGGAGGGTAGGGGAACAAAAAAACATGTAGCAGGGGAGGGTGGCAGAGTGTTAGAGAACGATGGCAAAAGGAGGTTTTAAAAGAAAAACGAACAGCGGGTGGGGGCTCAACAACGCAAAGAGTGGGGGTGAAAGAGGGACTGCAAACACATGCACTCAAGAATGTATGCTGAAAGGTTTTTTTTTTTTAAAACAATGTCTACCTACAGAAGCCTGCAGCCAGAGTAAGGAGACTTGCCACAGGAAGCAGTTCTTGGCCCATGCTCCACGGGAGGGATCAGGATGAAGCCAGAATCAAGGATGAGGCGCTGACCAATTGGAAGCAAGGAAACTAGAGACGTGGTAGCCATTCAATGGTAAGTAAGAACAAAAGTTACTTACCTGTAAACTGTGGTTCTCCAGTATTGGTGTCTTTCATAGATTCACATGTTTGAATATTCCCCGTCGTCGAAGTGGGAGTCCCACGGTACATAAAATAGCAGTAATATATGCATGTATATATGAGAATATCATAAATAAAAATATACATAAATGCAATAGAAATGCAACCTTTAAAAAGTACCATAGAACAGAATAGGCCCATTGAAAAGCCCAAGGGAGAATTCACTTTAGTAACAGTCATTATGTGTTGGTCCACATTCCAGCCAATCAGGCTGTAGCCTCCTCTAGAACCTTCTCCTCAGAAGCCCAAGTCGTCCGATTTTCGTAGCACAAAGTAAGTATAAGAGTCTGAGGAGAAGAGAGCCTCTGAGGGGAGGATGAGAGGGTCGCATGTGAATCTATGAAAGACACCAATACTGGAGAACCACAGTTTACAGGTAAGTAAATTTTGTTCTTCTCCAGTATTAGGGGTGTCTTTCATAGATTCACATGCATGAATAAGAGTAGAAAGCAGTAAATCACCACAAGTCATAAAGGAGGTACACAATAAAATCTTGGCAAACATATCACTAAATAAGTAATAAATACCAAAAACCTTTAAGACTAGAGGCGGGTAGCAACAGAGGCTCACCTTCATCGGAAGAGATTCCGCAGCACCGCTTGACCCACTGCTGCATCTGCGGCATCTGTTGATTGCAGGCTGTAGTGCTTCGTAAAAGTATGGCTGCTAGACCAAGTAGCAGCTCTGCAGATGTGTCTCAGGAGGTACCCCCACAAAGAGGGCAGCAGAAGTCGACATGAGCTCGAGCTTGAGCAGGAAGGGGCTTGCCAGCCCGCTGAGGACGTTAGGTTATGGCAGACGATATCCATCTGGTGATAGTCTGTTTGGTAACAGCTTGTCCTTTGCACACCGGGCCATATGCCACAAATAATTGATTTGTCTTTCTAAATGCCGCTGTGCGTTGAATGTAAAACTTGAGGCAACGCTCTACATCCAGAGTGTGCAAAGAGCGTTCCGCTGCAGATTGTGGTGCTGGAAAGAAAGTTTAGAATAATTGGTTCATTGAGATGGAAATCACTGGGAGCCTTTGGAATGAAACTGGGATTTGTCCTCAACGTAACAGCCTCGTTGGAGAACTGTAGAAACGGTGGCTGTATAGTAAATGCCTGGATGTCGCTGACACGCCTGGACGAAGTCAGAGCAAGCAAAAGAGCCACTTTCCAAGAAAGGAATTTTAGATTTGCAGAATGGATGGGCTCAAATGGAGGAAAAAGCAGTTGAGATAAAACCAAATTCAATCGCCAATTAGGTGGGGGCCAACGGATCGGTGGGAACATCCGAAAAAGGCCCTTGAAGAATTGCCTAATTATCCTGGATGAGTACAAAGATGTTACGCCATCATGGCGAAAACTGGAAATTGCAGCCAGAAACACCTTTAGAGTGGAGTGTGATAGGCCTGATCTTGCTAATGACAGGAAGAACAGCAAGATCTGCTCAGGCTGAGCACACATGGGTCCAAGGTCTTAGTGGAGCACCATGCACAGAAACGCTTCCATTTTAGCTGGTAAGTTTTGATGGTAGATGGAGCGCGAGCACTTGCTAGTACCACCCTACAATCCTAGTCGATATTTATGCCTGCAAATTCATTGTACTCAGGTTCCATGCATGAAGTTGGAGATATGCTGGATCCGGATGGCAGATCTGACCTTGCTGCATCGTTAGTAGATGAGGCAGAGGATGCAAAGGTATCGGATTTGTCAGAGAGAATAGTAGAAGATCCGAAAACCAAGGACGTCTCGGCCACTTGGGTGCAATCAGGATTATGTGGCACGGTTGGAACCTCATTCTGTGCAACAGGCGAGGAATGAGCGGAAGTGGGGGAAATGCATAGATGAAATCATTCGACCAATCTATTGAAAAGGCATTCCCGCTCGACTACGTGTGGATGTCGACTCGCAAATCGTTGACACTTCCTGTTGAGAGCAGTTGCAAAGAGATCCAACTGCGGTCGGCCCCATTGTCGGAAGATGAAATCCAAAGTAGGCTGATTGATTTCCCATTCGTGGTTGTCTGAGAGGGCTCTGCTGAGCGAGTCTGCCAGAACATTGGCCACACCTGGCACATGAACAGCTGTGAGATGTATGTTGCGCTGGATAGCCCAATCCAATATTTCCTGTGCCAGTTGTGACAGCACGAGAGACCTTGTGCCGCCCTGTTTGTTGAGGTAGTGCATGCTGGTGGTGTGGTCTGTCCTCACCAGCAATGTTTGTCCCTGCACTAACCTCTGAAAGGACTTCATGGCCAAGAAAATCGCCAGAAGTTCCAAGCGGTTTATGTGCCAAGTGCGCTGAGATGCCGTCCATTTTCCCTTTACAGACATCCCATCGAGATGTGCCCCCCAACCTTCTAGGGATGCATCTGTTGTCAGTGTAAGTGTTGGTGGTTCGTCTCTGAATGAACGGCCTGTCGCTATGTTTGGAGGATGAGCCCACCACTCCAAAGCTTTTTGAATGCGGGGCGTTAGATGGATCTGGTCTCCGAACGACCCAGATACCTGCTTCCACTGCTTGTCTAGTTCCTCCTGTAGGACTCATGTGCAATCTGCAGTTGGGAATTAGCTTAATGCACGAAGAAGCCATGCTGAGGAATGATTTGTACATCCTGACAGAAACGTACTGTCTTGACTGTAGGAACTGTACTTTATCATTCGATCTTGTCTCTCCTGAGAAACGAATACTTGCCCCAGCCGAGAATCTAGCGAGGCTCCTAAAAAATCTTGCTGTTGAGATGGTAGAAAGTGCGACTTTTGGAGATTGATGGACAAGAGGAGAATGGACACTAGTTTCTGCAAAAACCATTAGTTTTTATCGATAAAAACTAATGGTTTTTGCAGAAACTAGTGTCCATTCTCCTTTTGATTATTAGTAACTTGTAAAGGGGAACCGAATGGACTCCTTATCCTCTTCCCTCCTTTTTTGATATTAGATTGATGGACAAGCCCAACGTTTCGAAGAGGGAGGTACAGACTTGAATGTGCTGTTCCGTTAACTGAAAAGTCTTGGCCTTTATTAGACAATCGTCCAGATACGGATAAAACTGGACGCCCTGGAGACGCAGGTAGGCAGCAACCGGGGCTAAACCTTTGGTAAATGCCCTCGGTGCTGAACGAAGGCCGAATGGTAAGACTTTGAATTGGTAATGAAACTGGCAGACTGTAAAGCGGAGATATTTCCTGTGCCTGGGATGAATAGGTACATGGAAATATGCATCCTGAAGGTCTATCGTTGAAAAGAACTCTCCTGGAATGAGGAAATTCAAGATTTGAAGCAGGGTTAGCATCTGAAAAGTCTTTGATGCGATGAACTTGTTTAGAGCCCTCAAATCTAAGATGGGACGCCACTCTCCTGATTTTTTCTTTACTAGAAAGAAACGGGTATAAAATCCCCTGCCGCTGATTTTGCGGTACCACTTCTATGGCTCCTTTCTTGATCATTAGCTTCACCTGAGCCAACAGTTCCTTTAGATGGGGAGAGGGTGGACCCGAAGGTGGACGAGTGGGGGGGAATTTCGTGAATTCCAGGGTATGTCCTTTTGAGATAACGTCCAAGACACATTGGTCGGTGGTAATGTTGGACCAATTGTAGAAGAACTTTGAGATCCGACCTCCAAGATGTACAGTCGCCGGAGGATAAAGCTTGGATTTGTCACTGTTTTTTGTTGTTGTTCGCACCACATCTGTAATTGGACTTACGCTGGTATGGTCTGGAGGTGGATTGAAGACTCTGGGACTGATAAGAGCTCCTCTGTCTATTATCATTGAAGTTGTATGATCGATTTTGGCCTGTTCCACGAAAAGTAGAGGTTCCTCCTCCTCTACCACGTGCCCCACGAAATGGCCGTTTTCGATACTGTAATGTTGCTAAGGACTTTGCAGTGTCCGTGTCCTTCTTTATCAGCTCCAATGCATCATCGACATGCTTGCCGAATAAAGATTCATCGTCGTAGGGTAAATCCAAAACCCTGGATTGAACCTCTGGGCGGAAAGAGGTCGATTTTAGCAAGCCTTGACGGCGCAAGACTGCAGCACCCGCCAGCTGCCGAAAACCAGTGGATGAAATGTTGACGGCACAATCGATTATTTCGGCCGAAATTCTCTCTCCTTCTTGAATTATGGCCTGCGCTTCATCTCGGAAGGAATCGGGCATCAGAGGGATCAGAGCAGCGATCTCAGACCACATTTGGCGGTCGTAGGGACCTAGAATAGCCAAGGCATTGGATGCTCTCACAGTTGTCGCTGCCATTGTCGTAAATTTCTTACCAATGGAGTCCAACTTACGGCCATCCTGATCAGGCAGAGATGTCAAAGGTATGGCAGGATTTCAAGATCTTTTTTGTGCCGCCTGAGTGATGACAGAATCCGGTTTAGGTTGAGAAACCAAACAGGCCGGAGAAGTAGGTGGTGCTTTATATATTTTGTCCAATCTGGGCAAAACAGCTGGTATGGAATTAGGACGTTCCATCAACCTCAGACCTTGCCATATGTGGTCGATTAAAGAAATGTTGTGATTGCTTCCGAGGCAAGTCTTTAAAATCGTACAAGAAACAATCAGTTTGTTGCGCCTCAATTGTTAGATGGAACCTCTTCGCAGCACGAACCATGAGGTTATGAAAACTTGCGATATCTACTGGCGGTGAGGCTCTTGGTGATGCAGGTGGAGTAGAAGGTGTCTGTGCCCTATAATTGACCCAATCCTGCATCTCATTATCGGTGTCGTTATCCCCAGTGTTATGAGGATTTTGATCCTCATTATCGGTATCAGGACGAGTACCAGATGCAGACGTAGGTGCCACAGGCGCCGGAGCTGGAGGTCGAGGTGCTGGAGATTGAGGTCGAAGCACTTGAGGTGCTGGAGAAGTAGGCAAGGATGGTGGAAACCTACGATTGTAGTCATCCAGCATGTGCTGCAGGTTTTGCACCAAAGACAAAGGAATTTGTGTAACCTGCTCATAACTAGTTGGTTCTGCCTCATCCAGTGGAAAAAGTTCATTCCCATCTTCGACGTCATTATGTTCGTCCTCATCCTTGTCACGATCATCCTGACACTTAATGTGTAATTCAGAAGGACTGGAAGCTGGGCCATAAGTTTGATCCATTTCAGAGTAATTTCCTGATTCCTCTCCTCCAGATTGAAATAGTTTTTCCGGAAGCTGTGAACCACTCCTTACTGGACTCAACTGGATGAGTGGTAGTCTTGAGAGACAAGGCATTAACCACTTTGAAGGTGGTAGCAGTGGTTAGGGGTTGATGCGACGTCAACTAGCCCGTTGACGAGAATTCCATGGTCTTTGCACCACCCAGGGACCCTTGCGCCATTGTGGAAGAAACCGGCGTATGAATTGGCAATTTAGTCTTTGTCAACGATGATTTTTTGGTCATCGACGAGGTAGTCGACGAGGTTGCAGCTTTAACCGTCGACGAAGATGCTTTCGTCGACGAGGATGTAGCCGTGACGAGGATGTAGCCGTCGACGGAGCAGACGTCGACGGAGTGGCTACCGTCGACAGAGTGGTCGTCGTCAACGATGCAATCGTCGACGATGATCTCATCGTCTGAGTTGTCGTCGACGATGATTGCTTGCTTTTCGTAGACGGAGGACCCGTCGACAGGAGGCGCGTCGATGATGATTTCTTAGTCGACGGTTTGATCGACGAGATCTTAATGGTAGACGAGATGGGTCTCACCTCATGACTCGTCACCGTTGCAGAGCTGGTTGACAGGGAACAAGTGGTCGTCGACGTAGAAACAGCCATGACCGACTTAGTCGACGCTGAAGACATCGACGGACACGTTGACGGGCCCGTCGACGAGCAAGTGCCCGATTTAGAAGAGGAAGGCACAGCTTTGGGTCTAGACGCCAGAGAGCCAGGTCCCGTAGGCGCGCCCTGAAGCAAATCCTGTGGGGAGACATCCTTGAAGGAACCCAGCATTCTACTCTTCTTAAGAAAAGGAGAGGGAACCTCGGTCTCAGACCCACGCTTCTGAGAGGATTTAGAAAATCCAGAGGACAGACTCAGCATCAGAAACCACACTTTCAGTAGATCTCAACTTCTGTAGCCACAGAAGGAGACGGGCCTCTCTATCCCTCAAAGTTTTAGGGGGGAAAGTGTGACAGAACCTGCAGGTAGAGGCATTATGATCCGGGTACAGACAGTAAATACACTTACTGTGTGGGTCCTCATGAAAAAGGCGCAATTTACCACAAGATGGACAAGCCTTGAAAAGGGTTTTCTTTGTAGAAGACATCTCTGAAGAAAAAAACAGCTAGAACTGGTGAAAAACTGAGCAGAGCTCAGGGAGACTCCCTTCACACGACATGCGGTAGAAAATCTGAGGACTTGGCCTTCTGAGGAGAAGGTTCTAGAGGAGGCTACAGCCTGATTGGCTGGAATGTGGACCAACACATAATGACTCTAATATGTTACTAAAGTGAATTCTCCCTTGGGCTTTTCAATGGGCCTATTCTGTTCTATGGTACTTTTTAAAGTTTACATTTCTATTGCATTTATGTATGTATATTTTTATTTATGATATTCTCATATATACATGCATATATTACTGCTATTGTATGTACCGTGGGACTCCCACTTCGACGGGGAATATTCAAGCATGTGAATCTATGAAAGACACCCCTAATACTGGAGAAAGGTAAGTAACAGGTGGGCTCTAAGCCCTTCATAAGATTTTTATTTTCTTTACAACAGATCTCAAGCAATGCCAGTACTGCGCAGATGGAAAAGGATTACATTGGAGACTTCGGATACCTTATATAACTGTTGATAAACAGCGGTAAAAGTTTGTAAAGAAGGGGCAAATTATGGTATTCTCCTCAAAAGCAAAAATGGGGAGCATAGCACTATGAGGGGCCCAAAATACGTCAATGAGTTCTGGAGAAAAGGGAGGGGGGGAATACAAAAGGAAGGTTTATATATAAATTGTCAAGTAGTCGCACATGACAAAATAACCAAAAAATTATGATCACATCACACTCCATTCCTGCGACGATATGCAAGACGAACAAAGTAGCAAAAATGGCATGGGGACAGTTTTCCCAATATCCACAATAGCACAGTTGCCCATCACATAAAGTAATTATCCTTTATGCTGCATTTTTTAGGTTAGGAGTAGGAGCCCCACAGGCGGCATGTGCAGAGTCAGTACTCTCACGCGAGAATCAATAGAAACGTAAAAGGTAAGTAAATGAAGATTTAGGACACTTCCGGTCTAGCTAGAAGGATACAACTAAAAACCTACACTTGGATAGTCAATACCCTTGCGAGCACCGAAGTACTCGCGTTACCTCACCCACAGGAAGCGGGTGCATAGGTGTGAAGATGTGTCAGGTTTCGCCGTTGAAGTCTATGGAGCCTGCGAAGAAAGATGCTGCAGGCGACCAGGAGGAAGATGTCCGGGTGGACCGAGAATGAAGAGGACCTGAAAGCAGAGGGGACAGAGTCTAGGTCACTAGTCAGTGACCGGGTTGAACCATACGTCAGAGGAGCAATCAGGTGCTGGGGTGAAGTTTGTCGTTGCAGCCATGCAGACCTGGAGGAGTCTAGGACGACCAGGTGCTGGAGAGGAGCTGTCCCACGAAGGTTCTCGCAGATGGAGGGGTCGGCTTCAAGATCAGAGCCAACAAGCCTAAGCAAAGGCAACCCCCGCAAGATACACAAGGAGCTTCTGGTGCAGACCAGGATGGTCTGAGGGTACTTCACCTTTTCAGGGAAGCAAGTGCCAGTCTGGAGCAACCAGACCAGCGGTGGAGTTTCAAAAAGCATCGTCGCCAGGGTCTACTAGCCAACGGGCCAGCAACCGGACAACGCGTCAAGCAGAACACAGGTAGAAGGGCCCCACGCAGATCTCGTGGAGTGTGGAGGACTGTTCTTCGGTGCAGGTGGAGCTCAGTGTCGGGGTGTCTCAATCCCCAGGGCACAGCTTCGAGGAGGCCTCAGGAGCTGTGCTGTTAGCAAGTGGTCGACTTTCCAAGTTACCTGCTTCCACGGGTCCCAATGCCTTCCACAGGCCTCAGCTGTGCTGAGTCGTGCAGTGGGGTCAAAGGGATCCGGGAGTCGAGGTCTTGTCAGGTTCTGTGCTCGGGTTCCGGCGGGAACGAGGACAAAGCAAGCCGTTGAGTTGCTGGATGGTGCCTGGTTTCCCAGGGTGGTCACTCCTTGGCCACAAGGGAGATTCTTCAGTCTTCAGCTTGGATGAATGTCGAACGGTCCAGAGTTTCGTCTTCTGTAGATTCCAGGATTAATCTAATTTCTCCTGGGTCAGCTCCTACCTTTATACAACTAAAGGAGGCTGGTTTGCTCACAAGGTCCCTCCTATGGGTGGGACCAGGAAGGGGGTGGTTACACCCCCTTCCTTAGTCCAGTTTCGCGCTGGGGCTGGAGTGCCCCAGCAACAGGTTTGAACTGGATATGCATGAAGCACCTAGTGTGCCTCAGGCAGTGTCTCAATCTATTCAGGCCTCCCTGTCCCAATACACATCCTCTGCGAGGATTATAATGCACTTAAGATTATATGGTATGGCAATATCATAGAACAGCTATAAGGACATGGTTCCGGAAGCTGCAGACAGGCTCAGCTCATACTAGAGCACCATCTCACATAACCAAGCACTCTGCCTTCAGGATTGTTAAGGCCTGCCATAGGAGTGACTTATTGGTTACTATGTGTCTATATGCAAGTAGGTATAGGAATACTACACCTAAGCAAGGGGTGATTACAGGACCTTGCCCCAGCTGAGTAATCAGCCAGTTGTGTCAATTTAGGTGGCCAGCCAAGGGTGGCATAATATATGCTGCAGCCCCTGGCGGGCCTTGGGTGCACCTATGCCCTGGGTACCTATGGTACACTATACAGGGACTCAAGGGTGACCCAATGTCCAATTTGGTATGTACAGTACATGGAGTCTATTTTACAGAGAGAGCAGATAGTTGGCCTGGGATCCTGCTATTCAGGACCCCAGGCTAAGTCGAAAACCAGCTAAATACTAGGCAAAAAGTTGGGGCAACCATAGTCTGGTATCCACCTTCCTACAGCCAGTATAATCCCTGCCAGTGAAATCTTATACTTGTTCCAGCTCTGTCAGTTCCATTGCTGGCCTGATCGGGCGCTCCCCAGTGCAGTATCACATCTGCCAGCTCAATCACATACACCCCGCCTGCACGGTCTCAGGCCTGGACATGCGCAGCCGCCTAAACCAGTATAAGGGCAAGCGTTCATTGCCTCCGCCAGTTCAATCTCCAGGGTTTCAGGCCAGGGTTCTTAAAGCCTACCCTGCTGCGATGCAGTGCAGTAGTGGACGAAAGAGACCGGTTTGGTGTACAAATTCGGGATGTAAGTGGTAGACCTTGAAAGGGAAGTACAGGGCAGGGTGGGGGATTGGTATGGATAATTTTATGCTGGCGACAGAGCACTCTGAAAAGAACCGGTATCGAGAGGATTTGAGAGAGACGGGCGGTGAAGAGGCTTGGGGTTCTGCTGCTGAGACTGTAGGTGATGAGAGGCAGAGAAGTATAGCCATAGGGGGGATGGAGCAGACAAGGCCAGCGACTGATAGCCAGAGGAATCACTATATGTGGCAGAGGGACCTTGAGGTAAGCCGGATGGTTTATCCCGACTTACTGTGGAGTCGCATGATATTACCATTAACATTGCCTGTAGAAAGCACAAAGCATATCCAGTGTCCATACCTTCCAAACCATTTGTACAGCATGTCTTTATAAGTTCAAAACTGCAACAATTTGCAAATATGGGCCACTTTTTCAGCTACGATTCACTCATGGGGCCCACTTTTATTTTTGTGCCCGGTATATTTTCTGTCTTCGAAGACGTACTCAAAATGAGCTTCTCAAGCTGGTAGGACCTGAGAAACTCACCATGAGTATGTCCTCCTTTTCCATTTCCTGTTGTTGGAAAGTCTTGACTTGACATGAATAATGGAGGTTGGGAGTTGGTGAAATGTCGTTGGTGTTGTGTTCTAGAGGGATCCATTCCTCTGATCTCGAGAACTCAGCAATCAGTTATATAAAGTAGGCCTTCTGCCAGATGCAGTGATGCTTTGAGAGGTACTGAGGGTGGGCAGGGACTTTTCAGAGGCAAATAACAGGCAACAACGCAAAGGTGAACGAGGGGCGATTGAGCGGGGCTTAGGTAGCTCTATGGCGTACATTGATTAATTTATTTTTTGGAGTTATATTATTATTTTGTGTGACCATCCTAATGAGGTGGGCATTCAGGCTGGTTTAGTTAACTTCACACAAATGCCTGCAAATATGTGTTCTGTTCAACATGATAGGATGAGATTTTCATGAAAGTCTTCTAGTCTGAATTCAGCACCTGAGCGTAATAGGACGGAATGTATGAAGCTCTGTGGTTATAATGAATAAGCAGCTACCTATGTTATGCCATCTATTAATTTAATAACTGCACTTTCACAATTGCTTTATTAACCTTCCTGCTTTCTCAAATGTGCTTGAAAATGCACGATTTTCTTCTCTTTTCAAAATTTTCCCCCCCTTATGGGGTTCGGGCTCGCTCGCTACGGTGCAATATGCAAATTAGTTTGCGCGCCCACCACTTTAAAATGTCACCAGCCGCCCCTGCTGCTACTTTACCATTCGGCTGTCAGTCTGCCACTACCCACCGACCCCATTCAAGTTTAGCTTCGGGCACGGGAATATCAGCTAAACCACCTCTATCCGGTGGCTCCAGCGCTCGCAACAATTGGACAATTCCTCTTTAGGCTCAATAACGGATGAAGAGGGTAAGCTGTGGGTGTTACAGGTAACAGGCAGCCCAGCTCTCATAAGCAGGCTGATTCTTGCACATATTTACATATTAGTCTTAAATGAGCCTTAGAAATGTATGTTACCTTAAAAATTATTTTTAAAAGTATACATATAAGGTTTGTGAGATAAGTTGTGTCCCAAAACATTTCGTTATTACAATTTATGTATGTTTCGTTATTACAATTTATGTATGTGTCTGCATCTCTTATAAGGAGTTAGTTTACCTCCGGTTTGTTCGCAAAACTGAATTACTGTATTGCAAAATGATGCAAGTCTAAAAAGTGTCACCAACATGAAGTTTGGCAAGCTCTACTGTAAACAGTAGGAATAAAAATGTGATTTATGCCTAAATCCTGTTTAGTAGGATAATACACATACATACAAAAATGTTTCGCTCGCGTAGCCGCGCCAACAGACAAGCCTGCACTCAAAGGTAATTATGTATTTGTTGATTTCAACTGACGCATTTCGACTTCTCTGGTCTTTCTCAAAGTGAAAAGAAAGGTTAATATTGAGCACTGCTTAACAAAAAAAAAACATGAGCACAGTGCATCAACAAGGAAAAAAGGCTTCAGGTTTTTATATTTCATGTGTGCATTTTGAATTCACAAAAGACACTCAAAATTATAATTTTCTGATCAAATTGCGTTTGTGAAAAATAAGAAATGTGGTTAAAAAGAAATAAGTACACCAGTCCAGAATAAATCAGAAAAAACATTGCAACATGTAATGAAAAAAGGACCATTGGCTACTAGTCTTCGGAGAATTACAGAAAACATTATCAAAGACGTTAGGGATCCGCTGAGCCCCAGTGACCTAATATAGTAGAGCTGTTTCAGAAGACAAATTCAATTTGTTCCGCAAGTACTTGCATTATGGGCGGTATTGGAACAAAAATGCTGCTAATGTAGAAATTGTGGAGTACTAAATGTGTATGTATTATATTGCTGATGACTTCATTACATAGGACATTGCCCCATAAACTACCTCAGTAGAGGGACAAAGTCATGATTAACCCTTTTGATCGCACCAGTGATTTAGGGGTGTCAATTATAAAAGACAAATTACAAAAGGAGCAACAAAGGGTACATTTGAATCGCAAATCGATAAGAGCTGAACACATGAGGTTTTCATTCACGTTACTTTGTACACATCTATCAGTGTTCGTATTCACAAACGGGTGGGTTTTGAATTAAAACACTAAATTAACCATAATGCAAAACCGTGCACGAAAGGTGTAACCAAATCTTTGATTGCATATAATGTTGGTTGAAATGCCATGCTTTGATTTACCCCTTGATTAAGGTCTTCGAGAGACTGAAACGCATTGTGCTGAGGTGTTGCCGCCAGAAAAAGAACGCACGCACACACATACATATACATACACACATATATGCATACATAATACAGTAAGGAACGTAACATAATTGGTAAGGTATTGACAGGACAGTTACCATTAAATGGATCTTTAAAAACAATCCAACAATATACAAGTTGTTCTGAAACTCTTCAGAATGCTCTGCAGCAATGACTATCATTGGGGAGATGGGATTACAAGTTAGCTAGTTAGAGTAAAAACAAAAAAATTCGTGAATCACAAGAAGAAAAAAATAGATATGCAAGACAGATGGAGTAAGAAGTTATGTTGAGTGGGATGTGGAAAAGTGCCCGGGATGGTTAACTGTTAGAGCTATAATAAAGAATTTTCTGTTCAACATATACGAAACAATATAAAGATAAAAATCTATGGGGGTGGGGGGGGGGGTGGGGGGGTACGACAGTGATGGACATTTTATATTGTTTACACAGGTTTTGCTAACCGCGAATTGAATGTTAAAATAAGAGAAAAGCACTGGAATTAACAAATCTGGAGAACAAATCAGCAAATGGAAAAAGAAACAAGCATTTGCAACGCAATAGGTCTCGCATTTGGAAAGTTTGAGGTGTTGGTATTGTAAATGACAATTTTTTTATTTATGTATTGGTTTTGAAAATGGCGAAATTAATAGATTTGTCATTTACATTGCCAACGTTCGCAAACGTGACACCTATAGCATTTGTAATGAAATGTGTTGTATTTACATGACTTAGGTGTATTAATATTACAAATAACAAGGGCTTTTATTTTTTTTAACAATGAATACTTTAAAAGTTATTGTAATTTATAATGGCAATAGCTTAAACTTTTGTAAATAACTTTTGGGAAGTTTATGTTCAGTGTATTTTATTGTGATGAAAATCCAAGAACAGAAGTGAAATATTAACATATTTGTGACATTTGTTATAAAGCTTGAAACATTGATAGAATATATTAGAACCAGTTGTTGAATGGTTGCACAGAGAGGTGCTGTGGCCTTCAGTTGTGCTGGAGGGATGCTGTGGCCTTCATTGGTGCTGGAGGGATGCGGTGGCCTTCAGTGGTGCTGGAGGGATGCGGTGGCCTTCAGTGGTGCTGGAGGGATGCGGTGGCCTTCAGTGGTGCTGGAGGGATGCAGTGGCCTTCAGTGGTGCTGGAGGGATGCTGTGGCGTTGGAGGGTGGAGTTTGATTCCCTTTGCCTCGTTCAGATCTTACCAGAGGGGTACGGGGAGTATAATGGCACTCTGGGGCTGTTGGCTGTGTTGGCCCCCCACTCTGGAATTGTGCCTTCACTGCATCACGGATATAGGGATGGCTACAGCGAATCCAGACTATGCATACCCCCAGGTGACCACTGCCCCTCCCTACCGCCAAGGACTGCTGACTCCCGATATGAAAGCTCCTGGGACTGCAATAGGCCAACTGAGGCTCACTGCTGGGGCCTGCACAGCATCAAAAACTAGCAGCATTACATGAAAGCTGCTGGATGGTGTTTCCCCAAATTCAACAAAAATGATGTACCAGGAGACTCCGTGAAATAACGGAAAAAACCATTAAACCCCACAAAACACCACCAGTGTCCTCTGCCCATATCAGTACAAACTACAGGCATCTGTCAACTGCAACAACTGTGAAATAACAGAAAATAAAAAAAAGGAACACTGTGCTTTATCGTCCAGCTGTTTTGTTCTGTGCTGCCTGCAGAATAAAGTTAAGCATTTGTGCCGCCTGCAAAATGAAGTTAAGCATTTGGCCACCATAATAATGACTTAATCTCCCCGTGCCTGAATGGGTCCTTGTGTAACGTAATCTGTGCTCATTTAAAGCACTCCAATACCTACAGCACACGTTCACACTGTATTAATCTATATTAAAAAAAGCACCCGAACAAAAAAAAAAAACAAAAAAAAAAAAAAACGCAGACGCATCACAAAACAGCCTCATTGCATGAAAGCGGCTGGCTGGTGTTTCTCCAAATTCAACAAAAACTACAGACCAGGAGAGTTTGTGAAATAACAGAAAATAAAAGGAAGCAAGCACTGTGCTTTACCGTCCCGCTATGTACCGATTACACTTAGGGGTGTGGACACAGGAGAGTCCGTGAAATGACAGAAAAAAAAGGCAGCAAGCACTGGGTTTTACCGTCCTGCTGTTTTGTTCTGTGCCACCTGCAAAATAAACGTAAGCATTTGTGCCGCCTGCAAAATGAAGTTAAGCATTTGGCCACCATAATAATGACTTAATCTCCTGTGCCTGAAGGTGCCCTTGTGTAACGTAACCCGTGCTCATTTAAAGCACTCCAATACCTACGGAACGAGTTTGCGCTGGTATAAGTCTGCATTAAAAAAAATATTCCAATTTCAGAAGAGTCTTCGAACCCGCCACCCCTCCACTGACAAACTTCAATTGCAACAAACAGCCTACACTGTAAAAGCCAGGGCCCTTAAAAGGCTGGGAATGTCACAGCACTTCCGGCCAAATGCTAGGCTCCGTCCACCACGTGACTGTTAGTGACTTCCCAGTTAAATGGAAGCGAGGTAACTCAGTAGCTCGGGTCAAAGCTGT
This sequence comes from Lissotriton vulgaris, assembly GCF_964263255.1. Taxonomy (NCBI): domain Eukaryota; kingdom Metazoa; phylum Chordata; class Amphibia; order Caudata; family Salamandridae; genus Lissotriton; species Lissotriton vulgaris. The sequence goes on from NC_141694.1 coordinate 1,357,824,867, forward strand.
CGAGCTTATGTGCAACACGAACAAACCCAACACACCCTAAGATAAACAGAGGCCAATACCTTTATGACTGCTTAGGACTACATTTCAAAAGACATTAGTTTGAAGGAAAATGCAGACACAGAATACGACCATATATACTAACAGACATTGCAAATAGTAGTGCAAATTGTGCATAGACAGGTTTGCGTAGTGGTATCGTGGTGCTCCTGGCAGATTCAGATCAGCTCCAAAGCCGGCTGTTGTGAACCTCTTGTAAACAGCTGGTGTGAAAGACCCGTGGGCGTCTCCTCACTGGCTCTAGAGAGAACCTTTTGGGAACTTGACGCAAAGTTCACAAATTCGAAATCATTTCTAGCCATCAACCAGTTTCAGTTCCAAACAGATTTGACAGTTACAAACACAAATTACCATCATGAAATTGTGAAAACAAGAGCAGTTTCCAAATCAAAAGGGAAGCAGAGTAAAATGTATCGCTGCACAGGCCGGAATATTGCAAGGTCTTCAACAGCACACTCGTTATACTGGGAGGAAATTGAATGCCAAAAGGCAAACATGAGATTTAATGAAGACTCGCGATAGCTGGCCTAGAGGGACCTAGACACTGGTTACAGATGCCTGCGTGCGAGGAAGGACAAGGGTAATAAGCTTGAACTAAAAAAAAAAAAGTTACATTTTGGAAATAGCAAGCATTCATAGGGAATGCACGATTAAGTAAAACCTGTGAAATGTAAGCAGGAACCAGACAGTTACCTCAATGCTTTTACAGATATTCTTCATGAAATTTGCATGTTTTGTAGGTTCAGTTGTCAAGTTTGAATCCCGTACGCATTGTTGAAAGTGAAACTAAAAGCCCAGAATAGAAAATGCAGAGGTGCAAGCCCAGTGCTGGCATAAACGCCATTTTGACAATGTTCATAACAGTCGGCAGTAACGGTGTGCGTTTATTACTCGTTCAGTAGCATTACAACTTTCAGAGTCCAGCGAGAAACTCGGAGACACAGACCAGGTCTATGTAGCTGTCAGGGGCTGTTGGTACATAGGGGGAAGAACTGGAAGTCTTTGTGTTGTCCTGAGCACACATGTTCGTTCAGAACTGAAAGCAGTGTCGGGAGGAAGAGCATTGTCACGGCTGCTTACTGCAGGCACGACGTGCTTTGCCTACATTCAAACACGTCACACCGGCAGTAAGAGAAGGTCAATAAAGTAAATAGTGCTCACTGACTAAAATGAAGGTGTTGTGCAGCTGCACAGTCTGGATGGAGGAGACCAGCACTGTGTGTGTGGTGTTGACTGGAAGGGGTGCCGTAAATAACAATAAAAACAAGCTCTTGGCATTGCTGTGGGGGGGCGAGGCGGGAGCGCATTGGGGGGAGCAGCAGCCTTTGATGTGCGAGTGAGTGGGAGGGAACACCATGTGGTGTGATTGAGAAGTGAGGCCAAGCGCGCGCTGGGAAAGCGCCGTGCTGGAGTACCTCACATGCATTGGGGACAATACTCGCTGGTTTCAAGAGTTTGTTTTGCCTACTATACTCTCGCAGAACAACGCATGCGCGTTGGTTCAGCGAGACCTAAAAAAGTACGACCTGCATTGTAATTTCATTTATATAGCGCTTACTACCCCTGACTAGGCATCAACGCGCTTTTTCGGCGAGTAGCACACTACTCCGGAATCCACAAAGGATTTGTGGTGAATTAGTATAGTGAAAATATGAAAGTAATTTGAGTAGCGGATGTTAGTCAGTTAATGGGATTAGGCGTAGTGAAGGGATAGAAGAGGGAAAAAAGGTTTGTATTTATATAGCGCTTGCTGATGGGATGTTGAAGCGCTTTTTCGGCAATGTAAGTCAATAATGAAATAAGATTCTTACATAATAAAGATGAGAAAAAAAAGTACGCTCTGAGCCGTTGATAACCTCAGCTCATTCCAGCCTGGAAATGCCACTTCCATTTGCTAGCACTCACTGTGTATATTTGCGCATACAAATAACTTCATGCACAAATACTTTTCAGTGCAAAACCTACTTTTGCATATGGAAATAGCTCAAAGATACGGGCTAGAATATTTGGTCCCCGATAAGGACTTAAGAGTTCAAACTATAAAAAGAAAAACAGGTTATGACCTGGTGCTTAATATGTGCTCACAATTAAGACAAACAAGGGGTCTGAGGCTAAATGAAGTGATTTTCCAAGGATTACACAAAAATAGTCATGTGGAGAAGGTGTGAACTGTTTCGTTGGCCCACAGTTGCCAACTGATAATTTGTGAAATAGAGCATTATAATTGGTCAACCCAATACATGGCAACAAATTGGAGGGGATTTTTATACGGAGCAAGTAGATTTGTGAAGCATTCAGTTTGGACAGGTATTTTATATAATTCTGCATGACTGACGGATGCAGATCGCATGAGAGGGAAGGAAGACAGTGCCTGGAAAGATCTAGGTGGATCCTCCTCCAAGGTGAAGGAGCATCTCTGCACAGGAAAATTAAGATCACTCCAGGTTCTCATTTTATTTTTCAGAAAGCTCTGAAGGTGTGGGCAGGACTGCCCACAAAGTAGGGCGAGGAGTGGTGAGCACTCTAAGTGCGCATGCCGGTTTGGCCAGTCGTCCTGGACCAGCCAAACAGTTATGCGCACTTTGCATGTTCTCCACCCAGCCGTGTTGTAAGCTCAGGTTCCCACTGCCTGTATGAGTGCCGAATCGCAGTGCTTATATCAATCACAACGCTGCTGTCATGGCAAAAAGCAGAGTTGTGATTGGCTAGGGGTGTCTGCTTCAAGCTGGATGTAAGAGGGTAGAGGAAAAGCAGCGCATTAAGTGATTTTTTTTTTGTACACCTAGAACCCTCTCCCCCCCCCCCCCCCTTACCCCCTCCCCTTCCTCACGCACCAGCCACAAAGTGAGTGGCAATAAGACTTGTTTCGCCACGGAATCAAAAATTGGGAAGTTTTTTTAATTTATTTTTTTAATTCATTGAGGATATACATCTCAGCAGTGGTGGCCTCTGAACACAAGACTTCTCTCTATTCTATAGAGCAGTTGCCACAGAGTCAGGCAAAAAGAGAGGGGATGTTACAGGAGACCACAGCCTACTTACACACAGAGCATGCTGCTATCTTACCTGCCCACCAGGTTTATGAATGACAGCGGCCATGGGACATTGGTGCTGTCCCACGGTGATAGAACCACCTATTCCAGGCACAGAAAAGGGAATGTTTGGAAGTAAGGTAGTAATAAGGGTGACATTCAAATCTCATTACACGTCCAGATTGCACAGAAGAACCGAAAGTATAATGAGAACACAAGTGGTCTCCTCAGCCTTAGAGAAGAGAAGGGCCAAGACTGCAGGAGTTCTCAGAAAGAAACAGGAGAAGGCCCTTTGTATTTTTAAGGATCTATTTCAAATGTATCATTAATGCTGTAAGATTGTAGGGCACCAATAGAAAGCCTCTGTTTTTATTTTAGACAAGTTAAATTGAACAAAGGAAAAATGTGCATAAAATGTATAGGGATTATTCTGCTTAAGGTTGCAGTGCTAGATCATGGAAACGGGGGATGACAAGCTATTAACGTTAGGAAAGTCAGATATAAGTGTGTGAAAAGTGTAACCTTGAAAAACACTAAGATGGTCCAAAAGGTACATAGGCTGACATTTAAAAGGTAAAGCCCCACTTATCAGTTTCACAAGCACCCAAGAGGTTTTGTGCACAAGAACGAAGGTCACGGATTCAAAGAGTGGTGGCAATGCGAACGCTGCTTCCAATTTGCCAAATACAAAACTACGTCTTTTGCACAGCCACAAAGGCTAAGGGTTGCAGCTCTCCCAAGTCAGCTCTCCCAAGTCAGACTGACTATATATAAGCACTTTTTTTATTTAAATTACTTTTCTTGATTTCGAAAACAAACTAAACAGCGAACAAGCCAATGTGCTCTATGTTCATCTGGATGCAACCCGGCAATGGCATTACTATATTTGGCAAAATAAGTGACAAATATAACAAAAATAGGAATGCCCCCCCAATGCCCAGTCGAAGCGGCTTGGAAGGCAAAGGTGACTCAGTCGCCTTGCGGTACGGCCAGTGGACCCGGTCGAATGCTTTATCCGCGTCGACAGAATCATTCATTCTGCCGGAAAACTCAGATCTGTTTACCAGATACAAGCCGTTTGGTATTGTCAGAGCACTGACATCCAGGAATGAACAGGGACTGGTACAGGTCTATTAGCCCGGGTAAGTGACAAGAGTCTGCGCGCCAGGATCCCAGTAAAGATTTTAAAATCTACATTGAGGGTTAAAGGGCGAAAGGAACCACACAGACGCCTATCCTTACCTGGTTTAGGTATCACTATGATCAGCGCCTCCAACATAAAGGTTGGTGGCAGGAGCAATCACGTCGAGTTATAGACTCGCACCAATAGCGGGGCCAGAACTTTCTGTAAAAGACAGGAGAACCCGTCTGGGCCTGGTGATTTATTGAGTTTCAAGCAAAAGATTGCAGAGATGACCTCCTCCAATCAAATGGGGGCTTCAAGCTCCTCTGCCTGGCTCAGTAAGAGTTTAGTCATGGCGACCCCCTGTAAGTTGTGAGCCGGCCCATCAATGGGCAAAGTCTGGGCCACATAAGGCCTCAGAACAGCCGGAACGTGTGCACGATCTCATGATTGGAGTCACATTTCTTTCCCTGCTGATCCCGGATCCCTGTAACGCAGAACACCTGTCGCTGTGCGCGTAACCTATTAGCGAGAAGCCTCACGCACCCATCACCCCCCACATAGAACGCATGTTTCAGGTGAAGGGCTGCGTACTTTGACCGATCAACATCCAGTCCTGCCAGTTTTGCCCTGGCTGCCTTAAGCTGCTTCCAGACTTTGGGTGCACCTGTCAGCAGGTGAATTCGCTCCAGTTCGGCAACCGGCCCAGACGGTTGCTTCCTTTTCTCGGTCTGCCGCAATGCCCATGAATTCCCCCCCTAACCACTGCTTTCAAGGCTTCCCAAAGGAAGTCGTAGAGATGGTAGGGGAAAGATTACGTTCTAGGTAGTCAGTCATACACTTTTGGATCTGCTGCACCACCGAGGGACGTTGCAGCATGGTCTCACGCAAGCGCCAGAACCTGTTGTGTATCCATTTAGATTCTGTATGAATTTCCCGATTCATGCCCTTATATAGGTACAATTCACATTGCCCTTTTATAGGCATAGAAACCCAATCCTTATTTAGGCATAGTTCATGCTACCCAAATAAAGACATGGCTACTTACATCCGTTCATCTACGTCACAACGAATTCTTGGAAAACCAGACTCCTAAGCTTTAGGGACTTACCCTTGCCTGGATATGAATTGCTCCAAGAACTCATTATGCATGAAAATCTATTCCTTAGGGGTTCATTAATGACGTTCATATGCCAGACTATTACGTCAATACTGGCATTCCTAAACACCTTCAAGGTATAAATATGCCTTCACTTGCTATGGTAAGGGACGGTGAAGTTCTACTACCTACTTGTGCGACGCGGCTCCCCACAGCATGTCCCGAAGGAAGTCATCTCCCCAACTGACGCACTGACCAGATGCGGTAATCCTCCTCGCCGAAAATCCAGCTCCAGTGTTTCTGACTCCCCTTGCGGGGCGTTAGAGAATAGAGTCCTGGGAAAGATACCAACCTCTCATTCCAAGGTATGGAGCTGATCAGAACCTAGAGAAACCTTTTGGCAATTCTTGGCACAACTAACCTAAATAGAAAAACAGCACCTACTTCTTCCCTTGCAGTAGACTTGGTTAGGTACACTGGGGTAGGATTATTTTAGAAGCCCCAGTTGAGTATTTTAGCCTGTGTTATTTATGTATTTTTATGTATTTCATAGCTACAGACCATGCTATTACAGTATTATTTTAGATTACTGTTTAAGCTGTACGCATTATACTTCGCATTCTGTCCTACGTTTGTAGCAGTTCACATTTCTTGCACGAGAAATACTGTTCAATAAACCCTTTTTATTGAAACTCCCGTCTCTATTTCTGTGTAACAACTCTGTAGAAACGAAGCATGCACTATTGACTGAATGAATTGGTTATCTATTGTTTCCACGACTGAAGTATTGTTCCGATTCGAAGGGAAACATTGTCATGTTTATGCGGTTGTCAGACTAATTCCTTCTTGTTCATTCGTGAAAGTTTCCAGTGACCTCTGAGTTAGCTGGCACACAAGAGCAATTAAGTTTAACCCCTTCCATGCTGGTGACGAACCCCAGCCGTCACGCTCCACGGTGCTCGTGTGCTGATGACGGCTTGGGTTCGTCATGGCCCCGCCCTGTTCGTTCGGCGGCCGCACACAGGGGGAATCGCGGCCGCACGGAAGGGGTTAATGTACTCTATATAGACATACTGACCTCAGTCAAAACTATAGTGTATATTATTCCAATGCGCAGAGCCTATTAGGGATATAGGAACTACACTACAAACCTACGTGTGGGCCAACGCCGGTGCAAGGACAGGGATATCAGTTAAGGGGCAGGGAAGGATCTCCACTTCTCATGTCTGCTGCGTCAGTGTGTCAGAGGTGAGAACATAGTCAATTCTGGCATATGCCTTATGGGGATGTGAGTAAAAGGAGTATTTTCTGGACCCTGGGTGTCGCAGTCGCCAGATGTCAGAGTCCAGCCTCTGCCAGAAGAAGTCTTCCATCCCCAGAAAGGGCCCCAGTCTGCCCCCATCGCTGCCCCAACAGGTCCACCGCGCCATGAAAGGCCAGGTTAAAATCCACACCCTAGGACCACAGTTTTGTCTGGGAGGCCAGTGAGCTTGTGTACTACTTCGCGAATGAATCCCTCTAGGCCTCCATTAGGAACATATATACAGTAGTCACCGTGAGGGTGCGTGTGCCCAGGGTGAAGGTGTGTGCCAGGAGTCAACCCTGAATCTCTGCCTGTTTGCTATCTATCTGACCCGGGAACTTAACAGACTAGGATCGCCTCCCCCGCTGTCTTAGAGGTACGAGAGAAGAAAATTTGATAAGGAAAGGCCCTGGACCTCAGTCTAAGCATATCAATGGGTAGAAGTGGTATCCTGAAGAAGGCAGATATGAGCGTCAGTTTAAGGAAGGACAAGACGGCCCACCTGTTGGCAGGGACAGGATATTAATGTCGAACAGCATAAGAGGAGAACCCTGGGTTTGCTACAAAGAGCTGACCCTCTACCTGTAAAAGCGAATATTAGGTACAAAGTGTAGAGACCATCAACCCATCGTAACTGGAAGGAGGAGGAGTGAACCCATAAACACACAGAGAACTTACAACTGGAAACATCAATTTGCGAAGTCCACAAATGTCCCGGGCAATCTGCCCTGTGGAGAGACGCGAGATGGATAGCAGAAGCTCCCCGCCACCCCCACCCCGCACAGGGCCCAGCCGGTCAAATCAATATGGATCCCAGTAAAATTGCAGCTGTTAATACCCAAGGCGCAGTTTCAGTCCACAGTATTCAAGTCTTCCGATAGAGAGTGCAGCACAGCCATGCGTTCTTTAGCAATTGCCTCCGGGTCTGGGCGGAGACGCAGTGGAGGGTCCCCAACTAGTTGCCTCCTTGTGGATTTGTTGAGGAGTCTAGTGGAGACATCCCTCTCTGGAGTGTAATCGTCCCCTGGTAGATGAAGCAGCAACGTGGCCTCACTAAGAGCGAACCTGGCGAAGCCTGCCCTCCCATTTAAAAAGGAGGATGAACGGGTGGCCCAAGAGTAGGAGATGTCTTTGGAACGCAAAAAAACACTGTTGCAGGTCGAAACTCCCGTTGTTTCTGCAAGTTAGAGGGCACCAGATCCTGAAAGAGAAGAGGCATGCAGTAGCGAAAGTCTAAGGGGCATTTGGCCCGCGCCTCTGTAGGATGCGTTCAAGGTGAATCATGTACGCATGTTAAGATATCAGGAGGGGGGCAGTCGCTGGTCTCTTGGACCCCACACAAAGCATCTGGTCTAGGTTAATTCTTTGTTCCGGACGACCACCCTGGCCATCGTGAAGTGGGTAACTCCCCTTGCCTGCAGTTGGGATGGGATGTTATATAGAAATGGAATGCAAGCACCAGGGGCCGGTTAGTCTCCCATCCCATTCTCTCACACTATCGCCACTGCCAGTGGTGCTCCAAGGGGCCTGAAAGTCCATGCTCGGCACACAGATTCCAGCGCGTGGTTCCCTCGATCTACCTACCCTACTCAACTGGGCTACTCCGTGGCTGTGCTGTAGGACTTCTTCTAGCAGCTCCCCAGAGGTCGTAAGGACCGCCCGACGTGGTCTTCCTCTATCTACAGGCCCTGCAGTTGCTGGTAGGCGTTGGGGGCGCCAGGCAGTGTCACACCCTGGCAAGATCATTCGCTCGTCAACCCCCCAGGTCCAAGAGGGCCCCCGCTCCTTCGATCACACAGAATGCGGTGCACCACTCCGCAGGACGATTGGTAGGGGCACCCTACCTGCCAAGGGGGAAGCGCCCTCGAGGGGGCAGGCGCCCGGCTCAGTCACTGCCACCTCAGACTGCCTGTAGGTGTTTGTAGGTTCTGTCCATGAGGCCCCACCGTCCCCCAGCAGTGTAGGGGGAGTCACTGCGTCTAGTAAGCTCCCAGGGGCCCGCAGTTGTTGCACATGGGCCCACCTGCCCGAGTCAGGGAAGTAGTCTCCTCCAGCCGTATCAGCTGAGGACCGCCATTCCCCCCCCCTCCGCTGCCAGGGCAGTGTCACAGGTGTGCTTGTTACTCCCACCGACTCTTCTCCCCAGGGCCAGACACTAACGCTCAAGGGACCTCGGATGGGCTCTGTCCCGGAGTGAGCAGCCGTTCCACGCATCTCGGCTGCAAGGTAGGCCGCAGACCGCGCACTGCCTGGCGCCGATACGAAGTGCCGGCACTGTGCCGATTTCAACAGTTACGGCTCTACGGCATGTACCGGACTGAAGCGAGGTCCGAGACGTAGTCTGGGAATCTGCTATGAGCTGCTATGCGGCTTGGGCCCAGGCCAGGGGTCGGAGCGACGAGCAGGCATGACCTACTCTGTCGCCATCTTAGCCACACCCCCGATACACGCACTTTTACTGCAAAACTGGCACTCCTAGATAGTGACGGATCTAAAACTAGAATGGGTTTGATACAGAAATAGTAACTTCTCTGGTCTGGTTAAGTGAAGTGTACAGAACATCACAAAAGGGATCAATCCTCAGTGCAGGATGACTGATGAGCACGTCCAAGAAAATGCCCTGGTACGTGTGTACGTGTGTGCGTCTACGTGTGTGTACGTACACGCACACAGGTGCATGCGTGCGCTTAAGTGTGTCTACGTGTGTTGCAGCTTTTAATCACCAGTCAACAGTAACTATGCAGAATGCTCCATCACAGAAATAGGATCAATGCAGACAACACTTCTGTTGACAAAGGGAGCTGCATTACTTATGGCAGGTATCTTAGTTTTGGGCAACTGAATCGGTCTTCCTACTCGCCAGAAAGGGAGAGTAAGACCTAAACAGCTCGACCTCGTTAAAATTTTGCTCGCAAATGCGAGTAGTCGAGTGGATTTTTCAAGCCCTGATCAGTGTAGTCTGAATGCGAAGGGTCAACTGAATGTAACAAGCACTTGCAATGCAATAGGTCTCGCATTTGTAATGCTTAAGTTGTTGGTATTGTAAATGGCAATGTTTTTTGCATGGTCTGGTCTGTTGTGCACCCTAAGACCCAATGAAAAGCCCCCCACCCGAGAGCATGGTCTGGTCGGTGGTGCACTGGTGCACTCAGACCTCATGAAAAGGCCCTTCCCAGACAGAGCATGGTCTGGTCTGTTGTGCACTATCAGACTCCATGTGAAGCCCCCGCACCCCACCTGAGCGCATGACGTGGTCTCTTGTACACCACCTGCCCCATGTTAAGCCCCCTCCCCCATCTGAGAGAAATATAATGTGGATATTAACGTTCACCCCAACGGGGTCTCTTGGCGCTGAACAGATGTTTATTGCTAAAAAAAAAAAGCTAATAAAAAGCCACTTGTGAGAGGTCACTAGCGCCTACGTCTAGGCCTCCGGATTCAAAGCTCCTTGTGGCGCAGAATGAAAAAGCAAGTGGGTGATCTGGTGCCTTAGTCTGGATAGACCCCGCTCTGCCCCTCCCCCTCTTAGCAGTGGGTGTTCTCAGAACTGGGTCCACGAGGTCTGTAGGGACACCCCCCCCATAAACACACACATGGTTACACAACAATACCTATTTACTTATGACAGCGCTGAGGAGGGAGAAAGAAAGAGGACGGATCAAGAGACTGTATTGTATTGCGCAAGTAATAGTGAGGCAGGAAGCATGAGACTGAGGAGTACGGGGATTCAAGTGCGCTAGAGGAAAGAGGGTAGCCAGCTAGAGACAGGATAGAGAGCAAAAGATAGGGCTAGATAGTATAAGACAGTCGGTAGGGTGCAAAAGACACTAGTAGGCGAGTAATAAAGAGGTAGAGGGTAAGAGAGGGGGTGTAAGGAGCAAGGTCCACTGGGGTAGCAAGAAGCAAAGTGTGGGTAAGAGACGAAGGGGTAGAGAGTAAGAGCTAGAGGGAGGGACACGAACTGTCTATCCGAAGCTGTATATAATGCCCCTTCTGTTAAACTCTATGTCCTGCAAACCATTGAGGCAGAGGAACTCCTGGAAAGAGGAGAGGGGACAGGTGGGCACCACACTTCGCTTTGGTGAGGGGGGGGGGGGGGGGGGAGGCTGGTTTATTTAACTCTGGCCTGCAGCCTGAGGGCTCTTCACCAAGGAGAGCATGTGAGCACTGTGGGAATAAACCCAGCTGAACTTGGGGCATTTGGGTGGCGGGGTGGGGGGTACTAGGCACCTATGGGAGCTCGCCGAAACCTCCCACAAGATCGGGTGCAAATCTCCCCATGGGAGGAGCCAGGCCTGCGCCGCCTGTTGGAATCTGACGCCAGTCCAGGTGTTGGCCATGTTTGCGTCCTCACATGTTGCGACCTGTAACATGACCTACGCACCACATGACCATGAGGCCCTTCTGGAAACTTTCGTCAGAGGGGCTTAACAAAAAAACTGAAACAGAAAGCGTGTGCCCCCGAAGTGGATACTGCCACCCCCTCCAAAAAAAACAAGTAGCGCTGCGGTACTCACTAGGTCCTAGGGGGTGCTGAGGCGCTTCAGCTGGTCCAGGGACAGCAGCTGGTTGGAATCTCTGCTACATGGCAGCAGGCTGATAATGGCGAGTTGCCAATGCTTGTGGGCCTGCTGCAGTACTGTTACTAGCACCCTGCGGGCAATTTATCAATCGAAGTGATAGGCATTGAAAGGCAATGAGGGAAGGAACGCATGTAGAGCGCGCAGTGCATAAAAGCAAGGAACATCGCTCAGCAGCAGAATACGGAAGAAAAGCGTGCAGTTATATTTTCAAGTGAACACAGGGTTTATTATTAAGGTAGCACAATAGTGCTCAAAGGACTTCCATAATTACGGCACTAACTGCTGATTAGATATAACACATTAAGATCTGCAGCTTCAGTGCTCTGGATTTTTCCTGGAGAATGCGTGATTTATTTACTACAGAAAGTTTACAGCGTAAAACAGGCTGCTTGGTTTCTTAGTTATACCAAGCGCAGAAGCCTCACCACCAATCAGACAGTCGAATTCTAGTGTCCATTTTAGACGCTTATGTCGCTGCCGGGTATAGGTTTAGGTACTCGTGAGAGGGCAGGCTGCAGAAGAAATCTTCTCCGATGTTTATTAGCTTCGAGCCTTTAGAGCCTGGCTTGAACTTGGCTTGATGCATCTCTGTAGGTTGTTCATTGGCTCAAGGGTCCCACGCACTATAAGGGGTCTATTACTGCATCTCCAGTGGGCAGTTATCGATGCTCGCTCTTTGGAAGGAGCATGCCCGGGCATGCAAGCCTCGGTAGACCTGGCCCTTGCGCTACAGGCAGCCGGAGCGCACGTTTAGTCGCGTGAACCTATGCGGCCGTTGGGCACACAGTCCAAGCTCCGCCCCACAGCGCCTTCCCCAACGCCATCTGCTGCAGTTGAGAAGGATCCTCCCCCCGCAGACCGGGTGAGTGGGGGATTCTCAATTTGTGCCGATGAAGGCACAGTATCAATGTCAATGCATCGGACCATGAGCGGGTGCTGTTGCGTCTAGCAAGAAAGGGCATCAGTGAATTGCAAGATAAAACAAAGCATTGGCATAGCCAAGAGGTCTCGCCTATGGGACCTTATAAATATTTGATTATGCAGCACCATATCCTTGGTGCAACATCAACTGTTGCCTTTGGAACATAAGTGTTTAGCCATGCAAGACCTATTGGCTATGCCAATGCCTGTTTTTTACGTTTGGTGCGTGTAGGAATTTATGAGTATTAGTGGATGCATGCTGTGAATGACTGAGTACATGTGTATATGCTTACGAATGGTAGGTGTATGTGTGAGCGCTTCTGAATGTATGGTTGTGAGTAAGTGTGTATGTAAATGGGTAAGTGTGAGTATGTGCATGCATGTGTGGCCCCGCCTTCTCAAATTACCGACTGCCACTACGAGAGGGAGGGAAGGAGAGTAGCGAGAGGGCAGAATGGGAAGAGGAGAATGGATTAATAGAAAGAAAAAAGGTAGATTGAGGAGAGGAATGATCAGGACTGATTTCAATAGTTTTGCAAATGCCGCTGCTGTTTTCCATATCGGGCCATTTCTCAAAGTGGTTAACTGTTTTCACTATACAGGGGATATTCAGCCAGATTTGATTTTTCACCAACAGTGCAAATCACTAAGGGATCAATACTTTCAATATTACCATTAGAAATGAGTTTTTTTTTATCATTACTGTATATGCCGGTTGTCCTGTGTGTCTTTATAGTAATTGAGTAAGAAAAAGGGGAAAAAGTTATAGATTTTTTTTTTAATGAAATATGGCAGTACAAGTCTCAGCATGCATAGTGCTGCACGATGTAAAAACAATACGGACGGAACGCACCCCTTAACCTGAGCCCTGTGCCTTGCTACTTCACTTTTCAGTATGTAACTCTGGGTTGTTTAGAGGCGCCGGCTGCATTTCTTCATAGCCGAGTAATAGTGAACATACGCTTGCAATGTTTCTAGATACGACCATGTGTAAAGACCGGGCTATAAGAGGTTAACCGGAAATATTGGCGTTTCTGCTACACATTTGCCGCCTTCACGGAATAAAAGAAATGAGTTGTGTTTCGTCTTATTGGACGGGCGGCCTCATGTAACACATTTCCCATGTTAGCTTGAATTACAGCGGTTTGTTTTGCAGCTTTCCTTAAGATTAATTAAATGCAAATGCAACTTGGAGAATCACGGAATACCTGCCAGGGCCCTTAATAATACCTTCACTTAACGACTATGGCACGGGGGGGGGGGGGTTTACTTTGCAACAAAAAAAATAAAGTGCCAGAGCAGCCATTTGCCTGCAAACAATTTGCGGATGACTTCCCAATTAGTACAGTAGCACTTTGATGCTCCTCTCAGGCCCTGCAACCCTTTGAGGACAAAACACAGCTCCAATGATAACCTGGCAACCTAGGTAGAAAAGCAGCCAAGTGTGAGCGCTTGAAGCTGCAGTTTTGGCTGCCATCTTTTTGGCAAAATGAAAGAATTCAGGACAGGGTTGCCGGAAAACGCTTGAGATGAGGTAGGAAGGAGGAGGTGAGCCTGCAAGTGGTGCACACGCTTGGGAGAGCAGTCTGATCATATTCAAGCACTGCACTCGTGCTTATGGCGTGCCCCTGCTTTCTCCTGCAAGGTGGATGCCGCCACAAGCACGAATGTGTGCTTAAAAATGAGTAGAGCGACTGCTAAAGGTCCTCCTATGTAGCGCATGTGCGCTGCGTAGGCAAGACCTAAACAGGCATCCTTTCTATCTTGGGGTAGGACATGTCATTCCTAAGAGCTGTTCTGAGTTCTATGACGTTCAAAAAAAAAAAAAAAAAGATGCCAATACTCTAACCCAATTCCTATTTTTATTTTCAAAGGCAGTTTGAAAATCTGTAAGAGACAGATATTATTTATTCTGCTATCCTTTTTAAAGCCTGTCTGAAATCATGGAATACGTTGTTTTTCATTGGCCCATCTCCTCAAATCTACCAAAAATAGGGAAGCATATACTTTGGAATCCATGTCAAGAAGAGCAATCATTCCGTAACTTCTGTAGTCTGTGAAAGCGCTTTCTATTGAACGGATACAGTATTGAATCCAGGCAGGAGTCTATCTCCTTGGTTTTACACCATCTATTGGAGAGAGGTTAGACTTGCTGATCAAACCTGAACATTCAGTTTAAGTTTAGCTGAGAGACCATTTGGACCAAAGACACCAGACTACCAGCACTTTTTAAAGATTGTAGAAACGCTTTTCATGGTTATCCATGCAACTGGTTCCTCAGATACACTGAGGAACACCGTTGCTTCAGCAGAGGTAACCGCTCTTTAAAATGATTTTGCAAGAGAGCTATAGGAATATTAGGGTCATACCCTGACAGTACAAACATCATATTGTTCACATAGTTACAATGTTTTTGATCCTTACTGGATATTAATTAATATAGTTCTAGCCATAATTTATTGCTGGCTTCTGTTATGACCTCCCATACAGCTTTCTTATATGCACATGGAGTTCTTAAATGCCAACCCCTAATTTCCTACAAGTGGAAGCCTCCTTAGAGCTCTTTGCAAAAGCTGCTTTTATCCCTTACTATAACATTTAGCTGTTGGCTTGTTTGGGAGATTGATTATTAGTGGGTTTATTGTGCTACCAAGTATTTAAATCAAGTACATTTAACCACCAATAGAGCCCATGCAAGAGCTCATATGTTTTCCGATAGGCATTTAAACCAACTGGGCAAGGCCACTGTGCATTCCCAAGAACTGAGCCTTTTGTGAATAAGTGCACAGCACACACAAATTGAAAATTTGTGGGGCAGGGGGGCTTGGCAGAAGGCGGTTCTGCTCATTGAATTCATATAGCAGAATAAGGTGCTGTTTTAATCCAAGCATTATTTGGCTATTTGTTTTGAAGAGCGCTAGATATTTATTTGGCTTTCTAAGCCTGTTCAGATCGATTCTCAGAGAAGAATAATGGTTACTCAGTGTCTGGAACTAAAGGTTAGCAGACTGATTGACTGGGTCTTTATATCTTAGAAGTGTAGGCTTTCCGCTGGCGATCATTGGAAGCCAAGTAGCTTAAATCAGTTTGTAGAGTGGGTGCTATTT
Organism: Lissotriton vulgaris; assembly: GCF_964263255.1. Taxonomy (NCBI): domain Eukaryota; kingdom Metazoa; phylum Chordata; class Amphibia; order Caudata; family Salamandridae; genus Lissotriton; species Lissotriton vulgaris. The sequence goes on from NC_141694.1 coordinate 1,357,840,092, forward strand.
GGAATGGTAGCGCTTGGGATTATTTTGTACCCTTAGTTTGTCAATCAATTCTTGTAAATTTAAGGGGAGAGACAAGCGCTTTCCTGGGATTGATACATATATACAATAATCTGGGCAGAGCGGACCAACAGCACAGCTCAGCTGGGAGGCGTGGGAACGACTATCCAGCCACTTCTGCAACACAACAGCATCACACGGCACAAAGAGTGGAATGCAGTGGAAAGGCTTTTAATAACTGGTATAGCCCTCGGCAGCAGGCTATAATGCAATAAAAGGGACACACTTTCTTATTCCCCAGTCAAAATTAAAGATGTAAATAGAAAATGCAGTACATAAAATGTTTGACACCACATAGAAACTACAGAATTAGCAAGAAAGTTGTTTTGTCACAGAAAACAAAATCAAGTTTATCAAACTAAAGAAGTGTTGCTCTGGGTCTGTACATTTTAATACAACATGTAGAGACTCAAGATTTTAACATAGCACATTCCTCTCAGGCTGTGTAATCAACAAAGCAAGCTCCACCATCGCACCCCATCTCTGCAAAATCAACAACTCCTTTGAGACTGCCACATTCCCGGAAAGCTGGAACGCCGAGATAAACGCCTTACTCAAGAAACCCAAAGTGGACCCTAAGGACCTCAAGAACTTTCAGCCCATCTCCCTACTCCCATTCCTGGCGAAAGTCAGAAGATGGTCAACAGGCAACTGACTCTTCCTTGAGGAGAACATCCTGCACCCGTCCCAATCCGGATTCCGCAGCAGCCAAAAGCAGGGAAACTGCCCTAATCGCCGCCACCGACATCAGGACCCTGCTGGACAACGGAGAAACCGTGACCTTCATCCTCCTGGACCCTTCGGCCGCCTCCGACACAGTCTGCCACCACACGCTACGCACACGCCTCCACAATGCAAGGATCCGCGACAAAGCTCTGGACTGGACCACCTCACCGGCAAAACCCAGAGTGTCTGCCTCCCTCCATTCCGATCTAAAGCCACCATATCTGCGGCGGACGCTTGGGATCATCCCTCAGCTCAACACTCTTCAACATCTACATGGCACCACTCTCCCACATAGCCCGATCCCACGAGCTGATCTCATACGCCGACCACACCCAGCTGATCCTCTCCCTCACCAAGGACCCCACCACCTCCAAAACCAACCTCCATGAAGGAATGAAGGCAGTCGCCAAATTGATTAAGATCAGCCGCCTGAAACTGAACTCTGACAAGACGGAGATACTCATCCTCGGCTCCACCCATTCCTCCTGGGACAACTCCTGGTGGCCGGCTACTCTGGGAGCTGCACCAACGCCCACCTACCAAGCACGCAATCTGGGGTTCATCCTAGACTCATCGCTATCAATGACCCAGCAAGTCAACGCAATCTCCTGCTCAATACCCTCTGCAAGCTGTGCAAGATCTACAGATTGATCCCCACCGGAACCAGAAGGACGGTCACCCAGGCCCTGGTCCGCAGCAGACTAGACTAGGCCCGAACCTCAGCCAAACTCCAGAAATGACAGGCCTAGGACCTGCTGACCTTCAGGAGACTTAATATTTCAAGGTCCTCTCATATGTGAATATGAAAAAGGCAGCTCTGTAAAATACAATATTTGCCAAGATCGCACAATTTGAGACCGGATTACGGGTCAAGGACATTACTAGGTCGAGTAGATTATTCACGTAACTGCAGGTCTAGTGACATACTGTTTTTTGTTTTAGCATCCTTGTGATAGTCCAGAGGTCAAGACCAATTAGGGGCCAAAACTTGGCAACCATTATAAGAATGCGTGACAACTTGAATAATCACATTTTTGGATTTGGTCCCTTATATACACAACAAGCATTTGCAACGCAACAGGTCTCGCATTTGTGAGATTTTGAGCTACTGGCTTTGTAAATGACAATGCCTTTTATTTAGGTGTTTAAAAAACCTGCAATAATAAAAGGCCTTATCATTTACAATACCTGTAGATCAAAGTTTCGAAAATGCGAGACCTATTGCATTGCAAATGCTTGTTATTGGTGGCAAGGAAAGATGGCACACATATTGGTAATCCTAAAGCGGGCACCGTGCTGAAAACTAAAAAGTGAGGTGCCAGGGGCGGGACGGAGAGGAAGGGCTACAAGCCACGGCCACCATTAGTGAGTTTGTGTTGATTTCGGCAGCCGTTAAGTGTCTTCCGTTCTCGAACCTGAAGGTGCCTCGTGCACATCTTAATAGCCTTACAGGAAAGTAGTGTCTGCAGTAGGACAAAAGTAATTAAATAAAAGAGTGCTCACGGACCAAGTAAACATACATTGAAGCCACACATGTAAAAAGTCCAGTCCTCATTGGGAGGTTACAAGTGCAGACAAGGCATTACAAAAGAGGGACTAAAAAGCCTATTAACCAATAAGTAGTAACCATTTAGAAAGTAACAGGAGCCAATTGAAAAGATGGGCGGAACTTCAAGTCTATACCAGAGTACAGCATGCCTCACAGAGCAGCACATGCGCTGCCCAGGCTCGACCAAAAAAAGGAGAGCTGCAACGCAAGCAAATTGTCTGTGGATATGCTAAATACATTTTGTAACTACTTTTCATGTGTATTTAACACATTAAATGTTTATGGTAGCACCACGAGGAAGGATGGCAAGGAGTAACCAAACAGATTGTAGAAAAAAATATTGTTTTAGAACTAAGGTTTTATAGTGAATACAAGAGATGTTGCTAATGAAATGCACTTTAGTATATTTGAGTAGCGTAACATACAAAGAATAGGCTGACTGAATGGGCCAGTTTGATTCTAGGTAGTTTCCCTATTAGTGACACTTATTGAACCAGATCAAGATTTTTGAATGACTGCTCTGCAGGGAACTGCTTTTTAGGTTTACTAAAATGTTGAAGCATCAAGCTGAAAGTGAAAAATCACATCATAATAAAAGGGTAGGGCAGAGCTGCTAAATAGTAACTATAGGAAGTGCTTGCACAACGGCACACATCTATATGTTCTTTAAGCCTCTACCTGGACTCACTGGATACCAGTGGATTGCCAGTCTGCCTGATGAGCGAGGGAATGAGCCTGCCAAACCTGCAGGAGTTGTGTCTGTGCAGAAGGATCGAGGACATCGTGATCCCAAAGCAGTGGGCCTGCAACAGCTTTGGAATTCAGAGAGCAGAGAGCAATCTATGCATTTCTAGGTCAGCAGGCTCCAGACTGCCCTGCAATTCCCTGCAGGAATCCTTAAGATGCGACAGTCTGAGATGCTGCACCTGAAGATGTCAAATGTAGGGTGACCCCAGCTGCTCTGCCCAAGTAACTCAATATAGCGTGCTCTGAACGACTACTCAACAACAAAATCAATTGTGGCATAACCTAAGCCTAGCAACCTGGTGAGGCCCAACAGGCATTTCACCAGAGACAAAGCCAGCATGTGTGTAGTCTCAATCATCCAGCCTTGCACAACCCTGATGCACCACCGAGACCAGTGCCATTGTTTCAACAACCAGAAACGTTGCAGCTGCGATTGTAGAAGAGGCCAGACAAGGATGCCTGTGTTGCACACAGCTGAACTGAAAAGGAGAAACTTCTGAGAACTGGCTCCATTTGCGGACTTGAAAAAGTACTTGGTAAGAAACTGTGCCAGAGAATGTTGCGGGAAACTGCACCCAAGCTGATTCTCAGTACTTCAAAAACAAAGGACAGAAATCCACATTAGTCAAAGGAAGGTGGTAAATAGCAGGGAAAGACCCCAAAAGACTTATGAAGAACACCAAGTATCCTGAATTCGCCTGTGCATGGTATTTAGTTTTAGTGTGCTATAAAGTAGTTTTCTTTTTGGAAGAGTACAGCGCTGGACACTACTTTATTGCACAAATGTGTATTTGTGGAGTGCATTGCAAGCACCAGCAGCCTACCTCCCCGAGAAGCCTGAGTGTGCTCCCCATCATAACACTGAGAATCAAGTGCTGGAGGAGTCATATCGGGCCCAGTTTTCAGAGCCATATATGCCATTCTCTGGAACATCAGAAGCAAATGACCGTAGCCCCCACGGTTGAGGCCAAGTAGCAGCTGCTTGATCCGTGACCCTACAGAGTCTGACAAACACTGCTTTATGGGTCCTGAATTTTTGTGTTTCCCATCCTAAATTATGGAGGCTCCTCAGGTTTTGCTTGTGCCAGATAACTCTGGATATCAGCAAATTCAGTCAAGCAGATGTAAGTGTGGGATTTAAAAGCGATAAATTAATTTTTTTACGTTATTGTTGCTACTACGGGAATCAACTGATTTTACTTTCAATGGAAAGTGTCAAATATTCGGATACAAGAGATCAGCATGGGCAGAGAATGCAGAACAGCTAGACTGGAGTTAAGAGGATGATCGTTATGAGAAGTTGGTCTCAGATTTCCATCACTCATACCACTCTGCAACAAATTTACAGGAATAGACTTATTTTCCTAACGTTGGTGCAGATAAGCCAAGGATAGGCATGTTACAGATAATAACTTAAACATTACATTTTAGTTGGAAACACTCATTGGACAGAGGTTACATTTAACGTTGTAGTGCATTTAACAGAAGTAGAGACAAAAAAAATCCCTTTCCAATATGCATGAATCCGTGGTCTATATATTTGTTAAAGTATCATTTTTGATAACATTGATCAAACATGAAAATCCACCTTCACACTGATGAGTATTTTATAACTTTTAGGAAAAGAGGGACACACAAACCAATGAACATGGACATCTGTTAATAGACCCCGTTTAGGGGCTTCGGAGTCGATTGCCAGTCGTAATCTGGCACTTCAAACTGGGTCAAGTACAACCTTTTTCACATTTGACTAATTTTAGCAAGGACAAGCACCCACAGGCAGAGCTCAGAACACCATCAACTAACAGAATAACAATGTGCAGCCCAGTGTCAGCAGAACTGAATACTATACATGTCAATGGAAATTAAATGTAGGGTTTCAAACTGAGTTGCATTTAACAGTCAGGCGCTACACCATCTTCCCCTCATTGGCTAAGAGATACTGAATTTACTGTCCCCAATAGACTATTATTTAAGCAGGATTAGGTGCAAGTACAATGGTTTAAATCCTCACATGTGGAACTCAGATCAATGCCTCGTTACCCTTCAGCAAAAGTCTTAGAATGTGTGGCAGGCCCAAATCAAGCTAATAGCAGAGCACAAAAGTAGCAAACACAACAGTATATGCTACTCAATCTCTCCACACTCGCACACCCTTGTTCAATATAAAGCCTTGCTACTGAGATAACAAAATTAGCAAATTGTAATCAATTCATAGCCACTTCGTGATCTCACGGTTATGAAAATGTAACTTCTGACCACAATTATCATATTGTCACCTTCCAAATATGAATGTGCGCCAATGAGCAAACAAAAACATTTAATAGTTAAGATAAAGAAAAAGAAACTTTTTTCCAAAATAAAACTTCAGCTTAGTTATGATTGACAAGAGAATTGGTTGGACAACGTTATTGAAGGGACAGTGCCTATGATCCCAAAAACGTAATACTGATAAGCCCAAATGTCACCCTGCCAGGCATGTTCACACAGTTACTCAATTAGACTTAACATAGCAAATAAAGAGAACATTGATATCACAAATGTTGCCACAACTTGTGAAAGCTATGACTGGTTTGCACCATTTTAAAACTCAAACAAATTCATTACATGGAACCGCAATTTAAAAAGAAAACCAAGAGAGCACCACACAGAACAGAATGAATAACCATAAATAAGGACCATAAGAAATGCAAATGTTCGATCCAGCGGTTTCTTGCTGGAATGCATCGAAGCAAGTCGCAAGTCAGAATCCACCGTCTTAGATAGGATAAGTACGATAAACTTGTCCGATACCCTGTGCTTACCCTTAAGTAGCTTGGCACCAACCAGTCAGGCTTATCCTCAAGGCCTAGGTGTAAAGTATTGGCTTAATACCACCCCAGCAACACACTGCGTACGCCACAAAATGACCCCACACCGTATCTATAACACACTGGTCTTTGTATAATAACACATTGAAATCACAATGAGGTACACACTGCATGGATACATTGTATGTATACTTTCCAGTATTGTGCAGTTGCCAAACTTTAACCATTAACAGCAGAATGGCATGAACATATGCCCTAATCAAAAGGTATTTATCAAACACAACATTCCCCAATATCGCATAGCCCCAACAGTTGCAATGGACAAGCAATCACAGGTCTTGGACTACGCCTCGTGACCCAGTCACTCAACTACACCAATCAAAGAAACATGTTGCCCGTGCTGGCCCCACGTTGATTAGATTGATGGAAACACCTAAAAAAGGAAAAACAGTAACATCTTGATTAGATGTCCAGGTGCATGGCGGTAGCTGCACAACTGCAGGATCGCTAGCCCCCTTAAGACAAAACGTTGTAACCCAGGAAGCTTCAAAGTCTGGAGAAAGGTTTCCCCTCAAGCAGAGGTGCGAGCTTCCGTAGCTCGCAAGAACTAGTGGTAGGGGCCCGCAAGGCACAACAAAACCCCTCGGCCCGGTCACAATGTTCTCCACAAAGCACCTTGTGGTGTGGATTCAGGAAGAGGAAGCCAGCAACCTCGGATGGAGGGCGCGATGTCAGGCACTGTCTTTCTCCCGATCTGGAGGTCGAAGACAGCCCCCGTTGCCAGCTTATGTCCCCCCAACACCTCTCGGACATCGGAAAAGTTGAGTGCAAGCTAGCACAGGTCCCCTGGTTGCACGCACGGGTCCCTCGCACTCTGCAAGCTTCCAACGCTAGGAAAGTAAGATCTGCTTCTTATGGATACCCCTCCCCCCCTTTTTTTGCTTAATGTGACACTGTTTTTGATTAGTCTGACTGGGTTCCTGCTAATCAGGACCCCAGTCTATCTGCTTTCGCCTTAAACTGTTGTTTTATATACACACCCCAGATTGGATACTGGAGACCCTGGTCAGTCCTAGTATATGGTACCCATGCACCAAGGGCATAGGTATCCCAGAGGTCTCCCACGGACTGCAGCATGTATCATGCCACCCATGGAAGACCATTCAAAATTGAACTACAGGCCTGCCAATGCAGCCTCTAAGTTGGTGCATGCACCAATTACGAAAGATATAAGTTTACTATATCTAAAGGGTCACTGCAGTTAAAACCTATAAGTCACCCCTTTAGCAGGTCTTTAACCCCGAGGGTAGGGTTCTTGGTTGGAAGTGAGAGGGTGGCCCTGCATGAGCAGGACACCTCTGCAGCCTACGGTGTCCATTCTCCAGGGGTTGTCAGTGAAGCAGTCAGATACTATACAGAGGGGCATCGCATGACCGCACAATGGCAGTCTCGAAAACAGATGCAACAAATCCTATCATGTTTGGTATCAAACATCTTGGAATCATACCTCCCACAACGTAAACTGTGTGGGAGGTATGATTTCAAGCACTGGAAGAGCCCTTCGTTACGCTCTCAGTGTTCCTGGTACCAGCCTTCTAGTCCCAGACAGTACAAAATGGGTGTTGCAGATCAGAGACATTTCTGCCCTCCAGCTTCTGATCCAAGCTAGAGCAGGGGGGGGGGGGGGGGAGAACAGGCATCCTGTCACAGGGAGGAGTGACCACCTCCCAGACAGGATTTAGTGTATTAGGGCTGGGTGGGTGCGCTTGCTAGCACCTGAAAGTCTTCAGGCAGGTCGCTCCCCCACGCTGCACAGCTCCGCCTGTGTGTCCGTGTCCCCTGGACACTGCCTCCGCTGCTGCTGCTGCTGGTTCAAGGCTCCTCTGCCTCAGGTGTGTTACTTATCCGTATTAGCCTAACTTTTTCTTTCCTGCTGTTGTATCTGCTGTGCATTTTTGCGCTGACTTGTGCCCATTGGTTTGTCTTCTGTACCCCTGCATTACCCCTTGCCTCTGTGCCCCTGTTCCACCCATTTTTTCCTGTGCTGCATCCCCTGCGGCCCCGCTGCCCTGATCGCCCATTCACCGCCCCACATCCCAGCTACTCCTCCCTCCCCCCCTCCCCTTATATGGCGGCCGCTGCGCAGCCGCTCCACTGGCGCGCCCAAGGCAAGCCAGTCTGCGCTCGTCCGCGCCCAGATTCCTGGTCCCCGAGACCACCACAACAAAACGCCACTACGACGTCAGCTCCCTCCTCGCACTAAGCTCCAGAAGACCACACACCTGCTTCCTGGCTGCCCTGAAGCGCACCCTCGGGCCCTTCTCCTGCTGGAACTGCAGGTTCACCAGCCTCCAAGCCACCAAACTGCCCGCCGAGAAAGGACACAACCACCTCAGATGCCTTCTACTAAACACCCACTCCGCACACAAACATGCAGTTGAGCTCTGATATCTGCTCGACACATCCTCCCCGGACGTCGCCTTCCTGACGGAGACCAGGATGAACGCCTCCTCTGTGACCGACATCACCATAGCCATCTCGGACGGCTACAAGATCACCCGCAGGGACTGCACCAACTGAGTAAGAGGTGGAATCGCCAACGTCCACATCACCCTCAGGGTCCCGACCAGCACAGACACCCTCAGCACCGCCGAACACCGGCACTTTCAGATCCACAATGACCCCAACACCACCCTCAAAGGAACTCTTGTCTACAGACCCCCCCCCCCCCAATACCCCAGCCTCAGTACGGCGACACCATTGCCGACTTAGTCAGCACACATGCCATGGCCTCCACAGACTACATCCTCCTCGGAGACCTGAACTTTTACCTCGAGAACGACAGCAACTCCACCACCCTAATAGACAACCTCGGACTCAGACAGCTCGTCACAACGCCCACCCACTCCGCTGGCCACACGCTCAAATCCATCTTCTCTGCAACTCCCACGTCACCTTCAGCCACACCACCGAACTCCACTGGACCGACCATCCAACAGATCCCCCGCCGCAGCTGGAGCAAAGTCACAGATGAATAGCTTACCACCTCTCTCACCCAGAGCCCACCCACCGACCGACCAACACAGACACCGACACCGCCGACTGCAACCTCAGGCTATGGATTAATGACTGCGCCAACACTCTCGCTTCGATCAAAAATCCCTCCAACAGACACCGACAAGAAGGCCAGCTGGTTCACCACGGACCTCCAGGCCTCCAAACAAACCTGACGGAAATTAGAGAAGAAATTGCACCGCGAACGGACACCAGACAGCTATGCAGCAGACAAGAACGCCATCCGCAGACATCTCAAAAGAACCACAAAAAGGGCCTCATACAAGGACCACCTCGACAACGCACACAACAGCAATGAGCTCTTTAACATCGTGAAGGAACTCTCCAAAACCATTAACGTCCCACCTTCGCAAGACCTGTGCGACTCCCTTGCCAGCTTTCTTCCATCGCAAGATCGCAGACATCCACGACAGCGTCAACAACCTGACTGCCTTGAAAGCCACAGACACCTTGGTTAGCCCCGCCCACCATCCACACCGAACCTATGCTCACCTGGACCAAAGTGAACGACTACATCCTCCTCAAAATCATGCCTGCACCACATCTTCAACATGGCTAGCGCCACCATCGCACCCCATTACCGAAACTGTCCTCATCGCCACCAGCATCATCAGTACCATGCTGGACAATGGTGAAACCACGGCCCTCATCCTCTGGAACTCTCAGCTGCCTTCGACACTGTCTGCCACCGCACCCTACACACGCCTCCACAACGCAGGGTTCCGAGACAAGGTTCTGGAATGGACCACCTTCTTCCTCTCCAGCAGAGCTCAGAGCGTCCGTCTCCCCCCATTCCACTCCGAAGCCTCCAAGATCATCTGCTGGTGTACCCAAAGGATCATCCCTCAGCCAGACATTGTTCAACATCTACATGGCACTGCTTGCCCACGTCACCCGACTGCACAACCTCAACATTATCTCCTACGCTGCACCCAAGCACACCCTATCATTATTTCTATAATCCAGTTTGAGAATATAATGTCACAGAAGAATTCATTCATAACATAGTACTGAATGACTTAAGATCAATTTCCCAAGATTCAGCTCCAATAAAGGTACGCTCTCCAATCAGATCTTGTGTTTTATTTCATTTCAAACATATGTTGGCACAGCAGCAGCCGATGCGCGTTTCGCCCACAGGGATTTTTCAAGGCTTGCTCACGGGAAGAAAATCAAAAAAGCCTTTTTGATTTTGAGATTCCAGAGAGTAGTATGTTGAATCGTTGGTACAATTGTATAATGCTCCCCATATATAGATACGAGGTCAATAATTCCAATTCCGGTGTGAATTCGATGGGAATATAGTCCCCGCAATTTACCATAGTTGATTGTCAATACCGGTTCGTCGGACCTGGATACGTCCTGTAGCCTCAGAAAATGTATGCGTTCACTTCGGCGTGTCTCCTGATTGTGGCCTTGTGGATTTTTGAAATCCATAGACTGATTGACACCCTAGTGGGCAGGTGCAAAAACACTTTCAGAGCACCCTTTACTTGGTAACGTGTAAAACTCTCATTTTTTCAGACTTAGAAGGTCAAAAGATGTGCATTACAAATTGAGCAAACCCACTTCATGTACTCTTGTATTATCTCCTACGCTGACACTCAGCTAATCCTCTCCCTCACCAAGGAACCCCTCACCGCCAAAACCAACCTCCACGAAGGAATGAAGGCCATCGCCGAGTGGATGAACAGCCAACTGAAGCTGAACTCTGACAAGACAAAGGTCCTCCTCTTCGGCTCCACCCCCTCAGCCTGGGACGACTACTGGTGGCCTACCACCCTGGGAGCAGCACATGCACCCGACGCACGCAACCGGGAAGTCATCCTCGACTCACTCTCCATGACCAAGCAGGTCAACACAGTCTCATCCTCCTGCTTCAACACCCTCCGCAAGATCTACAGCTGGATCCCCACCAAAACAAGAAGAACAGCCACCCAGGACCTAGTCAGCAGCAGGCTGGACTACAGAAACGCCCTTTATGCGGGAGCCTCGGCCAAACTCCTGAATCGTCTGCAACACATACAGATCGCCTCTGCATGCCTCATCCTCAAAATCCCTCGCCACTGTCACATTACACCCCATCTGAGAGACCTGCACTGGCTAACCGTCAACAAGAGGATCCCCTTCAAGCTCCTCACCCACGAACACAAAGCACTCCACAACACCAGACCGACATACCTCAACAGACTACTCCTACACCCAGAATCGCCAGCTCTGCCGACCTCGCCCTCGTTCCCCGCATCAGAAGAGCGACCACCGGAAGATTGTTCACCCACCTCACTGCCAAGACCTGGAACACCCTCCCCATCCTCCTAAAGCAGACCCAGGACCTACTTACCTTCAGGAGGCTGTTCAAGACCTGGCTGTTCGAGCAATAGCAGCACCCCTCGCCCCCAAGCACCTTGAGACCCTCACGGGTGGGTAGTGCACCTTACAAATGTTCCGATTGATTGCATGAGGGGCACATTTGGTGTCCCCGTGCATTGTCCAGTTCAAACCAGTCCTGGGGCCCGTTGGCTTGCGCTCTGGCACGAAACTGAACAAAGGACATGGGAGTAACCTCCCCCTGTCCGGACCGTTCCCTGGGAGGGTCCCCTGAATCTTCCCAAACCTCTCCTTATGGTACTTAAGGGCTTACCTTGGTGTAGGTCCCTAGATTCGTCGTGGACAAGATTCAGAATTGAAACGACTGCACTTTTACCATCTGGGCACTCTGGACTTCGTTTGGGCCTGACTTAGTCTCCCTTTCAGTCTGTTGCATGTTCTGTGCAGGTGCGTCAAACAGGACATGTGGAACATCCAAGACACTTGAAGATAACTCCCCTGAAGTGAAGGAGTCACTCCCCTGCATTCGTAGGCACTGCAACACGGCTGACAGGTCTGCTGATCCCGAACTCCCGCGGACTCCGAAGGGTTCAACAACACAGGTGGTTGTTATCTACATCTCCCGAGGCCAGAGCTGCCCTCTAACAAAGTCTGATGTCAGAATCCCTCGTGGGGGTTGAATTAACCGAACCCCTGTGCACTTGTTGCATATGCATATGGTTGTTGGCAACTCTGCTACAAGTGCATTGGGCTCCAAGTAGCCCCAACCTCTGGAAACTTCTTCCACCAAGATCTCCAGCCACACTGCCTTGGGGGCACCATAGCCCGCTCCTTTTGGTGAGAAGCTCAAGGTCCTCTCGCGATCCCTACGCCTCCAGTCTGTGGGTTCAATTGAGGGTCATCTTGGTTTTGCTTGAGCTCCCCAGATTGCTCAGGACCTTCCCCGACTCCCCTGCTTGTGGAGTCTCCTGGACCTGGATTGTCCCCACCGTGCACCTTCTTGATTTCCTGCGTGGGTTGCATTTGCCAAGGCTTGTTTGTGCCGCCCCCGGACACTGACCCCTCAGCACTCTAAATCCTTCGTGGGACAGCTTGTATCCAGGTCCTGGTGTTCAGAATCGCCGTATTCTTGCAGCTGCAGAGTCAAGGTCACAGTCATCCTTCCTGAAGCACCCAACATCGGAGGGCACTCTACTAACATGTCTCCTGGTCACCCCTGAGTGACACTGTCCCCTCTGCTTTTGGGTACTCTGAGTCAAGAATCCACCTTTGAATTCCTCCGGACACTTTCTACTCTTGCAGCAGCGGTACTTTCCTGAAGTCCTCCATTGAGTTTGACTGCGGTTTCCAACCTCACTTCACACCTAAGCGCCAGTCTTCCCTGGTAAAGGTAACTTGGGTATCGTGGTATCCACAGGTGGGGTGGCTCTCCAACCTTCTGTCTTCCACTGGGTTTCATCGGGGTCCACTGGAAAGAGTCCCTAATCATTAAAAATCCAACAGCGACTTGCACATAGACTTGCTAGCATCACGCGGTCAGGTTCACTCACTGCACACACGCTCTGTGTGGTCCCCGTCTACTTACTTGGGTGGCCTGTGTGTCTCCAGCAATTCTACGTCCTCTCGACATTGTCCTGACTAGAGTCGTGGTTCTTATACCACTTTTAGTGTTCTGGTTTGGTCCCTCCCCAGGGTCCACTGTGTAAGAGTGCTATTTACTATGATTTCTGTGCTTCAATATTGTGTGCTTCGTGTCTCATTGTAGGAGATACTATAACGTACTAGAGTGTTCTATAATAAATATTTTTATACATACTGTGTGGTTATTTTTCAGTTAATCTATACTATAAGATTATACTCGGTAAAACAAGCTGCTTTACACTCCTTCAAGACCAAGCCTAAATGCTGATCTCCACAGCTACCACTTGGATAGCCTTCTAAGGTTGTCTGAGACCTTAAATCACCATAAGAGTTGTCTGGACTGGTGCAAGGTACCCACTTACATTAGTGGACATCATACCAGGCCAGCTTCTCACAAAGGCTGCTTATATTTACCAGCACACACCTCTGCTGAGTGAGACTAATGTATGCCAACATGGTCCTTTCCCCAACAGACTAGAACTTGCACTTGTTTCCGCTGCACCCTGCACAGTCCTTACGATCTTGTGGAAATAGGGAGATCCTTTATGTCCCCGAGATCTCATGGACAGGAGTCAATCCAACAGGCCCTTGGTGTACTTAGGGACCCAGGTCATGACAGTTGGCACTTAACTGCAGGCCAGCAACGTCCAGGCAAAATCTACAAAGTGATAGTCCCCTTCCTGGAGCATTAGAAGCTCCAGGCCACCACAAGTCTGCGGATAATCCAGGTGCAGTCCCCTCCTGCACTAATGATTCCTCTTGTCAATGTCCTAGCATCAAACCAGCATAGTATTGTTTCAAACCAAAAAAGCATCTCTAAATTCGGAGGCCAGCGGTACAGTAGTTATACACACAATGGCCTTTGGCCCAGCACCCAGATGTGAACTGGACACAGGCCAAGAGGTGTACAGAGCCACCAGCATCAAAATGCCCACTTTCTCAAAGTGACATTTCCACATACATAATTTCAGATCCACTTGCACTAACGGAGAGGATTTACCATTATGAACTCATTGATATTTCACAATATACTGCTACTATTCTGCTTGCAGGAAATACTTACTGCTTAATAGCCTTTCCCTACATACCCCATGATAATCTGATGTGAACAGCCAACCCTATCGGATCAATCACACCATCCAGTGCCATTCACAACCCTTACATGTTACAGACGTGCACATGCCCTACCTCTTCCCAACACTGCACCATGTTCCCAGGGAGAACTCTGATATAGCAAGAGACATGCAGAACCTTGGCACATAGCTTATTTAAATGGAAAGTCGAGTAACAGTAAACAGCAAATATAGGCCCCACCAGGGCAAACCAGTGGCACCGTCGATGAGCTACCTCCATGGATGGCACAACCAGTGCTGCAGGCCCAAGGAGGAGTATTTAATGTATATGTCTTACCCCAAGACAGGGGACTTACAGCCAGGGGCGGCTCCTCCATTAGGGCGGAGGAGCGTTGCCCCACTGCTTTCTCACAGCGTGAGATGCAGAAACATAAAATGGTGTTTGAAATACCATTTTATGTTTCTGCTTCTCGCACTGCGAGAAAGCAGAAGGGTATGCCTGTTTGGGGGCGGACGGGTCAGGGAGGAGTGGCTTGCCAAATGCTGTGGGTCCTGACTGTTTGGTCAGCCCTCTGGGGCCGACCAAGTCATGCGCACTCTCCCTTCTCTATGTAGGCTGCACGCAGCCTACATAGAGAAAATGACCTCTCCGTAGGTGCCCAGTTGGGCTCCGTCCCCACCAATCACAACGCTGCCATTGCACAGTGCGATCGGCTTACGGGAGGGAGAGGGAGGCTGCCTGTGGCCGCTTCATGCTCAGGAGAGCAACAGGAAAACGCCAGAAGCTGCGCGAACCCCCCCACCTATGAGTCATGCCAGCCGTGACTGCTTACAGCTAAGCCGAATCCGCCAATCATGTATACACCAATAACCAGTAGGTGTACGAAAAGCATTCCAATGACAAACACACTTGAAGTACTAAGCCAGCAAAACAAGGTGCAAACGAAGTCGGCAGCCAAAATGTCAGAGGAGATCACGCCAAAAGATGCCATGTTTTACAGCAATATTATATTGTAGGCTGCCACGTGCTTAGTACATCAAGTATGAACTTAATCATTCAAATTCACACAGACCACAAACGTTCATTGGTATTTACACCATTTGGTGGGAGTTTGCATCAGATCCTTAACTACAGCAGCAGAAGGATTTCCAGTACTTATGTTTGGGTCGAAGTCACCATGTCATTGTAATGTTAGCTTAAACTAAACTACATTGTATACACATTGACATAAAATGTGTGTCAGACACAAACTGATATAGGAGATCATCAGTAATGCATTTTTTTTGATAGGGCGGATTAGAATGCAGTCTATTGGTACTTTCTCCCCTGAAGCAGATCAGTACTCTTTGCAAAAGAGCATATTAAAAAAACTTTACGTTAAGGAACGTGGTAATATTTCAAAGCAGAAGTGTACTCATTTCCAGGTGGAGACTAGCTGCATAGCTGGGGGAGAAAATGCCATCTTGATTCTGGTTTAAGGTGCCTACTGGAGAGCATCGGTATCATTCTTTTAATTATACAAGTTTGAAAACATAGTTTCCTGTTAGCATGTATATATGCAGTTCCAAACCCGCTGCAATACGTTCACGCAAAAAAATGGCATTTGTTCAAAGGGAATTTCTAACTTCGGTGGTTTCATTTGAAGCCTGGGGTGGGAGGGCAAGAAGAACTCTGACAAACAGATTTGATGGTTATCATGAAGAGTTCAAATAGGAGGCTAGATCTGTAGGAAAACATTGTGTCTGCCTGAAGCAGAAGTGGGTCAAATTCTTTCAAAAACTGCTTTAATGTTTCCATGAACATAAAACTGAAAAGCAAATACAATAAGGTGATGGATGGAGGATTGAAACTATTCAAGAAATTCGCCCCATGATCTCCATGCCACTGGAGTCAGACTAGCCTGGATGCTGAGTGGTGAAACCCCGAAACAGGTCCCAGGATGCTGGTTTCCAGTCCAGGGAGGACCTGGGGCTGTTCCAATGGGGAGCAGGGTCCATACTGGTTTGGATATGGCTGGGTTTAAACTAGAACGGCATGGGGAGCAAAAATAAAAAAAATGGATTTTTTGCCCAGATCTTTACACTGGGGTGAATGTTGACATTGTTCAACATTCTGTCCATCAATTGTTCTTTTTGCATAAAACTGAAAACACAGACCGCCTTAGAAAAATGATAAGTACTCAATTCACTGACTAAATACATATTAGTGAACAAACGCCGCATTCCTTCAAAAAGGAATGCAGATTCAAGGTCACACGACACCTATTCATGCCATGGACGGACAGGACAGCACATTACTTACTGCAGCCACCACACTACGAAGAAGGTGGTTGGCTAGTGTTGAACACTCAGCGGGATGAACAGTCACTGAAGACTAGAACTTGGACTAGGATACGTTCATGCACGAATACCGATTCATTTCCAGGACAGCGTAAATAAGCCCACAGTTCTGCCCCGTTCAGGTGCCCCTGCCTAATAACGGGGGCAGACTTCAAAACGATTGCAACGCATGTCCTAAGAAGTCGGAAGCGACACGTACATTCGTAAATTTCCTGTGCGTTCTGAAACTTTTAGTTATACATATATTAAACTATAAACACCCCTTTTCGGATATCAGAAAGGAAAATGTAACATACTTGAGTTTTCACTCAATTAAGTAAACAACCCTCCCCTTAGTGGTATATTAGACAATAGTTGAGGTTGTAGACAATCCCTACTACTACTTACTCAAACGACCCATTGCAACTTTGGCAGGCTGACAAGTTCGTGCATGGGACATACGGCAAAGCAACACTTTCAGTTCCAACTCAACAATAACAGAAGGCTACTTTTAAAGGCTTTATCAAAAGTTTGGCAACACAACGTCTTCTAACGCAGAGTACTCGCTACTTGTTCATAGTTGAAGGAGGCACGTCTTTCTACCCTCTCCGAAACTCCACTAAAACGTAAAAAAAAAAAATATAAGATGGTCGGACGGATATGATCTAAAAATTAGAACTCCAAGGTGCAAAATCTTAGTTGTAGTAGATTTGTAACGAGAGACTACGTCATTTGAACAGAAAGAACACTTCCTACTTTCCACTAGAGGGGCTGCCCACTGCTCCCGCTTGGAGGGCTCAGTTAGATGGACAGCTCTTTACTTAGAAGTCTGTACATGGAGAGCCACCATGCTGTCCGGAGCGTGACAGAAAGCTGCTTCCCCTGCTAGCAACTTATCGGAGGATGCTTCTGGCTCCGCCGCACAAACTCACAAAGACATCTCTCTCATGTCCCACGTAGCACGAATCCAGCAACTCCACACCGACCTCTGTCTCAGTCCCAGCAAGCGTAAGAGAGCAGCTTTCAAACTCGAACGCAGCCCCGGAGAAGCTCCGCCCAGCACTGCTTTATTAACGATGAGGACCCTTCCCCGCCCCTCCCAACAACAACACGGGCGGGGAGCTACAAGCCAAGGCAAATAATGGGAGCAGAGTCGCCATCTTTCAACTGCGCACTCATCATTTCCCTTTTAGAAGCGCCACACCTGACTGGACCGTATGATGAACATCTGTATTCGGTTTTCAAAGTTTGTATTATAACTTGAGATTTACGTAATAGAATATAAAAACATAATACATTTGAATTTTATGCAAAAGCAATTTCTTTAATACTTACTGAAAAGTTGATCTAAAATAAGCAATAAAAGTAACCTTTTTTGACACTTTTTAACGTCAATACTTGTTGATATATAGGGTTTTTCTTGGTGGTAAAACAATCCACCCTGGTTCAAAATGGCCGTCACAAGTAAGCGTGTCTTTCGGTATGTCCCAATCACTAAATTAACGTTCTAGCACTTCTTTTTCACTCGTCTTCGGAGGGTTCCCGATCACTTTAGCGCGGAAGTGAAATGTATTACTTGCATACGGACAAGATAAGAGGATCAAACCCTAAATGATTAGGGACGTGAAGTTTGTTTTCCTCTTAGTTGAGTGGGTTTGCTACTTGTATATAGGTAACTTTAACCAATAGTATCTGTAGTAGTAGGCATAGTGACCAGATTTTCAGAAAGAAAAAAATAATTATATATATATATATATATATATATATATATATATATATATATATATATATAACCGGGCGTTGGCCTGAATCACATCTCATTAAATCCTGCTGTGCTGCTTGAATGAGGCACAGCATGAAGAGTGAAGCAGCACATCAGGAGAGTTTAAAGAAGTGGACTTCACTGTTTCTAACTGGACAGGTTGAAGAGTGAGCCTGTACAACTCTATCATTAATGTGCAGGTTCACCAAATCCTCCCTTAAAAACCAGGACATTTTGACGAAACCCTGACACCAGGACATTCCTTAACCCCTTCCACGCTCATGACGAGCTGGCCTCGTCATGGTGTAGCCTCCTCGCACGCTCATGACGAGCCCAACATGGGTTTTTTAAAATCTCAGCATACGGCCATAATTACTATCGCGCCCATGAGGTTAACAAGCATTTACAATGCAATAGGTCTCGCATTTGCGAGAGTTTGAGCTATTGGCGTTGTAAATAACAATGCCTATTTATGTGTTTTGAAAACTTGCAAGCTGTGAGTAAACATGCACTATGTAGGTTTTCTGAACAGAAATAAAAAGCATTGTCGTGTACAATGTCAATAGCTCAAACTCTTGCAAATGCGAGACCTATTGCCTTGCAAATGCTTGTTATGCAAAGGCATGAGGTACCTGACTAACTCACAATTGTAACAGCGTTTTTGTGATGCTGTCCTGGTGGCTTTATGCTGTGTTCGCAATGATCCAGTCCCAGTCATAGCATTCAAGTCAGCCCTTTCATCCTTGTATGCCTTTGTTGCTACTGTAAAAGCAACTGTGAATGTGTATAAAACCTGCAGTTTGAGTTCCAGATATCGGCGCCAGAGGAAGCGATACAATTACATATGGTGTCCGGGGCACAAAAATATAGGAGTTGAGGTGATGCTTCCATCTGTTTACATTTCGCTGCCTTTACAGAAGCCCAAGGAGTCAGTAATGTGACCAGGAAACCAGGGGTGACCGTGGGTGCCTGCAGGCCCTTGGAGTGAAAGAAAAGCTTTTCAGCTGCTCACAGTTGTAGATTACGGAAGGAAAAGCTTTTCTATTTACCTTAGAAAACCCCCTCAGAAAATAGTAGAGTTGAGAATACAAGTCACTTACATTGGCGCGCCTATCCTCGTGCGCCAACAAGATGTTTTGTTTACAAAGCAGATCGCCCTTCCATTTCCTGTAAGGATTCTTTAACCAGTATCTCTACAAACTTTACATGGTTGCCAGCCTGTGGACTTCTCCTGTCTCGACGCTAGATGGCGATCTTCCCTGCGCAAAGGCCCACCATGGCTGCCAGTCCAGAGTTTGAAGTGCACCATCCCCGCTCCTTCAAGGGGCCCACAGTTAGTTCCAATGAATATCTGTGAGATATCGGATATTGAGAGGTCACTATTCACACTGAGCAGCAGGCCTTGTCCGATTAGTTTTGTTACCCCAGGGTGTCTGGTGCCCTTATAACTAATGTTTACATTTGCGCATCGCTGGCTTAATGTAAGTCCAAGATGCTGCTAGCCAACTGACATTTGAAATTATTAATAATAATTAATGGCAAAGGTAATCTAGATTGAAATATTTTTGCAGTTTCAGTTTGAAAATATGTTATTCCTCTGTGCACCACAGATGTTTGGAGTTTACACAATCTGAAATAAGTCCTCCCAGTGTAAGTTTCAAACATTTTAGGATCGCGCAGGAGAGCCATCGCACGGATTACAAAATGTCTAGGGGACATCTCCCAAAAAGTTCCATTTTCCAGGGATCCCTAACAAAATCTCTCAACATGATTTTCCACCACATGTGTTTTTAGGTTTCGCCTGGCGTTCACTGCGCAGCAGTGTCGCGCAGGCGAAATTTTTTGTTTTCCAGTACTGTGGCTTTAACCCGCCTCTCTCTTCCATTGGCTAGCTCCATAAATGGAGGCTAGCCATTGGAAGAGAGATGTGTCAATCATTGTGGGAGCAGATTCGTGGGCGTTTCTGTGTTTTTTTAAGCTCCGCCCCTTTTCTCTGTCATGCAGCGGTAGGCGTTTGTTTATTTTTATTTTTTTCTCAAGGCATCTTTTTGTCATTCGTAACGTGTCTGTTGCCGGGATGGCGCGATTTCTGTTGCCGGGATGGATTTATCAATTTGCGACCATGTAAGTATCATTTTGTAATCTTTTTTGTTCGAGCCCATGCAGAGATTGTGGCTATGCTCGCCTCCCCCCTTCCCTCTGCCCGCAGCCCTCCTCCTTCCCGCTCTTGCCTCGCCTTCCCCCCCTCTGCTGAAGCACTCCTCCGTCCCGCTCTCGCCTCCCCCTTCCCTCTGCCCGCAGCTCTCCTCCCCGCAGCTCTTCTCCGTCCCGCTCTCACCTCCCCCTTCCCTCTGCCCCCAGTTCTCCTCCACGCAGCTCTTCTCCGTCCCGCTCTCGCCTCCCCCCCCTTCCCTCTGCCGCAGCTCTTCTCCGCCCGGTGCACCGGGAGACACTTGTGCGCCTCTCCTCCCTCACAACCAACCACAGAGCCGGCAAGAGGGGCGTGCAGCCGTAGGAGGCCTTCTCTGATCCCAGACCCTCATCGTACGGGCAGCCTGATGTATAAGAACTCCCATAGGCACCGTTAGACATGCGCCTGGCTGAGCTGCTAAGGCGGTTATTACGTGAGCTCTCGGCTTGCCCAAACTGCCCGGCACCACCTTGCCATAGCCTGGGTTGGAGTCGCTTGGGGGGGAGGGGAGGCTGCTCCCCTGGTTACATAATCCTGTCCCTTGGCTGGAAATTGCAAGGGGCGGAGGAGAATGCATTGCGACACTCGTATCCATTAAAATCCACATTGCGCGTCGTGTGCTTCTAGGCCATCACAAATCTATGCATATGATGATTTGAGGGCTTGCGTTATTTAATGAACCAGGATTCCAGAATTATTTGATCCCAGGAAAAGAAACCGGTATTGGAAAGCTGCTTGTTCGTGCACCGGGCTGAATATCCGTGTAAGATTTAATTTGCCCGTGCGTGTAACGTCCCAGTGGGAGTAACGTGTTTGTAACTGCTACACAAACTATTTCCAGAGACAACCCCCGCCCCCATCCGCCATCTAAAGTAATCCAATACTTGAGTGCGATGTCTCGAATGAGCTCTTCATTGCCTTCCATTGGTACCTTTAGAGGGGTCCTTTTGATCCCCATCAGGCTCCTCCTCCTGTCACATAAACACACTGACCTCAGCAGGTGGTAAATGACGGGCCCAGCTTCTCCTTCCTGTCCGGGAACCTGGATTTGCCGCCCCGTTGTTTTAGTGGTGCCTCAAAAATTCGAAGGCGGTGGTGTTTACTTGTTCGTCTCGACCACCCCTCCCCCAGCTCCCCTGCCCAGGCTTCCTGTGTTAAACAGCGCCTGAAGCGCTAATCTGTCTCCCTGCAGTGTGGCTGTTGACCTACGGGGGTTAATCCAGCTGCCACAGGAGAACTAAAATCAACTCTGGACAGCTGAAGGGATGCAGTTTACTTTTTTTACCCTGTCTTGATTGACAGTTGCGTTGTCTGCAAAACATGTTACTGATCTTTATATATAATGTAGGGGGTTGACTATACACTGGGATATTCTAAATCCCACTTCCTGCGCTATATCGGCTATTGATTTAATTTGTATTCCACCTTCCAGGAAATGCTTATCTTGGATTGGGCAAGGGACAATTACTTTTTACAGTATAACTAATTGTCATGTTGTTTGCCAGATTACTTTGTCTCCTACATGCATTTTTTGCTACTCCCCGGCCTTGGTAACGCCAATAGAACGTATTTATTATGATAACCATGCAGGACTCTGCTTCCCCCTATATATATACACTGATGGGTTGGGTATAATGAACCCCGTGCAAGCGCATTCAATTGGTACCCCTGCTTCCAGGTTGGGTAGTAAGGCAGTTCTACTTGTCGGGACCCGCCAACCCGTTCCTACTGCACTAAAAGCTGCACCCAGCCTATAGATGTAGGTCTCTGAACGCTTAGGTGTCTACATAGGTTTTCTAAACCCTAAAGCACTTAACTGTCTGTAAAGCTGCTAGTGTGCTGGAAACTACCCCCTCCTCTGCAAAACACTCCAAAGTTATACAAACTCCAAGTTTGCAAACACACATCAGCATGACCATAAAGGCATCTTAAAGCACGTGGCTTTGTGCAAGACTGTCCTAACTAGTTTGCCTTAATTCCCAATGTTCTGACATATTTTAACATATTCCGAGATGGTGGTGAATCTAGTTTTATACAGACATCTATCTGGCTTGGTTGTTGCTGTCATGCTGGTGGTTGGGGCCCAGCTCATGCTCCAGGGATACTGGTGCTTCTGGAGGGCGCGCTGGCTGTGGTGCCATCATAGGGGCCGAGAGCCTGTTATCTGTGAAGCAGCCCGATGCGGTTCGGGGAGGAGAGTCACGCCCGCACATGCCTAGTTCACGCAGAAACATAGCTGCCAAGGTTTCAGATTGCTATGTGTGACATTTTATTAATTTTAGAGTAATTATGAGTGACATTTCAATGACTATGAGTGACACTGTCTCGTGAGCAAAATTAAGCAATGAAGAGGAGGGAAACAATAATATCAGAAATTGCACACATTTGAGGAACGAGAAACTAAGTTAACTGCTGCAAAACGTAGGAAATATAAACAACTTCCATTGATCAGACTCTAGCTAAAATTATAGAAATTAGATAAAGCAGCTTGGAAGTGGTTGAAAATGTCATTATAATCAGCTGAGTGACTCAGTCTCACTCAACAGCCACCAGTGACCTGAGCTATAACGAAACTGAAAAACAAAGCAGAGACGTACTGTGTGAGTGACAGGGGCATAGGCAAACTCAGAATAAGTCTAGAATGGAGTGTATTTGCTAGTAGGTGTCTGGGTAGGCACGTGATTGAGATGAGCCACACTTCACACATAGAACTGGGTACGCTCTCAGGTATGTTTGTACTGTCTGTTTTTATTAGTTTAAATGGTTAAAGTTCTCTGCAGTTTAAAATGCCCTAATAAATCGAAAGTAATCAATGGCATTTATTTGAACGTCGTGAATAAACACGGCACAGTTTGTTCTATTTAATAAGAAGCTAGTGGGGTTTGATGTGCTGTGCTAGCTGCCCTGACCCGGGCAGACTGAGTGTTTCTGAATAAGTGAAAGATCCGCCTTGGCCTTCATGTGCTGCTTCTTAGCTCTTTTCCTCTACTTGTGAGGAAGAGTGACGCTCTGAACAAACAAGGAGGCCCAATGAGGGAGTGGGTGGGGGGCTCCTTTATCAAGCAATAAAAAAACCTTTCCAGTCGCTTCAGAGCCCCGTGACCTCTCCCAAGGCTTCACTGAGGAGAGATAACCGAGGTACGGTGGAAGGGAGCTGCACGTGGGGGCTCAGCCAGCATCTCAATTTCGCGCACACAGGCTCTCTCTCCCACTGACCACGACCAGTCGTACATATGGCAATAGCAAAATTTCACTAACCTCACAGAAGAAGGGCCCTCCACCTCCAGTCTGTCCAGGCGGCCCCGGTGTCACTGACTTCACTCCGCGACAATCGGCTACAGTAAGATATTTCATGATTCAAAGGGGGCGGTAATAACAATAGCTAGCACGTGGTGCCCGAGCAGATTAAAGCCGGCGGACGGTGCCGTAGTTATAGACAGCACTAACTCTAAAGATGATGACATGCTGCGCCGCCCGCAAACTATCCAGCTGCATCGAGCGCCCAAAATAAACTGCGCGCGCTTCTGCAGTGATGTCTCACCGTGATGACATCAGCCTGCCAGTAAGAGCCGAGCCGGGGCAGTTACATTCAACCAGGATACATTGTACTAAAGCTGCGTTAGCTCAGCTGAATCCCAAGCCTGCTGGAGCTGCCACAGACTCTGTTTTAATCAGGCTTGACAGTCAGGCTTGATAGTGACAACCTCAAGTACTGATAATGAACTTAGCTTTTAAATACGCTTATTTGCGTGACAATCCTTTAACATGCGGTAATGCGGAAATGTAACTAAAATGCGTTAGTGTCACACCGGATGTGTTGCACTTGGCAGGGCTGCAGAAAGGATGCTGCTGTAACCCCTAGGGAGAGCGCTGATAATAAATAAATAAAGCGTGCGCCTCAACAGCCTACCGGACCCTCGTGTTGGGACGCTCTCCGTGCGTGCTGCTGACGTTGTGTGCCAACTAAACCCTCCCTTCCCTTTTATAAAATGCTTCTAAACAGCATGCTCCTTTTTGACATTCCCCAAAGGGATAACCAAATGCCTCGTAGAAACAACGCGGTAATTTTCACCATTAATTAATTGCACATGGCCCTCACTGGTGTGCGGTGTACGGGCACAATATAAATACATTTAAATTAAGGATGTGGCGTAACCAGAGCTGCCGACTTTGAAACTGAGGAATCGGGTTCGAGTCTCGGCAACGGCTCAACATCCTGTGTTTCTGTGCAAATTACTTAGTCTCCCCGTAATGTAACTGGTGTTCATGTAAAGGCACTCCGAAACCTTCGGGTAAAGTTTGCACTATATAGAACTGCAAAAAAACATTTTTATCTATGAAGTAATATATCCTCCCATCCCCCCACCAACTCTGGAACTGGCTAACCAGGTTAGAGTCTTGGCGTCCTCTGGTTTTGGGCAAATCACTTAAAACTGTGCATCCCCCAAATATACCCCCACCCCCAAAAGAAGAAAAGAAAGTGACCTTATTTGATGACCATTGCTCATGGAGAACGCTCCAATACCTTCGGGTCATGTTCGAGCTATATAAAACTACACAAAACATTGGTTGAATTAGTATGTAGATCAGTTAGTTATGTGAAGTCATGGGCTCTTGTGCTCCTTGAAAGGGATGCACGGTGGGCGTTAGTGCACTCCTGTAGTGGCTGCTCCGGTTTCACTCCCTTTCCCCCTCCCCTTTGGCTGCAGACGGTCACACCTCATGCATTCCTCAGCAGCAGGATTTCGGTGATAGAAGCTAACTCATCACTTGCTGGGCTCACCCTGTTCTTTGCCCTGTAATGAGTGCTAAACACTATATCTTCGGGCACTCGGCGAACTATACCGCAGTTCAAATTGAGTAACATTTATTTGCATTCCAGGCATAGATTGTCATTTAAGAGATGGTAACACCGCTTTACACGTTCTCATTATTAACTTACGAATCATTAATTATGAAGATTTGATTCTCGAAATCCATCTGTAACAATGTCTTTTGTGCATGTTGCACAACAGAGTGGCGTGGGATAGACAGACTAGAGTGACGTGCAGCAGAATAGAGTGTAGTGGCATTTTGTTCACTGGCTTGGAGGAGAAACGAGGACCGAGGCGCCGGAGCGGCATGAGGGTCTGACTCTCTACTACTCACTATACTCACTACTACTCACTCTAGTACTCTCTACAACTCTCTACTACTCACTACTACTCACTCTATTACTCACTCTACTACCCACCCTCAACTAACACTACTTCTCCACTACTCACTCTTTACTATTCACTCTTTACTACTCACTCTTTACTACTCACTCTATAATACTCTCACTACTCACTCTACTACTCACTCTACTACTCTACTACTTACTCTACAACTCTGATACTCCCTACTCACTCTCTGCTACTCTCTACTACTCACTCTACTACTCTCTACTCACTCTCTACTACTCACTATACTCACTACTACTCACTCTAGTACTCTCTACAACTCACTACTACTCACTCTATTAATCACTCTATTACTCTCTAGTACTCACTCTACTACTCACTCTCTACTACTCACTATTACTCACTCTACTACTCACTCTCTGCTACTCTCTCTCTACTACTCACTTTCTACTACTCTCTACTCTAACAACACTCTACTAATCACTCTGTCTTTCACCAATTCTGCAGCCTGAATATCGAGGAACCTTACCTGTTTTTGCAACAGCCGGGCTTGGCTCCGCCATTTCGTCTCTGTCATCGACCGGCCGGGCTTGGCTCCGCCGGTCGAACTCTACCTCCCAGCAGCCTCCAGGGGGAGGCGCCGACGACACCAAACAGCGCGCCAGGCAGTGCATAAAGCTCCTTCAGGGGCCGAGTCCCTTGTCTTTCACCAATTCTGCAGCCTGAATATCGAGGAACCGTACCTGTTTGTGCAACGGCCGGGCTTGGCTCCGCCATTTCGTCTCTGTCATCGACCGGCCGGGCTTGGCTCCGCCGGTCGAACTCTACCTCCCAGCAGCCTCCAGGGGGAGGCGCCGATGACACCAAACAGCGCGCCAGGCGGCGCATAAAACTCCGGCAGGTCCCTCGTCCCGCGAGGACGCGCGCGGGACGTGCCGGACGAAGCCCGGACTAAGGGCGGACAGTCTAAGACAGTCCGAGACTGGCAGAGGCTGGACTGGGCCTGTCACTCTGCCCAAAAAACTTTGAGGTGAGGCTTTGACATTGCTGGGGGTTATTCAGGCCATTGTCATTACTGCTCCTGTTCAACTGTGTTCGAGTTGTACTATGGGCCCGTGATTTCTCCTGTTGACGCAACCACTAAAGGCTTTTGGATAGGCATCTGCTTATTGGTTTAGGGTGCGCTATGGCTTGTAAAAAGATATCTCCCGTTAAAAACACTATGGACAACTATCTATTTCAGGTAGTTGCCAAAATCAATAGTGATAGGAGATCCTCGCTTGGTCTGGGCGTTTCACCTACATCAATTATACCATCTGTGCCGATAACGGACCCGGCCCAATTTCCTGAGCCAGACAACACTAGTAGCAGTCTAGTTGCTATACCTGACCAGGCGGATAACGCCTCAACGATTCAGTTAGACTGTGTAGCACTAGACAGCGATATTGAGGAGGAGGCTGAACATCACTTATCCAAGGATAAAGCCCCCACTCCAGTGCCCGCGCCACGCACCACCAGAGGTGCCAGAAAGGGCCTGCCCAAGCGTGGAGGGTTAAGATCAAGCCGGAAAAAGCTTGCTTCCCCTCTCAATAAGACAATGGTGGAGGATGACGGAACAATTGCTGATGTTTGTATGTCTATAACTAATGAACAATTTAAGAATCTGTTAGACACGATAATAACATGATAGACTCTAAGGTACAGGGAATTGTAAAGCCATTGGTAGGTAGAATAGAGAAACTCACTAAAGAGGTTAATCGTTTAGGTGTTTTATTGAATAATACCTTAGCTGAAGTAAGTAAATTGCCTGATGAAGTCACAAGCAGGGTTGAGCAAAGGAAGGGCCCCTCCATACCGGTGGGCGGTGGGGTCTTCCCTATATCCGAACACCCAGTGGCTCCCCTGGTACCCCCATTGGTCGGAGTGCAAGAGATATTGGTCCCCCCAGTTGTTGCTTCTGTTACAGAACCCGTGAAGGGTTCGGTTGAGCTGATAGTGGAGGCTTCTCCTTTGGTCTTGGTCCTAGCTAATGTCCCCATATTGGACCCGGGACAGGAAGAAACGACTTCATCCCTGTTGTCTAAAGCCTTACACTGGCTGACAAATAATATGGTAATAACTCCCTGGGGCAAGCAACAGTTGGGAGATGAACTAGTCAAAGCCAGGAGGGTCGAGTGGATAAGAAATAGTGTAAAAAGATTCCGGGGCGATTGTGTTGTCTTACATTTTTCAGATCCAGAGGTACTATCCTACATTCTGCCCAATCTCCTACCCCCCCAGCGAAGATCCACTGAGATCATCCCACTCACCTTAGATTTCTTTTACCATCGCAGTGGGAGGTTTTCTAATAAGAATATGTTGAGGACGAAGTGGAATGTTGTTACAACGAAAGGGAGGAGGGTAGCGCAGCCCACAGAGTGGGGACTAAATTTGGAAAACAGGTTCTCAGCTCTTTCTAACTTAAATGACTGCGATTGACTCCCCATGGGCAAAAGTGTAGCACCTCTAGCCATTGCTGATCAAAGCTTATCTAGCTTGCCTGCCCAGAATGCCAATTACCATAGTAATGGGTTGACGAATAACACAGTAGAGATAGTAGCAGGCGAGACTTGTACAAAGAACCTTATACCTAAAGCGCCAGCTGGATGCGTTTATGGGGTAGCTAACCTAATCTCCTGGAATTTGGCTGGGCTGTCCTCTAAACTAGATTGTGGGGACTGGCTTGGCTTTGTTACTCTATTCGATATTTGCATATTCCAGGAGACTTGGGCATGTGAACCTGTCTTTGTGTTAGGATACCTGAACTTTTCTGTGCCAGCTGTAAAGGGCCCGAAAGGTAGACCAATGGGGGGGCTTACCATTTGGATTCGACAGTCCCTAAACCTTAGAATTAAAAATATGGGTACTAGTCATAATGATATTCAATTAATCAGGATAACTACTGATACTCTTGGGTCACTTGATATCTATAACATATACGTTAGGAGTGCTAAGGGTGGCCGATCCGAAGTGCTAACAGCTTTGGATAACTTCCTTGATGATCACTCCCACGAGAACAACATTGTTATAGCAGGTGATCTTAATCGGATGTTTGAGCCCTTGGTTGCGGGAGAGGCCTCCGCTGGAGCTAAAGAGGACTCTCTCTGGGGCATTCCTGAGTTGCAACTGAAGCCAGTTACTCGCTGGACTGAGGACATAATAGCCATTAATGCAATGTGTCTCGAAAAAGGTCTGAGAGCTTTGAATGGAAGAACATTGCGGGACAAAAAACGGCTCCATGACCTTTGATAATGGGAGGCACAAAAGTAGAATTGACTATGTAATCTGTAGTTTGTCGCTGTGGTCAACTCTCTGTCATATGGAGGTTTTCGCAAGACCAGAGAGTGACCACAACCCCTTATGTGTGACACACAAATGGTGGTCTGCTGAGTCAAATTCTACCTGTAAGACCGCTCTTGTTGCACCGTTGATTATCCCAGAGAACAATATGCGCAGGCTCAGATGGGCTACTGTAGTTAACAATCAATTGGCCATTGATACTATCAATAATGAAACTGACCAAGCTATTTCAGCTATGGAATTGATTAGTGACTCTTCTTCTGGCCTGGGGGAAGTGGCCAATATTCATAACACCCTCTTCGCCAAGATTAGGGCGTACTCTTTAAAACCTGCCAAGCAAAATGGGGTAATGGTCCGCAAAGATGCAAGATGGTGTAACACCGACTGTAGGAAGGCACAACTTGCTCTTGGCCATGCCATCAAGAGGAGAGAGCCCGTATCTATCTGTCTTGACAGAAAGGCTTATAAAGTATGCATAGCAAAAGCCAAGAGAGAATGGGACGAGCAACATTGGTGCAAATTGAAAAAGGCTAGCAATAGGAAGGTTTCCAGAGCATTCTGGAATATTGTTAAATGGGGCACTGAGAGAGCTGAAGAGTCTCCAAATAATAATGTACCACAAGAAGCCTGGGTAGAATTTTTTAGTTCACAATATACTCTTAATAGTCAGGCTACAGATGAGGATAGTTTTATTATGACTTTTTCCCAAAATAGCCTCTTTACCCATAAAGAGATTATGTCTGCTATTACTTCAGTAAACAGAGGGCGTGCTCCTGGTTTAGATGGAGTACCCGCTGATATTTTTCTAAATGATAGAGAGCGTTGGTGCAAATATATCTATTTGCTTATCAATTTTATTGCCAAGGGAGCTGAGGTCCCTGCTTCATGGAGAGGTGCAGTGATAATCCCTGTGTTCAAAAAGGGAGACCGTGCTCAGCCATGTAACTACAGGCCTATCAGCCTCATTGACACTGTACAAAAAAATGTCGGCCGTGTGGTAGTAAATCGGCTCCTCGAATGGGCGGAGGATAATAACATCTTATCACCCTTCCAAGCGGGTTTTAGAAGGGCAACAAGCACGGTGGACCAAGTGTTTCGCTTCCAATTACTACAGTGGAAGACCGTGGTGCTGGGGGGAGGCAGCCTGTATGCGGCTTTTGTCGACATGCGGGCTGCCTTCGACCTGGTTCCGCGGGCCAAACTGTGGCAAGTTTTGCATAGTTTGGGGGTCCCGAAGGAACTACTAACCCTGATAATACGCCTCCACAAGTTTAATTTTGCTAAAATCCAGTGGGGCGGCCACGGGATGGTCACAGCTGATTTTCCTGTTGAGTGAGGAGTCAGACAAGGGTGTTCAATGGCTCCAACCCTGTTCACTTTGTTCATAAATGGTGTCGTCTCCCGTTTGGTTCCTGTGTCAGTTGACGCTCCTTCTCTTTCAGGCCTAAAAATCCCCATATTAATGTTTGCGGATGACACGCTAATTTTATCTAAAACCCCCAGTGGTTTGCAGCGTGCTCTGTCGATCTTTGAGAACTTTAGAGGGGAGCATGGACTTGAGGTGAACACTACTAAAACTAAACTCATGATCTTCAAGCCGCATCGCAGCTTTAAATCCAAAATTATGATGAGCGGTCGGCCTCTAGAGTTAGCCAACTCATTTACATACTTGGGTATCCAAATCGCTGACAACAACAGGTGGAGTCAGCACTTAAATATTGCTACACTGCGACATAAGCAAATAGCAGGCGACATCAACTCAGAACATAGGAAGTCCCTGACTAAACCAGTCAAACCAGCCTTGTTAGTTTATGAAGCTAAGGCAATTGGGTCCGCACTTTATGGTGCAGAAATGTGGGGCTTTGAAAATCTGAATTCCTTGCAAGCCTCAGAAAATAAATTTTTAAGGGCACTTACTGGTACACCTAAAAGCACTCCGTTGTTACCTCTCCGATATGACCTTGGCAGGAAACAAATCAAGGATCTGGCCAGTTTACGCCCGATTTTGTACTGGCGTAGACTCTGGACTACTCCCGATCTCTCACATTATGCCGCAGGTTTTATGGATGTCATCAAGGCTGACGGCTTCCATAAGATTAGCTGGCTTAACTCACTGAAAGCTATTTTGTTTGAGCTTGGGTTGAGTTCTTTATGGCTGGACCCTGCTGGTGCATCATTCCCCTCAAAGATTGTCCTAAAAAACATCTTCTGGGAAAATGTTGCGAATAAGAGCTTAAGCATTTCTAGCATCGGGTCTATGACCATGTGCTTCCTCGAGGCCAAACTGTATCCTGCTTTGGAGTCATATTGGGATATCATCTCAAAGCCGGGTGATAGAAGCTCTTATTTCAACTAAGAGCTGGAGCACTCCCCATAAGAGCATTGGCTGTTAATTGGGGTGCAGGGGGAAGTGACATTTGCCCAGCTTGTGGAACGGGGAAGGAAACATTGGGTCATTTTTTGTTTTCCTGTAAAGTCTATTGTGTACCAAGGCGTGTCTGGTTAGCACCTATGTGCAGGAACCTTGGGACAACATGTAGTTCTGTAGATCTGCGCATCATTTGTACGAGCTCCCTTACTTGGATTTTGATAGCCACAGCAAAATATGTTGGTTGGCCGTGGGCGATCAGACAGAGACTGCTAGTTAAATAACTATTCTCTGTCTGAAAAAACGGTCCCCAGGAATTTGATATCACTGCTTTTTTAACCATTAATGATTATATATCCAGCCAGAGACTGCTAGTTAGATAACTATTCTCTGTCTGTAATATTTGTTTTTCTGAATTTTTTAGTACTGTTTTTCAGATCACCAACGTCCTATATCTTTAAAAAAAAATTTAACAAATGAATTAATCTTTTTTTTAACCATTTAATAAGTGTTGTAATGTACATTTTTAACTGAATCTACTTTTATAAATCCAATAGTGCTGTGTCATTGTGATTGACTGTAAAATTTAATTCAATTTTAAATTTTTGTGTGTATTTTGCTTTTATGAGTAATTACTCGAATAAAGCACTATTTGACTTGACTTGACTTGACTACTCACTATTACTCACTCTACTACTCACTCTCTGCTACTCTCTCTCTACTACTCACTTTCTACTACTCGCTACTCTAATAAAACTCTACTAATCACTCTGTACTATCTACTACTCACTTGCTACAACTCTAATAACTCTATAATACTTGCTCTACTACTCTCTACTACTCTACTCACTACTACTCTCTACTACTCTACCACCCTCTACTACTCTACTACTCACTCTACTCTCAAATCACTGTACTACTCACTCTCTATCTACTACTAACTCTACTATAACTCTTTACTACTCACTCTATACTAATCTCTACTACTCACTCATTACTACTCACTCTAAAACTCTCTATTACTCACTCTTTAATACTCTCTAGTACACTTTACTAACTCTTTACTACTCACTCACTACTACTACTCTCTGCTACTCACTCTCTACTCCTCTCTACTCACTCTCTACTACTCTCTTGTACTATTCACTCTATACTACACATTCTAACTACACTCTACTATCTACTACCCACTCTACTCACAACTCTATTACTCTCTCCACTATCTACTACTCACTCTCTACTACTCTACTACTATCTACTACACTGTAGTACCCTCTAGTATTCACTAACTACTGCTCCTTAGTCTCTACTCAATCTATACTACTCATTCTCTACTACTCGCTCTACTAAATCTAATATCTACTACTCAGTCTACTAATACTCACTCTTTACTACCCTCTGCTACTATCTAGTACTCTTCATTAATCTCTACTACTCACTCTCTGCTACTAGATATCTCCTACACACTATCTCCCACTCACTGTATAATACTCTCTACTACTCACTCTCTAATACTGCCTATAACTCACTACTACTCTACTCTCTACTACACTACTCTTTATTAGTCTACTACTCACTCTCTACTAACTACTACTCACTACTACTACTCTCTACTGCTCACTCTCTACTACTCACTGTACTAATCACTCTACTAATTCTCCAGTACTCATGCTCTATTACTCTCTAGTACTCTCTACTCACTCTGTACTACTCACTCTCGACTACTCACTCTCTAATCACTCTCTACTACTCACTCTACTACTCAATCTGCAAAAACAGCCTGACCTTACTCCAACCTTTTACTCTTTACCGAAAGACACTAGTGAACAAAATGCCATAGGTCTCATCTTTATTACACATAAAGCAATTCTATTTGTAATCAGGTGCCTTTTTAGCTTTAGCTTTATTAGTGTTTTTCAAACTTTCATGGATATAACATGCATATATATATATATATATATATATATGCGTAGATATATGCATATATATATGTTTGTTCCAGACGTTTAGGTTTGGCGGAGAAAGGCACTTCCCATCCAGGCGAGCCGGGGCTCGTGAAGCGGACGCCACCGCTGTTACATTCCACGGAGATTTCACCGATTTCTGGGCAGAAAAACGAGCCACACCAGGTCTGCAGGTAAGAGTTCCAAGGGTTTATTCAGGCAAACAGATTACGACGCGTTGTATATATGTATGTGTATATATGTATATATAAACATGTAAACATCTGCATATCTATATGAATAACAATATTAATGCATGCTTACATATATATGGATGTACACATATGCATGTTATGTACATGGAACTTTAAAAAACACTATTAAAAGCAAAACTAAAAACCCACCTAATTACAAACTGATTTGCTTAAATTTACTAAAGACGAGACCTATTGTATTTTCAATATGTGTGTTTGTGGCTCTGTGTGTGTGGCTCTGTGTGTTTGTGTGTGTGGCTCTCTGTGTGTGCGCATTGTTATTCGCAATGTCAATAGCTCAAACTCGCGTAAATACGCGACCTGTTGCATTGCAAATGCAATAGGTCTCGCATTTGAGAGAGATTAAGCTATTGGCATTGTAAATGACAATGCCATTTATTTATCTGTTTTCAAAACCAACACATAAATACAAATTTTGTCATTTACAATGCCAATAGCTCTAACTTTTGCAAAGGCGAGACCATTGCAATGTAAATGCTTGTTACTAATTAGGCACCTGCTGTGGGCGTCACCGCTTATTAGGTTCATTTGCTGCCTTCCAAGTTAACCTTCTTTTGCAGCTTGGACATGAGGGTGTATTATTAAGCGACCTCTTTAGGGCTCATTGTTTCGACGTCAGTGTGAGAGAGAGCTGAACCTAAATTAAAAGGCTGCAAGGGCCCCTGGTTTTCGCTAACAAATCGAAGAAGTCACATATTGAAGAATGAAGCGCCTCCATTAACCGTCCCATGAAGAGTAATGAAGGCGCTATATTACGTCTCGCGGCCTCCAGCCTTCCCTTTCTCTACCCGACCATTCTCGACGTTCCCAGGAAGTGAGCATAGTTTTACCCGGAATGAAGCAGTCAAGGGGAAGGAGGCCGCAGCCGTGCCCTAAGAAGGCATCTGGAGACCTGGTGCAGGGCAGGAGGACTGAAAAGCTGTCGCCATTACGCCTACGAAAGCTGCTTGTTTATATTTGCATCGCGCTTTCACTTTCAGTGAAAGCGCAATGCAAATAAAAACACGCGTGTCTGGAAGAGACACCATGCACGAGCCAAAGAGACGCTGTGCACGAGCTAAATTTCCAGTCAGGGTAGGTGGGGCCTAAGGGAGACAGGGCGGACACAAACCCCACTTCCAAAGAAGCCCAGCAAAAAACCAACACAATAGATCTCGCCAAGGCGGGCACCGCATGTGCTGCAACGCAGGCGAGACCTAAAAAACCGACACTGTCCAGCAAAACTAGGAAGTCTGGTCACCCTAAGTGGACATGTTCTTACTACCATTCTTATGTGAGTTTAGAGTTTATCTATTTGTACCTTTTATGTAATTCATTTACTCCGAAGTCCTTATGTAACGTAACACGTTCTTTTAAAAAAAAATTATTTATTTAATGCGATTTCATATAGCGCAAACATTCCCCGAAGGTGTCGGAGCGCTTTACAAAAGAACCTTTCGCGTTACAGAAGGACTTTGGATTACCTGAGTTACATAGGATGTAGGAGAGTAGGGTCTGCAATCCTATGATCACCCCAGATTTTTGCTTTTTGCTTCACTGGTTTACGACTTTCCCGGGCTGTGGGCCTGCTAATCAGACCCACAGCCTAGCTGTTCTCTCTCTAAATTGACACACATGTACCTTAGGTGCATTTACCAATTGGTACTGGGCCACCTTATCAGTCCCTGTACAGTATACCTTAGGTATCCAGGGCATAGGTGTACCCAGGGCCTACCAGGGGCTGCAGCATGTATTATGCCACCCCTGGCTGGCCATCCAAATCTGACACAACTGGCTGCACGACAGCTGGGGCAAGGTGGTGTAATCACCCTTTGCTTTAGATATAGTATTCCTATATCTAACCCTAAAATGGACACATGTATTCCTATCAGTCACTCCTATGACAGGCCTTATCAATCCTGAAGGCAGAGTGCTTGGAATTATGTGAGATGGTGCTCTGGCATGATCTGAGCCCGTTTGCAGCTTGCGGAACCAAGTCCTAATAGCTGTTCCATGATAACGCGTACCATATACTCTTAAGTGCCTTATAATCCTCGCGGTTACTTGCCAACTTTGGTATCATACGAATTGGAATACTAACCCCTCGCCAATTCTGGCGACGGGGTTAGCATTCCACCCTTCTAGAGGGACACGACATGTATGTAACTGTGAACCCCGGTTAAAGCTTAACACAGCCTCAGCTCCACAAAATGGATGCTGCCACCACAGACACAAGTCTGACCTCCTGCTGCTGGGAGTCCTTCCAGCGAGGAGAGCTCGGACAAAGGGTTTCCTGTCAGGGGCGGTGCTAGCACCATCCCAGACAGGGTTTTGTGTATCCCAGGTAGGCAGGGCTGAGAGGAAGGTGACTGCAAGTGGCACCCCAGTGCTCACTGTGCATATGCCGGCTTGAACCAGTTCCAGGGGCACACCAGCCCCTGAGCTGGGGAAAGTCCGGACAAGGGAGAGGGGTGTAACCACCCCCCTCCTGGTCCCACCCATGGGCAGGACCTAGTTGCGTGCCAGCCCCTTTTCTTAGAATAAAGGTAGGAGCGGGCCCCTTCCCAAATTAGATAATTCTGAATCTTGACTACTTTCCACGGAAGGACTCTTGACTTTTTTCTGAAGACTCTCCCTTGTGGCTAAGGAGTAGCCACCCTGCACCAGCGGGCACCATCTAAGCGCTTGCGGTTTGCTGCACGTCCATCCTCCGGATCAAGAATGACCAGCTCGACGAGACCTGGATTCCCTGGCATCTCTGACCTCTACCTGCATAATCAGCCCAGCTGAGATTCGTGGGTGTGACGAGACCTGAGGGACCGGCAATCTTCAAAACCAGCACAACGCTTATCCAGCACGACCGCCAAGGGATCCTCGAGTGAGTGCTTTGGGGTTTGAGAAGCCCTAACCCTGAGCAGCTCCAGCACCGAAGTCCAGCCCCCCAGCATCCACGAGATCTGCGTGGGGCCCTTCTGCTCTTTGCTGCTCACCGCGTTGTCCGGTCACTTGCCTGCTGGCTAGTGGCCCTCCTGACGACGAACAACGACGATTACATCGCTGGTCTGGTTGCTCCAGACTGGCCCTTGCTCCCCTCCAAAAGAGGAGCACCCCGGACCCTCCTGGTCCACTCCAGACGCCATCTTGACTCCACCGCGTGGGCTTGGCTTTGCCAAGGTTTGTTGCCCCAATCCTGGGTCCAGCATCGCCGACAGCAGACACCTTCGTCGGACAGCTCGCACCTCCAGCCTGGTCGCCGACAACGCCTCCTGGGCCGAGGGACAGCAGAGGCCAGCGTCGCCCACTCACCTGGTCGAGGTGACTTCATCCGGTGCCATCCTGGTGCCCACCTAATCACTGGCTAGTGATTAAGAACTGAGTCCCCTCTGCTTTCAGGTCGTCTCCATCATCGATCCAGGCTTGGATCCCTCCGAATATCTTCACTGGTCGCCTGCCAGCAACTTCTTCTTTCAGGCTCCATAGACTTCAACGAGGATTCCCGACTTCTTTTGAACCCTATGCAGCCGCAGCCCCTGGGCTAGGTAACCTGAGCATTTCGGTGCTCCAACGTAGGTTCACTATCCAAGTGTCCAGATCCTTTTTCGTTTTCAGTCTAGATAGTCGGATTCGTCCGGAAACAGTAACTTTACAAAAACTAGCATCCATAGACTTTGTCCCGCATCCCGCGTGAGAGTGCACACTCTGCACCCGATCTCCCTAGGCCTCCTGCTCCTAACCTTAGGGTTCAGTAGTGTAGTCCTAGCGATCCTGAAGCCTCTGGATCTTGTTACTTACCTGCTAGTATTTCGCATTCCACTTTTAGTGTATATGGTTTTTCATGCCCCTCGGGCATTTGTGTAAATTGTGCAACTTAAAGTATTTTCTCAAGAGTTTTGTATTGTGCTTAGCTCCCTGACTCATAAAGAGTTCAGGGTAGACTTGTTATAAATAAATATCCTTTTTATTTTCATAACAACTTGTGTGGTGTCCTTTCACTTGGTGTTCAAGGGGTATATGTGATGGTATAACAGCTGGCTTAACACGCCCTCTAGAGTTTAGCCTAAAGACTGCTCTTGTCCATGCTACTAGGATAGCTGGTCTATAAGGTTGACTTACAACCAATCATCAATAAGGGTCGTTTGGAATGATACACAGTGATCACTAGAATAGTGAGCACTATATATCAGGCCAACTTCTCACACTGGTGAGCTGCGGTTGGGATTTGAGCTTGCTGTTGTTTTACCACACGTATCCTAAGAATATCATTTGAAAGATCACATAAGTACCAAGGTACATATAACTTAGCTTAGAATACTCTGAGTTCTACTGAACCAGCTGTTGTAGTGCAACAGGGCTTAGCACACCCTGACTACAACTCTTAGCAAGGGATCAGTAGGCAAACAAATAGTGTAGGTAAGTGCACCACTTACACCTCACTAGAAAAGCATGTCTGACAAAGGAGAGAACTCAGAAGCTCCCCTTATGTCAGTTGACCCTCCACAGGTCATGTCAAGATATGCAGCTCTTAGCTTCCAGGAGATGAGACAAGTGTGTACCTCCAGGAAGCTAAAACAGGGTTCTAACCTTACCATCCCATTTCTGATAGGTCTCTTAGAGACTTATGATGCCAGGAGAGCTTCTAACACAGGCCCTTCTAATCCAGATGGGGTAATGCCCTTAGAGGGAACCCTTGGGGACCCTGACCTCAACCTCAATAGAACAGGAAGTGAAGGAGAGAAAGAGGATCAGGAGTTGTCAGGGGATGAGGCAGACAAAGGTCAGGTAGTAGTCAGAAGGCTCACCAGGACCAACTTAAGCATGCACGAGAATGGAACTGGGGGACCCCCAGGCCCACTCTCAGGCAGGCTTAACATTGGGAGTGGACGAGTTAGGTCTCTCTCCAGAGGCTCTAACAGATCCATTCGCACCAATGGCTCTCAGGCCTCTTCTCACAGAGGGATGACATCCCCTCAGAGAACAGAGCATGAAGCTAAGATGAGGGAAGTCAATCTGAGGATTGAGAGGGAAGAACCTGCCCTTGCCAAGGAGAGACTTGCCTTTGCTAGAGAGCAGAAATTGAGTTGGGCAGACCCCACTGGTGGCAGCATTATCCCTAGAGATAAAGACAGGAGTTTAGACACTAGACACCTGAGTAAGATAGTGCCCCCTTTAAACAAGGGGATGACATCCACAAATGGATGACTGCTTTGGAGAGGGCCTGCACTGTCCAGTGCGTCCCCCCAGAGTCAGTGGGCAGCTATCCTGTGGCTCTCCTTTGAAGGCAAAGGTAGAGATAAGCTCCTCACTACTAGAGCTGAGGATGCTAACAATTACCAAGTCCTGAAGAATACACTGATTGATGGGTTTGGCTTAACAACTGAGCAGTACAGGTTGCTGTTCAGGGACACCCAGAAAATTCATTCTCAGGATTGGGCTGACTTTGTCGATTGTGCCACTAAGGCTTTGGAAGGCTGGTTGCTGGGTAGCAAAGTTACTGATTACACAGGGTTGTACAATCTGATCATGAGAGAACAGATTTTAAATAACTGTCAGAACCAGTTGTTGCATCAGCACCTTGTTGACTCAGATCTGACCTCTCCCCAAGAATTGGGAAAGAAGGCAGACAGATGGGTCAGAACAAGGGTCAAGCAGAACCAGACTCAGAACCAGGGTGGTCAGAAGAAAGCAGACCAAAAGGGTAGTAATAAGAGTGAACAAAATGACCAGAAGTCTTCTACAGGTTCCCAACAAACCAAAGAGGGTGGGGGTCAGGCTTTACAGCAGAAAAAGAAGACTCAAGAAGGCCAGTCAAAAAGGTGGTGCCAATACTGTAAAAGTAAGACTCACTGGTTTAGTGAGTGCACCAAGAAAGGAGGGCAAACTCCTACCACTGCAGCCCCTAAGGCACCTGCACCCCCTAGTACAGTCAGTAGTGGTAGTGCACCTCCCAAGGGATTAGTTGGGTTAACCTTGGGATCTGAGGGGTATGACAACCTAGTTGGCACACTCACTCAGGCTGTCCTTGTCTGTACAGGGTGTGTGGATATATCCCCTGATGCCAGTCCCAATACTTTGGGCAAATACAGGCAGACACCTTTAATTAATGGAAAAGTGGCTCAGGCCTACAGGGACACTTCTGCCAGTGTCACAATGGTGATACCTAACTTTGTGGACCCTGGACAGATCATGCTAGTACAGATTACCTAGTGACCAATGCCAGCAATGTCGCTACCCACCATAGTATGGCAATTATTGATTTCTCCTGGGGAGGGGTAAGTGGCCAAAAGAAAGTTGTGGTTAGTTCAGACCTCCCAGTAGAATGTTTGTTGGGCAATGATTTGGAAACATCACTATGGTCAGAAGTGGAGCAGAGGACTCACATGGAAATGTTAGGCTTGCCAGCACATGTCCTTGCTGTGACTAGGCCACAGGCCAAAAGATGCCCCACTGAACAGGTGCTGGATCCTGGAACAATGGACCAGACACCTTCCAAGAGAAGGAGCAGTAGGGTTAAGGCATTGCCTTCCCCCTTGCCCCAGGTTGTGGATCAAGTCTCAGAGGAGGCTGACCTTAAAGAACTGAGGGAAACTGAGCCTAAAGAGCTTGAACCTGATCAGGTTGAGTTTCTGGGCTCAGGGGACCCTCCAGGGAAGGCCTGGGGAAGGCACAGTTAGACTGCCCTTCACTTGAACCCCTCAGACAGCAGGCTGCTGCTGAGGCTGCAGGGAACGCCACAGGTGCCCACAGGCTATACTGGGATGATGGACTCCTGTACTCTGAGTCAAGAGACCCCAAGCCTGGTGCAACCAGGAGGCTGGTCATCCCCTTGTCTCAGAGGGGTTTCCTTCTCACCTTGGCCAATGAGATTCCCCTTGCAGGACACTTAGGCCAGACAAAGACTTGGGACAGACTTGTCTCACACTTTCACTGGCCTCACATGAATGAAGATACCAAGTAGTTTTGTTGCTCCTGTGTCACTTGCCAAGCCAGTGGTAAGTCAGGGGGCACAACAAAGGCCCCCCTCATACCACTACCTGTGGTGGGGGTACCCTTTGAGAGAGTGGGGATTGACATTATTGGTCCAATGGAACCCCAGACAGCATCAGGGCACAAGTTTATACTGGTGGTGGTGGACCATGCCACCAGGTATCCTGAAGCTATTCCCGTTAGGACCACTACAGCACCTGTTGTGGCAAGAGCCCTAGTTGGAGTGTTCTCCAGAGTGGGCTTCCCTAAGGAGGTTGTCTCTGACAGAGGTGCACATTTCATGTCAGGATATCTGACTGCAATGTGAAAGGAATGTGGTGTCAACTACAAGTTCACCACACCCTATCACCCACAGTGCAATGGGCTTGTTGAGAGATTCAACAGGACCCTCAAAGGGATGATTCATGGACTACCTGAAAAGCTCAGGCGTAGATGGGATGTCCTGATACCCTGCCTCTTGTTTGCTTACAGAGAGGTCCCACAGAAGGGGGTTGGCTACAGCCCTTTTGAACTTCTGTATGGGCATCCTGTAAGAGGACCCCTTTGTTTGGTGAAGGAAGGATGGGAGAGACCTCTCAAAAAGCCTGCAACCAACATTGTGGACTATGTACTTGGACTCCGCTCCAGGATGGCTGAGTACATGGAAAAGGCATCTAAAAACCTTGAGGCAAGCCAAGAACTACAAAAAGCTTGGCATGACCAAAAGGCTGTCCTGACTGTGTACAAGCCTGGACAGAAGGTGTGGGTGCTGGAGCCAGTGGCCCCAGCAGCACTCAAAGACAAATGGTCTTGGCCCCACACAATCATTGAGCAAAAGGGAGAGGTCACCTACCTGGTGGACCTTGGAACTCCCAGGAGCCCCCTCAGGGTGCTCCATGTAAACAGGCTCAACGCATATGTCGACAGGAAGGACATGAGCTTGCTCATGGCCACAGATGAGGGAAAGGAGGAGGAGAGTGACCCTCTCCCAGACCTGCTCACTCAGAACCCTGATGATGGGTCAGTAGATGGTGTTGTCTTTTGTGGCAGCCTCTCTGAACATCAGCAAAAGGATTGCAAACAAGTTCTTCAATCCTTTAGACATATGTTCTCTCTGACACCCAGTCAAACCAATTGGTGTACCCATGAGGTTGACACTGGAGACAGTCTGCCAGCCAAGAGTAAAATCTACAGACAGCCTGATCATGTCAGAGACTGCATCAAGACAGAAGTGCAGAAAATGTTGGTGCTGGGAGTCATTGAGCCCTCAGATAGCCCTTGGGCTAGTCCAGTAGTTCTAGTGCCAAAGCCTCACACCCAGGGTGGTAAGAAGGAGATGAGGTTTTGCGTAGACTACAGAGGCCTCAATGCAGTCACTAAGACTGATGCCCACCCAATACCAAGAGCAGATGAACTTATAGACAGGTTGGCTTCTGCCAACTACTTAAGTACATTTGACCTGACAGCTGGGTATTGGCAAATCAGGTTAGCTGAGGAGGCCAAGCCCAAAACAGCATTTTCTACCCCTGGTGGGCATTATCAGTTTGTGGTAATGCCCTTTGGTTTGTAAAAATGCACCTGCCACCTTCCAAAGGCTGGTGAATTAAGTTCTCACTGGGTTGGATGACTTCTGTGCAGCATATCTTGATGATATAGCTGTCTTTAGCTCCACCTGGGAGGATCACCTGGTCCACCTGAGGAAAGTGTTAGAGGCACTGCAGAAGGCAGGTCTCACTATCAAGGCCACTAAGTGCCAGATAGGGCAGCCATAGGTTGTATACCTGGGCCACCTTGTAGGTGGAGGCCAGGTTCAGCCATTGGAGAGCAAGATACAGGCCATCAGGGACTGTGCTCCTCCAACCACCCAGACTCAGGTTCGAGCTTTCTTGGGCCTGACTGGATATTACAGGAAATTTGTCAGAAATTATGGATCTATTGTGACTCCACTTAATGACCTGACAAGTAAAAAGATGCCAAAGGAAGTTCAGTGGACAGCAAGCTGTCAAAAAGCATTCGATGACCTAAAGCAGGCCATGTGCACAGCACCTATCCTAAAGAGTCCAGACTACTCCAAAACATTCATTGTCCAAACAGATGTTTCTGAGTTGGGTGTGGGAGCTGTTCTATCTCAGCTGAATTTTGATGGTCATGACCAGCCCATTGCTTTTATTAGCAGAAGGCTGACCCCCAGAGAGAAGAATTGGTCAGCTATTGAGAGGGAGGCCTTTGCTGTGGTCTGGACCCTGAAGAAATTGAGGCCATACTTGTTTGGCACTCATTTCAAGATTCAGACCGACCATAAGCCCCTATTGTGGCTAAATCAGATGAAGGGTGAAAACCCCAAACTACTTAGGTGGTCCATTTCCCTACAGGGGATGGATTTTACAGTGGAGCATAGACCTGGCACTGATCATGGCAATGCAGATGGGCTCTCCAGGTATTTCCACTTAGAGCAAGAAGACTCACCTGGTCAAGGTTAGCTTATTGTCCCAAAGTTTGGGGGGGGGTCATGTAGGAGAGTAGGGTCTGCAATCCTATGATCACCCCAGATTTTTGCTTTTTGCTTCACTGGTTTACGACTTTCCCTGGCTGTGGGCCTGCTAATCAGACCCACAGCCTAGCTGTTCTCTCTCTAAATTGACACACATGTACCTTAGGTGCATTTACCAATTGGTACTGGGCCACCTTATCAGTCCCTGTACAGTATACCTTAGGTATCCAGGGCATAGGTGTACCCAGGGCCTACCAGGGGC
Organism: Lissotriton vulgaris; assembly: GCF_964263255.1. Lineage (NCBI taxonomy): Eukaryota > Metazoa > Chordata > Amphibia > Caudata > Salamandridae > Lissotriton > Lissotriton vulgaris. The sequence goes on from NC_141694.1 coordinate 1,357,883,152, forward strand.
TGCAGCATGTATTATGCCACCCCTGGCTGGCCATCCAAATCTGACACAACTGGCTGCATGACAGCTGGGGCAAGGTGGTGTAATCACCCTTTGCTTTAGATATAGTATTCCTATATCTAACCCTAAAATGGACACATGTATTCCTATCAGTCACTCCTGTGGCAGGCCTTATCAATCCTGAAGGCAGAGTGCTTGGAATTATGTGAGATGGTGCTCTGGCATGAGCTGAGCCCGTTTGCAGCTTGCGGAACCAAGTCCTAATAGCTGTTCCATTCAGGCGGGGCTAAGCATGTAGAGGGAGGGGAGCCCCGGAGCTCCTCCGCGGTCGCCCTCCATAAACATCGACCCTGGCCAGCAATCCTGGAACCCAGCGCCACAGTCTGCGCATGAAGGTCCGGTGCCCCTTTTAAGAGGGTCGACGGAGCCTAGAAGGGCCTAGAAGGGCCGAAAATTGGGGTTCTTACCTCTCTCCCTGCTCGTGAGATCTGCAGGCGACAAGATGGCGCCCGCGACTGTCGAGGCTGGCGTCAGGCAGTAAGGGGACCCTTCGAGGCTGGCGGCAGCACTGGGGAAGCTGGAACCCAGCCGCTGGGACCGGAAGAAAGATTGCTGCTCCCGTTCACGATAGCGGTGAGGAGGTATCGCATGCCGGCGGGCGGGGGCCACCCAGCGACATCTGTTTCCCCCCAGCCGCCTGACCCTAAGATGGTGGCGCCCGGGACAGGCCGGACTTTTGCCATTTAGCGCGAAATCTCCTGCTGAGGGCCCTACGAGATCCCCACTAAGGACGGCGGAGCCCCCCGCATCGCCCTGGACCCAGCACCAAGAGCAGAACGAGGTCAGAAATGGGAAAAGCAGCCGAACCAACACGGACCCAGACGAACATCATTCTGCCTGACCCCCAAATGGTGCCCAAGTTGGGTCACCGCACTGAAAAAACATCTCTGTATTCCCTATCTGCCTGGGAGATAGAGGGGATTAAAGCACACATCCTCCCTCCACAGGACTTACAGGGTTAACCAATCCTGCTATTTCCACGCATTAGAATTAAGATGGAAAAATTGTGCTGGGGAATTTATGGCCTTGAGAAAATCTTTCAAAACAACGAGGTTTCCTGAAGTTTGTCACGTGACATGACCAGTGCGAGCCACCTAAATCCATAATACTAGAATATCATCAAGCGCGGAGAGAAACTTGGAGACAGAGAGCTTACTTGGTGGCTGCTGGGATTGAGACCTCCGTCATGACTTCAAACAAAGTAGTTGTAAAGGGACAGCTGAAATTCCAGGAGCCTAGTCCCGACAGGTCGACGATTTCGAAGGGCTGGAAGAGGTCCCCCGCTACACGGTGGAGGAGGGCACTGGACATTCCAGGAGCCTAGTCCCGACAGCTCGACGACTTCGGAGGGCTTGAAGTGGTCCCCCGCTACACGGCGGAGGAGGGCACTGGACATCGAATGCTGTCTTATTTAAAGCGCTTTGATAACCTATTCGGTTCAAGTTACTGAAATGTGCAACGTAACTGATTCTATGTAAACTGCTGTGTTAACATGTAACGAAACTTGTGCTATGTAAAGCGCTCTGATAACCTAATCGGTTCAAGTTCGCGCTATAGAAAACTCTAAAAATAAATAAAATAAATAAAATAACGCGTACCATATACTCTTAAGTGCCTTATAATCCTCGCGGTTATTTGCCAACCTTGGTATCGCTTTATCAAAACATGTCGAGTAAGGTGTCATACGAATTGGAATACTAACCCCTCGCCAATTCTGGCGACGGGGTTAGCATTCCACCCTTCTAGAGGGACACAACATGTATGTAACTGTGAACCCCGGTTAAAGCTTAACACAGCCTAAGCTCCACAAAATGGATGCTGCCACCACAGACTCAAGTCTGACCTCCTGCTGCTGGGAGTCCTTCCAGCGAGGAGAGCTCGGACAAAGGGTTTCCTGGCAGGGGCGGTGCTAGCACCATCCCAGACAGGGTTTTGTGTATCCCAGGTAGGCAGGGCTGAGAGGAAGGTGACTGCAAGTGGCACCCCGGTGCTCACTGTGCATGTGCCGGCTTGAACCAGTTCCAGGGGCACACCAGCCCTGAGCTGGGGAAAGTCCGGACAAGGGAGAGGGGTGTAACCCCCCCCTCCTGGTCCCACCCATGGGCAGGACCTAGTTGCGTGCCAGCCCCTTTTCTTAGAATAAAGGTAGGAGCGGGCCCCCTTCCCAAATTAGATAATTCTGAATCTTGACTTCTTTCCACGGAAGGACTCTTGACTTTTTTCTGAAGACTCTCCCTTGTGGCTAAGGAGTAGCCACCCTGCACCAGCGGGCACCATCTAAGCGCTTGCGGTTTGCTGCACGTCCATCCTCCGGATCAAGACTGACCAGCTCGACGAGACCCGGATTCCCTGGCATCTCCGACCTCTACCCAGCCCAGCTGAGATTCGTGGGTGTGACGAGACCTGAGGGACCGGCCATCTTCAAAACCAGCACGACCCTTATCCAGCACGACCGCCGAGGGATCCTCGAGTGAGTGCGTTGGGGTTTGAGAAGCCCTAACCCTTAGCAGCTCCAGCACCGAAGTCCAGCCCCCCAGCATCCACGAGATCTGCGTGGGGCCTTTCTGCTCTTTGCTGATCACCGCGTTGTCCGGTCACTTGCCTGCTGGCTAGTGGCCCCCCTGACGACGAACCACGATGATTACATCGCTGGTCTGGTTGCTCCAGACTGGCCCTTGCTCCCCTCCAAAAGAGGAGCACCCCGGACCCTCCTGGTCCACTCCAGACGCCATCTTGACTCCACCGCGTGGGCTCGGCTTTGCCAAGGTTTGTTGCCCCAATCCTGTGTTCAGCATCGCCGACAGCAGACACCTTCGTGGGACAGCTCGCACCTCCAGCCTGGTCGCCGACAACGCCTCCTGGTCCGAGGGACAGCAGAGTCCAGCGTCGCCCACTCACCTGGGCGAGGTGACTTCATCCGGTGCCATCCTGGTGCCACCCTAATCACTGGCTAGTGATTAAGAGCTGAGTCCCCTCTGCTTTCAGGTCGTCTCCATCATCGATCCAGGCTTGGATCCCTCCGAATATCTTCACTGGTCGCCTGCCAGCAACTTCTTCTTTCAGGCTCCATAGACTTCAACGAGGATTCCCGACGTCTTCTGAACCCTATGCAGCCGCAGCCCCTGGGCTAGGTAACCTGAGCATTTCGGTGCTCCAACGTAGGTTCACTATCCAAGTGTCCAGATCCTTTTTCGTTTTCAGTCTAGCTAGTCGGATTCGTCCGGAAACAGTAACTTTACAAATACTAGCATCCATAGACTTTGTCCCGCATCCCGCGTGAGAGTGCACACTCTGCACCCGATATCCCTAGGCCTCCTGCTCCTACCTTAGGGTTCAGTAGTGTAGTCCTAGCGATCCTGAAGCCTCTGGATCTTGTTACTTACCTGCTAGTATTTCGCATTCCACTTTTAGTGTATATGGTTTTTCGTGCCCCTCGGGCATTTGTGTAAATTGTGCAACTTAAAGTATTTTCTCAAGAGTTTTGTATTGTGCTTAGCTCCCTGACTCATAAAGAGTTCAGGGTAGACTTGTTATTTATTTATTTATTTATTTAAAGTCTTGTAGAGCGCGTAGTCACCCAGTGGGTATCCCAGCGCTAGAACCTTTTTAATTACTCACGAAGGGGTGTGGTCCGGAAAAGTGACAGTTTAAGGGAAGAGTAGAGTTCTGAGGGCTTTTCTGAACCGGAGGAGGTTGGGTTCTGTTCTGAGGCTCAGAGGGAGTGCATTCCACTTGTTTCCGGTATTTACCGAGAAGCGGCGGCCACCTATGCGGGCCTTTTTCACCTTGGGGATCGTAATGAGGTTTCCTTGCTCCGAGCGGAGCGCTCTCGTGGGTCTGTAAGGGGTGATCCAGTTGTTTAGTATGGGAGGGCCGGTGTTATGAAGGGCCTTGTGGGCAAGACAGAGGGCCTTGAAAGTGACCCTTTCCCTGATCGGGAGCCAGTGCAGCTTCCTCAGAGCGGGCTTGGCAGATGATCTGGCCGGGGTGTTTGTTAGGAGTCGAGCTGCGGCGTTTTGAGCTTTTTGCAGGGTTTGAAGAGTGGATTCTGGGGCGCCCAGGTAGATGGCATTGCTGTAGTCCAGCCTCGATAGAATTAGGCCCTGGATCAGCATGAGGCGCGACTGGAAAGGTAGAAGTGGGATTACCTTCCTGCAAGATTTAAGTAGACCGTAGCAAGTGCCGGCCGTCTTTCTTGCTTGGGTCCTGAAGGTAAGGTCGGTCTCCAGCCACACTCCGAGACTCTTGACCTCCTTCTTGGGAGTGGGGGGTTCACCCATGCAGGCGGGCCAGATGTTAGAGGGGAGGTTCGTAGTTTTTTGCCCTAAGAGCAGGATCTCTGTTTTGGAGCCATTAAGCTTCAAAGCGGAGTCACTCATCCACTGATATACGTTGGAAAGGCAGTCGTGGAGGTTGGAGGGCGCAAGCTTGGGGTGGGAGAGTGTCACCACCAGCTGTGTATCGTCAGCGTAGCTGACGATAGTGACTCCAAAGGGTGAGACGAGTTCCTCCAGTGGGGCCATGTAAACGTTAAACAGCGTGGGGCTCAGGGAGGAGCCCTGAGGCACGCCGCACTGGAGGGGGATGGAAGGGGAGCGGCTTTCGCCTTCCCATACTTGATAGGAGCGTCGGGAGAGAAAGGACGATAGCCACTTCAGAGCTCTGCCTTTGACCCCCACAGTCCCAAGACGGTGGGTTAGGACCTGGTGACTGACCGTGTCAAAGGCCGCACTTAGGTCTAGGAGGACCACTGCCACTGATCCTCCTGTGTTATAAATAAATATCCTTTTATTTTCATAACAACTTGTGTGGTGTCCTTTCACTTGGTGTTCAAGGGGTATATGTGATGGTATAACAGCTGGCTTAACACGCCCTCTAGAGTTTAGCCTAAAGACTGCTCTTGTCCATGCTACTAGGATAGCTGGTCTATAAGGTTGACTTACAACCAATCATCAATAAGGGTCGTTTGGAATGATACACAGTGATCACTAGAATAGTGAGCACTATATATCCAGCCAACTTCTCACATAGGAGATACAAACAGAAAACAATTGCAAATGTACAAGTTGTAAAGTCACTCAAGGAAGAGACACAAACAGATACACTCTAAAATCACATAGGAATGGCAGTAAGTACAACAGTCTACTACATATACTAGTGGTTAGAGTTATATATATATACAAATTGCAAATTCGCTCAGGATTTAATTTTAACAGCGATTAGGCTTGGACAATTATATATTACATTTGTTCTATTGTAAAGTGCTCTGACACCTTCCGGCAAACCAGTTACATTACTTAAGAGCTTCAGAGTACATGAACAACATAAAAGATACAAACAGATAAACTCTAAACTCACATAAGGATTGGTTGTAAGTACAAAAATCTACTACAGATCCTAGTCGCTAAAGTTAAATATATACAAGTTGCAAGTTCACTCAAGATTACATTTTAAGAAGCAATTAGGGTTGGACAATTATATATTACATATTTACAGAGCATGATCTTATCACTGTCGTTCAGCCAGGACTTCAGGGTGCTGTTGCACTCACGGGCGGATGATCTTGGGCCTGGAGGGATCCATGAGCTGGTGATTGCAGTAGGGGTAGAATGCCGGGTGGTGGTGGACAGAGGTGCATGCAGGAACCCGGATCTGATCTTGAGCTCGTGCTGGGCTCCAGCTTTGGGAAGGTGAAGGATGCTCAGGGCGGGCGGATGGGTGCCACAAAGTCACGTCTCCCACCGGGCTCAAGCACCCACAGCGCCACTGGGTCCTGACCTCTAAGCCGCAGGGTCTGTCCTCAAAGCACCCCTGGGGGGGCATTCTCGCTACTCCTTCGCTCCTGTCGCTAGTCTCAGGCTCTGGGCCTCTCTCGGCAGCAGGCCTCAGGTGCTGATGGGTCTAACCCGCTTGTCACAGCCCCCCTCTGCCATCTTGAGGGCCACATGCGTCTCCGCAGCCATCTGCAGCAGCTTTGTTCGTTGCTCTGGACACGGCACTCAGCACTGGGGGGTCCAGAGGCATTCCATCGGAGCTCACCAGTATTCCTCAAGCCCTTATCGCCTGCAGGGTAGCATCAGAAGGGGGACTCCGGTGGCAGCTCACAATGTGAACCTCCCGCCGGAGCACCTTATGCGTGGAAGAGTATTCAATCAAGCAGGACACTAGATTTTTGAAGCCCAAAATGGGTTTTTTTTAGGTGTCCCACTCCTAATGATGAATTAGTACGTTTTTGGTATAGCTCAATTTTTCAACAGGCATAGAATAATGCATCCCAAACTTTCTAGAACCCCAACCCAATTTTTAGAACAATTTTATCGCGACCCATCTAGCTTTATTGGACGTGAGGTGGGTGAATACATAAATAATGTAATAACAGTAGCAACTGTTTGTAAACATCACAATCTTGATGTTTGTGATCTGCCCATGAAAGTGGCAAATGGTGAATAGCACTGAAGTCTTGGGCTAGAACACTTTTCTAAGTAGGGTGCTGGCCTGTGGCATCCATTCACTAAAATCACAAGGGGATTTTATCACATTTTGATAAACCCTTTTTGCAGCAGAGTATGGAGGAAGGCCTCATATCTACTTTTGTATTAAACATTTGACTCTCAATATATATGTAGTGCAGTGACTTATAGCACAAACATGTCCCACCAGGTGTTGGTGCTCTTTACATGAACATCAGATTCCATTACACAAGGTCAAATTCATTTTATTTGGAGCACAAGTAATTTGCTGAGAATCAGAGGATGTTGAGCCAGCATGAGGACTTCCCAGGTTCCCCAGATACAAAGGTAGCAACTCAGACTGTTAAGCCACATCCATATTTCTCAATCTATATGGAAAAGTTATACACAATGTGGTATGGTTGTATATGATCACATAAAATAAGCACATTCTCTGTTGAAATGTATTTACAAAGTAAAAAAACAGCAGCAGTATCTAATACTGGAAGATTCACCTCCCAGAGTCTAGCTTGGGTATATTTGCAAGGGTTAGTTTTAAACCTGGACTTGGAAACCTTTTTCAGCACCTTTGCACTGGTGCACAAATATGGCTAATCATTTTAAATGTTACATATAGGCCAGGATTTAAAGGATACACCAAAAATTGATTAACGACCCACAGTTTGGATAACGTGGCAAAGAACAAAGAGGCATGCCTTTTTGCCATGAAGGAGGTTCTCGAGGCCTCTTCCAAGACTGTCTTATCACTAATTAAATTTATGGATGATAAGGTACTAAACTAACTTTCAGGAATCTGTGACATGGAGGGTACACTGATACATTCTTGCGAAGAAATACATTGGTGTTTGCATATTATGAGACCTTGATGGAAGCTCTTATTTAGTGCCCTGTGCTTATGCGGCAGGCATATATTCAAGCCTCAGATATAGGGATATTTTGAGACTGAGCTACTCTATGCTGACTTATAATAGGTAGTACGGGTGACAGTGAAGGTATGGCAAATTGAAAAGTACCAGACTTGTCCACTGAATTCTATGCAACACACATAGATATCCTAGCACCTAGTTGGTCAAGTTGGTTAATTGCACAAAAGTGTAACAAGCTTGGCCCCACACCCGAGAGACACTGATAGTATCACACGCAAAAAACTGGAGTCTACATGCCAGACGGCCCAAGCTAGTTCCGCCATTTCCACGGTAATTTCCTTGGTTTTGTCCCTGAATATAATATAATTTACCCTGCTGTTTTAAATATTCACTATCACCTATTTCCATTGCTCTAGGTTTCCCGGGCCCCCTTTCACCTTCCCTACACCATCACTCTCCTGATGAAGACCTCGCTTTAAGGTTTCATCAATACCTAAGACATCATTTGGGGTCGAAACGTCGACAACTTTCCTTTCCCCAACCAGCTTGCGCCATCCAAATTGTGGACATTTATTGCAGCGCATTTAGCATGGTTTTGGTCTAAAAATGTTCTGAACATTGTTTGTTCCCCTAGCAGTTGGCTCTGTTGACGCCAAGAAAGAATCATTGTTGTGATGTTAATGAACACTTTCCTTATTTTTACTTGTGATAATACTGTACATACTTCGCCTTTTATGCACTTTATCCCTCTCACTCCCTGGGGCACCACTGTCACTGGATTTGAAATGTAATGGTTATCTAATGGATTGCTAAACACAGTGTGATTAAATAACAGTGTGTTTATTCTATATTTTTTCTCGCATATTTATGTATAAATGTTTATATAAGCATCTCGTGTTTTTTACACAAACACTTTTTGCTGGGACCCCTCTCTTTTGTACTGTATAGCACCCAGGTCCCATTGACTGTTGTGGGTATACCCTTCTACTGTAACACAGTTCTGTGTATGAGCAGAATCCCTGCAACATGGCGCACCTAACGTAGTGGTCTTATATTTGAGACTCTCGAGTAGTGCTTATAACAGTCCACGACACCCTCACAATTGTTTCCGGTTGACGGTGGTGGCGGATTAACCTACCTATAGTTACATAGGTTTTTTTCAAGCCTGATAATTTAAAAAAGGTTCATACCTTGAATTATTTCCCATTTGTGCTACAATTCTTTTATCTCCTGTGTCGTTATGGGTGACGTTGAAATACCCCAATATAGTAGGGTGGCCGTCCGCAATCATTTGCTGACGTTTGGCGTCACTGTGGATGGCATGGCGGTAGTTTTCGTGGTGAGTGCTGAAGCAGCTTACCTGTTTGAGCTTTTCTACTCATGTGTTACCTTCCCTGCAGTCGATGCAGTGTCTGGTACGTTTCACGTTTACTCTGCTACGGCCGTGCCTCTAAGCTACACCCCATACAGGACACTAGAGATTCCTATTAATGCTTGGCAGCGCCGAGTTTGGTTTAATGGCGCCCTTCCCCAATCAGTGACAGCGGTTCGGTTGGCCCTTTGTCTATTCCTGGGGCCACATGGCTGGTTCTAGCCGGTTACACTCCGCCATCCATGTCACATGCAAGTCACTATAGATGAGTTGCGTGTGCTCTATACCTCTTTGGTCGTAGTGCACCGGGCTCTAGTGCAATACGTTTCCCGCCAAATCCAGGCAGGGCCGCCTCGAGCTGCGGTGCAACCAGCTGGACTGAAAATTAATCCCGTCATGGTTAATTCGGTTATGGGCAAGCTGCCCCATGATAAGGATGATTTACCTTTTTGGCTTGCTGAGAAATTTGACCAGCTGGAAGCAGTATTTCCTAATATGACTCCTGTTGAGAAGCACAGGACTCTAACTATAAGTTTGCAGAAAGACTTAATACCAGAGGTTGCTGATTGTGAGACCTGGGGTAAGATATTTGCGACAGTGTATACTAAGTGCTTCGGCACTCGGTCCATGGCCATCCTACCCTCCATCATATGACCAAGATGAACACAGAGCGGAGGCGGCTGTTGAATTGGGTATGAGACTCGTTGGAGCTTTTGAGGTTGTTTCCGATCTAGTCGTTGCTAATGTTAAGTGAGATGCGGTGAACTTCCAAGTGTCTAATGCTTTGCGCGATGTCCCCAATGCCGATAAGCCCCGGCAGTTACCGAAAATCATTGCTGATGCCTATGAAACCATTGGCCGCAATGGTTAATAACTAAGGTGGCGACTTCCGATAAAGATAAAGCCCCACTTTTCCAAAGCAGAATTGGAATAAGAATAAAAAACAGGGGAAAAAGCAACAGAAACAGGGGTCACGTCCTGCTTCGCCAATTCCTGAGTCTACTGAGCGCACGTATGATTTGCGCGACCACGCTAGTATTAAGTCACCTGATCGTTTTCAGGTTCCTGATCAACGTTCTCCCCGCTCTGTGCAGTATTCATCGTCTCACCCACCGGTGGAGGAGACCGCGTCAGAGGTCGGTGTGCCCAGCAAAGCAGAGAGCAGCCCCGCAAGACGGTAAAGGCAAGCGAGACGACTCACTGTGTCAAAGAACCCAGTTTCAGAAGAAGAAAGATGCCACTTTAACAGCGAGGTATGCCACGGATAGTGAAAACGCAGCTTTGGAATCTGACATGGGCGCTGACGCTGCTAGACAGCGTGGCGTAAATTACAGTAGTGCAGGAAGCATTGCGTCCATTTCTGAAGGTGACAGCAACTAACACGTTCGTTCCTGTTGAGACAGATGACACTAGAGTATCTCCCCCTGAAAGACTTTATGAAATATTCCTTTTAATTGAAGGTGACGTACAACGTACTATAAAAGGAGCATTTTGGGAGAATCTGGCTACTAACTATGACATTTTGTTAGCGGAGGCTGATTGGCCCCCACCCTTCGTCTTGTCCGCTCCGCAAGGGGAGGTGGTAATCCTCCCTGCTTTCGTTCACACAGTGCCGAAGGTGCAGGCCCTGAATTTTGCAGAAGTGTGGGCTAAGGTGCTTGCACCAGCGTAGTACCGTACTCAATGTGGATGGGACAAATTTTCCCCCATATATGAGATACCATTGCGGTCTATGCCATAGCCTCAACCCTAATATCCCATGCAACATGAAGTGAAAGCTCCTGTGGCGGAAATCCTTGAACAATTGGAATATCAGGGTGTGATTGAAACTTGTGTGTCTCCGATGAATAATCCTCTTTTCACTGTGACTAAGCCTGATGGCTCGTACCGTTTGGTATTGGATTACCGGCACTTGAACTCTTATTGTCAGACCTGCGCGGTATAGAATACTCACAGTTCTGCCCTTGTGGATAGTCTCGCACGTAAGCATTTTAAAACCACACTTGACATATCCAATGACTTTTTTAGCCATAACCTGGCCCCTATTAGTAGTCAATGGACAGCTTTCACCTATGGCGGTAAACAAAAACTGTTCCGAAGATTAGCTATGGGCTATAAGAACAGTCCAGGCATCTTTGCCGCCCGCAGCATTGTCTCTCTTTTGGAGAGACTCGACCCTGATGCATGCTCGTACATTGATGACATTTATCTCACTGACGACGAATGATAGCTGCATCTGTGTCACGTCGACCGCATCATTTGTATGTTTGCGGACTTCAGTTACAAATTTAACTTTGCAAAATCACATATTGCAGAGTATACAGTGTTGTTCCTGGGCTATGAGCTCAACAATGAAGGTCGAGGTTTAGCACCTCACTTCTTTGAGAAATGCGCACTGCTGCACGCTCTGACAACTCTGAAAAAACTACAATCTTTGCTGGGTTTTTTGAACTTCGGGGGTACCTACATACCCATTTATGCCCAGAGTATCAAGCCGCTTTATGCCTTGGTATAACCTACTTTTACCAAACCTTGCTGTTTACCTGAGCATTCTGCAATTTTGCAATTTTTGCAGTCTGATCTTCTTGAATCTAAATACTTACTGACTCGTGATAACCACACAAACCTGGTGATAAGAATTGCGCCAGGCGCAGTTGGTTTCACGTACCTGATCTTTAATGAGGGTGACACAGTCCCTATAGCTTACAAGTCACACTTGTACACTTCGGCTGAAATGCGGTTTTCCACTGTGGAAAAGGTTTTGACTGCAGTACAGATGGGAATTCTGAAAGAACGGGCAATGTCACAGGGAAAGCGCATGTTCGTTGTTATACCGTATCCTGCCTTGGAGGCACTGACGAAAGCCAGTGTACCAAATTCAAAAGCTTTGCTCCCAAGATGAATACAATGGGCCACATCCTTGACATCTCCGGATATCACGTTCATCTTTGATTCCTCTTTGCAAACTCAAGAGTACTTGCAGTATGGATTCGTTCATCCAGCTCCTCTGATCATGCGCCCGCTGGAGGATTTCCATTGTATCATTTACACAGACGGATCGTCGCAGCCGGCGACGGTGTCACAACATGCGTATTCAGCAGCCTGCGCAATAGTGGTTGGTACCACTGTTCCCAACAAGGTGCCTGCCCGCGCACACTTCTAAACCCCTGAGCGCGCAGTCCCATTTGTGGAGAGCACACATCCCGCAAGAGTATTCGCGCCGCGGCTTTTAAAAGGCGCGCAGCACGAAAAACGGGCATTTCGAGATTGCAGAGGACGGCGGCGAAAGTGATCACTCGGTAGCGGAGGTAAGTGTTGTAATGTGCCCACTTGTATTTCTTTTGTTTCTGCCGCATGTTCTTTTGAATTGCCATCAGGCGCACGCACTGTTTGTTTGCTGTATTGTTCATTCAGTAAAGTGAGGCTGCGGGGGAGACTTTGTGCGTCTAAGTATTCATGTTACTTGCAGCCCCTTCACGAGCTGTGATTAACATGAATACTTAAAGAAAAGCACACAATCTTCCCCGCAGCCTCGCTTTACTAACAAAACAATACAGCAAGTTTAGAAACACGGCGTGTGTTTTTTAGGCTAATCTGCCTTGTTTCTAAACTTGCTGTATTGATTTGGTAGTAATGCGAGGCTGCGGGACAAATTGAGTGCTTTTGTTTAAGTATCCATGTTAATCTCAGCTCGTGAAGGGGCTGCAATTAACATGGATACTTAAATAAAAGCACACAATCTCCCCCACAGCCTCGCTTTACTAACAAAACAATACAGCAAGTCTACCAACAAGGCAGATTAGCCTAAAAAAACACGCCGTGTTTTTAAACTTGCTATGTTGTTTTGGTAGTAACGCGAGGCTGCAGGACAGATCGAGTGCTTTTTTTAAGTATCCATGTAAATCGCAGCTCGCGAAGGGGCTGCAATTAACATGAATACTTAAATAAAAGCACACCATCTCCCCCACAGCCTCGCTTTACTAACAAAACAATACAGCAAGTTTAGAAACACGGCGTGTGTTTTTTAGGCTAATCTGCCTTGTTTCCTAAACTTTCTGTATTGTTTTGGTAGAAATGCGAGGCCGCGGGACAGATTGAGGGCTTTTGTTTAAGTATTCATGTTAATCGAAGCTCGTGAAGGGGCTGCAATTAATATGGATACTTAAATAAAAGCACTCAATTTGTCCCGCAGCTTCGCATTACCAAAAGAACAATACAGCGAGGAGAGCGATGTAAATTCAGTGCGAGGGATGGGTAGCACCGAGGAAGCTTCATGAAGGGCTCTACCTGTGGTGCTTCTGCCTCTGGGCAACGAACTACCAGCAGGAATTAAGGAGAGGGGGTGTGAAGGACGAGAGACGGACTATTGGTATAGGCACCTGGTCTGGGTAGAGGAAGCCATAGCTGCCAAGGTTTAGGATTGCAAGGTGTGACATGTTCAAAATTTCAATGTAAGTATGATTGACATTTCTCCACTCCTTATGCTGTCCTGCTCCTGTCTGCCAAAATATGCCATTGATAAACACAACACACTAAACACCTCTTTCATTAGATTTTATGGCGTGGTGTACCCGCGTGCAACACAGACACTAGCTCTCTGCTTTTCTTAAGAGTCTGCATAAGTGATGTCATTCTACACATTGTGAAGTTGAAGCTATGCGATTTTTTTCCACTTCTTCCGAGTTTCCTTTTATTGCCTTTCTTGACTAAAAATAAAGGAATGCAGTCGTCCATCCTGGTACTACTTTGTTTGTGTTTAAGCTGACTAATTTTGGAAATTTACAGGGTTAAAAAATTAACATGAAAACATGCGTGCATAAGTGACTTGCTTGCTCGATATGTCTTATGAGAGTGAATGGGTGGACTATGCACACATAGTCCCCTTACATAAACTCTTTTGGATCGAATATTATTTATGATGAAGGCGCAAATGTTTGAATTTATTGAAATTTGATTGGTCGCTCTGTAGTGGCACATTCTAAATTACCTACTTTCTATCTATTGAAAAAGCCTAAACTAATCATTAAATACTTAGAAATAAAAAAATCAAATTGACAATTGAAAATGGATTGCTCATTTTAGAACTTTGTCATCAAATGCATACTGGGGAAGTGAGTAATGAGCAGAGAGAATAATGTTGGGGGAGGATGATGGTGGTAATTGTGATACCGTTGTAACCCAATTTTTATTGGTAGAATAGAAACTGGATACTTTTTCACACACTTTTAAATGACTGCCTCTTACTGCTTGCTGGCTGAATCTCAAGAATGCCATCCTATGTTAACTAGGGTATGTACACGAGAGTATCTTTCCATTTAGGGGCACTGTGCGTCTAAGTATTCATGTTACTTGCAGCCCCTTCACGAGCTGTGATTAACATGAATACTTAAAGAAAAGCACACAATCTTCCCCGCAGCCTCGCTTTACTAACAAAACAATACAGCAAGTTTAGAAACACGGCGTGTGTTTTTTAGGCTAATCTGCCTTGTTTCTAAACTTGCTGTATTGATTTGGTAGTAATGCGAGGCTGCGGGACAAATTGAGTGCTTTTGTTTAAGTATCCATGTTAATCGCAGCTCGTGAAGGGGCTGCAATTAACATGGATACTTAAATAAAAGCACACAATCTCCCCCACAGCCTCGCTTTACTAACAAAACAATACAGCAAGTCTACCAACAAGGCAGATTAGCCTAAAAAAAACACGCCGTGTTTTTAAACTTGCTATGTTGTTTTGGTAGTAACGCGAGGCTGCAGGACAGTTCGAGTGCTTTTTTTAAGTATCCATGTAAATCGCAGCTCGCGAAGGGGCTGCAATTAACATGAATACTTAAATAAAAGCACACCATCTCCCCCACAGCCTCGCTTTACTAACAAAACAATACAGCAAGTTTAGAAACACGGCGTGTGTTTTTTAGGCTAATCTGCCTTGTTTCCTAAACTTTCTGTATTGTTTTGGTAGAAATGCGAGGCCGCGGGACAGATTGAGGGCTTTTGTTTAAGTATTCATGTTAATCGAAGCTCGTGAAGGGGCTGCAATTAATATGGATACTTAAATAAAAGCACTCAATTTGTCCCGCAGCTTCGCATTACCAAAAGAACAATACAGCGAGGAGAGCGATGTAAATTCAGTGCGAGGGATGGGTAGCACCGAGGAAGCTTCATGAAGGGCTCTACTTGTGGTGCTTCTGCCTCTGGGCAACAAACTACCAGCAGGAATTAAGGAGAGGGGGTGTGAAGGACGAGAAACGGACTATTGGTATAGGCAGCTGGTCTGGGTAGAGGAAGCCATAGCTGCCAAGGTTTAGGATTGCAAGGTGTGACATGTTCAAAATTTCAATGTAAGTATGATTGACATTTCTCCACTCCTTATGCTGTCCTGCTCCTGTCTGCCAAAATATGCCATTGATAAACACAACACACTAAACACCTCTTTCATTAGATTTTATGGCGTGGTGTACCCGCATGCAACACAGACACTAGCTCTCTGCTTTTCTTAAGAGTCTGCATAAGTGATGTCATTCTACACATTGTGAAGTTGAAGCTATGCGATTTTTTTCCACTTCTTCCGAGTTTCCTTTTATTGCCTTTCTTGACTAAAAATAAAGGGATGCAGTCGTCCATCCTGGTACTACTTTGTTTGTGTTTAAGCTGACTAATTTTGGAAATTTACAGGGTTAAAAAATTAACATGAAAACATGCGTGCATAAGTGACTTGCTTGCTCGATATGTCTTATGAGAGTGAATGGGTGGACTATGCACACATAGTCCCCTTACATAAACTCTTTTGGATCAAATATTCTTTATGATGAAGGCGCAAATGTTTGAATTTATTGAAATTTGATTGGTCGCTCTGTAGTGGCACATTCTAAATTACCTACTTTCTATCTCTTGAAAAAGCCTAAACTAATCATTAAATACTTAGAAATAAAAAAATCAAATTGACAATTGAAAATGGATTGCTCATTTTAGAACTTTGTCATCAAATGCATACTGGGGAAGTGAGTAATGAGCAGAGAGAATAATGTTGGGGGAGGATGATGGTGGTAATTGTGATACCGTTGTAACCCAATTTTTATTGGTAGAATAGAAACTGGATACTTTTTCACACACTTTTAAATGACTGCCTCTTACTGCTTGCTGGCTGAATCTCAAGAATGCCATCCTATGTTAACTAGGGTATGTACACGAGAGTATCTTTCCATTTAGGGGCACTGTCTCAACTCCTGCACGAACCCTCAGCATGCATTTATGGTCCTGAACACATTATCTTCCGGATTGTTTGCCACCTTTCAGTGTCCATACTTGCCAATATTATGTAGATTTAGAAAATGAGTCCCAGCCCAACTGGACACAAATGATTAGTCTAGAGGCACCTAGAGGCATGGTGTGCTATAAGTCTCCAACAAACAGGAACTTCGAGAACACAGCACATATGCGACCTGCTATTTATTAAGTATGCAGCTTTATTTCAATGTAAATTACATTTCTCCTCAATGCTATATAATATGGCCACCTGCTGAATTACGAGACCAGAGTTGTAATAATGGTTTCCCCACTTGTTGTAGTACCTCCTTTACCCTCCCAAACCCTCTATATGATAGTCATTTCGTTAACTCTAGTAAATTTATGGTTTCATTTTTTGCGCCACACTACTTTCAGACTTCACCAGCCGCCACTGATTTTATCATACTGAGGTTCTTCCCTTGATTTTTAGCAAATTTTAAGAAGTGCATTCCTCTGGTCTTAGCTTCTGAGTCAGTTTCATTTTCACCCTGAACCCAAAGTGAATAGACTCATATTGTTTTATGATTACAAAATACAACAGCTACAGTCTTGTTTTATAGTTATTATTCACTGCATACTGAAGGGTTTGGTTAGATTTTAAATTTCTCATATCAAATGACAAGATATGTATTCTTTCAAAGACATACTGCCAATTTTGGAATTACTGTAAAATCTGCCAGGGAATCCCGAACTTCGATTTGCATGTATGTGTCCAAGCTGTTATAAAATCAACAGATCAGTGATAGGCAAATGTTTGATATATAGTTCTAATAGATTAACAAAACTAGGCATTTAGGAAGATGTGCACATATATTACAGCAGCACGTTTGTCTTCCTCAAGTGTCAGTCAAATCACCTGGGAGTTAGCCACCAATCTCAGCATTTGCAGGTACCATTATATCAATGGTACCACGTTGTATATTCAGGTTCAACTAAAACAATACATTCATAAGGTCACAGAATACTGCAAAGAAAATTGAGACTATGGCTGAACGAATTAGCCACAATTGTTGCTGCTGAACACTTTGTTCCCTCTCTACACCTTGGAATTCACAATTAGGTAGTAACTCCAGTAACAGACTAATTGGGAAATTATGTGTGTGGGGAAGCCTATGTATATCAATCAGATTTGAGCATTGTTAACAGTGTGCAGAATATTAATCCACACTCAAATTAACATGTGTATGCTGACATGATGTCTAGCACATAAAAAAATAATCAGTACAAATGAAGCAAAACATTTTTTTTATTTTTATAATTCTTTTTATTGAAAACAAGCATCAGTAAAAGCACAATACAGAGGAATAATGTCATAAAAGGAGTCCACTATCCGGGGAGTAGGAGATAAAGGTAGAGACATGTTAAAGACATTAAAGAGATGGGGGAGCATCGTAAACAACTGTTCTAGGCGGCACACAGAGCTCACCCCTATTTTTATGCCATGGTCCCTATATCAATGCCCACTTACGTGGGCGACCCCGTGACATAAAAACTATCTTTTCCCGAAACATACACCAGTCTAAATTATTTTTCCAGGTCTCAAGGGTGGGAGACCACCCAGAACCCCACTGCTGGGCAAATTCCTTTTCGCTAACATGAAGTTTAATGTGGCCCATTGTGTTTGTGCAGAGTTGAGGTCTGTAGGTTCCCATACGTTGAGGAGGCATCTCCTCGCCTCTAATGGCAAGGTGACCCCCAAAACGTCATGTATAGTATTGTGTATACCACGTCAGTACCCAGTAATATATTGACACTCCCAAAGAATATGGAGAAACGTACCAACCAGACCACACTTCTGTTTACACATTCCAGTGTCAGACAAACCCATCCGTACAAGGCGAGGCCCCGTGACATAAACCCTATGCAATATTTTAAGCTGGACGAGTCGCAATCGCGCAGGTATGGCGACTACCTTTGGGGAGGACACAGTCAATTGCCAGTCCTCATCATCCAATTCTATTCCGTCTCGTACCCACTTATCTCTCAACTCCCCGAGCAGCTCCGCCCTGTGATTGATTAACTTCTTATAAATCAGTAGATAGTTTTTTCAGGAAGGTGGCCATCCAAAATTCTATCCTCAAGAGGCGAAGCCTCCAGAAGATCCGCGTCCACAGGCAGAGCTGCTTGCAATGAGTGCCAGATTTGTGCATAGCGAAAATACTCAGAGCTCAACAGCTCGAATTCAGCCTGCAGTTCCTCAAAGGACTTAATCCCCCCTTTGCCCCAAATTCCCTTGATGGCGGAAATTCCTATCAAGTCCCATTTATCAAATCCTTTCGTATTGCAGAGCTTACCCAGCTGCTCTGAATCAAAAAGTGGGGTGGCAAGCGTCAGTCTGCCCTTCCATCCCAGTGAGCTCGTGGCATATTACCAGATTCGAACAGCATGCTTAGTGGGTCCCGTCAAACTCAACTTCATTGGCTTAGAATATAGCGCCCTTTTGTAGCTACCTCCGGGAAGAAGCCACTTGTCCATACCATATCCAGGATCAAGGCTAGGACCATACATACCATGGTTAATCGCAGCCATCTGAGAGGGCCAATAATACCACTTAATGTCAGGGAGGGCAACGCCTCCGTCATACCAGGGAAGCGTCAGTTTAGCTAAAGCGATGCGGGGTCTGCCCTCCCACAGGAGGCTGCGCTGCAGCCCTTCAACTTCACGAAAGTAACTAGCTGGCACTACATCTAAAGTATTCTGAAGTGCATAAAGGAAACGAGGCAGGGCCATCATTTTAAAAAGGGCCGCACACCTCAACAAGGAGAGCGAGAGCCTCCTCCAGGTGGCAATATCACTCCGAAGCCTCCGCAAGGGGGGAAGGAGATTTTGGGCATATCTGACCGCCGGATCCAGGGAGATAAAAATACCCAAATATTTAAATCCATCTATATTAATTTGAATAGGGCAATTGTGAGGAGGAACCGGGGGGTCACCCTTCAGAACGAACAGCAGAGATTTACCCCAATTAATAGAGAGACCAGAATTTTTCCCAAAGGAGGTCGGGACATCGCAGATGACTATAAGGGACTTCTGGGGAGAGGTCAAGTAAAGCAGCATGTCATCAGCATAAAGGGAGACC
This sequence comes from Lissotriton vulgaris, assembly GCF_964263255.1. Taxonomy (NCBI): domain Eukaryota; kingdom Metazoa; phylum Chordata; class Amphibia; order Caudata; family Salamandridae; genus Lissotriton; species Lissotriton vulgaris. The sequence continues at coordinate 1,357,902,280 of NC_141694.1, forward strand.
CGGGCTTCTCAGTTGGGGACCACCGGATACCCCGTATAGAGAGTTCCCAGCGCAACCAAGCCGCTAGAGGCTCCAGAGCTAGCGAGAAAAGGAGGGGAGAGAGAGGACAGCCCTGCCGAGTGCCCCGGCCAAGACGAAAGGACGCCGAAACCCGATTATTGACAACTATCTGGGCAAGCGGATCCGTATGCAGCAAGCTCACCCAGCTGATAAATTCAGGGCCAAATCCAAATTTAGACAGGACCGCCCACAAATAGGACCATTCTACGGCATCAAAAGCCATAGTGGCATCAAGCAAGACAATTGCGGCTGGCTCTTGCAAAGTGTGGGCCCTGGCTATCACACCCTGCAGCTGACGCAAATTTAAGGCTGTGTTTCTGTGGGGGATAAATCATGACTGATCTGGGTGGATCAACTTGCTAACCACGTTCACCAATCTATTAGAGAGAAGCTTGGCCAAAATTTTAGGTTCGGCATTCAATAAAGAAATGGGCCTGTAGGAGGCAGCCAGGACCAAACAGTAGTCCAGGCGGGAGAGGCTGTTGTGAGCACCGGAGTGAAATGTGTATTGCTTCTCATCAGGGTGGAGCAACCTACAACCATCCACCAAACCCATGGCGTCAATAAAGTCAGACAACCACTGCATGGCACGCCCTATGTCCCGTGGGGGGTGCCTATTCATGACTCAAGAGACCACAGCATTGAAATCACCCCCTAGGATCAAAAGCCCAACCGGTAATTCAAGCAGCAGTTTTCCCAAGTCGGCAAAGGAGGAGCTCTGCACACCTGGAGGTACATAGATTGACAAGAGGGTAAGGACAAGCCCCTCCTACCGACCCGTGATGCCGACATATCTGCCTCTATCATCTTCCCACATGGAGTATATCACCAAAGGAAGCGTTTTTCGTGTAAGGATACCCACACCCCTGGAGCCTGAAGTGAATCCAGCATGTGCCACTAACTTGTATCCCATTCTATGCATAGCCTTACATGTATTACCAATTAAATGCGTCTCCTGGAGCAACACCACATCCGGCGCCTGAGGTTTAAGATACTGAAGAACCACACTATGTTTAATTTTGTCCCCCAACCCATTCACATTCCAACTCAAAACCTTCAGCTTTCTACCCCCCATCATCATTTGTGTAAAAGGAATGACAGTCCTCTGCCTGCAACATGTTAATCAAGTACAATAGTCTGATGGCATAAACTATCCACCCAACTGGTGAAATAAACTTCCCTCCCCAACACCCCCCCACCCCGCTGCCCTGCCCACTAGGCTTCAAACTGCCCATTGAAAAAGCAGAGTGCCTGTCGCCCCTAACATTCAAAAGAAAGAACAAAAAAGAGGTACTTAGGGGGATAAGTCCAAAGAGCTCAAGTCGGTGCCCCCAAGAAACTATATATATGAGTCCGCAGTGAATACAATTATGCAAACATTCCACATCACACACCCCCAAATTCCACAAAGACCTACCCCCTACACCCAACCCACCCCCCTACCCCAACAACACCCAGTTACATGGCATAAAATCTAATCGGGAAGGCTAAGTCTCAGCACCACCACCACCCTCCTGGTCCGCTCGATCCGGAGGGCCCCAAACCTCCAGCCACTCCGAAACTGCCTCTGGCTGATCAAAAAACCAAGCTCTTCCATCCGCCTCCACTCGAAGACGGGCCGTAAACAACATAGAGTACTTCATGCCTCTCTCCCGCAGAGCACGCTTCACCTACAGGAAGGATTTTCGTTGTTTCTGAACTCTCTGCGTGAAGTCAGGGAAGAAGGCAATAGTAGCATTCTCATACTTGAGGGGAGCACTAGCCGCGGAGCACTGGAGGATAGCATCCCTGTCCCGGAAATTGATGACTCTTGCCAGCATGGGCCGCAGGGGAGCGCCCGGTCTGGGACGGCCGCCCGGGACCCTGTGAGCCCGCTCAACAACAAAAAATTTACTGAGGCCCTTCGGCTGTAGATGTTTGAGAATCAGTTCCTGGACAAACAGATCTGGGGTCTGTCCCTTTGACTTTTCAGGCAAACCCAGGATGCGCAGATTGTTTACGACAGAGGCGGCCTCCGTAGTCATCTAACTTGAGGTCAAATGCTACACGCGAATCACGCAACTCTCCAACCTCCTTCTGCAACTGGGAGACATCCTCCACGAGAATAGAGGTGGTGAGCTCAACCTGCTTCACTTTTTCATTCACCCTCCCCAAGTCTGCACAAATTAGGTTAATGTCTATGGCCATGGAATCCATCTTATGTTCAAGTGAGGTCTTGATCCCAGATATAGCGTCCATAACATCTTTGAGAGAGAGTTTAGTTTCGTCTCCAGGCGGTGCTCCCCTCGCCGATTCCTCCGACAACCTACCTTTAGGCACATCTTTAGTGACAGTGTACCTATCGAGCTTGTTAGACTGAACAGGCTTTGACCCCCTAATTCCGGTACTCTTCACTCGCTCCATGCCCTTTGCAGCTTGCAGCCAGGGGCCAGCGCAGAACCAGCCAGTAGGTACTCCAAAATAGGAACACCCTCGACACAGCCACCCCCTGATCGGCTGCAGCAGGGATACTCAACACAGCCCCTCCACAACGTGGGCGTGGGCAACTATAGCCTCCAGTGACCTCAAAGCACCGTCAGGTAGCTGCACACAATGACGCCAAGTATCAAGGAGACTATCCAGGGAAGGAGAATCACAGAACAAAGGAGAAGGGGATGGGGGAGGGGGGACCCCTCCACAGTCACGTTATAGGCCCAAAGGAACCGCGGTCCACTGCACAGCTCCACCTCCGCACACCGGCTCCAAACAAAGTCTTGACCCCAGCAGCAATCCACTACCACAGATACCTCACCTTCTTCCAGACTTTGCACCCGGAAATATCAATGTGAGACTAGCTGTGCGTCCCCATGCAGCTCAGCGTTAAAAAAACAGTGGTTTAGGGGGGGAAGGGCCCCCACCAGCACAGCAGTCCATGACAAGGGGCGCCCCAGTGAGCACCGACGCATTCCCAGAGCTTCCAATTCGCCGGGCATCCAATGCTGCTCAAAATGGCCGCACCGACCTGGAAGAGAAGACGGGAGCGGGGTGGAGGGAGGAGACGAGGTCTGTCCCCACAAAGAATGTCAGCAACACCAAGCAAGCCCAACAGGAGCAAAGGGAGGGGGACCCCCAAAATCAGCGAGAAATCATCCAGGGGGGAGACCCAATCTCGACCCCCGGACCAGCTGCCGACATCAGACGCAGCGTCCGCCTGGATCATGGCCACCGCAGCACCCTCGCCGCGCTTTTATTTCGCTCCCGCAAACAACAACGGAGCGCGATTCGAGCCCAAGCTGCGGTGGGGCTAGATCGCAGCCGGTCGCAGCACTTCGGTCGCAGTAGCTCACCTTCCGGCACAACCGGAAGTCACTCTTCTCTGGCCGGGCTCTCACTCTGGGTCCCGGCTCGCAGGCCTGTACTCGGCCGCCAGGGACCCGGCGTCTCCACTCCTCCGTAAGGGCAGCAAGCAGCCCCGAACCAAGCCGCACCGGCCCGGACAACTTTCCGGTCCCGTGGGGAACACCTCGGACAACAGGATAAACAATCAGGATCGATGCGGGGCTCTCCGGCAACGGAGCCCCGGGACTACGCGGCCATCCCAGATCGCACTTGGCCACGCCCCCAGCAAAACATTTTTTAATTCTAAGGTGTGCTTTAAACAAATATTTGAATATGATAAAAACACATCAATACACTAGGTGATGACTCGTGCACACATTATTGTTTGTGTGGAGTTTTACCCCATTTTGGTATAACTCAAATGCTCATTTCAATTGAAAATGTGTTAACTGTAATGGTAGTGCGCTACCACCCCATGCATTCACCACTCCACTTCGCTCTATGCCCTTCCACTCTGACACGCCACTCCATTCTACGCCACTCCACTGTACAACATGCTACTCTACGCCAAGGCACTCCACAACATGCCGTGACACTCCATTCCCCTCCACACCACTTACCCCACACTACTGTACCCCACTCCACCCCAATCTATTGCACTCCAATGCACCCAATCTACCCCAATCTACCTAACCCCACTTTACATTGCATGCACATTACACAGACACTGCATCATAGTATATACATCAATGTATAGGAAATTTTACATGAGACAGAGGACTACAAGTTGTAGGAGTCGCAAGGCATCCATACTGGTAGACCGTGTAGTTTAAAAGTTCTTGGTCTGAAAGAGCACACACTGAGAATTTAAAATGTAACACCATAGTTGGGGTTGGCTTTAATAATAAGAATTGATTTGTACCCAAGTTAAACCTTTTTGCAGCATTAAGATAATGAAAGACTGGAGTCGAAATTCATAATGCTCTAATCTATGCAGCCCTTTGATAGTTAATAGCTCACTTTTCTATATTAGGATGTAAACTTATAAACAGCAAGTAACAAAAGGGGCTCTCTGACAGAAGCAGTAATGCAGTGATCTACTTGCGTTGCATGCAATTTGTGATCTGCATGGTTCACCTGCTTTGCATCAGGCATTTTGACCTCCTCCGCTACTTTATAATGAGTCAAAACTTCCACTAGACAAAAATCAGATCTCTCTGCAGCTGGTCCATCAATCTTCAGAGTTATCCAGCCAAAGTGAAACGGAGAAGCCAGTATTGAGCCCAGCTTTTCTGGTACCACGTTGTTCCGCCACTAAATGTACATACTTCTCCAGGTCTACCTTAACACCTCCCAAGTCCCTGACCACTACCCTACATGCATCAGTGCGGCCCTCTGTCACACCACAACCAAATATTTTTGACCCTTGGAAAAATATTTGCGAGTACCCATGGTCGATTGTAAATGTGATTACATGCAAATGTGTGTGAATGGGACGCGTCTCGGTTAAAACATTGACATGGCAAAAGGTAAAAATAATGCAGGAGAGTGGCTGGATTGTATTGGGAGGTGCAGATAAGTTCAGCCTAATGGATGCTAATAATGAAGCACAGGGGCACATGCCTTTTCGCCTAAACTGGAATCCCAGGTAACTATTTGGTTGCTTTTCCTATTGGAGTATCTTTGCCGGTCCAATTTATTGTTTGTAACTCTTAGAGCCTTTGCTAACCATCTTGTCTTCAATTGCAGGCTTGCAGTCTGTAAGGTATTTGTATTTGAATAGCCAGGCGTGAGTACCCACAAAGACAAGGTAATTCTGTTTATGTTTCACATTGGATTTGGGGGCTGCTGGGTACATAGATTCACAATCTGCACCCCTTTCCTTTTACAGGTTTGTCAGACTGTGCTACAAATACAGTTGAACGGGCAGACGTGAGTACAGGCAGAACAAACAGGTAATTGTTTGGTAGAGTTAAACTGTGGTGCATCTTGTGCATTGTAGTATAACAACATACCTTACCCCTGTTTTCTTCTGTTGTAGGTTTCGCAGACAGTACCCCACACATTTGAACAGGCATACATGCGTACAAGCAGAGCAGGTAATTGTTTGGTAGAGTTAAACTGTGGTGCATCTTGTGCATTATAGTATAACAACATACCATACCCATGTTTTCTTCTGTTGTAGGTTTCGTAGACAATACCCCACACATTTGAACGGGCAGACGTGAGTACAAGCACAACAGGTAATTGTTTGGTAGAGTTCCCTTATGGTGCACATGGTATATTTATGTATTACAAATTCACACTGTGCTGTAACAATCTTTACTTCTATTGCAGGCTCTACGGACAGTGCTACATTTAAGTTTGAAAGGGCAGGGCAGTGGACAGAAAAATCCAGGAAATTACACTCGACGTTTGTTTTGCCGGCGATGCCTCAGTATTATGTGACAGATTGCAATCATGAGCATAGGCATCAACTTTAACCATGTTCCTTTATTTTGCAGGCTTTGTGGCATAGCAGGCTAAACCCAGTTATTGCAAATATGTTCAAGTGCAAAGCTGTACCTTCGGCAGATTGTGATGCTTCACCACAAAGGAAGAAATGTTGCCTTGTATTCAAAGAAGAGTGGATAAAAGAAATTGTGGAGGCTGAGACACAGAAATCACGAAGCAAGGTTTGCATGCAACTTGGGGAACTATTTCAATACAGTCCAGACGTGGGCTTGATTTGCAAAGCATGTGCAGAAGCCAAGATTGTTGGGGACTTTTCCACAGGGAAGAAATGGAGCGATGGCTGGAAACTGGATTACCTAAAACGCCATCTAATTAGCAAAGTTCACGAGTCTGCCATGGTGATATTGAGAATCAGAATTGATGCTGCCAGGTTTGGTTTTGGAGTGTGGGCAATACTGACAGATACTGCCACTGACAAAGCAAATAGGATGGAAGTTGTTGAACGACAAAGATCCCTGCCTAAGGAGATAAAGATTCTCATCAACAATGTGTTGCTGGCAGTCAAGATGAATACTTCAATGTTATCTGTACAAGACATCCATGACCACCTAGCGTTGTATGTGAAGATACCAGACATCTGGAGGAGCAAGAACTATGCTTTTGAGTTCCTTAAGGCCATCAATAGTGTGATACACTGTGAAGGTATGGCAGAACTTTGTAACACTTTGTATCACACATTGATAATTGATAAGAGCACAGATATTTCTGTTACAAAAATGCTCATTCTGTAGTTCAAGTTTCGACCTGTAACTTCAACAGAGCACAAAACACTGTTTGGGGGCATAGTGAAGCTGACTAGTTGTAATGCTGAGGCTATCACTACTACTGTGAAGGAATTCTGCACTGCCAATGAACTGGACCTCATGAAAATGGTCATGTTCACATCCGATGGTGCGTCTCTGATGCTGGGTAAAAATAATGGTGTTGCTACGCGCCTTAAACAATCTATTCCCCATCTAGTTGAGCAGTATTGTGTGGCTCATCGAGAAGATTTGGGAGTTGATAATGCCTGGATGAGAGTTCCAATGATTAAAGAGATGGAAACATTATTGAGGACTGTTTATACTGTGTTCTCCAGATCTCCTGCAAGGAAGTCCAAGCTGGATAAAATGGCATTGGTCACTGATTGTGAAGTGCTCTCTTTTCGACCATTGAATGAAGTCTGGTGGTTTTCAAGGCATTTTGCAGTTGGTGCACTAATTCGGAATTACGAGGCTGTTCTTGAGTACTTTGAGCATGAGAAAATTGAAGAGAATGATCCAGTTGCTAAATATTGTTATAAAAAGCTATCTGACTCAAACTACCATATTTCTCTTGCAGTACTTAATGACATTCTGAGTGAATTTGCATCTTTGTGCAAACTGTTCCAAAAACGTTCTTTGACTACTATTGAAGCTGTACAGTAAGCAAGAGCAAAGATTGGCCACATTTAGGAATAGTATTTGGGGACACTGTCTTTTGGAGCAGCAATGTAAGAGATATGATGGCGTTGTACAAGGAAAGGCAAGAGTTTGAGGTGGGCCTAATTTGCTGTATTGTTCATTCAGTAAAGTGAGGCTGCGGGGGAGACTTTGTGCGTCTAAGTATTCATGTTACTTGCAGCCCCTTCACGAGCTGTGATTAACATGAATACTTAAAGAAAAGCACACAATCTTCCCCGCAGCCTCGCTTTACTAACAAAACAATACAGCAAGTTTAGAAACACGGCGTGTGTTTTTTAGGCTAATCTGCCTTGTTTCTAAACTTGCTGTATTGATTTGGTAGTAATGCGAGGCTGCGGGACAAATTGAGTGCTTTTGTTTAAGTATCCATGTTAATCGCAGCTCGTGAAGGGGCTGCAATTAACATGGATACTTAAATAAAAGCACACAATCTCCCCCACAGCCTCGCTTTACTAACAAAACAATACAGCAAGTCTACCAACAAGGCAGATTAGCCTAAAAAAAACACGCCGTGTTTTTAAACTTGCTATGTTGTTTTGGTAGTAACGCGAGGCTGCAGGACAGATCGAGTGCTTTTTTAAAGTATCCATGTAAATCGCAGCTCGCGAAGGGGCTGCAATTAACATGAATACTTAAATAAAAGCACACCATCTCCCCCACAGCCTCGCTTTACTAACAAAACAATACAGCAAGTTTAGAAACACGGCGTGTGTTTTTTAGGCTAATCTGCCTTGTTTCCTAAACTTTCTGTATTGTTTTGGTAGAAATGCGAGGCCGCGGGACAGATTGAGGGCTTTTGTTTAAGTATTCATGTTAATCGAAGCTCGTGAAGGGGCTGCAATTAATATGGATACTTAAATAAAAGCACTCAATTTGTCCCGCAGCTTCGCATTACCAAAAGAACAATACAGCGAGGAGAGCGATGTAAATTCAGTGCGAGGGATGGGTAGCACCGAGGAAGCTTCATGAAGGGCTCTACTTGTGGTGCTTCTGCCTCTGGGCAACGAACTACCAGCAGGAATTAAGGAGAGGGGGTGTGAAGGACGAGAGACGGACTATTGGTATAGGCACCTGGTCTGGGTAGAGGAAGCCATAGCTGCCAAGGTTTAGGATTGCAAGGTGTGACATGTTCAAAATTTCAATGTAAGTATGATTGACATTTCTCCACTCCTTATGCTGTCCTGCTCCTGTCTGCCAAAATATGCCATTGATAAACACAACACACTAAACACCTCTTTCATTAGATTTTATGGCGTGGTGTACCCGCGTGCAACACAGACACTAGCTCTCTGCTTTTCTTAAGAGTCTGCATAAGTGATGTCATTCTACACATTGTGAAGTTGAAGCTATGCGATTTTTTTCCACTTCTTCCGAGTTTCCTTTTATTGCCTTTCTTGACTAAAAATAAAGGAATGCAGTCGTCCATCCTGGTACTACTTTGTTTGTGTTTAAGCTGACTAATTTTGGAAATTTACAGGGTTAAAAAATTAACATGAAAACATGCGTGCATAAGTGACTTGCTTGCTCGATATGTCTTATGAGAGTGAATGGGTGGACTATGCACACATAGTCCCCTTACATAAACTCTTTTGGATCAAATATTCTTTATGATGAAGGCGCAAATGTTTGAATTTATTGAAATTTGATTGGTCGCTCTGTAGTGGCACATTCTAAATTACCTACTTTCTATCTCTTGAAAAAGCCTAAACTAATCATTAAATACTTAGAAATAAAAAAATCAAATTGACAATTGAAAATGGATTGCTCATTTTAGAACTTTGTCATCAAATGCATACTGGGGAAGTGAGTAATGAGCAGAGAGAATAATGTTGGGGGAGGATGATGGTGGTAATTGTGATACCGTTGTAACCCAATTTTTATTGGTAGAATAGAAACTGGATACTTTTTCACACACTTTTAAATGACTGCCTCTTACTGCTTGCTGGCTGAATCTCAAGAATGCCATCCTATGTTAACTAGGGTATGTACACGAGAGTATCTTTCCATTTAGGGGCACTGTCTCAACTCCTGCATGAACCCTCAGCATGCATTTATGGTCCTGAACACATTATCTTCCGGATTGTTTGCCACCTTTCAGTGTCCATACTTGCCAATATTATGTAGATTTAGAAAATGAGTCCCAGCCCAACTGGACACAAATGATTAGTCTAGAGGCACCTAGAGGCATGGTGTGCTATAAGTCTCCAACAAACAGGAACTTCGAGAACACAGCACATATGCGACCTGCTATTTATTAAGTATGCAGCTTTATTTCAATGTAAATTACATTTCTCCTCAATGCTATATAATATGGCCACCTGCTGAATTACGAGACCAGAGTTGTAATAATGGTTTCCCCACTTGTTGTAGTACCTCCTTTACCCTCCCAAACCCTCTATATGATAGTCATTTCGTTAACTCTAGTAAATTTATGGTTTCATTTTTTGCGCCACACTACTTTCAGACTTCACCAGCCGCCACTGATTTTATCATACTGAGGTTCTTCCCTTGATTTTTAGCAAATTTTAAGAAGTGCATTCCTCTGGTCTTAGCTTCTGAGTCAGTTTCATTTTCACCCTGAACCCAAAGTGAATAGACTCATATTGTTTTATGATTACAAAATACAACAGCTACAGTCTTGTTTTATAGTTATTATTCACTGCATACTGAAGGGTTTGGTTAGATTTTAAATTTCTCATATCAAATGACAAGATATGTATTCTTTCAAAGACATACTGCCAATTTTGGAATTACTGTAAAATCTGCCAGGGAATCCCGAACTTCGATTTGCATGTATGTGTCCAAGCTGTTATAAAATCAACAGATCAGTGATAGGCAAATGTTTGATATATAGTTCTAATAGATTAACAAAACTAGGCATTTAGGAAGATGTGCACATATATTACAGCAGCACGTTTGTCTTCCTCAAGTGTCAGTCAAATCACCTGGGAGTTAGCCACCAATCTCAGCATTTGCAGGTACCATTATATCAATGGTACCACGTTGTATATTCAGGTTCAACTAAAACAATACATTCATAAGGTCACAGAATACTGCAAAGAAAATTGAGACTATGGCTGAACGAATTAGCCACAATTGTTGCTGCTGAACACTTTGTTCCCTCTCTACACCTTGGAATTCACAATTAGGTAGTAACTCCAGTAACAGACTAATTGGGAAATTATGTGTGTGGGGAAGCCTATGTATATCAATCAGATTTGAGCATTGTTAACAGTGTGCAGAATATTAATCCACACTCAAATTAACATGTGTATGCTGACATGATGTCTAGCACATAAAAAAATAATCAGTACAAATGAAGCAAAACATTTTTTTTATTTTTATAATTCTTTTTATTGAAAACAAGCATCAGTAAAAGCACAATACAGAGGAATAATGTCATAAAAGGAGTCCACTATCCGGGGAGTAGGAGATAAAGGTAGAGACATGTTAAAGACATTAAAGAGATGGGGGAGCATCGTAAACAACTGTTCTAGGCGGCACACAGAGCTCACCCCTATTTTTATGCCATGGTCCCTATATCAATGCCCACTTACGTGGGCGACCCCGTGACATAAAAACTATCTTTTCCCGAAACATACACCAGTCTAAATTATTTTTCCAGGTCTCAAGGGTGGGAGACCACCCAGAACCCCACTGCTGGGCAAATTCCTTTTCGCTAACATGAAGTTTAATGTGGCCCATTGTGTTTGTGCAGAGTTGAGGTCTGTAGGTTCCCATACGTTGAGGAGGCATCTCCTCGCCTCTAATGGCAAGGTGACCCCCAAAACGTCATGTATAGTATTGTGTATACCACGTCAGTACCCAGTAATATATTGACACTCCCAAAGAATATGGAGAAACGTACCAACCAGACCACACTTCTGTTTACACATTCCAGTGTCAGACAAACCCATCCGTACAAGGCGAGGCCCCGTGACATAAACCCTATGCAATATTTTAAGCTGGACGAGTCGCAATCGCGCAGGTATGGCGACTACCTTTGGGGAGGACACAGTCAATTGCCAGTCCTCATCATCCAATTCTATTCCGTCTCGTACCCACTTATCTCTCAACTCCCCGAGCAGCTCCGCCCTGTGATTGATTAACTTCTTATAAATCAGTAGATAGTTTTTTCAGGAAGGTGGCCATCCAAAATTCTATCCTCAAGAGGCGAAGCCTCCAGAAGATCCGCGTCCACAGGCAGAGCTGCTTGCAATGAGTGCCAGATTTGTGCATAGCGAAAATACTCAGAGCTCAACAGCTCGAATTCAGCCTGCAGTTCCTCAAAGGACTTAATCCCCCCTTTGCCCCAAATTCCCTTGATGGCGGAAATTCCTATCAAGTCCCATTTATCAAATCCTTTCGTATTGCAGAGCTTACCCAGCTGCTCTGAATCAAAAAGTGGGGTGGCAAGCGTCAGTCTGCCCTTCCATCCCAGTGAGCTCGTGGCATATTACCAGATTCGAACAGCATGCTTAGTGGGTCCCGTCAAACTCAACTTCATTGGCTTAGAATATAGCGCCCTTTTGTAGCTACCTCCGGGAAGAAGCCACTTGTCCATACCATATCCAGGATCAAGGCTAGGACCATACATACCATGGTTAATCGCAGCCATCTGAGAGGGCCAATAATACCACTTAATGTCAGGGAGGGCAACGCCTCCGTCATACCAGGGAAGCGTCAGTTTAGCTAAAGCGATGCGGGGTCTGCCCTCCCACAGGAGGCTGCGCTGCAGCCCTTCAACTTCACGAAAGTAACTAGCTGGCACTACATCTAAAGTATTCTGAAGTGCATAAAGGAAACGAGGCAGGGCCATCATTTTAAAAAGGGCCGCACACCCCAACAAGGAGAGCGAGAGCCTCCTCCAGGTGGCAATATCACTCCGAAGCCTCCACAAGGGGGGAAGGAGATTTTGGGCATATCTGACCGCCGGATCCAGGGAGATAAAAATACCCAAATATTTAAATCCATCTATATTAATTTGAATAGGGCAATTGTGAGGAGGAACCGGGGGGTCACCCTTCAGAACGAACAGCAGAGATTTACCCCAATTAATAGAGAGACCAGAATTTTTCCCAAAGGAGGTCGGGACATCGCAGATGACTATAAGGGACTTCTGGGGAGAGGTCAAGTAAAGCAGCATGTCATCAGCATAAAGGGAGACCCGGGCTTCTCAGTTGGGGACCACCGGATACCCCGTATAGAGAGTTCCCAGCGCAACCAAGCCGCTAGAGGCTCCAGAGCTAGCGAGAAAAGGAGGGGAGAGAGAGGACAGCCCTGCCGAGTGCCCCGGCCAAGACGAAAGGACGCCGAAACCCGATTATTGACAACTATCTGGGCAAGCGGATCCGTATGCAGCAAGCTCACCCAGCTGATAAATTCAGGGCCAAATCCAAATTTAGACAGGACCGCCCACAAATAGGACCATTCTACGGCATCAAAAGCCATAGTGGCATCAAGCGAGACAATTGCGGCTGGCTCTTGCAAAGTGTGGGCCCTGGCTATCACACCCTGCAGCTGACGCAAATTTAAGGCTGTGTTTCTTTGGGGGATAAATCATGACTGATCTGGGTGGATCAACTTGCTAACCACGTTCACCAATCTATTAGAGAGAAGCTTGGCCAAAATTTTAGGTTCGGCATTCAATAAAGAAATGGGCCTGTAGGAGGCAGCCAGGACCAAACAGTAGTCCAGGCGGGAGAGGCTGTTGTGAGCACCGGAGTGAAATGTGTATTGCTTCTCATCAGGGTGGAGCAACCTACAACCATCCACCAAACCCATGGCGTCAATAAAGTCAGACAACCACTGCATGGCACGCCCTATGTCCCGTGGGGGGTGCCTATTCATGACTCAAGAGACCACAGCATTGAAATCACCCCCTAGGATCAAAAGCCCAACCGGTAATTCAAGCAGCAGTTTTCCCAAGTCGGCAAAGGAGGAGCTCTGCACACCTGGAGGTACATAGATTGACAAGAGGGTAAGGACAAGCCCCTCCTACCGACCCGTGATGCCGACATATCTGCCTCTATCATCTTCCCACATGGAGTATATCACCAAAGGAAGCGTTTTTCGTGTAAGGATACCCACACCCCTGGAGCCTGAAGTGAATCCAGCATGTGCCACTAACTTGTATCCCATTCTATGCATAGCCTTACATGTATTACCAATTAAATGCGTCTCCTGGAGCAACACCACATCCGGCGCCTGAGGTTTAAGATACTGAAGAACCACACTATGTTTAATTTTGTCCCCCAACCCATTCACATTCCAACTCAAAACCTTCAGCTTTCTACCCCCCATCATCATTTGTGTAAAAGGAATGACAGTCCTCTGCCTGCAACATGTTAATCAAGTACAATAGTCTGATGGCATAAACTATCCACCCAACTGGTGAAATAAACTTCCCTCCCCAACACCCCCCCACCCCGCTGCCCTGCCCACTAGGCTTCAAACTGCCCATTGAAAAAGCAGAGTGCCTGTCGCCCCTAACATTCAAAAGAAAGAACAAAAAAGAGGTACTTAGGGGGATAAGTCCAAAGAGCTCAAGTCGGTGCCCCCAAGAAACTATATATATGAGTCCGCAGTGAATACAATTATGCAAACATTCCACATCACACACCCCCAAATTCCACAAAGACCTACCCCCTACACCCAACCCACCCCCCTACCCCAACAACACCCAGTTACATGGCATAAAATCTAATCGGGAAGGCTAAGTCTCAGCACCACCACCACCCTCCTGGTCCGCTCGATCCGGAGGGCCCCAAACCTCCAGCCACTCCGAAACTGCCTCTGGCTGATCAAAAAACCAAGCTCTTCCATCCGCCTCCACTCGAAGACGGGCCGTAAACAACATAGAGTACTTCATGCCTCTCTCCCGCAGAGCACGCTTCACCTACAGGAAGGATTTTCGTTGTTTCTGAACTCTCTGCGTGAAGTCAGGGAAGAAGGCAATAGTAGCATTCTCATACTTGAGGGGAGCACTAGCCGCGGAGCACTGGAGGATAGCATCCCTGTCCCGGAAATTGATGACTCTTGCCAGCATGGGCCGCAGGGGAGCGCCCGGTCTGGGACGGCCGCCCGGGACCCTGTGAGCCCGCTCAACAACAAAAAATTTACTGAGGCCCTTCGGCTGTAGATGTTTGAGAATCAGTTCCTGGACAAACAGATCTGGGGTCTGTCCCTTTGACTTTTCAGGCAAACCCAGGATGCGCAGATTGTTTACGACAGAGGCGGCCTCCGTAGTCATCTAACTTGAGGTCAAATGCTACACGCGAATCACGCAACTCTCCAACCTCCTTCTGCAACTGGGAGACATCCTCCACGAGAATAGAGGTGGTGAGCTCAACCTGCTTCACTTTTTCATTCACCCTCCCCAAGTCTGCACAAATTAGGTTAATGTCTATGGCCATGGAATCCATCTTATGTTCAAGTGAGGTCTTGATCCCAGATATAGCGTCCATAACATCTTTGAGAGAGAGTTTAGTTTCGTCTCCAGGCGGTGCTCCCCTCGCCGATTCCTCCGACAACCTACCTTTAGGCACATCTTTAGTGACAGTGCACCTATCGAGCTTGTTAGACTGAACAGGCTTTGACCCCCTAGTTCCGGTACTCTTCACTCGCTCCATGCCCTTTGCAGCTTGCAGCCAGGGGCCAGCGCAGAACCAGCCAGTAGGTACTCCAAAATAGGAACACCCTCGACACAGCCACCCCCTGATCGGCTGCAGCAGGGATACTCAACACAGCCCCTCCACAACGTGGGCGTGGGCAACTATAGCCTCCAGTGACCTCAAAGCACCGTCAGGTAGCTGCACACAATGACGCCAAGTATCAAGGAGACTATCCAGGGAAGGAGAATCACAGAACAAAGGAGAAGGGGATGGGGGAGGGGGGACCCCTCCACAGTCACGTTATAGGCCCAAAGGAACCGCGGTCCACTGCACAGCTCCACCTCCGCACACCGGCTCAAAACAAAGTCTTGACCCCAGCAGCAATCCACTACCACAGATACCTCACCTTCTTCCAGACTTTGCACCCGGAAATATCAATGTGAGACTAGCTGTGCGTCCCCATGCAGCTCAGCGTTAAAAAAACAGTGGTTTAGGGGGGGAAGGGCCCCCACCAGCACAGCAGTCCATGACAAGGGGCGCCCCAGTGAGCACCGACGCATTCCCAGAGCTTCCAATTCGCCGGGCATCCAATGCTGCTCAAAATGGCCGCACCGACCTGGAAGAGAAGACGGGAGCGGGGTGGAGGGAGGAGACGAGGTCTGTCCCCACAAAGAATGTCAGCAACACCAAGCAAGCCCAACAGGAGCAAAGGGAGGGGGACCCCCAAAATCAGCGAGAAATCGTCCAGGGGGGAGACCCAATCTCGACCCCCGGACCAGCTGCCGACATCAGACGCAGCGTCCGCCTGGATCATGGCCACCGCAGCACCCTCCCCGCGCTTTTATTTCGCTCCCGCAAACAACAACGGAGCGCGATTCGAGCCCAAGCTGCGGTGGGGCTAGATCGCAGCCGGTCGCAGCACTTCGGTCGCAGTAGCTCACCTTCCGGCACAACCGGAAGTCACTCTTCTCTGGCCGGGCTCTCACTCTGGGTCCCGGCTCGCAGGCCTGTACTCGGCCGCCAGGGACCCGGCGTCTCCACTCCTCCGTAAGGGCAGCAAGCAGCCCCGAACCAAGCCGCACCGGCCCGGACAACTTTCCGGTCCCGTGGGGAACACCTCGGACAACAGGATAAACAATCAGGATCGATGCGGGGCTCTCCGGCAACGGAGCCCCGGGACTACGCGGCCATCCCAGATCGCACTTGGCCACGCCCCCAGCAAAACATTTTTTAATTCTAAGGTGTGCTTTAAACAAATATTTGAATATGATAAAAACACATCAATACACTAGGTGATGACTCGTGCACACATTATTGTTTGTGTGGAGTTTTACCCCATTTTGGTATAACTCAAATGCTCATTTCAATTGAAAATGTGTTAACTGTAATGGTAGTGCGCTACCACACCATGCATTCACCACTCCACTTCGCTCTATGCCCTTCCACTCTGACACGCCACTCCATTCTACGCCACTCCACTGTACAACATGCTACTCTACGCCAAGGCACTCCACAACATGCCGTGCCACTCCATTCCCCTCCACACCACTTACCCCACACTACTGTACCCCACTCCACCCCAATCTATTGCACTCCAATGCACCCAATCTACCCCAATCTACCTAACCCCACTTTACATTGCATGCACATTACACAGACACTGCATCATAGTATATACATCAATGTATAGGAAATTTTACATGAGACAGAGGACTACAAGTTGTAGGAGTCGCAAGGCATCCATACTGGTAGACCGTGTAGTTTAAAAGTTCTTGGTCTGAAAGAGCACACACTGAGAATTTAAAATGTAACACCATAGTTGGGGTTGGCTTTAATAATAAGAATTGATTTGTACCCAAGTTAAACCTTTTTGCAGCATTAAGATAATGAAAGACTGGAGTCGAAATTCATAATGCTCTAATCTATGCAGCCCTTTGATAGTTAATAGCTCACTTTTCTATATTAGGATGTAAACTTATAAACAGCAAGTAACAAAAGGGGCTCTCTGACAGAAGCAGTAATGCAGTGATCTACTTGCGTTGCATGCAATTTGTGATCTGCATGGTTCACCTGCTTTGCATCAGGCATTTTGACCTCCTCCGCTACTTTATAATGAGTCAAAACTTCCACTAGACAAAAATCAGATCTCTCTGCAGCTGGTCCATCAATCTTAAGAGTTATCCAGCCAAAGTGAAACGGAGAAGCCAGTATTGAGCCCAAGTTTTCTGGGACCACGTTGTTCCGCCACTAAATGTACATACTTCTCCAGGTCTACCTTAACACCTCCCAAGTCCCTGACCACTACCCTACATGCATCAGTGCGGCCCTCTGTCACACCACAACCAAATATTTTTGACCCTTGGAAAAATATTTGCGAGTACCCATGGTCGATTGTAAATGTGATTACATGCAAATGTGTGTGAATGGGACGCGTCTCGGTTAAAACATTGACATGGCAAAAGGTAAAAATAATGCAGGAGAGTGGCTGGATTGTATTGGGAGGTGCAGATAAGTTCAGCCTAATGGATGCTAATAATGAAGCACAGGGGCACATGCCTTTTCGCCTAAACTGGAATCCCAGGTAACTATTTGGTTGCTTTTCCTATTGGAGTATCTTTGCCGGTCCGATTTATTGTTTGTAACTCTTAGAGCCTTTGCTAACCATCTTGTCTTCAATTGCAGGCTTGCAGTCTGTAAGGTATTTGTATTTGAATAGCCAGGCGTGAGTACCCACAAAGACAAGGTCATTCTGTTTATGTTTCACATTGGATTTGGGGGCTGCTGGGTACATAGATTCACAATCTGCACCCCTTTCCTTTTACAGGTTTGTCAGACTGTGCTACAAATACAGTTGAACGGGCAGACGTGAGTACAGGCAGAACAAACAGGTAATTGTTTGGTAGAGTTAAACTGTGGTGCATCTTGTGCATTGTAGTATAACAACATACCTTACCCCTGTTTTCTTCTGTTGTAGGTTTCGCAGACAGTACCCCACACATTTGAACAGGCATACATGCGTACAAGCAGAGCAGGTAATTGTTTGGTAGAGTTAAACTGTGGTGCATCTTGTGCATTATAGTATAACAACATACCATACCCATGTTTTCTTCTGTTGTAGGTTTCGTAGACAATACCCCACACATTTGAACGGGCAGACGTGAGTACAAGCACAACAGGTAATTGTTTGGTAGAGTTCCCTTATGGTGCACATGGTATATTTATGTATTACAAATTCACACTGTGCTGTAACAATCTTTACTTCTATTGCAGGCTCTACGGACAGTGCTACATTTAAGTTTGAAAGGGCAGGGCAGTGGACAGAAAAATCCAGGAAATTACACTCGACGTTTGTTTTGCCGGCGATGCCTCAGTATTATGTGACAGATTGCAATCATGAGCATAGGCATCAACTTTAACCATGTTCCTTTATTTTGCAGGCTTTGTGGCATAGCAGGCTAAACCCAGTTATTGCAAATATGTTCAAGTGCAAAGCTGTACCTTCGGCAGATTGTGATGCTTCACCACAAAGGAAGAAATGTTGCCTTGTATTCAAAGAAGAGTGGATAAAAGAAATTGTGGAGGCTGAGACACAGAAATCACGAAGCAAGGTTTGCATGCAACTTGGGGAACTATTTCAATACAGTCCAGACGTGGGCTTGATTTGCAAAGCATGTGCAGAAGCCAAGATTGTTGGGGACTTTTCCACAGGGAAGAAATGGAGCGATGGCTGGAAACTGGATTACCTAAAACGCCATCTAATTAGCAAAGTTCACGAGTCTGCCATGGTGATATTGAGAATCAGAATTGATGCTGCCAGGTTTGGTTTTGGAGTGTGGGCAATACTGACAGATACTGCCACTGACAAAGCAAATAGGATGGAAGTTGTTGAACGACAAAGATCCCTGCCTAAGGAGATAAAGATTCTCATCAACAATGTGTTGCTGGCAGTCAAGATGAATACTTCAATGTTATCTGTACAAGACATCCATGACCACCTAGCTTTGTATGTGAAGATACCAGACATCTGGAGGAGCAAGAACTATGCATTTGAGTTCCTTAAGGCCATCAATAGTGTGATACACTGTGAAGGTATGGCAGAACTTTGTAACACTTTGTATCACACATTGATAATTGATAAGAGCACAGATATTTCTGTTACAAAAATGCTCATTCTGTAGTTCAAGTTTCGACCTGTAACTTCAACAGAGCACAAAACACTGTTTGGGGGCATAGTGAAGCTGACTAGTTGTAATGCTGAGGCTATCACTACTACTGTGAAGGAATTCTGCACTGCCAATGAACTGGACCTCATGAAAATGGTCATGTTCACATCCGATGGTGCGTCTCTGATGCTGGGTAAAAATAATGGTGTTGCTACGCGCCTTAAACAATCTATTCCCCATCTAGTTGAGCAGTATTGTGTGGCTCATCGAGAAGATTTGGGAGTTGATAATGCCTGGATGAGAGTTCCAATGATTAAAGAGATGGTAACATTATTGAGGACTGTTTATACTGTGTTCTCCAGATCTCCTGCAAGGAAGTCCAAGCTGGATAAAATGGCATTGGTCACTGATTGTGAAGTGCTCTCTTTTCGACCATTGAATGAAGTCTGGTGGTTTTCAAGGCATTTTGCAGTTGGTGCACTAATTCGGAATTACGAGGCTGTTCTTGAGTACTTTGAGCATGAGAAAATTGAAGAGAATGATCCAGTTGCTAAATATTGTTATAAAAAGCTATCTGACTCAAACTACCATATTTCTCTTGCAGTACTTAATGACATTCTGAGTGAATTTGCATCTTTGTGCAAACTGTTCCAAAAACGTTCTTTGACTACTATTGAAGCTGTACAGTATGCAAGAGCAAAGATTGGCCACATTTAGGAATAGTATTTGGGGACACTGTCTTTTGGAGCAGCAATGTAAGAGATATGATGGCGTTGTACAAGGAAAGGCAAGAGTTTGAGGTGGGCCTATTTTGTGTTTTGTTTCCCTTCTTTGTGAGCACATGCAAAAAAGGTTCCCTGAGGATGAACTGAAAGAATGGGCAAGTTTTGAAATCCAGGCAATATCAACACAATCACATTTTGATTTTGGGACTGAGAATATACAAAGACATGTTGAAATGTATAAAAATGTCTTGGTCCTGGGTGACTGTGAAACACCGGAAGATGTTGTTAGACAATACAGAGACTATAAATATGTGGTGGCAGAACATGTAAAGGGTGGTTTATTTACCACATTTCAAGGCATGGTGAATTTCACTGTACGCAATGCTGCTCAGTATAGTGTGGTGTCTCAGCTTGTTGATGTCTGCGCAACATTTCAAGCATCTAGAGCAGATTGTGAACGAGGATTCAGCCTCATGAATACTATCAAGAGTAAATTGAGGAATAGACTAGAGCAGAAGCATTTGGATATGCTGATGAGGACAAAGGCCTACCTCCTGAATGCGAAAGTTAACCTTGATAAAGTTTATCAGCACTGGAAAATGGCAAGGATCGCTGTGAGAAGCAACCCTGTCACCCATCTAGTAATGCCACTTGACTTGTCTGAACCTCCCTCTCCCACAGTCCATGTTTGCCTGGATGTCAGAGTTTTACAAACTATCTCTGGTGGGTTAGTCCAACATTACTCAGTAACTTTCACATCAAATTGTAAATGTTAGGTAATTTTGTAACTTATTGTGTATATGTGATATTGTATAGGCTCTAAACATTTCACCACCCAATGAAGAGTGCTCCAGTTAACAATATTTAATAAAATCTTATGATGGTATCACCTTGGAGTCTTGTGCTTTTCTAAACCTGAAGTATACTTGCCTGTATAACCAATTCATGTCATGGCGCCTTTATCCAATTTGCAAACCGGCCCTAAGACCCTTAACGTGGAGCTGTATGTGCGAAAATGCACCATCTTTTCACTTTTTCAAGTTAACATTTGGAGTGACATTTGGTGCAGCACACACGCGTGGTCTGGTTCTTGGCGCACATAGCCATGGTTGCAGCGTACAGAGACCCTTCACTGCCACACACAGAGGAAAACAATTAGAGGGAACATTGGTTGGTACTATGGTGAATGGAGAGTTCAAGTCCGATGTCGTGCATACACAGACATTAGGGGACTGTCCCGCACAATTGGCAGAGCTACGTGCTCTTGTGCTTGCACGGGAGTACGCGGAACTTTGTGTGACTACTCTTATTGTGAGTGACTCTTACTACTGTGTTCAGTCTTACAATGACAATTTATTCTTTTGGACTCAGAATGACTATCGTAATTCCAAAAGTAGCACGATTAAACACAAAATGCTATGGGTTCGAGTGGCTGAGCTTAAAGAACAGCTGCCACTTGTGTTTGTAATTCATACTCTTAGTCACCAACACGTGGGTGTGCATGCTGTTGGTAACTGTCTTGCTGATGAAGCAGTCAAGACCGCAGTTGCGACATACTTTGTAGCAGCAGTTACACGTTTCCAAAAGTAAGATTGATGATCACATCTTTGCAGCTATTGCCGCAACAGAGAAGGGAAGTAATTACCCTAGAGGTTTCCCTTCTAAATACTTTTATCTTTTAAGTCCTGATAAAGTTCCCTATGTGAGAATTAACCATGTTGGTGACAGGTTGATTCCCAACGTGGACCGTAGGCAGGCTTTGATAACAGCGGCTTATGAGGGCATGGCCTTGGCACATGCTGGCGTGTCAGCTACAGTATCTCTCTTACAACAGGGTTACTGGTGGCGTGGATTGTACAAACAGATGCATGATTATGTTCTTTATTGTGACATATGCTGGCAGATTAAACATTCAACTGCAGCACGCCCGCCCCAGACACAGTTGTACATATCTAATAAGCCACTTGAGTGTGTTTATTTAGATCACTGCGGTTCTTTCTCCTTTGATACTACGTATAAGTGCATCTTAGTTGCAGCTGATTCGAGCACATGCTTTGTTTGGGTGTGGCCGCAAAGGAGTGCTGATGCCTGCACTGTCATCAGGGATTTGCGTGTCTTTGTGGGAATTTTTACATGTGGCACCTTTCATTCGCACCAGGGTCCAGCGTTCACCTCTAAGGCGTACAAGGATGCCATGGGTTCATAGGGAGTCCAAGTCAAAATTTCGTCTCCATATAGGCCTGAGGGCAATAGTGTTGTGGAGCGAATGAACCATGACTTAAAACAATCCTTGACAGCTAAGGTATTAGCTACAGGCCGGAACTTGCAAGCCCATCTCTATAACGTACAGCGTGCACTTAATAATCTCTCTAGAAGGTCTCTGGGTGGACGGACCCAATACAAGATGCTCTTTTAGCATCAAAATGTTTGTTCCGGACCTTGAGGTTCTAGACATGGCGGCGTCTGCCACATCTTTTGACGTAGATGAACATTCTGTTGTTTTGCAGAACCTACAAAAGACCAGAGACAGTCTCGCAAAGGAACATTTGCCCTCCACATCTGATGCTGCTCTTCAGATTCCGGTAGTTGGCTGGCTACCCCGAGTTGGTGATCTGGTCCGTAAGAAGGTGGAGACCAAGAAGGAGTTCGGCCCCTCATATCGTGCACCAATTCCTGTGCTTGGCGTGCAGGGTACAAGAACTGTCATTTTACCTCCACTTCCTGGTCGCAAGGAAAACAGGGACATCTCCATTGACAATGTCAAATTACAGCGAGTGGCCAATTCTTCTTAGTATGACTCCAGCGGTCTCTTGTCCAGCAATTCTGAGAAATTCTGTTTTGGCTCCGGCAATTAACACCAGGCCTGACGTTGAAATCGAGAGGCCTACAGTTGCAAGTCCTTTATTGAGTTCACCGGCTCATGATCCCCTCAATAAAACTGAGCATACCTACCCTACAGACTTGTCGATGCCTGATTTACAAACATCTGCTATTAACCAGTCACGCTTTTCATTTGACACTGGTGTCCGATTAGAGTAAGGAGAGAGTGCCGTGGCGTGTGTCCCTGTACTTACAGGTCTGGGAAAACAGCGTGTAGAAGAAGATAGAAGATATGAGAATTGTCGCCAGACGAAGGGTCTAGGTTGGTGTGTGGTTTCCCTTGAAATGAGCTTTGAACCCACGAAGTGTTTGTTTGGAATTTGCATCCAGATTTAAAGGTGGATAACAGATTCTTTGATTTCACCCGCGTCCTGAGGAGGCTAAGATATCAGAAGGCCGAAACGATACCGCGTCGACATGCTTCAAATCCTTTAGAGGAGTCTGAGGATATTATTTTAATTATGAGATTTTCAGTCCTCACAATCGCTGATTTATTGTTCTTGATTGAATAGAACTGATTGTGTTGAGACAGGACTTCCTCTTAGTGGACTCCCTGAACATGTAGGGGGGACTGTCCTTGTTTGAGTACATCATTGGGTGAAAAGTGTTCATGTATATAAAATGGAAAAATTCATGTTTTTTAGTTTTTTTGTTTGTTGTTAGCTGTCAGATTGGATGTAGATATTTGTGTATATATGTGTAAATGAAATGTTACTGATGGAATCATATATAAGCATTGATTTGCACAATGGATTATTATAAATAAAATGTATGATCCTGTTCTCGTATTAGGTATGCAATCTTTGATGTACATATATATACTTGAAGGAGAGACTAATGCTTTTAATATAAGGTAATTTGGAGTCCTTTATGATTTAAGTATTTGATTATCTATCCCCCCGACCCACTTTCGCTCTTTGCAGTATTTCATTTGACACTGGCTCTACTACATCAAAGACCCCATCAAACATTTCGATTTTTGCTGTTTGGTTTAAGAAACACTTTTTGATACCCTCATGGACTTACATTTGGCTGGTGCTTTTTTCTATTTTTTTACTCATGTCAATTGGATTTGTGGTGTATTTTTCTGTTTTGTAAATGGACACTATGTTAAAGAAAGAACTTCAATTAGGTTAATTGATGGAACGTTGGCACCCCACTCCTCATCTCACATCATGAAGAGGGACCAGACTTTTGTTAATATCACTGCTTGGCCCGTTTTAGATGGGATTGTATGGGATACTGTAAAATTTCAAATCCACTGCCCCACGGAGGTTATTATTGTCCCCAATATACTATGTGTTTCAATGGGGGATGGGGGATGTGGTTAAACAGAATATACACTCTGCTGATTGGGACGTCCAGGCCATAGAGGCTCTGTTTTCTGATTTGAAATATTATGCTGCCGTTGATGCTGAAGATTTGTATTTAGACTCAGCAAATTTGATTTATTGTGTTACCAACATTATGGCAACTATTTTCGGCACAAAGCAAACACATTTAGAACTGTGGTTAATTATACATAATGGGAACATTGTCCAGCTCTCGTTGAGGGCAGCTCAAAAACTCTTTTGAAAAGGATTTCATATTTTACTGGTTTTAATCAATCTAATCCTGATGCATTTTATTTTAAGATGACTGGCGAGTCCTCTTCCAAAGTTAGACTCACCCACACTAAATTACTGTATTCTAAGTCCTTTCTTGACCAATTAGCAGTTGGGGGCTATGAACTGTGGAAAGATACTATTGTTCTTAAATCTGTTTGGGTTTCTGAAGGCTGGCAGGTACGAGGCATTGAGGTTTTGCATTGAGCATGTCTCATCCCGAATCATATGTTGTTTTTGAATTCGACAATTTCACAGACAACCTGCTTTGGATTGGCTACGTCTAAAAAATTAAATGCTCCCTCTCTTCCTGATTTAGGAGAAACCCCTACATGGTACAATCACATCGATTTGTCCCTTAATGAATTACGGTCTCTGTTGCTGAATTCATCTTTTAACATTTCCAGTTTTGATTCCCAAGGTTGATATTTATGGCAAAAAAGTTCTGATTTATGGCAACACCATTTTCTGTGTTTGACCCCTGGCTATACACAGGTGAGGGTGGATCCCCGTTTTCAAAGTGATCATTCTGTTACTACCTATTCAGTAGGCAAGTTATGTCAGAACTGGCTCAAACATTCCACCTTAGCGTCAGTCAAACTCCATCTGTTCAAATTAACTGAAGATGTTGATCTGAATGACTTTGTTAAAGGCCCTGTGGGAGGCAGATTGAAAAGATGGGTATATGCTGTTTACAATGAAGTTCTGAAACAGTCTCAAATTGAAGCGGCTTCTAGTTTACGCGAAATAGATCAAGCAAATTTAGAAAAAGTGATTGCAGTTGTTGATAATAGCATCGATACCCTTTCTTCCAGAATTTACACATTGAACAATATTGTTTCATCTGTTGTTGATATCGTACAGGATGAAGTGTCTGTTTTGTATCATGGTCAAAATCAATTCCGTTCCATTATGCAATTTGCTTGGACATTACAAACGTTAAAGGCTGGTAAAGTACCTTGAGACTACATGAATACCTCTTCTCTATTTTTCCATTTAATCTGACTGTGAAACAACAATTCATGTCTATGAAGGATGCTGCGTATTCACTTTTGCATATTAAAAAGTTAGAACCATTGCCTTTCTCTGTTGCCGAATCTAATTCAGCTGTATGGCTCATTCATGGGTTATTAACATTAACTTTTCCGCTATTTAAATTTGATTAATCTATGAAATACTATGCCATAGGCAGATATGAACCTTTGGGTAGCGCTTATCTCCATAAAGCTTGGTCTTTGCCATTTACCTATAGGTGCCTGAGGGAGGGTAAAGAAGTTTATCTGAAAGGTGAAGATTGACCTTCCACCCCTGATCACTCATTAGTTTGCAGGAACATCCAATTGCATGGATCTTGTAATTCTGACACCCCGAATTTAGCATGCATTTTAAAAGGAAATCCTGTCCCGGCCATAACTCTGACTTTCACGTTGCTAGCAAACTGTAGTTATTTGCTTTTAAATAATGAAGACTGCTGTGGTATGCTGGCAAGGATACCGTACATTGTGACTGTTTCCCAATGTTTAGTCTGTTGCAAAAATGTGCTGTTCCCTCCTCCACATGGTAAGCTCGATGTATCCATCTGGCCTTCCATTCTGACCTTGAAAGCAGAGTTCAACAAGATGAGTCGAATAAGGGCTGTATTGTCTCAAATAGAAGTCGCCCTTTCTTCTTCGCGTGAAACATTTGTCCTTCATGTGGCAAACACTCGCACTAAGGTGCATGCCCATTTGAATACTGATCTCCCCCTGCATTTCAGTGCCTTGATTCACATTATCTTCAATGCCTCGTCGACCACAGGCTTGGCGCACTTTTTTTTAAATTGTAAGTTCTGTCCTTGTGACTTCATTCCAAACTATGGGGCTCATTACGATCGTGGACGGACTTGCGTCCGTCCGCGAGCCCTGAGTAGGAGGGAACGTCCACATGGGCTGCGGAGTTCCCTCCTGTGCAATTAGGATGTGACCGCCACCCTGGCGGTCACATCTTCTATTTGTAACATTGCGACGGGTGCGGCTTGAAGCTACACCCGCCGCAATGTTACAAATGCATACATTGCATTTGCATGCAGAAAGCGGCAGGCACCGCGTGGTGCCTGCCGATTTCTGCATACAAATGCAGGGGGTACCAGGGTTTTCCCCCATGTGCACCCCCCACCACCCCCTTCACCCAGGGGGGCCGCTACGGGCCCCCGAGGTGAAGATTTTATTTATTTATTTTTGGTTCTTGTATAGCGCAGGAATTCGATCTCCAAGGAGATATCTCCGCGCTTAGTTGTTCCGAAAGTAGGCAAAGACAGAAAGTCTGTGTGACATAGCTAGGATTACTGGGTGGGAAATAAATACGTCTTCAGACATTTCCTAAAGGTAGAGAGGTTGGAGTTTAATCTCAGAATGGAGGGTAGTGAGTTCCAGAGAGTGGGGCCTCTGAATGAAAGGGCTCGACCTCCCTGTCTTTCTCTTTTGATCCTAGGGATCTGTAGTAGAGCTTGGTTTTCAGATCTTAGAGTTCTTCCAGGTTGGTAGGGTTGAAAGATTTCGGTCAGATACCTAGGGCCAATTCCATACAAGCATTTGTGAATGGTACAACATATCTTAAATTTTACTCTCTGGCGTATGGGAAGCCAGTGTAGCTTGTTAAGAAGGAGATGGGAGGAAGATCTAGCAAGGGCATTGAGGATCAGCCTAGCGGCTGTGTTTTGGACAACCTGTAGCCTCCTCAACTGTTCTTCATTGGCAGATATAAGCAGACCGTTGCAGTAATCGAGCCTGCTGATTACTAGAGTCTGCACAAGTGTTCTCCGGTGATGATCTGCTAAATATGGGAAAACCCTTCTAAGTAGGCCAATCACTCTCATGCAGGTTCCCGTACCTGAATGGCATGGTCTTTGAGCACCAGTGATTGGTCCAACTTGACACCCAGATTTTTCACACTTTTCTTTTGGGCATAGAGTTGTGCCTAGTTCTGGAGGCCACCACTCAGGTGACCAGAGGAGTGGGGCGTTTCCAAAGAGCATGACCTCCGTCTTACCCACATTGCATTGTAGGCAGTTGGAGGTCATCCATCCAGCTATTGCTCTCATTCCAGCAGCAAAGGAATTCTTTACCGCAGAAGTCATATTTTGGAATGGGAACAGCAGTTGGGTGTCGTCTGCATAGGATATTGGTGTGAACCCATATTTCCTTACCACATTCGCCAAGGGGGCCACATACACATTAAATAATGTGGGGCTTAAGCATGAGCCCCATGGAACCCCCTTAGTGAGCGCCCTAGAGGTGGAATAGTGGGAGCCCAGGCGCACCTTTTGGGATCGGTTGGAGATGAAGCTTTTTAACCATGATAGAGCAGTTCCCTCCACTCCTATTCCCTCCAGACGACTGATCAAGGTGTCATGAGATACCGTGTCGAAGGCAGCGGATAAATCTAATAGCACCAGAATCATAGAGCCTCCTCTATCCTGTGCCATTCGGATGGTATTGGTCACGGGGAGGAGAGCTGATTCTGTGCTATGATTTGGTCTGAACCCAGATTGAGAAGGGTCCAGACCAGCCGCTGCCTCAATAAATTTAAAGAGGTGAGAATTGACGTGTCTCTCCGTCATCTTACTAAGGTGGGGTAGGAGGGATATAGGACGTAGGTTATTAAGGTCCGACCATGGTAACGCAGTGTTTTTGCGAATTGGGGTCACTACTGCCTTTTTCCAATCTTTGGAAATCATTCCTTCTTTGAGGGAAAGGTTGATCAATGCTTTCAGGCTTGGTGCCAAAATGCTACCCAGAGGAGCAATCATCTTGGCAGGTAATAAATCGGTCGGTGAACCTGATTTAATTAGGTTAAGTAGCGTATGTACTTCAGTGAGGCTAATCTCAGGGATCGTAGTCAGAGTGGGTCTACTTGTTCCACTATTGGAAGACTCAAAGCTAGGAATATTGATGGTATCTCTATTATTTGGTGTTTTAGTAATTTTTTCATAGATTAAGTCTATTTTTTTCTCGAAGAACATAGAGACCTCATCACATAAGTTTTGATTAAAATCGTCTGGGCTTTCACAGGCTGTGGGTTTAACAAAGGATTGTAAGACTTTAAAAAGTTCCCTAGTGGAATTTCCTGCCTCTGTGATTTGTGAGTCAAGTTTATGCCTCCGAGCTTTCTTTATGTTTTTGAAATAGTTGGATTGAGCTTCAAAATAAAGAGTTTTGCTAATTGGGGTATGAGTTTTCCTCCATTTTTTTTCCAAACTTCTACATTTTTGTTTTTCAACTCTTAATTCTTCTGTGTACCATGTTTCTGTTTTTGGTTTGGCACATTGTTTATGCAGTTCTAATGGCGCAAGCAAATCAATGGCCTCTAAGAGTGCTTTGTTGAACTTGGCTAAACCTAGTTCAATGTTATCCTCTTAAGAGAAAATGGGTTCTTGCCATATTTGCTGTAGTTTTTCTGGGGTTACTTTATGCCATTTTCGTTTCCATATGGCTGGAAGGGATTTTTGAGATCGTAAATGAGGGCCAAGTAGTTGAAAGGGTAATATGTAATGGTCTGACCAGTTAATGAGAATGGGAGGGCAACATGTTATTTTGGGACAGTTAGTGAAAATTAAGTCCAATGTATGGCCACCCATATGTGTTGGGCCATTATTCTGAATTTTTAGTCCTAAGCTGGATAAATCACCAAGTAAGGATATAGTGTCAGGATTGTTTGATACATCTGTATGAATGTTAAAATCTCCAAGGAGAATGAAATCTTCATTGGCTCTAAAATATGGGGCTAATAGTTCCATGAGCGTTAAGGAGAAGTCTGAACATGAACATGAACCAGGTGGACGATATAGTAATGCCCCTTTCCACTGTGATTTAGGGAAAAAGGAAAATCTGAAAATCATTATTTCCATCTGGGCATTACTACATTGGTCAAGCACTGAAACCTTTAAATTCTCTTTATAGACAACAGCCACACCACTGCCAATTTTGACCAAACGATCTAGGTGTAGGATCTTATATCCAGCAGGGATCCCTAGCATAATTGCAGGGATAGTGTGGGGTTTTAACCAAGTTTCTGTGAGAAAGCAGATGTCTGGCATGTCTGAATGAATGAGATCCCACAGTTGTTGGTAATGTTTAGGTAGCGAGCGTATATTCAATAAAAAACACTTAATTCCTGAGAGTCCTTTCCTGGCAGCATGATTAATATTGTGTGCACTAACGACTCCTGTTGAGAGAGGGGTCCGAACAGAATGTTTCGTCACGGCTAAAGAGCCCACGTCAATAGGGACATCCCTAGTTAGGCATGTGTTCATAGCCTGGAAGTGGCAGTTAGCACAAGAGAAAGGGCCCTCAAAGTTAGGCCATGTATCTCGTATGCAAGTCGCGTTTGGGTTCGAGTTCAGACAAAGAAGCTTTTCTCTAGAGTAGCATATATTGGGGCTAACCTGTGTCTCAGATGATCCAGAGACCAGCGCCATGTCCCTTGTCCCGTTCTGTCGCGGACGGGCGCAGACGGGCTTTTCTTCGGCGCTTCTTAGGCGCGCACGAAGGCGCCCCCTGCGCGCAACCACTGCGTGCTTGTTGGGGGGCGTGGCTAAATAGCCCTGAAGACGGTGACGACTAGAGCGCTGACCTTCGCTCTAGCGGAAGTAAGAATTGGTATGCCTGGCTCTTACCTGTCCGCCCTCCGCTCTACGGCAATAATTGCCGAGTCGGACCAGGGCGGGCAGGCTTCAATATCGAGCTAGACAATGCGGGGGAGAGTATTTTAGGAATTTAAGGCTAGTTTGTGGATTATTAAAATCAATCCTAACGTGTATTAAGATTCAATTGTGAACAAAAAAAATGCCAAAGTATCGTTATCTTTCCTAGCTCCTCGCAGCCCTCGCAGTCAGGACAAACAAGCAGTCTAGAGACTTTACCTCCGTATCAACAGCGGGTCGGGAGACACTGCCACCGCCTCCCTACCGCAGCCACTCAGTAGTCAGACCAGTCTAAATAGCCCTGAAGACGATGACAACTAGAGCGCTGACCTCCGCTCTAGCGGAAGTAAGAATTGGTATGTCTGGCTCTTACCTGTCCGCCCTCCGCTCTACGGCAATAATTGCCGAGTCGGACCGGGGCGGGCAGGCAGGCTTCAATATCGAGCTAGACAATGCGGGGGACAGTATTTTAGGAATTTAAGGCTAGTTTGTGGATTATTAAAATCAATCCTAACGAGTATTAAGATTCAATTGTGAACAACATCCACATGCTTTTCCTCGGCGGAGAAGCCGCTGCGGAAAAGCATCTTTTCACAGCCATCCTAATATGTCTGGCGGTGTCTGAGAGACACCGCCACCGTATTAGAGCTTTTCCGCCGCAGTTGTAAGCTGACCGCGGCGGAAAAGCGGCGGACTGAAACCAAGATCCACCAGCCATCCTAATGTGGCGGTGGGTCTTTGGTGGGTCCGCAGCGGTTTTCCCGCATCCTCCGGGCCGGCGGTGGCTTCCGCCAGCCTGGCGGGAGAACCGCGATCGTAATGAGCCCCTATATTTGGTGTTATCCCGGCATTTTTTCATTCTATTTTTTCCAGCCTCTTCGGCGGATTACCATTAATTTTCGCCCTGGCTGCCGGTATACTGCTGTTGATTTGCTTGCTCAAAAATGGCTGCACAATCTGTGCCCCACGACAACCTGCCCCGGCTGGTCCAGCTTCGTAATCGGATGCTTGTTTATTATGGAGAGCTCCCATTGGCTACCTTAAAGCTGCACCCGCCGCAATGTTACAAATGCATACATTGCATTTGTATGCAGAAAGCGGCAGGCACCGCGCGGTGCCTGCTGATTTCTGCATACAAATGCAGGGGGTACCAGGGGCATCCCCCATGTGCACCCCCCCCCCCCTTCACCCAGGGGGCCCGCTACGGGCCCCCGAGGTGAAGATCCACATGCTTTTCCTCGGCGGAGAAGCCGCTGTGGAAAAGCATCTTTTCACAGCCATCCTAATATGTCTGGCGGTATCTGAGAGACTCCGCCACCATATTAGAGCTTTTCCGCCGCAGTTGTAAGCCGACCGCGGCGGATAAGCGGCGGACTGAAACCAAGACAAGCCAGCCATCCTAATGTGCTGGTGGGTCTTTGGTGGGTCCGCGGCGGTTTTCCCGCATCCTCCGGGCCGGCGGTGGCTTCCGCCGGCCCGGCGGGAAAACCGCGATCGTAATGAGCCCCTATATTTGGTGTTATCCCGGCATTTTTTCATTCTATTTTTTCCAGCCTCTTCGGCGGATTACCATTAATTCTCACCCTGGCTGCCGGTATACTGCTGTTGATTTGCTTGCTCAAAAATGGCTGCACAATTTGTGCCCCACGACAACCTGCCCCGGCTGGTCCAGCTTCGTAATCGGATGCTTGTTTATTATGGAGCGCTCCCACTGGCTACCTTGAAGCTGCACCCGCCGCAATGTTACAAATGCATACATTGCATTTGTATGCAGAAAGCGGCAGGCACCGCGCGGTGCCTGCCGATTTCTGCATACAAATGATGGGGTACCAGGGGTATCCCCCATGTGCACCCCCAACCCCCCTTCACCCAGGGGGCCCGCTACGGGCCCCCAAGGTAAAGATCCACATGCTTTTCCTCGGCGGAGAAGCCGCTGCGGAAAAGCATCTTTTCACAGCTATCCTAATATGTCTGGCGGTGTCTGAGAGACACGCCACCATATTAGAGTTTTTCCGCCGCAGTTGTAAGCCGACTGCGGCGGAAAAGCGGCGGACTGAAACCAAGACCCACCAGCCATCCTAATGTGGTGGTGGGTCTATGGTGGGTCCGCAGCGGTTTTCCCGCATCCTCCGGGCCGGCGGTGGCTTCCGCCGGCCCGGCGGGAAAACCGCGATCGTAATGAGCCCCTATATTTGGTGTTATCCCGGCATTTTTTCATTCTATTTTTTCCAGCCTCTTTGGCGGATTACCATTAATTCTTGCCCTGGCTGCCGGTATACTGCTGTTGATTTGCTTGCTCAAAAATGGCTGCACAATCTGTGCCCCAGACCACCTGCCCCGGCCGGTCCAGCTTCGTAATCGGATGCTTGTTTATTATGGAGCGCTCCCACGGGCTACCTTAAGTGTGGCGCATGGATTATCTTTCTGGTTCTCGTATTTTACATGCGTGCAGCCTGTCTTCCATTGCCTGGATTGCGATTTCGAATGGGCTCTGGATTTGTGTCTCTGCAACACGGTGTCTCCTGACCCGGATTATGATCTACTAATGAGTCCCTTAGTTGCTCATGAGTTTGACTGTTCTGGTATTGAAATAATGGCCTGCGCTGCAGCACATGGAGACCTAGGTAATTGGAACATATGGACTGCAGCCCATGACTTTCTAGCACGCAGTTATTTCAAAGAACACCTGAGTTGTCCTCTGATGGTGCTATCGAAGAACATGTGTGTTCTTTCCCATTATTGAATTGGATGGCTGAAATTTTTTTTCGGATAAGAACAATGACTTCCTCTTGGAGGCAGTTGTAACGTACTGTGCTTACACACTTTTGGATTGAAGTGGTTTCTACTTCAAACACATTTGTGAATCATGATTTTTTATCTGATTTTGTATCTCTTTTTTTACTCCATTCACATTATGTGCTTTGAAGACTATACAGCCCCTGCTTCGTGTTGAGTGAAATTGTTTTTGGGTGTTTATAAATTCCGAATACTAATCCAATTGTCCAGTTTGGCATAATTTGAACTTGGTTCTGTCTCACTCGAACTTGAACTCTGCGTTTCAAATTGCCCCCCGTTCTGTGCGTGTTCCGATCAAGGGAGGGTGTAGTGAAGGCCTATGTTAGCATAGGCTTATTAGAAGTTTAAAAACCATTTTACCCTTTTGCTGCTTTTACACACAACACTATATGTAACTGTTGTTTTAAGTTAAGCTGTGTGAATTGCTTCACATGAGGATGGCTTGTTTTCAAAGTCCCTTGACTAACATCTCAACCTTAGTCTGCACAGTGACTGCTGAAGCCTCCAAGGTTATCATAACAATGTTAGGTGTTGTTTGGACTGATCGGTTCATGCTCTAGACATAACATACACGCAGCCGCCGCTAGCTGAAATTCAGGCGTCTTTAATATCACACTGCGTGCATGATTTAGACAATTGGAGAAAAACAGTTTCCAGAGAGACAGAGAGCTATTGCAGATCCTCATGTGATTCACTTCCTTCAAGCCTAAGAGGCCTTCTAATATTATATAAAACATAGATCCTAGCTAGGGAGGGTGGCATACAAGGCACTAAAGTATCTGTTTCCACCATCATTATAGTATGATTTCTCCTTTTGTGTTTTATGGAATTATAACAATGCTGATCCTATTATTTCTAATCATATGCCTGTTTATGCTCGCAAAAATACTGCATCTTAGAGCACCTCGTTAAAATAAATATTTGAAACTTTATCGTGTCTCTTTTTTTACCTATGTTGTGGACTGATATGAGAATATAATAAAAGAGTGTTCTTGATTCCCACCATTCCTGAGAGTATCCTAAGTCGCATGTTCTGGGTTGTCTAATCATTGGCACCTTTGCTACAGGACGAAGAGCTAATGTGACACTAATGCTAGTCGGTTACGGGTTCTAGGTACTGAGGTGAGTTTTTTGGTCCACCACAATTCACTGATGTCCTCGGTCTCTGTGCACAGTTCTGTGTATGAGCAGAATGCGGTTTGCCCTATATTTCAGATTACATACAACCAGCCCCACTCCTTCTTTGGCCCTCAAAATGGAGAACAGATACAGTGCCACTTACTCAATCAACAATAAGGAGTTGCTTAACCATGGACAAGTGGAAAAGGTCTAGGTGGCTTAGTTTTGTAGAGATAGTGCTAAGGGATATTGGCCCCCATGAATTATTTAAAGATCCATTGACCTGTAAGAAGGTCTCTAAGCAGAAGGTTGCCAACATGTTCCTACTAATGTCTGAGTACAAGCGTAGAGATGTCCGAATATACAGCCTCAATCCACCATTAATAGAAGGGGGTTCTCTTATGTAGCGAATGTAAACAGGACCCAACACAGATTTATATTACTCAGGTTCTGCACTAACTTGATCCCTCTTATGCTAGGGTATCCGGAAAAAACATATAATCACTCCGAGCTTAATGCATGCCCTTGTGATAACCTGTCATCCCCAACTTAATTGCATTTAGTTGTATTCTGCAGGCTATATCAGAATTAAAGAAATGACTACTTAAACCCAATTTTAAAGAAAGGGAATTTTAAGCTGTGTCGGGTGGCACTCTACATTTTAGAATCATTACCTGACCCTTTGGTTTGCTACTCAGTAGCGTCATTCTTATGGGCCTGTATAAGGAAGAGGAAGAGGTTCGCTTGCATTGTATATGAAATGATTTCTGTTGTTTTTTAAAGATTTTAATGCGTCTATGTTTGTATTCTAGAATCATGTTGAAGTATATGTAATTTTTTACAAATAAAAATCTGTACAATTTTATGATGAAGTATTTATTTGTACTTTTATGATAATTTTTAACCTGATTGAATAAAGAAAAATGAAATGACTCAGTCCCTATATACTAAGGTCCCATAATCCTACGCATAGTTCTGTGTTTGCGCAGAATCCATGCAACAATACTTTACACATTGCCTTTGGGATAATCCTGTTTGCACCTGCCAAACTACAGAGAGAGTGAGCAGGGGTTATCTAAAGTGTGTATCCCCCTTACCCTGACTAGAAGCAAGGGTCCCTGCTTGGACAATGGTACCTACCTCTGCCAACTTGAGACCACCAGTTCTAACAGCCACTCTCTTGCCATGCCTTCTTTTTGCCTTCAGAGGAGTACCACAGAAGGGAGTAGGGTTTAGCTCATTTGAGCACTTCTGCGATCACTACATTAGAAAAACTGTCCATCTAGTGAAGGAAGAGGTGGTAACATGCTTCCAAGAAGCCCCTCCCAAGATGTAGTCAGCTACATACCGGCTCATGGACATCAGATGCAATGGTTTTGAAGGAAGGCTTCTGTGAACTTAGAAGTCAGCCAGGAGGTAATTAAACTCTGGCATGACCAGAAGGCCATTCTGGTCAAGTTCCAACCTGGACCGAAAGTGTGGGTGATGGAGCCAGTGGAGCCTAGGGCCTACAAGACTATGTTCAGGGCCATATAAGGTAAAGGAGAGGTCTCCTACTTGGTGGACCTAATGACTTCCAGAAACCTCTGAAGGGTACGCCATGTAAAGCGCCTCAAACTGCACTATAAGAGGCCTGATGTTGCCATGCTCCTAATGACGGATGATGGGGTGAAAGGAGAGAGTGAAACTCTCCCTGACCGTGAACGTCTCCCTGACCTCCTATCTTCCAAGGAACGTGATTGGTCAGGGGAAGGTGTCAACCTCTAGACTACCCTGACCTCAGAGCAGCAGACTGACTGTCATCCATTTGAGTGGTTTGTCTGTCTGTTCTCCCTCACCTCGAGGCTTACACATTTGTGTACCCATGTCATTGACACAGAGGACTGTATGCCTGTGAAAAACAAAATGTAGAGGCTATTTAACAAGGAGAGAGCTGGTATCAAGGAGGAAGTGTCCAAAATGCATGAATTGGGAGTGAGTGAGCACCCCAGAGGTCCCTGGTTCAGCCTTGTAGTGCTGATACCCAAAAGTGTTAAAGAGTGAAATAAGTCTATACGAGGCACAGAGGTCTCTAGGTTTATCTATTTTAGGGATCACACTATTATTGAGAAGGTAATATCAGGTGGAAGCTTTCCCTTATCTCTAATTGTGTGGAACAAGTCAGGAGTGGGCCCAATGGTTTTTATGGCTACATAGGGAAACAGTTAGCTCCTGGTGTTTTACCTGATTGCATATGTGTCAACGCCTCCTCAATCTCACGGCCAATGCAACCTGATCCAGTTTATTTGAGACTGGAAATGGTAACTCACTCAGGATTTCATTGATGCCCTGCTCCGTGCTCTTTCATCCAGCTTTCTTAAAATTGCAATTATACTGTGCGATGTCTGGGTCAGTTTGAACTGTTTTCCTGGTCTCTGTCTTTCCTCAGCCACCCCGCACACCTCTTCCTGTTTTCTGGCCAGCAATGCAAGAGGATGGCTCTTCTTGTCTCCAGTGTCATAAATTTCCTCTGGGCATCGCCAATACTTGTTTAAATGTATGATGTGAGTGAGTTGGTTTCTCCATGTAAGTGAAACAAGCACAATTTTTGAAATGGGCTAGACCAGTGATACTCAAAGTACATCCCGGGGGCCACATGCTGCCCTCCTGACCTTTACATGCGACCCCTAAACAGTAGCAGCACTGGGCTGCTGTATACTCGACTGAGCACTAACATAAGAAAAAGTTACATATGCATCAAGCACTTATTTAAAGGGTAATTGCAGTTAAACAAAAGGAAGTAACTAGGCCATTAACTTTGGGAACTGGTTAATTTTTAAAGACAGCAAACATGTAAAAATAGGATAGTCTTTTAAAAATTCAAAAAGTGGATTTCATTGACCTGTAGAACCATTTCACCTTAGTAAATCAAAATATAGCAGAGCATTCAGAATTATTTTTTTTAAGTGATGGTTTTCAAACATTAAATTAGAAACTTTCATGCTTTCTCCCCCTGCCTCCACCCTGACAACAATGCCGTTAGTGATTAAATCCAAGCACAGGAGATGTTTTTTTACAGCAAACATCCAGACGTCATGTATTTTGAGGTCCCCTTATATGTGATAATGAAGAAAAGGGAGGGAAATTGAAATAAAACAATTGCTGAGATTCACACAATTTGATCAAGTGGAGAAGTTGGGATTCATCAGGGTCAGACTGATTTGCATATGGCCATGTCTGAACTGGGGTGGCAGAGTGGGCTAAAGAACGGTAATGGATTAAACCCAGATCTGTTGACTGGGTGTGAGTGTTTGATTGGTTCAGATGCTCCGTCCATCACCACCCCCTTTTGTACCGCTTTGTTCACCATAAGTTGGCAAGGTATGCTCAGACGTGAGTCCCTTGCTCAATTTGCCACTAGATTCAAGCAAGCCGGGCTGAAGACGGCTGTAATGCCAGAAACCGGTCCTAGGAAGCTTGTTTCCGGTCCAGGGAAGGCATGGCTTGGCAGTTCGGGCTGGTTTGTTCCCATGAGGCACAGGGTCAGACTGATTTGCATATGGCCATGTCTGAACTGGGGTGGCAGAGTGGGCTAAAGAACGGTGATGGATTAAAGCCAGATCTGTTGACTGGGTGTGAGTGTTTGATTGGTTCAGATGCTCCGTCCATCACCACCCCCTTTTGTACCGCTTTGTTCGCCATCATTTGGCAGGGTATGCTCAGTCGTGAGTCCCTTGCTCACTTTGCCACTGGATTCAAGCAAGCCTGGCTGAAGACGGCTGTAATGCCAGAAACCGGTCCTAGGAAGCTTGTTTCCGGTCCAGGGAAGGCATGACTTGGCAGTTCGAGCTGGACTGTTCCCATGAGGCACAGGGCCAGACTGATTTGCATATGGCCATGTCTGAACTGGGGTGGCAGAGTGGGCTAAAGAACGGTGATGGATTAAACCCAGATCTGTTGACTGGGAGTGAGTGTTTGATTGGTTCAGATGCTCCGTCCATCACCACCCCCTTTTGTACCGCGTTGTGTAATGTGCTGGCCTGTAGAAAGTTTTAAATTCCCATATGCTGGACTGTAACAACTTAGCAACCTAATGGATAGCTCTGCTGTCAGAAGTATATTCCTATGCCGTCTGTACAATTAAGGGATAGCACTGATATTTGCGCCGCAAGACATCTAGAATATTTAATTAAGCTGAGTGACATATATACTGATTGCTGCTATGGGGGGGGGGGGGGGGGTGGGAGGTGAGGGGGAGTTCCTTCCTGGAATCATGGGAGACTAACATTAGATGTATGTTCATCATTTTTGGGCCCCTGTAATTGTTATTAGAAGGAACGTAATCCCCGGATCTAGATGCACACTATCGTTAAGATTGTTATTGATTATAATTTTTGGGGAGTAATTTGTACATAATCTTGCTGCTGTGAGTGAGTAGAATTGGAACATTTGCACAAAATTGTAACTTTTCTTTCTATGTATTATGAATTGGTTTTATCCATAGAATTTTTAATTATAATTAAATATGTGTATGTATTTTACTGGAGTTAGCTCTATGGTTGTCTAGTGGGCATATGTTTCCTTTTGTTTATTTGAAGTTTGTGTCTATATATCTTCTAGCACTATATTTTTAGGAGGTTTTTTTCTGGACATCAAATGGAACATTTGCTTTCTAGTGCTGTATCCTAGTCTTTTAGAACTATGCTCAATATATGTACTTGAATGATTGTGGGTCAAGGATTCAAATATGTATTTATGTTACAATATTATGATAAAATGTGATTCCATTTTAGTGTAATTTGTCAACCTTTTTATGGACCTCATTCGAGATCTAAATCTTAATAAAGAAGTGAATTGAATTGATTGACAGCTCTACGTTTGTAACATTTCTGTAACCCATGATACCTCTTCTATGTGAGGACCATGTCTGTTATATCTCTGTAACTTGACGGATAGGTTTCCTTCCTGATAGACATTTCTATTTGATTAGTGTAACCGAGAGATTAGTTCCAGTGTCAGAGGTGCATACCTGTAAATTCTAGCTAATCGGGGAAATGGCTTTGCTACCTGGAGTGCATGCCTTAAACATCTGTAGAACTCAAGGGATAGCTCTGCTGGCAGAGCTGCACACCTGCAAAATGTCTTAAAAACTGATGAATAGTTCTGTTGTCTGATGTGCATACTCAGGGCTTTAAGTGGGATGAAAAAACTGTGGGGTCTCGCAAAGGGGCGTGGCCAATGCAATTAAGGGCGTGGCTTTCCTCGCGTAAAGAAGGCCAGGATGGGTGGTCGCTCTTTCCGCGCTCTGGCGGCCAAACACTGGAATACCCTTCCCACGCACATCAGATTAGCTGAAACAGAAACCAGTTTTAGGAAAAGCTTAAAAACCCACCTGTACACCCTATGATTTTGGCCTCTGCATCCAGCTACTCTCTCCACAGCGCGGGGACACGCCGGGAAGGCGTCACCAGGCGCTTTACAAACTCATTTATTATTATTATTATTTAAAACATGTAAGCTAAAAATCTGTGCTTAGCATAGTGAGCCGCCCGAATTGTATTTTGCTGTTCCTGTCATTGCGTCCAGCTTTTGATACAACAAGTATCATCATACCTACAAGTCAGGACTATTGGCTTTGTCATGGTTGCTAGTTGCCTAAGATAAATAAGCAGCAACTATGGCTTGTATATAATATCTAAAAAAACTTCCACTTACAGCCCTGGTGACACCAAGAAAATGTTGCTGCTCCTGACTTTCAAAAAGAGAAGGGAAATCCAGAGAGAAAATTACTCTCTTTAAAGGATTCCTCTTCCTCTACAACTCACATCGATGTGCCTGCTGTCACTGCAGTTCAGAAAAAAATGGATCGCCTGTGCCAGGGCACAAAACAGAGCTCGTAAGAGACCCAGTTCGAGGCCCCCTTAAAAAAACTGATGGTGCCCACTTAAAGCCCTGTGCATACCTATTTCATTTCAGTTCAGTTCAGTTTAACTTTATTTCGGCTAATATATCCATAAAAGCAGGAAGTACAGACAAGAAAACATTTACAGACAAATATATAAATAAAATATCCTTAACAACAATTGATCACATGAGCACGTTACAATTAATATAGTCGGGCAGAATAACAATTGATTCTGTAACAAGTAATTATATATTATTATATAAAATCCAGATAAGACAATCAAAAAGGTTATTTCCTAGTTAAAAAGCCAGATTAAAAGCCTAAGTTTAAAATCTTTAAAACCACGCAATTTTTTACATAAAGTGAACTCAGTGCATTCTGCATTATTTAGTGCTATGAATGAAAGCTACACATTCCAGTATTGTATTACAATTTGTATCCAAGACGTTTCCTGATAAGATACACATTGAATAAGAACCTGCTTATGCAATAAACCACCAGTTGTGAGGTATTAGACTTAATGAGACGCCTTCGCTCAGCCTCTTTATATGACCTGACACCCATATTTTTACATAGGGATTTTACCCAAGCTGTCTCGGTAACGTATAAGCAGAGCAAAAAAATAAGAGATGGGCATCATCTTCCTTAGCCTTTAGTGAGCAAAGGGTACAGATACCATCCTCATTTTTACCTCCCCATCTACATGTATGAGCATTAGTCTGTAATACCCCATATCTAAATTGCAAATATAAGGTTTTTGCTAATGGTGGTCTTATCTCATCCATAAACGGTTGAGATAAGACCACCATTAGCAAAAACCTTATATTTGCAATTTAGATATGGGGTATTACAGACTAATGCTCATACTTGTAGATGGGGAGGTAAAAATGAGGATGGTATCTGTACCCTTTGCTCACTAAAGGCTAATCCCATTTATATAGCTAAGGGATGCACGCTTATTCCATTGACGTAAGCTCAAGAATAACATTGCAGTTTTACCCACATACCTTTATCCCTAGTGTAACTTGAAGGGTAAATCTGCGGTCAGAGGTGAATATGCATAGCATCTCTGTAACCCAAAGAAAAGTAGTACTTTATCTGTCAGTCTCATCTGTGCAACCCAATTGATAGCTCTGCTGTCTGTAAAACACACCTCCAACATGTGGGACAGTTTTAGTATTTGATGTGAGTGTCTGTAACATCCCTGTAAACCGAGTGACGCCTCTGCTGTTTGAGATGCATGTAACCAGGGCCGGCCTTTAGCATGTGCAAGATGGGCTCAAGCTTCTGACCCCCAGAGGGTTGCTGGAGCTCCCTGCATTAGTGTCCCTACGACTTATGTGTGTTTAAGGACTTTTTATAAAGGCTGCTGGTGCCGTTGTCTGCTGTTTATTCTATTTCACAGCGCCCCTTGATCTTGCTGACCTCATCTTTCCTCTATTCCGCACAAAGTTCCGCACAAAAGTTTAAGAACCAGTGGTTCTTAAACCTTTGAGTTCTGTGGACCCCCACTGAATCCTTGCTAGAATTCGGGGACTCCCAGTGAACTATTATTAGATTCCGATGACGCCCACTGAGTCATTACTCACATTCTAATAGTCTTTCTAGATTCATTTGAGGTCACTCATCATCCATACTTCATTCTATTTGAGGCACTTGCATTGCTCCCACAGTTCCATCTGAGGATACTGAATTAATTTTTAGCCTCCAATTTCAAATTCTTTCACATTTACAGACCTTTTTATATTTTCAACTGTACATTTTGCTTTTTTATTTATGTAAATGTTAGTATTCTGTTAATACTATTTAATTTTCAAAGCAGTTGCGGCCCCCCTGAGTAGGCTTAGTGGGCCTCTGGAGGTCCCCAGACCACAGAAAAAAAACACTGACAGACAGACCTCCCAGCTTTTCGCGATTTCGCGAATCGCAATTTTAAAGCAAAATTTAGGCAAGGAGGGCTATGGTCACAATTAAATGCCCAGGTGCCGTGAAAAAATTAATATGTGTTTGTTCTTGCTGAGTGGTGCAGCAGCAGATTAGGGTTGCAGTCCCTTCCACAACCCTGTTTGTTTGTTTGTTCCTGCTGCTTAGAGCTCAATCAGCTGGGGGCCTGATGAACTACAGGGAGACTTCGGGCGTGGCTTGAAGACTGCTGGGGGGGGGGGGGTCAGATTAGTAAACTCATTTCAATTGAGAACATAGCAGTTCTGAATTCTAAATTTAGCCCTCACATGGTCCCACCTTAACAGAGAGTGAAGGGGCATGGCAAACCAACTCTATAATCCTTTTTCGTACTTAACCGAATGTAGGCAAAAATTTATGTATTGCGACTTATATAGTGCATGTATCACCCGAAGGCATCAAGGCGCTTGCCTTGGGAACCCGTCCTGGCTTTTCCCTGTGAGATAACCCCTACTGGGCATCCCCAAGGTGAAAGCCAGGCATCCCGCAGCGGGTGGGCCGCCGTAGTGGAGATTAAGCAAGCTATTGCCCAAAGTTGCAGCGTGGGACCCCATGATTAGAGTAGGCACTGAGGCGAGAATTATCGAGTCCGTGGACATTTTTGGGCTCAGGATCCTGCCGCGTCGGGAATTGAACCCTGGTCCCGGGCCAGACCTCTGCATCAGGGTCTGCCGCTCTAATCAGTGAGCCACACTCCTCCAGGTAACAGACCTATAATAGACTGAGGTGATACAAAACTCAGTGCTTCAAAATAGCGTTTTGTGTAGCAGTCATTGGTCATCTAAGTAAACAATAATCAAAATAAATTAGAAGAAATTTAATTTCTTAATTAAAGAAGAAGGCATTGATTATTTGAGGAGACTAACGATGACAAGTGCACTGCTGCGCCTGTACATCTATTGCATTTTCACTCCATCCCCTAAACAAAAAATGGGATCAGCTCCAATCCCACTTTCATTGGACAGAGGTTAAAGCAGGTTCACAGTATGTCAGTGAGCTCCTGGCCAGATCAAAGCTCACGGATTACAAAGGATGGCACAAAGCAATAAAAGCACCGCGGGCAAACATATCATTGGCT
Organism: Lissotriton vulgaris; assembly: GCF_964263255.1. Taxonomy (NCBI): domain Eukaryota; kingdom Metazoa; phylum Chordata; class Amphibia; order Caudata; family Salamandridae; genus Lissotriton; species Lissotriton vulgaris. Next base: position 1,357,945,118 of record NC_141694.1, read on the forward strand.
GTATATGGAGAGTACCTGTTTACACAGCCTGTGCCATGCTACTGAAATAGAATAATTTTCAACAGCAAGAATTGCAGCGAGTAGAGCAAGTCTCAACTGTCTCTTTCTCATGCAGCAGAGACACGTTCTAACTATTTCACTCTCTCTCAAAGTAAACACTAGCCCTGGTCTGATCTGTACACATTTTGGCCACAACTAGGAAGGTAGAAACAACACATTTTAAGCTCATTAAACACAGCAAGCACAGTATGATATCGTACAAGCAGGGTTAACAGCAGGGCTTTTCAGGGGGCTGGGTCTCGACGGGTCTGAGCACCAGCAGTTTTTTAAACGGGGCTCGAAACGGGTCTCTATCGGGCTCTGTTTTGTGCCCTGGCACAGGCGCCGTTTTTTTCTGGACTGCAGTGACAGCAGGCACATGAATGTGCGCGTGCTCACACTGTTCCCTCCTCACGAGCGGCGAAGTTATGACTTGACGTCATGCCAGGGTAGCGTTGTAGGTGAAGGAAAATCCTTTAAAGAGAGTCATTCTCTCTCTGGATTTCCCTTCTCTTTTTGAAACTCTGGAGCAGCAACATTGTCGTGGTGTCACCAGGGCTCTAAGCGGAAGCTTTTTCAATATTATATACAAGCCATAGTTGCTGATTCTTTATCTTATGCAACTAGCAACTATTGACAAAGCCAATAGTCCTGACTTGTTGCAAGTATGATGTTACTTGTATCATATATTTGGATGCAATGACAGAAACAGCAAAATGCAAAAACAACAGTTGATGGACAGAATGCAGAACAATGTCATACATTCACCCCAGTACAGAGATGTGGGCCTAAATCCATCGTTTTTTTGCACTCCACACCACCCCAGTTCAGACATGGCCATATGCAAATCAGCCTTGACCCTGTGCCTCATGGGAACAGTCCAGCCCAAACTGTCATGCCATGTCTTTCCTGGACCGGAATCAAGCATCCTAGGACCGGTTTCTGGCTATCAGCCGTCTTCAGCCAGGATAGCTTGACTCCAGTGGTGTGGAGAGCATGGGACTCATGTCTGAGCATACCCATCCCACTCGGGGTGACAAATGCAAAAACAGTTGATGGACAGAATGCAGAACAATGTCATACATTCACCCCAGTACAAAGGTCTGGGCCTAAATCCATCGTTTTTTTGCACTCCACACCACCCCAGTTCAGACATGGCCATATGCAAATCAGCCTTGACCCTGTGCCACATGGAAACAGTCCAGCCCAAACTGCCAAGCCATGTTTTTCCTGGACCGGAATCAAGCATCCTAGGACCGGTTTCTGGCTATCAGCCGTCTTCAGCGAGGATAGCTTGACTCCAGTGGTGTGGAGAGCATGGGACTCACGTCTGAGCATACCCATCCCACTCGGGGTGACAAATGCAAAAACAACAGTTGATGGACAGAATGCAGAACATTGTCATACATTCACGCCAGTACAGAGATCTGGGCCTAAATCCATTGTTTTCTGCACTCCACACCACCCCAGTTCAGACATGGCCATATGCAAATCAGCCTTGACCCTGTGCCTCATGGGAACAGTCCAGCCCGATCTGCCAAACCATGTCTTTCCTGGACCGGAATCAAGCATCCTAGGACCGGTTTCTGGCTATCAGCCGTCTTCAACCAGGATAGCTTGACTCCAATGGTGTGGAGAGCATGGGACTCACGTCTGAGCATACTCATCCCACTCGGGGTGACAAATGCAAAACCAACAGTTGATGGACAGAATGCAGAACAATGTCATACATTCACCCCAGTACAGAGATCTGGGCCTAAATCCATCGTTTTTTGCACTCCACACCACCCCAGTTCAGACATGGCCATATGCAAATCAGCCTTGACCCTGTGCCTCATGGGAACAGTCCAGCCCGAACTGCCAAGCCATGTCTTTCCTGGACCGGAATCAAGCTTCCTAGGACCGGTTTCTGGCAGTTAAAAATATGTATATATAATCAGCAGCTACATAATCACATTGCTTACACTTGTCGCCGTTTCGGACTTTCCATTTTGGCAACTTAGCAGGAGAGTATTTTAAATCAAAGATTGCCATAAAGTGTTGGCTTTGAAGCGAGCCATTAAATAACGTTCTAATAGATAATTCAATTGGTCTACATACATCAACATTTTCCAATTCGAATTTCCTCTGCCATTTGCTCTCAACCGAACACAAATCATCATCAATTTGATTTAACATCATCTGATAAACTATGCCAATTTTCTTTACCCTTCTACTAGTTTCTAGAATGTTGTTTTTGCTCATATCTATATGATCAAGGAGGCCCATAGATTCCAGAAAGCTCCGTACTAGAAGATATTTAAAAAAATCTTTCGGGTTACAAGCTAAATCTTACAAAAACACAGCTGATTCATTCTGAAAAGGGCTGGCCTAATGGCCTAGTTTTTGTTTCAGAGGCACAATATCTCGGGATCACGATATCCTCTAAAATCGACGACATTGTGCGTCTTAATATAGAGCCAGTGCTAAAATCTTCAAATAGAACTTTGGAAAGGTTAAATAATTTACATTTTTCACTTTACGGCCGCGCTAATATATTAAAAATGATGATCTTCCCAAAATGTTTGTATTTATTTCGCACAATACCTCTTCTGTTTTCATCTTTTTTATTTTTCTCAGATTGATAGAATGGCATCCGGGTTTTTCTGGGGATATCATCGAACTAGAAGGGCTCTGAAATGGTGCACTCTCCCAAGAATGAAGGGCGGTTGGGGGATTCCCAATTTCCGGTTATATTATTGGGTTATCTTACTTAGATCTATGGGTATACTAATCTTTTCAGGCACTACTATGGAAGAATCGATCAGCCCTTCGATCTATGAAATGTTATTTGGAGAGGAAGTCCCTCAATGCTTAGTAAGAATATTAGAGCCCAGTTACTAAAAAAAGACGAAATTTAAAATTTTGATAGCGGCCTCGGTAATTTGGAGACAGATTAAAAAGAAAATTATTCGGTGTGGTGATTTAAATTATTATTCTCCGGTGCTGAATAATTGCATGCTACCCGAGATTTTCGAGGACCAAAATATGAACAGATGGCATTCTGCGGGGATTCGTTTGTTAGGAAACCTTTATCAAGGTACTCAAGTTGCCTCCTTTTTTTCCTACAAAATGAATATAATTTACCCAGAAATGATTTTTTTCGAACCTGCATATCAGTCAAGGTTTGTTGACCCTCCTCATTTCTGCTCGTGTTTAAACGAATAAATGCTTGACTCTGTATCACCCTTTTCTTCAGAGACATGATGTAGAAACTATCCACTGTGGAACTAAATTAAAGTCGTATTCAAGTGCGGGTCACGCACTCCTCAGTGTAAATGAGTTAAACAGGTTGTGATGTGCTTCAAAGATATCACCCCCCGACGAGAAGGTGTGGTAATCAGACACGTGGTTGGTGGCACCTAGAGTAAGTGCCAACTCTTTGAGCACAACCTCTTTGAAACAAAACGTGCTTCTATATCACATACTTCAAATGTCAGTATAAAGTAAAACCAATGATGTATCCAATTCCTTCATGTTTTATTCACATGAGTTTTTCATCAAAATTAATGAAGATTCTTTTCAATGGTTCAAATGTCAATCCATTTCAGTATGTACATTATGACAACATGTCCCAATGCATTTCGGACCAATGGTCCTTCATCAGGGGAATCCTGAAAGAATAATGATATAATCTAAGTGTGATCCACCGTGGCACAATCTTATATACAAATGCGTATCATCATTACATAATGGCGTTAAATGCTTTGTCATAGAACATTGAACATTGCGTGAAAAGTAAACAGCACCCGAAAACGTGCTTGCCCAAGAATAGAAAGGAAAGTTATCCAAAATAACATGGTCAGTAAAGTCAATCTCATATCTACAAAGTATAATAAGCCCGGTGACGTGAGGAACAAAATGCCAAACAGTTAAGCATAAGTCGTGCATGAACTCTATTATCCACGAGACGTAAACTAACATGGTCAAAAGAGTTACGCGCTACGCGGCGCATAGACTTACAGAATAGTAGCTGCAAGATCGCTCGTCCTGCTAGTTCGCCCTTCGCCATTGAATGCGAGACTGGTGTTCCGTATATGCGGAAGTGAGTTGGGTGAAAAAGATGTGTATGGAAAGAGGACTGTTAAGGTGGCGGCCATCTTAAAGAGATAACGAAAACATAACCAAGGGAAACCCTGATATACCAGACAAAGTATAGTATGTACAATGTGCGTGTAGAGTCTATACTCGCAAATATGTACCCAATCTGAATTAGGTGAATTAGATGACACATTTCAATAAAAAGATGATGCAAAGAAAGTACATGAGAACAAAGCTAGTCTACAGATAACACTGAAATTCCATCCGGTCATTAAGACCAGATGGTTTCATGGATTGAAGGTATTTAATCCAGTGGTTTTCACGCTGCAATAAAAAGTTATTGTTGTCTCTGTCGTCACGCTTATTCACCACCTCCACAGCAGCGAACCTGAGCTGACTGATGTTGTGTCTGCTGTCTTTAAAGTGTAGAGCCAAATTGGATTTTATGTTGACAGTTCTTATATTGCTCTTATGTTCATTAATTCTCAATTTCAGTTTGCGTGTGGTTTTTCCAGTGTATACCAATCCACACGGACATTTAATGATATAAACAACATTTTCAGTGTCACATGTGGCATTCAGTCTCAATTTGATATCGGTGCCCTTCATGGGATGTTTGATCACAGATCCTTTCATCATGTTATTGCAGTTTTGACAATTTAGACAAGGTTGATTGCCTTTGTATATGATTGAAGACGTGGGTTTAGGGTTTTTGATGAGTTCTTTGAGGTTGTTGCCTCTTTTGTAGGCAAACAACGGTTGTTCACAAAAGATACCATTGAAATCCTGTTCTCGGCTGATGATCGGCCAGTGTCTCAATATAGAAGTTTTATATGCTTTTGAAGCCTCAGAGTATTTGGATACGACCACGGGTCTTTTGACATTGTCCTTTTGTTGTGTGACCAATATGTCTTGGCGTTTGATTTTGTCACCGCGTTTTTTGGCATTGGCCAAAATGGTTTTAGGATATCCTCTTTTTTCGAAGCGTTCTAGCATATTGGATGCTTGTTCCTCATACTTAGAGGTGTCAGATACAATCTGTTTGACACTGAGAAGTTGTGAAAACGGAAGATGATTCTTCAATGATCTCTGATGATAGGAACTATAGTGAAGGATATTGTTTTTGTCAGTAGTCTTCCTGTAGAGATTGGTCTCTAGATGATCATTCATCCTGGTTACTCTCACATCTAGGAATGTGATAGTTTGTTGATTGGTCTCTGAGGTAAATTGAATCCGATCATTGATGTGATTGAGATCAGTTAATGCCTTGTCTAGAGATTCCTGGTCTCCTCTCCATAGCACAAAAATGTCGTCTATGTATCGCAAGAACATCATGGCATGCGTGATCCAAGGAGTCTGGTTCAAGATGTTGTTCTCCTCAAAATATATCATGAATGCATTTGCATAGACAGGTGCTGCGCAATTGCCCATAGATGTGCCGGACAAGTGTGCATAAAATTGATCATCCCAAGAAAAATAGCTCTGATATAGAGTGAAACGCATCAGCTGCATGATGAAAATCTGAAAATCCTGAGTAAGCTCAGAGTGTATTAAAATATTCTCAATTGCTTCCATGCCAAGATCATGTGGGATGCTAGTGTAGAACGATTTAACATCTATGGAACATAGCCAGATAGTTTCATCTTCCTCAAGTCTGATTCCATTTATTTTCTGTAGGAAGTGTGTGGTGTCCCTTATGTAGGTACGAGACTGTTGAATCAGTGGTTGAAGGTACCTATCAATGAGTTTACCAGTATTTTCATGTATACTGCCACGTGTCGATACAATGGGTCTGAATGGAGGCCGGGTTATGCTTTTATGAACTTTCGGCAGCATATACATGCTTGGTGTACTAGGATTGATGGGAGTCAAAAACTTCTTGGTTTTCAAGTCTATAGTACCATTCTCTTCAGCCATTGACAGTATGTGCATCAAAACTTCTCGATATTGGTTTGTAGGGTTGAAGTGCATGAGGTCATAAGTGTTTCTATCTGAAAGGTGTTCTTGAACTTGTTCCTTGTAAAATGTGGTGTCCATGAGGACAAGAGCACCCCCTTTATCGGCAGTTTGATGTGATATCCATTCTCTTAGCTAGGTTGTGGAGTATTGAATATTCCTTCTTAGTCAAATTCATATGCTTTTTCTTCCTGGTATAATTGATGCCGCTGATGTCGTTTTTGACCAAACTCTCAAAGATATCGAAGGATTTGTGACTGGTTGGTGCCATGAATGTACTTTTGGCTCGTAATCCTTTCAGTTGGTCATCATGATCTCTATCTTGTGGAGGCAAAACATTTTCAAAAAAGTCTCTCAAGCGCAAGTTACGCATAAATTTGAATAGACTGACTTCAAGCTCCAACTCGTTGGTGTGGCTGGTGGGGATGAATGAAGTGCCTTTTTGTAATACAGTGATTTCTTGTTCAGATAAAGTGTGTGAAGAGATGTTAATCACTAGGTTGTCTTCTTCTTTGGTTTTTCTACCCTCTGGTTCAAGGTTGTGCTTCTCATGTCCCTTTCCTTCTCTTTCTCCTTTTCCTTTTCTTTTTGCCTGGCTCCTCCTGGGTCGTCTCTTTCTCCTGGTCCTTCCTCTAAAAAAGGAACCGCAGAGAGGGTAGAAGATTCAGCACTAGTTGATAGTTTTTGTATGTTGACACGTCTCTGTTCTGTGCGTGTTTCTTCCTCCGAAGAGGAGGTCTCTGTTGTGGTGTTGGTATGGTCTCTAGGTGGTCTGTTCTGTCGTCTCCTGGCATAGACCTCAGCCCAGGAGTATACCTCCCCCAGCTTGTAGTCTATAGTATCCCTCCGATACTTGCGTAATTTCCGTTCATTTATCTCCCTTGTATGTTTCTCCAACTGGATGGTGATGTCTTCTAGTATCTTGGACCATTCTTCCTTGGGTAGCATATCCGTGAGTTCTTGTTTACATTGCTGTATGTCTTTGTTTAATTCTTCTAAAGCTCTTGATAGTTCATCCACTATCAATAGTATTAAGTCCAAAGAGCATTTATTTAAGGTGGCATACCATCTATCCACAAATTTCGAGCTGTTCCTGCATAGAAGTGGCTTTAGCGGGACTCGGAGCCCTCTTGGAATGCGTTGAGCTCGATGGTAGCGTATTAGCGTGCTGGCGTGAAGCCTTTGGCTGATTTCTTTCTTTGAAAAGTAGAGTAGCTGTTTCAAGCAACTTTCTTTGTTTCTGGTGGAACCTTGCGGACTGGCCACCTCGGGGATCAGCGCGTAGATTTTATCTACATCATCAGTGTTGAAAGCAAAAGTGTCTGCCTTTAAATCAGTTAATGCAGTAATGTCATCGTATGCCATTTTGATAATCTGCGATGCAGTTGATTTGGGGTGCTGTGGCCCTGGTCAGGGTCAAAACAGTATTCAAGTGTGGGTCACGCACTCCTCAGTGTAAATGAGTTAAACAGGTTGTGGTGTGCTTCAAAGATATCACCCCGACGAGAAGGTGTGGTAATCAGACACGTGGTTGGTGGCACCTAGAGTAAGTGCCAACTCTTTGAGCACAACCTCTTTGAAACAAAACGTGTTTTTATATCACATACTTCAAATGTCAGTATAAAGTAAAACCAATGATGTATCCAATTCCTTCATGTTTTATTCACATGAGTTTTTCATCAAAATTAATGAAGATTCTTTTCAATGGTTCAAATGTCAATCCATTTCAGTACTTCTATATTGAGACACTGGCCGATCATCAGCCGAGAACAGGATTTCAATGGTATCTTTTGTGAACAACCGTTGTTTGCCTACAAAAGAGGCAACAACCTCAAAGAACTCATCAAAAACCCTAAACCCACATCTTCAATCAAAAGGCAATCAACCTTGTCTAAATTGTCAAAACTGCAATAACATGATGAAAGGACCTGTGATCAAACATCCCATGAAGGGCACCGATATCAAATTGAGACTGAATGCCACATGTGACACTGAAAATGTTGTTTATATCATTAAATGTCCGTGTGGATTGGTATACACTGGAAAAACCACACGCAAACTGAAATTGAGAATTAATGAACATAAGAGCAATATAAGAACTGTCAACATAAAATCCAATTTGGCTCTACACTTTAAAGACAGCAGACACAACATCAGTCAGCTCAGGTTCGCTGCTGTGGAGGTGGTGAATAAGCGTGACGACAGAGACAACAATAACTTTTTATTGCAGCGTGAAAACCACTGGATTAAATACCTTCAATCCATGAAACCATCTGGTCCTAATGACCGGATGGAATTTCAGTGTTATCTGTAGACTAGCTTTGTTCTCATGTACTTTCTTTGCATCATCTTTTTATTGAAATGTGTCATCTAATTCACCTAATTCAGATTGGGTACATATTTGCGAGTATAGACTCTACACGCACATTGTACATACCATACTTTGTCTGGGATATCAGGGTTTCCCTTGGTTATGTTTTCGTTATCTCTTTAAGATGGCCGCCACCTTAACAGTCCTCTTTCCATACACATCTTTTTCACCCAACTCACTTCCGCATATACGGAACACCAGTCTCGCATTCAATGGCGAAGGGCGAACTAGCAGGACGCGCGATCTTGCAGCTACTATTCTGTAAGTCTATGCGCCGCGTAGCGCGTAACTCTTTTGACCATGTTAGTTTACGTCTCGTGGATAATAGAGTTCATGCACGACTTATGCTTAACTGTTTGGCATTTTGTTCCTCACGTCACCGGGCTTATTATACTTTGTAGATATGAGATTGACTTTACTGACCATGTTATTTTATATAACTTTCCTTTCTATTCTTGGGCAAGCACGTTTTCGGGTGCTGTTTACTTTTCACGCAATGTTCAATGTTCTATGACAAAGCATTTAACGCCATTATGTAATGATGATACGCATTTGTATATAAGATTGTGCCACGGTGGATCACACTTAGATTATATCATTATTCTTTCAGGATTACCCTGATGAAGGATCATTGGTCCGAAATGCATTGGGACATGTTGTCATAATGTACATACTGAAATGGATTGACATTTGAACCATTGAAAAGAATCTTCATTAATTTTGATGAAAAACTCATGTGAATAAAACATGAAGGAATTGGATACATCATTGGTTTTACTTTATACTGACATTTGAAGTATGTGATATAGAAACATGTTTTGTTTCAAAGAGGTTGTGCTCAAAGAGTTGGCACTTACTCTAGGTCCCACCAACCACGTGTCTGATTACCACACCTTCTCGTCGGGGGTGATATCTTTGAAGCACACCACAACCTGTTTAACTCATTTACACTGAGGAGTGCGTGACCCACACTTGAATACTGTTTTGACCCTGACCAGGGCCACAGCACCCCAAATCAACTGCATCGCAGATTATCAAAATGGCATACGATGACATTACTGCATTAACTGATTTAAAGGCAGACACTTTTGCTTTCAACACTGATGATGTAGATAAAATCTACGCGCTGATCCACGAGGTGGCCAGTCCGCAAGGTTCCACCAGAAACAAAGAAAGTTGCTTGAAACAGCTACTCTACTTTTCAAAGAAAGAAATCAGCCAAAGGCTTCACGCCAGCACGCTAATACGCTACCATCGAGCTCAACGCATTCCAAGAGGGCTCCGAGTCCCGCTAAAGCCACTTCTATGCAGGAACAGCTCGAAATTTGTGGATAGATGGTATGCCATCTTAAATAAATGCTCTTTGGACTTAATGCTATTGATAGTGGATGAACTATCAAGAGCTTTAGAAGAATTAAACAAAGACATACAGCAATGTAAACAAGAACTCACGGATATGCTACCCAAGGAAGAATGGTCCAAGATACTAGAAGACATCACCATCCAGTTGGAGAAACATACAAGGGAGATAAATGAACGGAAATTACGCAAGTATCGGAGGGATACTATATACTACAAGCTGGGGGAGGTATACTCCTGGGCTGAGGTCTATGCCAGGAGACGACAGAACAGACCACCTAGAGACCATACCAACACCACAACAGAGACCTCCTCTTCGGAGGAAGAAACACGCACGGAACAGAGACGTGTCAACATACAAAAACCATCAACTAGTGCTGAATCTTCTACCCTCTCTGCGGTTCCTTTTTTAGAGGAAGGACCAGGAGAAAGAGACGACCCAGGAGCAGCCAGGCAAAAAGAAAAGGAAAAGGAGAAAGAGAAAGAGAAGGAAAGGGACATGAGAAGCACAACCTTGAACCAGAGGGTAGAAAATAGAAAAACCAAAGAAGAAGACAACCTAGTGATTAACATCTCTTCACACACTTTATCTGAACAAGAAATCACTGTATTACAAAAAGGCACTTCATTCATCCCCACCAGCCACACCAACGAGTTGGAGCTTGAAGTCAGTCTATTCAAATTTATGCGTAACTTGCGCTTGAGACACTTTTTTGAAAATGTTTTGCCTCCACAAGATAGAGATCATGATGACCAACTGAAAGGATTACGAGCCAAAAGTACATTCATTGCACCAACCAGTCACAAATCCTTCGATATCTTTGAGAGTTTGGTCAAAAACGACATCAGCGGCATCAATTATACCAGGAAGAAAAAGCATATGAATTTGACTCAGAAGGAATATTCAATACTCAACAACCTAGCTAAGAGAATTGATATCACATATCAAACTGCCGATAAAGGGGGTGCTCTTGTCCTCATGGACACCACATTTTACAAGGAACAAGTTCAAGAACACCTTTCAGATAGAAACACTTATGACCTCATGCACTTCAACCCTACAAACCAATATCGAGAAGTTTTGATGCACATACTGTCAATGGCTGAAGAGAATGGTACTATAGACTTGAAAACCAAGAAGTTTTTGACTCCCATCAATCCTAGTACACCAAGCATGTATATGCTGCCGAAAGTTCATAAAAGCATAACCCGGCCTCCATTCAGACCCATTGTATCGACACGTGGCAGTATACATGAAAATACTGGTAAACTCATCGATAGGTACCTTCAACCACTGATTCAACAGTCTCGTACCTACATAAGGGACACCACACACTTCCTACAGAAAATAAATGGAATCAGACTTGAGGAAGATGAAACTATCTGGCTATGTTCCATAGATGTTAAATCGCTCTACACTAGCATCCCGCATGATCTTGGCATGGAAGCAATTGAGAATATTTTAATACACTCTGAGCTTACTCAGGATTTTCAGATTTTCATCATGCAGCTGATGCATTTCACTCTATATCAGAGCTATTTTTCTTGGGATGATCAATTTTATGCACAATTGTCCGGCACATCTATGGGCAATTGCGCACCACCTGTCTATGCAAATGCATTCATGATATATTTTGAGGAGAACAACATCTTGAACCAGACTCCTTGGATCACGCATGCCATGATGTTCTTGCGATACATAGACGACATTTTTGTGCTATGGAGAGGAGACCAGGAATCTCTAGACAAGGCATTAACTGATCTCAATCACATCAATGATCGGATTCAATTTACCTCAGAGAGCAATCAACAAACTATCACATTCCTAGATGTGAGAGTAACCAGGATGAATGATCATCTAGAGACCAATCTCTACAGGAAGACTACTGACAAAAACAATATCCTTCACTATAGTTCCTATCATCAGAGATCATTGAAGAATCATCTTCCGTTTTCACAACTTCTCCGTGTCAAACGGATTGTATCTGACACCTCTAAGTATGAGGAACAAGCATCCAATATGCTAGAACGCTTCGAAAAAAGAGGATATCCTAAAACCATTTTGGCCAATGCCAAAAAACGCTGTGACAAAATCAAACGCCAAGACATATTGGTCACACAACAAAAGGACAATGTCAAAAGACCCGTGGTCGTATCCAAATACTCTGAGGCTTCAAAAGCATATAAAACTTCTATATTGAGACACTGGCCGATCATCAGCCGAGAACAGGATTTCAATGGTATCTTTTGTGAACAACCGTTGTTTGCCTACAAAAGAGGCAACAACCTCAAAGAACTCATCAAAAACCCTAAACCCACGTCTTCAATCATATACAAAGGCAATCAACCTTGTCTAAATTGTCAAAACTGCAATAACATGATGAAAGGACCTGTGATCAAACATCCCATGAAGGGCACCAATATCAAATTGAGACTGAATGCCTCATGTGACACTGAAAATGTTGTTTATATCATTAAATGTCCGTGTGGATTGGTATACACTGGAAAAACCACACGCAAACTGAAATTGAGAATTAATGAACATAAGAGCAATAAGAACTGTCAACATAAAATCCAATTTGGCTCTACACTTTAAAGACAGCAGACACAACATCAGTCAGCTCAGGTTCGCTGCTGTGGAGGTGGTGAATAAGCGTGACGACAGAGACAACAATAACTTTTTATTACAGCGTGAAAACCACTGGATTAAATACCTTCAATCCATGAAACCATCTGGTCTTAATGACCGGATGGAATTTCAGTGTTATCTGTAGACTAGCTTTGTTCTCATGTACTTTCTTTGCATCATCTTTTTATTGAAATGTGTCATCTAATTCACCTAATTCAGATTGGGTACATATTTGCGAGTATAGACTCTACACGCACATTGTACATACTATACTTTGTCTGGGATATCAGGGTTTCCCTTGGTTATGTTTTCGTTATCTCTTTAAGATGGCCGCCATCTTAACAGTCCTCTTTCCATACACATCTTTTTCACCCAACTCACTTCCGCATATACGGAACACCAGTCTCGCATTCAATGGCGAAGGGCGAACTAGCAGGACGCGCGATCTTGCAGCTACTATTCTGAAAGTCTATGCGCCGCGTAGCGCGTAACTCTTTTGACCATGTTAGTTTACGTCTCGTGGATAATAGAGTTCATGCACGACTTATGCTTAACTGTTTGGCATTTTGTTCCTCACGTCACCGGGCTTATTATACTTTATAGATATGAGATTGACTTTACTGACCATGTTATTTTGGATAACTTTCCTTTCTATTCTTGGGCAAGCACGTTTTCGGGTGCTGTTTACTTTTCACGCAATGTTCAATGTTCTATGACAAAGCATTTAACGCCATTATGTAATGATGATACGCATTTGTATATAAGATTGTGCCACGGTGGATCACACTTAGATTATATCATTATTCTTTCAGGATTCCCCTGATGAAGGACCATTGGTCCGAAATGCATTGGGACATGTTGTCATAATGTACATACTGAAATGGATTGACATTTGAACCATTGAAAAGAATCTTCATTAATTTTGATGAAAAACTCATGTGAATAAAACATGAAGGAATTGGATACATCATTGGTTTTACTTTATACTGACATTTGAAGTATGTGATATAGAAACACGTTTTGTTTCAAAGAGGTTGTGCTCAAAGAGTTGGCACTTACTCTAGGTGCCACCAACCACGTGACTAAATTAAAGTCCTCACACCCTTGAATGTTGGATGTCTGTCTGCCATTTACAAGCTCACATATTTCTAGGTGCTCGCATATGTGCTAATGAGGTCATTAACACATATGGGAGAACCTAGCATTACACTAGCTCAGGAGGTGCACTGTACAAAAATAATCAATGTTTCTATAGCACGCATTCTGTGCTCACATATTTCAAGGCTCTATCATTTGCGCTAATGATCAAACAGGAGCCTCAGTGAAATAAACTATGTATTTAATATCCTACAATTTGTTTAGCAGGAACCCGGATTGATCCCCATTCTATTTTAGTTTCACGCTGTGCCATTAAGCAACTAGATGGTTATTCAGTGCTTTAAAAGGGAAGGTACCGCCCGATACTGCTTTATCTTTAACCCTTTCGATGCTGATGACGAGCTCAGCTCGTCATCACCCACGGGTGTCGTGTGCTGATGACGAGCTGAGCTCGTCATGGTGCCACTAAAATGGCATTTTCCAGCACAGGGGGGGAAAATGGCCAGCAGCCATGTGGTTAAGCCTTGAAGGATGAAATTAGAGGATTGGTGAAAGGCAGCATAGTGTTGTGATTAGGAGAGCATACATCACAGTTTTTAGGTCGAGCGTAGCGAAGGACCTCTTGTATACTTTAGTATACCTATTTGCTTACTGACTATGTGGACACGAGTCGGACGCGTGCATTTTCCCTCTCGGATTTGTCCTTGTGAGCGCGCGTTTGCTGCTGGCATGAGCTGTGAGCATGTACGGCGGCATCAGCAGCGTCTGTTCTCGCTCTCCCCCATGCTTTCACTTTTGCGACGCCACATGAGCCTCTCGCAGGCACTTTCACTGCCGCCGACCTCTCCCCCACAGTGCTTGTTATCAAAGACACTGGCGAGGCCCGTACTGAAGCCAGAAATGCCCAACAGAGTTACAATGGAAGCTTTTGAAAAGGTCTTCGCTTAATGCTTTCCTCCCAAAAAGACGCAGGTGTGTTCGTACGCGTGCGCTGGAAGGGGGAGCATGAAAGCGGCAGGGTGCGCGCTGGAGCTGAGCTAACTGACTACACCATGCACAGCCTTGGCAGCCCCGGCGCCGAGCGCGCCAATTAATTGGAGTAAAGCTAAAGCGGGAACAGATGTGCACAGTTTTGACCACAAAGGCCTTATTAAACGAGAGACAGCAAGCTCCGTTGGACTGCACATGCCGCGCAAACAAATTGGCGAGCAGACGTGGCCAGCTGTTCCTGCAACACCCAAGCAAGATTAAAAGGGAATGCAGAAGGAGATGACTGGGTTTCACGAACACGCTGGCATGCTGCAGACTAGGGCAGTAATGAGCGATAATAGGCTCCGGAGGAACTGTCACCTCAAAGGGGGAAGGCTATGGAAGCAGGGCCTTACAGGCAGCCCTTACCAGATGCAGGATATTCACTATCCTAACAGATGAACACGACCCAAACACCCTGGGCTGAATCCGATCCAGGATCGGCTGCAGGGGCCCACCTCTACAAGGGCCTCATGCATCAGAGGGTCTTAACCATTCTGCATCAATGAGGAAATGCACTGTTACATAAGGGCCCAATCTTTATAAAACAAGTAGTGCAAACCTATGCAGCCATGCGACCACCTTTGCTGAAAATGTTCTCTGATTAGGTGGCGCGCGCGCGAAAGAGACCCTGGTAATAAGTGCCACGAAAGTTCACTTGGCTAGAGCATAGTGCCACCAGCGGGCAAGAGGGCACAATAACAGGGAAGCAGCTAGTCTGAAACACTAGGTACAAACAAGATGGTCCCAGAAAGTAAGTAAATCAAAAACACTTAAATGAATTCGATAGGAATTATAGCACCATTGTATTTAATCACAAAGTGTCACATAAACTTATTTATAAAAAATGAGTACACAGTTCAAATATATACAATGCCCCTAATGGGTAGGACAGGGAAGGTAGTGTTGGGATAGTGAAGGTATAGGGAGTTATAATACAAGTCAATTGAGTCCAAGTAAATCAGAGCATCATCATCAATAAACACAATGGAGAAAAAATTCATCGGTCCATTAACACAAACATGCCTCAGATACAATAAAATCACAAATGATATGTTTGGGAAGAGGCTGAACAAAGAAACGGAATGTCGACGTTTCGACCCAGGTAGATGCAGGTGTGACTGTGACCTTGCTAGAGGGTCTTCATCAGGACGGTGGAGCAGGGAAGGTGGGGCAAAGGATCTTAGGTCACATAAGTAGACAGCCTGGTGGAGTGGGGTTCACAGTAGCGATATTCAGCCTACCGAAGGTGGCTTATATTAAACGCGGAGCAGCCCAGGTGAATGACAGTCGAGTCTAAGCATGGTGTCTTAAAACGATATGGTGTCACTGAAGATGGACAGAATGTCCCAGTTGATCAGTCAGACACTTAGGTGAAAAAACAGGCGTCTTTGGCGGGTGGGGGTCCGGTGCAGAGGTCACTGGTACGACAACGTTGTGGCGGAATGAGTCTACCAGCGTGGCATACGGGTCTGTATGTGCTGCAATATCTGAAAGCAGGAGTCCTCGGTAAGAGTATGCGCCATACTCTTACCGAGGACTCCTGCTTTCAGATATTGCAGCACATACAGACCCGTATGCCACGCTGGTAGACTCATTCCGCCACAACGTTGTCGTACCAGTGACCTCTGCACCGGACCCCCACCCGCCAAAGACGCCTGTTTTTTCACCTAAGTGTCTGACTGATCAACTGGGACATTCTGTCCATCTTCAGTGACACCATATCGTTTTAAGACACCATGCTTAGACTCGACTGTCATTCACCTGGGCTGCTCCGCGTTTAATATAAGCCACCTTCGGTAGGCTGAATATCGCTACTGTGAACCCCACTCCACCAGGCTGTCTACTTATGTGACCTAAGATCCTTTGCCCCACCTTCCCTGCTCCACCGTCCTGATGAAGACCCTCTAGCAAGGTCACAGTCACACCTGCATCTACCTGGGTCGAAACGTCGACATTCCGTTTCTTTGTTCAGCCTCTTCCCAAACATATCATTTGTGATTTTATTGTATCTGAGGCATGTTTGTGTTAATGGACCGATGAATTTTTTCTCCATTGTGTTTATTGATGATGATGCTCTGATTTACTTGGACTCAATTGACTTGTATTATAACTCCCTATACCTTCACTATCCCAACACTACCTTCCCTGTCCTACCCATTAGGGGCATTGTATATATTTGAACTGTGTACTCATTTTTTATAAATAAGTTTATGTGACACTTTGTGATTAAATACAATGGTGCTATAATTCCTATCGAATTCATTTAAGTGTTTTTGATTTACTTACTTTCTGGGACCATCTTGTTTGTACCAATCATTCACCCAGGTCCCAGGGACTTGCTGGGTCAACCCGTGTCTTTACAACAGTCTGAAACACTAAGCATAGGGCAGGGAGGGGGTTAGTTAACCTCAAAAAGAAAGACGACGAAGAGGCTTGACTAGAAGGTAGAAAGAAGCTCAGAGAGGGTGGGTTCTGCACAGAAGGAAACCAAGTACAGCCATCAAGGTCACCGCGCGAGGCCAGATTTCAGCTTCCGACTGGTAGACCTTGCGAGTAATCACTGATACATTCTGCATGAGCGAGCATGACCTCGCAGGCAGTTACAAGAAACCAAATCCTGCCACTGTCAGGAAGTTACCACGATAAACAATGTATTCCGGCCCAACGCTCACGTTTACGTTTACCCCATGTCAAAGAAGGTGGTGGGTTCTAGATACATCATGCAAGATAGAGAAAGGGGATCTTGTGGATTTTTGCTCTTCTCAAATAGTTCGTTTGATTTTAGATGTTTTGATTGCGCATTCTACTTTTTCTGCTAGCAGTGCACTATGAACCTCAGTGCAGTAAAAGGTATTGATAAGCATCATTAAATGCGACGGGGGTATGTGGTTGAATACTGAAAGAGAAACCCCACTGCTGAAGTATGGAGCTCACGAGGACCAGAGCACCTAAGTGTTAGAAAAGCCGAGTGTCAAATTGTCTTTTTAACGCTAGCAGCACGTCCTCTGCACGTTCTTGCATCTTGACAGTTTATGGATGTAAGAAACTATTTATTGAAGTTTCCAGAGTGCATTTTTAACTGAGAGCTGTTGTTATGTGTTTACATTATGTCCGCTGCTCCATATGTGCAGCTGCCTATTTCCCAATTCCTAACTCTGCAACTGCTCATCATACTTCACGCTGGCTTCCGTCTTCCAGCACGAGCTTTCAGTGCTACATCTTAAAATAAAATAGCATTAGTAGCACTGCACCACGGTTCTTTCAAGAGGCAAAGGCCGGCTGGCAAGGCTTGCAGAAATGGTCTCAGCTCAGTATGGGTGTAGGAGCACGACTGCCTATGCCCCCCCCCCCCTCTCTGAAGAGCTTCGGTCAGAGTGGTGAACCTGCCGTCCTTGCAAAAGACGTCTGAAGACTGCATGCAGCACTGAAGAGGCAAGGCTCGATCGAGCACGTGACAGCAAGGAGTCTCCTACTGCTGCAGCTTCAAGGCATCTACAAATATATGTAATACAAGAAGTGTGCAAACTTTTTTATTATCGCACACACCCTTTGTAAGCACTGGTTTCATGATCTTTAACAGAGTTATAAGTATGTGCTCAGCCCCCCCAACCACCCAAGCTAACAAACACAGGAGGATATTAAGTATATTTATTTATTGAATAGTAGTTTGTTACGCGCATACTGTGCATTCCTAGCACTAATGTTGGATCCTAAGCAACTACTGACCGACTCGCCCACTCTCTCTCACTCACTGACTGACTCTCCCACTCACTGACTGACTCTCCCACTCATGCTCCTCATTCTCAACACATATTACATTACAAATGCAATAGGTGTCACATTTGCGAAAGTTTAAGCTATTGGTATTGTAAATGACAATGCTATTAATGTATCTATTTTCAAAACCAACACATAAATAAAAAATGTGTCATTTACAATGCCAATAGCTCAAACTTTCCTAATGCGAGACCTATTGCATTGCAAATGCTTGTTTTTCTTGCAGTTTCCCTTTTTGTTAGGACATAAATATTAAATGTCACGAAAAAAAGGTGCTGCAAAATTGCCACAAAAAATGCAGTTAAGGGCCGCAAAATTTCCATTTTTGGGCCGAAAAATGTCCTTCTAATCCATGCCGCAATATCCTGGGTGGTCTGGACAGAGACAATTAATAAAGAGGATGCGTGGGAGGGGGCGCCCGATTTGGTTTAGGCCCACGGGCTCTCTGACAAAGGCCAACTCTGCCTGTAACTCATGTTGCAATCAAACATCGTGCAAGCCGAGTGTTGAACACATACTGAATAGTTATCATCTGAGAATGAGCTCTATTATCTGATTAACTCACGCGTAACATCGGCATAACCTACGAGGTAGCTTTTCAAATAGGCAAGTGCGCCACATCCCAATGTGATACCTGAATCTGCTGCAAGAGGCATAGGTGACCCTGTGTAGAAATTATTTATCACACCGCAGGGCCGGCCCTAGGCATGTGCAAAGTGTGCACCTGCACAGGGCCGCCAAACCCCAGGGGCCGCCACGACGAGGATCGGATCAGGATCACTGGCACTGGCGGCCCCCTGGCACACACATTTCAAGAGACATCTAAAACCGGGAATCTAAAATGGGCAAAATTATAAATATACCTAGAAGGCCCAGGGGCGTAACAAAGGCCCCCCGCAGCCCACGCGGTGCGGGGGGGGGGTGGGGGGGGGGAGGGGGCCTAAGCGCTCTGTACACTACACTTAAAACTCACAGACATGGCGCCGTCCGTGTCTTGAGTGTGCTGCTCTAGCAAGCTTGGGGCTTGCAGCAGTCTGCTGGAAGGCTCACCCAACTGCATTACTGCGCTTTTCAATCCCCGCAGCGCAGCCTCTATAAGTGCTACAATGTACCGAATCTGCCCGGGGAGCCAAGCCAGCCTGTCGTGCCTTGCTGCATATTTCCTGCGCCCGCCGCAGCTCGAAGCGGCTTTCAGACATGCACTAGTGAGACTCACAGTGTTCCAATCAAGACGGGGGGGCGGGACCGCCTGCCCTCAGCAGTGGTTGCTATATGGCTGTGGCACACCATGGGGGCCCAGGATTAAATCCGGATGTGTCCGTTAGTGCCTCGTTACGTCCTGGAGTAAAAGGATAGCAAGTGAGGTAGGTGACAAGCGGCGGGGGATTCGATAGTTTCAAACGGAAGAGCGCCGCCTCTGCAAGCTCCTGTGCCTGCTTGCAGTGAGAGTTGCCGTCGTGGTTTCAGACATTCACTGTACGGGTCGGGTTCCTGTGTGATTACATTAAGAATCACTTCAATCACAAAGGAGTGAGTTGCGGCCAAGAGCTGTCCCAATTACAGTTCCAATCCTCAGTGAATCCTATTGTCTTGTTAACCTCCAGCAGTCTAGCTGTTGTCAGTAGTCTGACTACAGAAATCCTGAGGCGCCAGACACACAGTCCCCAGGAGGCCCTGGAGGGTGCAGGTGGCAGCACAGAGACACGCAGCACCGAGGGACCTGCATAGATAGAGTCGGACCCCGAGGAGAGATCTAGAAACGGCACCAGGATTGTATGTGAGGGACTGTCTGCCAGTTACACCTTCACTGGCCTAAACCATGCGCTAACGGCGCACAGACAGTAGTTTGCAACCCGCTTTCCAGTCAGGTAAGCCAGACATCTGACTGCTTTAAGATTTACTATTTTCCCTGCAAAGTTGTTGGTTGTGTCGCTAGGAAACAAGCTCTATTTGTGACTTTCTGTACAATTCACTGGTGACTTTGGGTAACATTAGCCTAGGGAGTGCTGCGTAATGATGACGTGTTATTGGGCTTGTGCAATCAATATTCCTGCAGCGTGTTTTGGCATATTGTCACGTTTCACTACCACCAGTGGGTGAATTTACATGCAACTTCTCAGTTTAATTTTTTCTTTGTCCTCGTGTGAGCGCCGTGCATGACACTTATGTTGGAGTGCTGTGATAAGATTGTGTTGGTGGGCTCTGCAAAGGATGTTTTACCTAATTGCATCTACCCCCCTTCAGCCCATCTGGACATAATCAGCAGGCCAGATGGATCTGAACTTCACCCTTACCAGTGAAGGCCTCCCGTCATGTACGTTTGTCAGAGTCTGGATAGGAGGGCCTGATTGCATCCCTAACATGAACCTTGGGAGAGAGACTACAACAGAAAGGCTGCCTGTCAGTAGACAGCGCCATCACCGTCAAGCAGCCCTGCAAGACCCACAGAGAGCAGAGCTGGCCTGAGAGGAGTCGAGAGATGTAGTGTGTGAGTCACTGCTCAGCTGCAAGGCTATCCCTGCAATGTCAGTGTGCAGCGGTCCGGGGTCTGTAGCTGTAGTGCCCTTCTTCACAAGCTTTTACTTTAATATTAAACCAGTTAAATCTTACTGCCAATTTTGCATTCATTTATCACTACGGGCCCTCCATGTACAAGAGCCAAGTACGTCCAACTGCATCCCCTTGAACATATGCCCTGACCCCACCTCACCTTGGGGGTTAAATATAGTACTGGAGCACTTGAAGATCCTGTACTGAGCACTTGCTTCGCTCTGCACCATGGACATTTACGTCAACATGAAACCCCGTCATTTGATGTCCCCAGGGCAAATATCGTATCGGAGCAGTTGCAGAACCTTGTGTTGGGTGCTTAAGTTGTCCTGTTCCTAGGGCATTTACAACATCTTGCAGGCTGCAGCCCCTCTGGGATAAATACAGTATCGAAGCACTTGCACAAGGTGCACGTAAAGCAACACCCACCTTACACACCCGGGGACAGTGAGGCCGTCTGAGCACTTACCACACCTTGCACTCGTGGAACTTTACGCATTACACAGCTCCTTCGCCTCATGGCACTTGGGGCAGCCGTAATGCCGGGTCACTAATTACAGTCTGCACTTTTTGCCCCCTGGACATCTCACGCTCTGGTGCCAGAGAGCGCGGGGGTTTACGGTGTCAGCATTTACGGGAATCTACTCCTGGTACATGTGTGGGCAGATGCACCGACACCACGTTCGCAATGGCACTTACTGCAGTGGGCACTTTGTTGAAACACAGTGAGGGCAATTATGGTGTCTGGGCGCTTTGGTGCCACCGAAGGGTGGAGAGGATAAAGTAGTAGCCTTCGCGGGGTGCAGATCCAGCAATTAAGGCAAAATACACTGAAAGGACCAGTTCCACAAATTTCCACAAAGGCAAACTGCATTATTGGTAATTTTTCAGCAACAGTCTCATGCCTCAGTCATTTTCAGCAGCTGCACTTCCTCTATGTCTTGCACAGTGAGGGGTGCGTGCCCTGAAATTACCAAGGAGCGCCCTCAAAACCCCAGAGAATGCCTGCCTCCAGCACTCACAGCAACCTCCCCTATTTCGTTAAGTGTCAGGGTTCTTGCAGGAGGAGCGCTCACACTAACCTGCAGCATGAGTACATGACTGTGCTTGCTAGAGTGGGCACAAGGGCGCTGCTCCAGGCACTTACTCAAGTTATAGCATAAGATGCCCTACCAGTCAGTACTTCGCAGCACACTTCATCTGGAAGCTTGGGGCAACCTGCACTTGCAGCGGTGGCACTTAGAGCAGTTTTCACTGCTGCATTTACAGTACTTGTGTCAGCTGAGCACCTGTTGCATCAGGTGCCTCCTATGGCACGTGGGCACCCGCAGATGCCCTCTTACACTGTGTAGAGCCCCCACCCAACACAACCCTTCAAGGGTCCTACATATGCACCATGGGAGCGTGCAAGCTGGATAACCTTGTAAAACAATACGTGTGGTGCACGCTGAGTGAAACATTCCGAAGATAACAAGGTTACTAGGTTACTCTGTAACGTTCGCGCTGGGATTAAGAGCACAGATATAGCGGTTTAAACATGAGAAGCGATGATTAGTGTCCGAATTAGCTGTTGAGGATCCTGTATGTTCGCCGTATAACCTGCATGGCCAGACACCTGTAATCACTCATTATGATCACGTCTGCTGAGGATCGTGTAAACAAACCTCTGTGAACTTATTTTGACGTGCGCTCACACATAAGACACTCTTTGTGTTTAAGGAGCGAGATACAATTTTTTAAAAAAAACATCTCTGTAAGAGGGTGACATTTCATATGCCATGCACACTCTGTCGGTGGGGGGCACAGCTCATTTGTACGGCCATAAAGACCCCATAAAAAAGCCCAGCAGACCCTTCTCGTGGCCCTCTGTGACGCCCATGTGAGATGCAGATTAGTGATAACTAATTGGGGGACGGTGGTAGGTGGTGGTCGGTCCGCTGGGGGGGGCCCCTCATTGTGCTTTGCAGGGGGGCCCCCTCAAGTTTCGTTACGCCACTGAGAAGGCCTCTTGGGAAGAAAAGCTGTAGCCTGGTTGGTTGCGCTAGAATGAGACAATGGTTAACAGGTGCACAAAAACGGTTCAAACTAAATCGCTGCAAAAACCAGCAGGTGGAAACAGTTCCCAACAAAGACGGGCGCCTTGGAATCCTACGCAGTGCTTCGTGCGATATATACTGAAAGATGTCCCGCCTCCAAAAAATTTCTTCATTTATTTCCGTCTCTTAAATAGTTACACAGGAGCCCCCGAGCTATAAACGGACGCTCTGTGAACACTCATCATGCGTTTGCCTAAGAAAAATTTAACCAAAAGCCATATTTTCCCTGTGGGCCTCTGCGCAGACCAAGGCGCCTAGAAGCCTGCCACAGAGCCGATCACTGCGCTATAAAGGTCTATTCACAGGTTAGTTCAAAAGCCTTGCGCAAGTTTACAAGGGCAGAGAGGCCGGGCAGGTTTCGGAGAGGCGCTGGGAGGAAAGCCACCAAGAGGAGGGCCGACGGGCCGTATGCCTCGGCAAAGCCGGCAGGGCTGGGCCGAGTCAGTGACGTGTTCGACCTGACACAGGACGGCACGGCCAGCAAGGAGAGTGATCGGCAGGATTTGGCGGCCTCCGCTCCGGCTCCGACCCCGGTCCGCAAATTTCTGCAAGGGATGGGTCACACACCACACAGCCAGGTTGAATTGCTGAAGCCGGCGGCCCGACCCAGTTATTATGCATACCCACCATGCAATGGGACTGCAGCAACGCGTTGTTGTTTTAATTTCAGTTTCACTTACTTGCCCAGCCTGGCAGCCAGCCAGCAGTTTGGGTTCCAGGGCCGTCAATCTTAGTCCTACTACCAATGACGTGTCGTGACTGCCCTGGGACAGTCAGCCCCCGCGCGCTGTGCGCAGTGCGCAACTCTGACGCCTCACGTGGTCACGCTCCAGTATGTGTTTAAAGTACTTACACATACGCAGCCATATTTATCACGTCTGAATTGGAACAAATTTTTTGCTAAGCAAGGAAAGACGGCCGGTTCGGTTGGTTCCAGGTAAGGCGAAACCCGTACAGAAAGAGGGGTGCTGGGTGGTTACTGAAAGACCCACCCCTCTGAGCATCAGGTTTAGAACGTGTAATGTTTGCACAGTTTTATATAATCCGAACTACACGAAGGATTTGGGGTGCTTTACATGAGAACGTTAAATTACAAAAGTTCACTTCCGGGGCCCCCACCTACGCTCCCTGCACAGGGCCACCATGAGCCTAGAGCCGGCCCTGCACACCGCTCCAATCGAGACCTACAAAGCGAACGCCAAGGGTACCTAAATAATACGTGTGTTTTCTCTGATTCTGCAAAAGTCAGAACACATTGATATGCTGGGACAGAAATCCATTAGGCACCTGTCTAACCAAACCATCCGAGGGCAGCTGTCAGTGCCTGCGCCTCTCTAACCGTACCGCAGGGGGGCGGACCACCTCTTCCTAGAGCCTTAGTCTTGCTGCCAGTGAACGCTCTTATTCCCTGGTCTTTATACTGCCTGTAACTCTCCATACCTGCCACACGATGGAGACAAACTCTAACTTATTGCTTCCTGCACCTGCTTGACACTTTCAGCCCTCCTCCCACTCCAGAGTTCTTGTACATTTGGCGCTCCAAGGAACTGGACCTCATTCGAGCTGCTACCAACAATTTGTTCTACACAACGCCATCCAGTTAAGAGGTACAATACACGGTTACCAACTCATCATTGCTTCGGAAAATTCACACAACTATATATCACCCACAAGGCCATCTTTCAGTATGGAGCGCAGCCAACGAGCTAATCGAATACATAAATAAAACGTGCGGTATTCATTTCGCCTTTCGTCACGCAAAGGTTCAGTCTTCCGTTTTAACGCATTGTTTTTTTCGACTTTTTTTTATATCATGCTAAATTTATATTAATCTCGTGGAACTAAAAATGTGAGCCCTAACAATTCATGCTCTCGGTGGTTTGTTTTAGTTTTATTTGAATTCGCCTTCAGTCTAACATGTCGCGAATTCGAGAGTTATCAAAAAGGCTTTTTTTAGCCAACATTACCCTCTAGTGTTTCTTTAGCATATTACATTCTTTCTAGAAATCGTACTTAAAGAACGTATTATTTTCGTGACAAGTATTTCTGTGCTTGCTTGTTGATGTCGGATCTCTGGCTTTTCCTTCCTTAAAAGAAGGATTAATTTTCTCAAACTTTTCCTTGATTATGCCATTTTCATAGCTTTGTGACCACTATACTCAAGCATGAACAATCTGCCTTCAAGCAGAGCCGCTGAAAAACACAATTGTGAAGCTGCTTTGCTTTCTACCAAAATACAATTTAGCCATACTACCACCTAATCTACCATCTGTTACATAATTTGTAGAGTTAAATAAAACGTATGTTTTCAGCTCAAAGAGGACAGAAGTTATTTAAATTGTCATAGACAGCGTGCATTGCCACGCCAAACACTTCATTAAATCTAACTGTCCCCTTGAACTATTGGTTGATGTATTCAGGGATTTAAAGAGGTGACAATATTGCCCAGATAGTGTTAACATTCCCTTTTGATAGAATAATAGAAAGGCCTTTGTCTGCCACGTGAAACAAAAAACTTCAATGTATTTCAACACGGTGGGTAGAAGGATTCGTTTTTGTCATAATTCTTTTTTGTTTCATCAGTAACACAAATTCACTATCATGCCACAACGCGGTTCTACAAGCTGTAGTTAACACAACAGGGCACTCACACTTTAGAAGAATCATATACATGTTGCATCTCTTTTTTGGTCTTGTGTCTTGAATCCTAAAGTATCTCATAATGAGACGTATATAATACATACTAAATGAATCAATGTGTTCTGCAGAGCTGTTTTTGAGGTAGAAGAAGTGCCTTGAGATTGTCGTATATTGTGCCTTTTCCTCCCACAAACTTTTGCCCTTCGTTGACCATTATTCCCGTATCACTAGTTATGAGTAGAAGTTCCACCGGTAACCCCAATGGGAACCCAACAGTGTGTTGGAGAAATGTGGCATTAGAACCTAAAATATTCCCACCATTCTTTATGTGGTAGCTGTACACACATATGACACGCAACCACAATCATCCATCTTACATTAGGTTAGTAGGGGATTCTCGAAGTCACGCATGTGGATGATGCAAACCTATGACTCACTGAAACATTTCATGGATTACAAACATGTGCCCCGAAGAAGTCCCAGAATTCTTGGCACGAAATGTGTTGATTGTGTCTGTGTTTTACATATATATTTTGAGATGAGAATTAAGAGAACAACATTGACTAAATACGCTTACCTGCTCAATTAGGACCCTTTCTATGAGATATTGGACCCTGCTAAGAGTAAATTTGGTTGTTGTGATAATATTTACTGAATGCTTCTCCCTCATAGTTTGAATGTATTCACGATGTGTTGTTCCCTAAAAGGACATTTTGTTTTTTTTTCTATGTATTTTCAGACTGTGAATGTCAGCTAAATATTTATGTTAGATAAATAAAGAAAATATTGGCATCTTGTAGCTGGAACAAAGAGCCTTTGCTAGGTAACTTTTTCTGTCGGTATGGCAGAAAAATACATATTTATGGGGTAAAAGTGCTAGTTCTAAGCAACCATTGCTGTTTATTAACTTTTGGCACAGATTACAAGTTTGTGAACGTCATTGCATTTCCCCTCTTCCTCATCCACACCCTTACCTCTTGAGGCGCGCCAGCCCTGCCAATCAGATTCCTTTTCAATTCGTTTTAGAGAATTTTTTTAGCAATCTTTACCCATTCCCCCTCACAATGTGAGGGGGAGTGGGTAACATCCGGGAGAAAAAAGGAAGTACTGCTTACTTCCTGTCTCTTCACAACATGGTTCAGTGAAGACGTTTCATTCTAGTAGAGTAGGTGTTGTAGTAAAATGTATAACGCTTCTTACAGTGGGATGCAGGTCTCTCCTCCACAGAAGTCTGGAACTAGGAAAGCATTAATTCTACAAAGTTAAGGAATTACGTGGAGAAGTACAACCGCCTATCTTTGGGGCATTCCCTCAGATAAGGTCACTTCCACTTTTCGATTTTCAAACGGAATCGAGCAAGAATGTTTTAAACTCGACAAGCCACCAGTCGTATGATTATTCTTTTTTTAAAAATATTTTAATTTGGTTTTTAAAGCCGATGCAACAGTGTTGAGATGTTAAAGTAATTCACTGCAAACCATATGCATTTCACTTTCACAGTATGTGCATAAATTAGGCCACTACATGACATCATTCAAAAGAGGGATATTATGTGTAGTTGTGCTGTTAAGAGAAAGGCTGTGAAGCATTGTTTAAAAGGTCCACGAGATCTGAAATGTATCTAACCGCTGTGCTGCGAACTTGGGGAGGGGGAAGGGGTGTAAGGCAACCAAGGGGGGAGGTGGGCATATCACAGAGGAGGTTCAAGTGTTTAATGCACTATGAAACTATAGTAGAAGCATGAGTTTGCTTCAAAGAGGGTCGAGCATAGTCTGGGCAGAGGATCTGGAGGCAGGAGCTGTAGAGCGGAGGGCATCGCTGAGGTGGAAAGGGTGTGAAGGGGATCATGGGCCTGGAGGGTTGGAATAAAGTATTGGGAGTCAGTAGCTGCGTGGGCATCGCAACTGGAGTATCAGATGGGCGAAGCTCAGGGAGGTAGGTCATCGTTTCGCACCTTCTGTTTGAATTCCAGTAGGAGAGTGACCCACTGGCCAGAGATGGCGCGCTTGCAAAGGTGCCTGGCCTCCGTGAATCAGAGGGCCACCTCTTCTGCATTCTCCCACTTACTCATTCTCCCATACCAAGCCTCTACCGGCGGGGGTGTTGGGGAGCGCCAGTGGAGTGTGAGTGTATGTTTAGCGAGAAGGAGTGCTAGAGCTGTTAAAGAGTATGTACTTTGTGTTTCTCCCACTGCCTGAAAGCCCAATGTGTGTAGGTCTGAAAGTTCCGTAACCTCTTGTAAACTGGAAGAGGTGTGGTGCAGTGGCCAGGGCAAGTGACGTAGGAACCCGGGGGCTCACGGCTCGATCCTCGGTGCCGGCGGCAGATCAGCCCAGCACCAGGTGACTTTGGGCAATAGCTCGCTTAATCTTCCTGAGGGCCCCCAGTGCCTTGACACCTTCGGGTAATTGTTCACGCTTTACAAATACTGGACATTTTCATTTAAAGTAGGGTGTATAATGCACCAGCAGCTGCGGAGCAATGGGAAAGACCATAATATGTGTGGAAGATCAACGTCCAAGTCGTGGCAGCGGGGTCAGCTAGTCTGCACATCTGGGTAGTATCGGTTTATCCGGGCGGGGGTGAGGTAAGCTCTATGCGGTACGAAGAACTGAGGATTTTTGAAGTGAGAGTTTTGTGATACCTGCTGTGGGTGCTCCAACGCCTGTTCCCATCCCTTATCATGTAAGGCTCGCCCAAAGTCTTCTTCCCATCAATTTCCTAGCCCTGTGAGAGGGATATCGAGGAGTTCTTGGATCACCTTGTAAAGCCTGCGTCTATCTATGGTTTGAAGTGCAAGGCATTATGGGTGTTTGGTTCTGTGTCTGAAGTATCCCAGAGAGTATGGCAAGTGTTTTTTTTCGGAGCTGTCTGTATGTAAGAAACTGACAAGGGGGGGGATTGCAAAATTTGCCAATAGCTGTTCAAAGGGAAGGAGTTGACCCTTGTAAAGAGAGGTTACTGATTGTAAGTAATGAGCACTTTGTCCAAGCAGACATGTCTGCTGGGAAAAAAACTTGGAACATTTGGGAAGGCCAATCAGGGGAAGGTCAGGTTTGCAGGCAGGTCTGTCTCTGGCCAGGCAATGGACTTGAAGCAGGCAAGCTTGAGCCGCAGACACCTGCAAGGGCCAATGGGATGGGGGAGACAACCCAGGGAGGAAACAGTTATGCACAGTAGCAGTCGACAGAGCTCCAGGGATGGCACTTGTTTCACCCATTTTTTGGCCTGCGGCCCAGCGTGAGAGCCATTGTAGCTAGAAAGTAGGCCTCAAATGAGGGGGCGCCGAGCCCGACGCGGCCTACTGGCAGTTGCAATTTTCTGAGGACAACACAGCGTCTCTTGGAACCCCAGATAAGTGTGCAGAAGGCGGGAATCTAGTTCGGTGAATAATAACTGGGCAGGGAAGACAGGAAGATTGGTGAAATAGTATATTAGTCATGGTAAAATGACTATTTTTGACAGAGCTTTTTTGCCAAAGCGTGTGAGGGGGAGCGATTGCCAAAAGCTCACATGTGAGTGGATGCCCGCTAGGGCTCTTCGGAGGATCCCTTCATATAAATCCAGAGGAGCATGGTATAGGTAGACACCCAGATCATGGATTACATCTTAGCACCAACATATCCGCATTCTGCCCAGATGTACCTCAAGTACTGGTTGGTTGGGAGTGAGTGGGTAGACTACTGACTTTGTTTAGTTGAGGCATAGCCCAGAGACTTTAGTGAAGGTGGATAGTATGATGTGCAGGGAGGTAAGGTCTGATGTTACATCTCAGAGCAGGTTGTCTGAGTAAAGCGAGACAATATGTTTCTGATCCTCAAAGGGTATGTCACATGTCTGACCCTCTGTGCAAAATTGTATAGCTAAGGGCTCCATTGCTAGTGTAAAGAGCAGGGGAAGAAGGGGCATCCCTGATGAGTGCCCAGGCTCTCTGTAAATGAGTCTGACATTAGGGGACCCAACCATATCAGCAATGTGGGGTTCTTGTATAGCAGCCGGGTGTATGCTAGTAAACACATTCTCATGCCTAAACGTGCAAGCACAGCGAAGAGTTAGTCCTAGGTAAGGTATCGGATGCTTTTTCTAGATCTACTATTAGACATGCAGCATTGGGGAACGGGCCCTGAACCTGCTCTTAGATGAGAAAAAAGATGGCATATGTTTTGCGAAGTATTCCTGCCTGGGACAAATTTGTTGTGGTCTATGTGTATAATCTATGGAATCACCTGGGAGTAGCTGGTGGCCAAGATTTTACCTAAGACTTTATAGTCTGCTCCTAAGATCTCTATGGGCCTTTAGGAACCTAGGGGTGTGGGGTCTCGGTCAGGTTTTGGAATGGAAAGTAGGAGCAATTCACAAAGTGACTGGGGGATTTCTCTGGATAGGAGTGCTGAGTTGAACATTTCTGTGAGGCGGGGTGCAAGAAGGGAGGAGAAGGTAGCATTATATTCTAGAGGTAGCCCTTCTAAACCCAAAGACTTATTATGTACTAGGTCTCGAATAGCTTGTGTGACCTCTGTGGCTATGATCAAGGTGTCTAAATTTGCACCTGAGCCTGGGGGGATGAGCAAAAGGGTTAGGTCTGCGATAAAAGCTTGCGTATGACCATCGGAACATCAGTGGGGAACTGGTAGGTGAAGGAGTAGTAATTCTGGAATTCTCATTGGATCCCAGATTGGGTACTTTCAATTACCCCTGGGTGTGAATGGATTTCCATGATGGAGCCTGTGGAGGTGTCCTGTCTGATGAGCCAGGCAAGTAAGTGTCAGGATTTGTCCCCTTGCCTCTGTGCCTTGGCTACATAGGCTGTAAAGTTGAAGCACCTGAGATTCTCCAGTAGGGCGCTGTAAGCGACCTTTGCCTCTTGATGGGCTGTGAACAAGTGTATGGTTGGATTCAGTATTCCCAGTTTATCCAGGTGTTCTTTGGCTTCCACGATCTCCCTCTCTTCAGTCCCGTGCACTCCTACTATTTCTTGTATGCAAGCTCTTCTGATCACTACTTTGAAAACATCCCATTCACTTGTTTGGAAACTAGTTGCTGTGTTGTGGTTTTCTGCAAAGAAATTGCAGGTATGCTGTTCTTGAGATGTTTGGAAAACAGGGTCTTCCAGACAGTTATGACGTAGGCGCCATACTGGTGTCAGGGGGAGGGGTGGCAGCCATCGCGGGTCCAATATATGAGCATCGCCATTGGAGAGCATGCGTTCAAGATACTCTGAATGTCTCATCAGAGGTAATAGGAAAGTAGAGCAGAGAAAACGAAATGATATAAGCTAACATACAGGTTGTGAGGGATGGAGTGGAATGAGTAAATTCTATCAGTGAGGTACATAGTGCACCAGGCATCCACTAGTGACCAAAGGTCTGTCCAATGTCGGAATCGGGATGCCTGCAAACAAGAGGGGGGGCAGCAGTGGAGGGTAGGACCTATCCAAGGTGGGATCCAATACATAGTTACTGTCACCACCTAGGATCCAAGGCATTTGGGTTTTGTGGGCTAATGCTGTAGAGAGGGTGTCCCAAAAATTACCTTGCTCTAAGTTGGGTGCATAAATTCTACCAATGAGCAAAGGATGACCATCCAAAAAGCGCTCCAATAGCATATATCTGCCCTCCCTGTCCTCTGTTAAATTGGTTTCTTGAAAGGGGACTCGGGCTCTCACCCATATTAGGGAGCAGAATAATGCCTCACAAACTCTTACGAAGCCTGGTTAATTCTACATGTGTAGTTTGTGATTCCTGGAGGAGTATCACTTGTGCATGTTGGCGTTTAATGTATGAGTACACTGCATATTGGGTTCTGGTCGTGTGCATTCCATGCATGTTGAGAGTAAGGAATCTACTTATCACAACAAAGAACACCTGGGGGTCAAAAATAAGTGGTGGATCATAAAGCCAAATGCAACACAAAAGACACCAGTGAGTGAGCTTTGATGGTGAAATGCAGGCCAGGTTGAGGCTCAAGAGCAAATGGAGAAATAGTTCCCATCAGAAGCCGCTCTGTACCGCCCTTATTCTCATCATCTGGGTTCTCCTTACCCAGGAGACTGAACGGCCGGTCAGTTGTTACCGTAGCCGATGTGTGCGAGATAAGGGAAGTGAATGACGTACAAAGACTTAAGGTGGCTACTGTAGAGGCAGTGTTGTGGTGGGAAAAGTGTTAAGTGAGGGGAGAGAAAATAAAATTAGGTGATCGGGTGGACAAACAACATTTATTAGTGTCTCCCAATCCCTAAGGTTTAAAAAGCAAGTGTAAGTGCGGGTTTCAACTAATCACCGTACTATATGGTGGTCAACATGTTTCTGCATTGTTTTGAACAGATTTTCAAATGCATTCTTCAGGACCGAAAATGTAAAACACTGCTACTTAGATTCTGTGAAAATTAAAATCAATATCACCTGATCTTCAGGTACAAACTCAACCGAATACTGTTGCGTCGCACGACATTAGATCCACACAAAAAGACAGACAAAATACAAAAGAGAACATGGATGAGTCATATTCCCATGATTGATATACAATGACAAAAAGACATGTATAAAGACAGACGTTGTCGATTAGCAGACTCACCCAAATCTCGTGGTTGAGAGGCTTCACCCCACCTGGCCACAGCGCAGGTTTGAGGAGCACCGCTCTACAAAGAATTCATAAGTAATGTCTTTAGAGCAATACATAGAATATTTAAAAATGAGTATACATGGTGGTTTAAAAGTTTGATAAGTCCTTCCTACTCCTCATTGAAAGATGCGGAGCAACCCACTAGTACTTAACTCCATCAATCCAAAAATGGCTGGCCAAAAGGGGGCAGCTTCGTCATAGAAAAGATAATTGTTATATAAACCACGCTTGTCAGCGTGTGTGTTCGTCAGTAATCAATACCCCTCCAGAGTCAGATGTCTATAGACCACACACTGTTAGTGAAGTGCTGAGCCTAGTATACTTAGGACAGCCAAACGCGATCGTTATCAATATTACTCAGGTAATTGTGTTGACCGGGTAAAAGTACCCGTCTTACTAATAACGCGCTTGAATTCTGAAACAGACAGGGAGTACTGGAGCGCGATAGCTACACCAGCGCGTGTACCAGATAGCGCGATCTTTGTCTGACAGCGCTGCATCGGTTTGAGCTTCGCGCACAGAGAGCTCGCTCGCTTACCTAGTCCGTCGATGTCTCCAGGCAGTCAGCTGTACTGCTTGGGGGGGCAGCGACGTCACTGTGGAAAGGGCTGATATGCACTTCCTCGTTGTGCAGAGAAAAGTGGCGGTCACATGGTCAAGTCACATGACCACAGGAATGCTGGGAGATGTAGTCCTGACTAGAAACAGTGTGTAATGTGGGCAATCATTAGGGCAGATATGTGCACCAATGAAAATCTGGGGGATTCAAAGGAGTAGTCTATGGCCCGAAGGCGCCGAGGCAGAGTTAAAGAGCTAGTGAAAACCCAGGGGGTGACTTTTTTTACTCTGTGTGTGTAATAGTAAAGGGTCATAGGGACATCCACGGGATAGGTTCATTTAGTCCCTCTTTGTCACTGTTGAGACGGTATACCCACTTCTGTTCTATTTTGAACAGGAACCGGCTGATGTCAGTGCAGGACAGGGGTATTAGTGGTTGCTCAAGAACAGTCCAAAAGAAATCTTCTGGGCCATGTCCCTTTTCCAAAAAATGCGCAGTGAGGCGGGTGGCTTGTTTTTTACACCGCACTGTGCTTTTGTGTTCCTGTAGCCTCGTCCTGATTTTGCGGGTCGTCATGCCTACGTATCGCAAAAGGCAAGGGCAGGTAATCAAGTATATTAGGTTGCTGCTGTTGCAGTTGGTAAATCTTTTCTGTATCCAAGGGCGATTGGTCCCAATGTCAACCTCGGTGGATTTCCTGGTTTGGGGACAGACACTACATGCCCCGCAGGGGTGGTGTCCAGAAACTGGAGGTAAGTCCCACAACGTGCCAACTTGCCTGGGTTCTTTGTTGCGTGGGCGTGTGTGGACCAATTGATCTCTGAGATTTTGTCCTCTTTTGAAAGCAAAAATAGGGGGGGTGATGTCATCATTTTCAGTTTTTAGGATAGACCAATGTTTTTTTATGATTTTCTGTACCTGGTTTGAGCGTATGTTAAATGTATTCACAAAAGCGATACGGTTTGTCTTGTCCCTGAAGATAACAACACGGGATTGAGAAAACCCTCCAACTTCAACCCACCTGCTGCAGTTCTACCTCCGAAAGTCTTAACCTTTGAAGCAGCAGTGGAAAACGACATTAAACGCATCTACGAGACAGAGACAAAACCATTCATGAACCTTCCGAAAGATGAACAGCTTGCTCTACGTTCACTAACATCTAACGAGAGTATCATTATTAAGCCAGCTGACAAGGGTGGAGCAACAGTCATCCTAGATACTGAAACGTACCGGAATGAGTGCATCCGACAACTGAGTGACCGGACGTTTTAAGCGTTCGAAGCTAAGTCGAAATAGAGAGCGGACTCTGTGGAGCTCTCCGTCAACTCCTTAAGGGAAAAATTGGATTTGACCTAGGGAGTAGTGGCCACAGTAAGGGGACCAGCAAACAAGTAGCAGTGTTAAACAATAGATGATGCGCCCTAACAGCATTCAATTCTGTTTATGTTTGACCTATCTCTGATATACTGTATCACCTATGCACTGAGAACTACACTTAGTCCCTTTACTGTGTTGACTAAATTCCTAGTGCAATGGCCCTACCCATTCGACAGTCCACTCAGAGCTCTTGCTTTTAGGCCCACCTTAAAAGCATAATAATTTACAGCAGTACTAAACTGAATTGTCTAGTAAGCGTCCTATTTACTCTTGATTATGTCTGGCCAATCCTTGTTATTATCTATGCCATGACAATAAGCGCTCCAAGAACTACACTGAGTCCCTTTTCTGTGGCTAGTACCACATAGGGCAATTCCGAACTACATTGAGTCCCCTTACTGTGGCCACTACTCCCTAGGTCAAATCCAATTTTTCCCTTAAGGAGTTGACGGAGAGCTCCACAGAGTCCGCTCTCTATTTCGACTTAGCTTCGAACGCTTAAAACGTCCGTATGACGTCACCGCGTTACGAAGCCCCTGGACTTGTACAGTCGCCGCCAGTGCAATTGGATTCCCGGTAAGACATATCCTCCGTAAACTATTTCCTTAAACTTTATTAATGCCGGCTAGGCTGCGAGAGAACCGCAATCCGTCTCTGACATGACTGTACCGATTTGTGTTCTCATGCAGCGCCATTAATTGCCGGATGTGACTTTCTCGACCTTCACTAACAACTCTAAGCAAGAACCGCCACGCCATGAGGTAAATAATACACCTAAAATCATTGGCTACTGACAAACACGATGTTCCCCTTTCTCTTCATCTAATATAACATAGGTTACATTCGATTTCTGCATGTCTTTGCAGGAATTTCTGGCGTATTTAATGAGCTTCATCTACATACATTATGATGCCCGTACATGTATACAGAAAGGTATGAACCACGAATTTATTTTTCATAAAAACAGACCGAATACACCGATTGACACCTTTTTAAATACATGCATTATATGTTCTTTTACAGTAACGGATTATATTCCAATTGTTACCCTTGATATCACCAATTGAATATTTTTGTTGGAAGGCCCACGACCACTAATTCGGTAAGCCTTTGTAAATGATACTTGAGTAATCAAATTAATGGATACCTAATCACATGAGGTATTGACACATGATACTCCTCCCCAGGCATTGAAGGAGTGGGACTGTGACCAATCAGTTGTCCATGACCATCCAGACGTAGGAGGTTTTTGATCTTTCCACC
The DNA here is from genome assembly GCF_964263255.1 of Lissotriton vulgaris. Taxonomy (NCBI): domain Eukaryota; kingdom Metazoa; phylum Chordata; class Amphibia; order Caudata; family Salamandridae; genus Lissotriton; species Lissotriton vulgaris. The sequence continues at coordinate 1,357,980,565 of NC_141694.1, forward strand.
AATAAGAAATCCTGGGTAAGAAAATAACCTAAGTTTAGGTACCTCCACTTTAGTACCTATCCATATGCACCCACCTGAATATTGCCTTTTGTAATCCATTGTAGGCCCACAGCTTTACTAACTTCGGTACGGAGTTCTTTTGTGCCACACACGTCCTGAGGAAGACCCGCAGGTCGAGGTCCCCAGCTACCCTAGTACCACCAGACGGGTCGAAACGTCGACGCTATATTCTTAAAAATAGGACCACTACTTTTTTCCAAACATTATACATGCCAGTAAAAGAATGTATAAATGCTAAAAGATAAATAAGCAATCAGTGGCCTTCTTACTTAATTTTGCTGTTTTTTGTACAGCACTGTTTTTTCAATTTTATAAATAACTCTATGTCACTATTCTATTGAGGCTTACACCCTTTCTATCCAAATCACTTTTTTCCTTCTGTTTTTCCGGCACCTTTATAGAAGCACGCTGCTCTCTTTGTTACCGTTTGTTGTTCAAAAAAAAATTTTTTATTAATGTATATTTGAAATTTCTCTGCTGTGTTGGAGTAATTCATTAAAACTCCTTTCTTGAATAAATCAGTTTTTCTAAGGTGGTTGCATTTCGAAGTGGTTTGATAAAGTCTACAAGAGGTGATTAACTGTAAACACCCATTGAGTCATAAAAATGAATAACTGTGAGTACTGATTTACTGAGCCAATAATCAATTTCGGGTTGGGCCATTGTTTCTATGCTAATGTTTCAGAATTCAAGCGCGTTATTAGTAAGACGGGTACTTTTACCCGGTCAACACAATTACCTGAGTAATATTGATAACGATCGCGTTTGGCTGTCCTAAGTATACTAGGCTCAGCACTTCACTAACAGTGTGTGGTCTATAGACATCTGACTCTGGAGGGGTATTGATTACTGACGAACACACACGCTGACAAGCGTGGTTTATATAACAATTATCTTTTCTATGACGAAGCTGCCCCCTTTTGGCCAGCCATTTTTGGATTGATGGAGTTAAGTACTAGTGGGTTGCTCCGCATCTTTCAATGAGGAGTAGGAAGGACTTATCAAACTTTTAAACCACCATGTATACTCATTTTTAAATATTCTATGTATTGCTCTAAAGACATTACTTATGAATTCTTTGTAGAGCGGTGCTCCTCAAACCTGCGCTGTGGCCAGGTGGGGTGAAGCCTCTCAACCACGAGATTTGGGTGAGTCTGCTAATCGACAACGTCTGTCTTTATACATGTCTTTTTGTCATTGTATATCAATCATGGGAATATGACTCATCCATGTTCTCTTTTGTATTTTGTCTGTCTTTTTGTGTGGATCTAATGTCGTGCGACGCAACAGTATTCGGTTGAGTTTGTACCTGAAGATCAGGTGATATTGATTTTAATTTTCACAGAATCTAAGTAGCAGTGTTTTACATTTTCGGTCCTGAAGAATGCATTTGAAAATCTGTTCAAAACAATGCAGAAACATGTTGACCACCATATAGTACGGTGATTAGTTGAAACCCGCACTTACACTTGCTTTTTAAACCTTAGGGATTGGGAGACACTAATAAATGTTGTTTGTCCACCCGATCACCTAATTTTATTTTCTCTCCCCTCACTTAACACTTTTCCCACCACAACACTGCCTCTACAGTAGCCACCTTAAGTCTTTGTACGTCATTCACTTCCCTTATCTCGCACACATCGGCTACGGTAACAACTGACCGGCCGTTCAGTCTCCTGGGTAAGGAGAACCCAGATGATGAGAATAAGGGCGGTACAGAGCGGCTTCTGATGGGAACTATTTCTCCATTTGCTCTTGAGCCTCAACCTGGCCTGCATTTCACCATCAAAGCTCACTCACTGGTGTCTTTTGTGTTGCATTTGGCTTTATGATCCACCACTTATTTTTGACCCCCAGGTGTTCTTTGTTGTGATAAATACTGTATTTTGGGGCATGCACCTGGTTGGTCGGTAAAGTCGCCCTTTGGCCCTACTCCCATTGTTTGTTGTGAATGTGAACTGTACAGCTAAGGCTGTGGGTCTCTATCTCCCACTGGTTGACCACATGGTCTCCGGTCCCATTGAGTATACTGAGTGGTTTTCTTTGTCCTCTACCATTTTACATTTCTCCTCTCCGATATGGCGACTAACTGGGGTTTAGCTTTTGAGGGCGCTGAGGTCCAGAGTATTCTAGACGAAAACCCTAGTCTTCTAGACACTATTCCTGTCTCGATCCAAACAACAAACAATGATGATGGATGGGTAAAAGTTCTAGCTCTCAAAAAATCCCATTCAAGAACATCCGTACATGGACTCATTATGGCGCAATACCTTCGAGGCAACTGTGCACCCTCAGGTCTAATTGTCAACAATACTCCACGACTATTTCTTGATGACAAGGAGTTTCTCAAGGATTGGTCGATGATAGCCTGGAGGTGTACAAGAGACTGGTTGGTCTTGATCATCAAAACCGCAAAGAGAGTAGCGGATAAGATATTAATTGAGATCCAGGTCTTAGAGGGCCAGATCAAGACTACATTAAAAAGTGGAATGTTCAAAAAGGGACAGGACGACAGTGATAAAAACAATAACGAATTCAAGGAATCCATCCTTTATAGTAAGTTAGAGAAGTTCAAGAAAGACTTGGCCAAGTTCTCCATGGAACGCGTATATCCATACACTAGTGACACATACACTGCACCAACATCCAACCGAGGTGGTAAGAAAGGTGGCTCCACGTATGGTACATCTAGTTCTGACGGAGCGTCCAGCGATTCAGATACCTCCCAACACGGATCGGCTGGTCAAACGCCCAGAGGCCGGGGCAATAGAAGAAACTGGAGAAACGGTAATCACTCCCAGAACTTTAACAACTTCCAACCGTGACGGCCGGCTAATCCATGGATGTTTGGACCACAGTGTCCCCCCCAAATGGGTGCTTTTGGCCCCCCTCCAATGCAACAGGGTCCAGGGTCGTTTCCTTTTTTAGGATTTGGCCAGAGACGAGGCAGGGGCAGGAGGAGACAAGGGAACACCAAACCACAAGTGCATTGGAACACAGAAACCCCGCAACAATCGGGAATGGATCTCCGCAGCGGAAAGAAGGTCCCACAGGACACTGCAGGGACCAGCAACCAACAAGCCTCGTGATGAACCTTAGTTCACATACACTCTCCCCCACCGAAGAACGGCTCCTGAACAGAGGCTTAGGTTTTGTGGCTACCCAGAAGGGGGACCCCTTTGTAGCACAGATCGAACTGGCAAAGTTTTTTCGCAAAATAAGATTGCACTACTTCTTTTCTAAGTCAGAACAACTAAGCACTGTCCCTGAAGATAACAACACGGGATTGAGAAAACCCTCCAACTTCAACCCACCTGCTGCAGTTCTACCTCCGAAAGTCTTAACCTTTGAAGCAGCAGTGGAAAACGACATTAAACGCATCTACGAGACAGAGACAAAACCATTCATGAACCTTCCGAAAGATGAACAGCTTGCTCTACGTTCACTAACATCTAACGAGAGTATCATTATTAAGCCAGCTGACAAGGGTGGAGCAACAGTCATCCTAGATACTGAAACGTACCGGAATGAGTGCATCCGACAACTGAGTGACCAGAGATCATATCTTCCATTGAGAGAGGATCCCACCGAGAGATTGCAGAGTAAAATCAGCAACCTGGTAGAAGAAGCAACCAGCGAAGGTTGGATAACGCCTCAAGAAGGACAGTATCTGATCACAAAACATCCGATAGTCCCGTACTTTTACTGTCTTCCAAAAGTGCACAAACCTCAGAGACCACCACCTGGCAGGCCCATCATTTCTGGTATTGGCTCTGTTTTAGAACCCCTATCAACTTTTGTTGATCACTTTTTGAACCCTATGGTTAAGGCCATGCCTACCTTCCTGCAGGACACAAAAGATGTCCTTAGACTACTACCAACAATACCATATGACATCAATACAGACATCCTGGTGTCATTTGACGTAGAGTCTCTATATACGTCTATTCCTCAGACTGAGACCCTGGAAGTAGTAGGTGCCCTATTGGAACAGAGTGATCATCAATCTATCACGCCCACGAGTTTCATTATGCAACTGGCCGAAATCGCGATGAAAGAAAACTATTTTCGCTTTGAGGAGACCATCTACCTTCAGACGTCCGGGACCAGCATGGGCAGTGTTTTCGCGCCGAGCCTGGCGAACCTCTATGTTCATCATTTTGAACAGCAGGAGGTTCTGACGCCCACCAATCCATATATGTCGTCACTACATGTATGGAAACGATATATTGATGACATTCTGGTGGTGTGGCGCGGCACAGAGGAGGACCTACTACTATTCCATGGCTGGTTGAATAGCAAGAATGCATACTTAAAGTTCACCATTGAACATAGTAGAACCTCACTAGCCTTTCTGGACCTGAGGTTACACGCAACCGCCAATGGGATTGAATCGGAACTTTATCGGAAGCCGATGGCCAGAAATGCACTATTAAGGTACGACAGTTGTCATCCTCGAGCCTTGAGAGACAACCTGCCCTTTGGCCAATTTCTAAGGGTACAAAGGAACTGCTCCAGCAAAGAAGCATTTGAAATTCACTCTAAGAATCTGGAAACCCAACTGAGTGAAAAAGACTACCCGAGAAAAATCATTCGGAAATCAAAGAAGAGAGCGTCCAACAATAATAGGGAGTCCCTTTTGGAGATACAGCCACCCAAAGACAAGACAAACCGTATCGCTTTTGTGAATACATTTAACATACGCTCAAACCAGGTACAGAAAATCATAAAAAAACATTGGTCTATCCTAAAAACTGAAAATGATGACATCACCCCCCCTATTTTTGCTTTCAAAAGAGGACAAAATCTCAGAGATCAATTGGTCCACACACGCCCACGCAACAAAGAACCCAGGCAAGTTGGCACGTTGTGGGACTTACCTCCAGTTTCTGGACACCACCCCTGCGGGGCATGTAGTGTCTGTCCCCAAACCAGGAAATCCACCGAGGTTGACATTGGGACCAATCGCCCTTGGATACAGAAAAGATTTACCAACTGCAACAGCAGCAACCTAATATACTTGATTACCTGCCCTTGCCTTTTGCGATACGTAGGCATGACGACCCGCAAAATCAGGACGAGGCTACAGGAACACAAAAGCACAGTGCGGTGTAAAAAACAAGCCACCCGCCTCACTGCGCATTTTTTGGAAAAGGGACATGGCCCAGAAGATTTCTTTTGGACTGTTCTTGAGCAACCACTAATACCCCTGTCCTGCACTGACATCAGCCGGTTCCTGTTCAAAATAGAACAGAAGTGGGTATACCGTCTCAACAGTGACAAAGAGGGACTAAATGAACCTATCCCGTGGATGTCCCTATGACCCTTTACTATTACACACACAGAGTAAAAAAAGTCACCCCCTGGGTTTTCACTAGCTCTTTAACTCTGCCTCGGCGCCTTCGGGCCATAGACTACTCCTTTGAATCCCCCAGATTTTCATTGCTGCACATATCTGCCCTAATGATTGCCCACATTACACACTGTTTCTAGTCAGGACTACATCTCCCAGCATTCCTGTGGTCATGTGACTTGACCATGTGACCGCCACTTTTCTCTGCACAACGAGGAAGTGCATATCAGCCCTTTCCACAGTGACGTCGCTGCCCCCCCAAGCAGTACAGCTGACTGCCTGGAGACATCGACGGACTAGGTAAGCGAGCGAGCTCTCTGTGCGCGAAGCTCAAACCGATGCAGCGCTGTCAGACAAAGATCGCGCTATCTGGTACACGCGCTGGTGTAGCTATCGCGCTCCAGTACTCCCTGTCTGTTTCAGAATTCAAGCGCGTTATTAGTAAGACGGGTACTTTTACCCGGTCAACACAATTACCTGAGTAATATTGATAACGATCGCGTTTGGCTGTCCTAAGTATACTAGGCTCAGCACTTCACTAACAGTGTGTGGTCTATAGACATCTGACTCTGGAGGGGTATTGATTACTGACGAACACACACGCTGACAAGCGTGGTTTATATAACAATTATCTTTTCTATGACGAAGCTGCCCCCTTTTGGCCAGCCATTTTTGGATTGATGGAGTTAAGTACTAGTGGGTTGCTCCGCATCTTTCAATGAGGAGTAGGAAGGACTTATCAAACTTTTAAACCACCATGTATACTCATTTTTAAATATTCTATGTATTGCTCTAAAGACATTACTTATGAATTCTTTGTAGAGCGGTGCTCCTCAAACCTGCGCTGTGGCCAGGTGGGGTGAAGCCTCTCAACCACGAGATTTGGGTGAGTCTGCTAATCGACAACGTCTGTCTTTATACATGTCTTTTTGTCATTGTATATCAATCATGGGAATATGACTCATCCATGTTCTCTTTTGTATTTTGTCTGTCTTTTTGTGTGGATCTAATGTCGTGCGACGCAACAGTATTCGGTTGAGTTTGTACCTGAAGATCAGGTGATATTGATTTTAATTTTCACAGAATCTAAGTAGCAGTGTTTTACATTTTCGGTCCTGAAGAATGCATTTGAAAATCTGTTCAAAACAATGCAGAAACATGTTGACCACCATATAGTACGGTGATTAGTTGAAACCCGCACTTACACTTGCTTTTTAAACCTTAGGGATTGGGAGACACTAATAAATGTTGTTTGTCCACCCGATCACCTAATTTTATTTTCTCTCCCCTCACTTAACACTTTTCCCACCACAACACTGCCTCTACAGTAGCCACCTTAAGTCTTTGTACGTCATTCACTTCCCTTATCTCGCACACATCGGCTACGGTAACAACTGACCGGCCGTTCAGTCTCCTGGGTAAGGAGAACCCAGATGATGAGAATAAGGGCGGTACAGAGCGGCTTCTGATGGGAACTATTTCTCCATTTGCTCTTGAGCCTCAACCTGGCCTGCATTTCACCATCAAAGCTCACTCACTGGTGTCTTTTGTGTTGCATTTGGCTTTATGATCCACCACTTATTTTTGACCCCCAGGTGTTCTTTGTTGTGATAAATACTGTATTTTGGGGCATGCACCTGGTTGGTCGGTAAAGTCGCCCTTTGACCCTACTCCCATTGTTTGTTGTGAATGTGAACTGTACAGCTAAGGCTGTGGGTCTCTATCTCCCACTGGTTGACCACATGGTCTCCGGTCCCATTGAGTATACTGAGTGGTTTTCTTTGTCCTCTACCATTTTACATTTCTCCTCTCCGATATGGCGACTAACTGGGGTTTAGCTTTTGAGGGCGCTGAGGTCCAGAGTATTCTAGACGAAAACCCTAGTCTTCTAGACACTATTCCTGTCTCGATCCAAACAACAAACAATGATGATGGATGGGTAAAAGTTCTAGCTCTCAAAAAATCCCATTCAAGAACATCCGTACATGGACTCATTATGGCGCAATACCTTCGAGGCAACTGTGCACCCTCAGGTCTAATTGTCAACAATACTCCACGACTATTTCTTGATGACAAGGAGTTTCTCAAGGATTGGTCGATGATAGCCTGGAGGTGTACAAGAGACTGGTTGGTCTTGATCATCAAAACCGCAAAGAGAGTAGCGGATAAGATATTAATTGAGATCCAGGTCTTAGAGGGCCAGATCAAGACTACATTAAAAAGTGGAATGTTCAAAAAGGGACAGGACGACAGTGATAAAAACAATAACGAATTCAAGGAATCCATCCTTTATAGTAAGTTAGAGAAGTTCAAGAAAGACTTGGCCAAGTTCTCCATGGAACGCGTATATCCATACACTAGTGACACATACACTGCACCAACATCCAACCGAGGTGGTAAGAAAGGTGGCTCCACGTATGGTACATCTAGTTCTGACGGAGCGTCCAGCGATTCAGATACCTCCCAACACGGATCGGCTGGTCAAACGCCCAGAGGCCGGGGCAATAGAAGAAACTGGAGAAACGGTAATCACTCCCAGAACTTTAACAACTTCCAACCGTGGTGGCCGGCTAATCCATGGATGTTTGGACCACAGTGTCCCCCCCAAATGGGTGCTTTTGGCCCCCCTCCAATGCAACAGGGTCCAGGGTCGTTTCCTTTTTTAGGATTTGGCCAGAGACGAGGCAGGGGCAGGAGGAGACAAGGGAACACCAAACCACAAGTGCATTGGAACACAGAAACCCCGCAACAATCGGGAATGGATCTCCGCAGCGGAAAGAAGGTCCCACAGGACACTGCAGGGACCAGCAACCAACAAGCCTCGTGATGAACCTTAGTTCACATACACTCTCCCCCACCGAAGAACGGCTCCTGAACAGAGGCTTAGGTTTTGTGGCTACCCAGAAGGGGGACCCCTTTGTAGCACAGATCGAACTGGCTAAGTTTTTTCGCAAAATAAGATTGCACTACTTCTTTTCTAAGTCAGAACAACTAAGCACTGTCCCTGAAGATGGTGGTGTGGCGCGGCACAGAGGAGGACCTACTACTATTCCATGGCTGGTTGAATAGCAAGAATGCATACTTAAAGTTCACCATTGAACATAGTAGAACCTCACTAGCCTTTCTGGACCTGAGGTTACACGCAACCGCTGAGGTTCCGTGACAATTGTAAGTGGTGTTTTTAACTCGCACGAATATGGTCGAGTCTAGTATCTATGAACCGCAAATGACGAGTTTTGTAAGTGTGCGCAGTTTCGCTGTGCTAACTTAAACCGTTCGTTTGTTATGTGGGTTTGTCATCTGTACCCACGGGTTCCATCTTAGATACGGCATCCATTTTGTCTCTTGCCCTCAAGTAGCCAGCGAACGGACGCTGTCCGCTTCGCGACCCTGGGACTCCCAAGATATGGCGGAAGACGCATGTTCTTTGTAAGTGTCTTTATGACGAGGGGGATGCTACTGTAAGGCAGATGGCGCCGCTCGAGGCTCATCTTGCCGCACGGGCTTATTGTCTCAGTCGTGCATCTCATTAGGCACGTCCCTTTGATGCCTGTATCTCGTGCTTCTCGACACTCCCCTTTTACACCCTTTCCGATCTCCCTACTGTCTCCGTCTTCCTCTGCACCTGTCTTCGTTTCTATTTCGATCTACTTTACTGCTGATTGGAATTTGCTAATGGTGGGAAGATGGGTTTTTACAGTTGGGAACCGCCAAATGTTTCCGCACTTATGTTCCGGATCTTGTGTGTTTCAAAGTGATCTAAGCGACCCCTCTGAGAGCGACTTGTGGGAACCAGGTTGTAAACTATTGTGTATCATGTTATCCTATGGGTAAAAACTGTATAAAAGGAGCGATCCACAAATACAATTTGAAGCAGTCTCCCCGAACTACACTCGATGTACTTCCTGTGACTTCTGTGTTCCCTGCAGTAAATAAACCTTGACTCTTTGACGCCGAAGGAAGTGTCCCGTGTCTCTGTGACTTGTACGCCGGAGCAGGTTACCCACGAAGGTTTCAGGTGTTGTGCCCTGGCACCGCTGGGTCCAAAGAACCCAGTCCTTCAGTTGGCGCCCAACGTGGGGCTGCATCAGTGGTACCGGTCCAAGCCCGACGATCGTGAGGAACTTCGTGTGAAATCTCCGAGGGAAGGTGCACCCCGCTTCATCGATCCTGTTGTCGAAATAAGTGGCCCGAAGACTTTTCCCGCGAAGATTCCCGCCTCCTAACGGCTGCGACGGACTGCTGCCCTGACTGTAGACCTGTTTTGGCGCCTGGCGTAGACCTTGGTATAGCGAGACGATTGACGGGCCTTCCTGAGGACGCCATTGATCTTTGAGTTAAGTATTTGTGGGTCGCTCCCAGAGTTCTTGGTTGTAGACACTTTAGCGAGTGTCTTTGTTGTAAACACTTTAGCGAGTGTTTTTGTTGTAGACACTTTAGCGGGTGTCTTTGTTGTACACGCTGTGTGAGTGTTTTTGTCGGTGACACTTTGCTAGCGTACTTTGTTGTTGTTGTATTTGTTTGACGACTGCAGCCGCCAAAGACCGAGGGTTTAGTTCTTTGCTGGGACTTGGTAAATCCCGAAATCCCGTAACCCTTGAAGTTTGTGAAACTCGGCTAGTGTGCAAGATGCCTGGTCGCAGTACTTTGTTCAGTTGCTTTAGACCTTGTGGTGCGGATTCCCTGCTGGAGGACTCGTGTCCGATACCTCCGGTTGGAACTCCTACATATGACTTATATAGCAAACATGGGCTAGGCCCGATTGCTTTTAACGATTATTGGATCAAATATACAAAGAAAGACGGCGATCTTCGTTGGCCACCTCACGGTAGCTTCGAAGCGTCGATCTTAGATAATTTGGAAATAAAGTTGTTCGAACGTAAATCAAGGCCGGCCATGTTTGATGCCTTTCGGTTCTGGCGCAAAGAAGCCCGACAGAAAGAGATCAGACAAAATAAACGTAGTCAGCGAGATACTGTTGCTACTATAGTGAAGAAAGCTGAGCAGTTTCAGCGTGATAAGGAGGATAAGGATAAGGAAGTGTTTGAGAGATTACAGCGTATGTCCATAGACAAATGCTATCCTGTTTTGCCTACGGAGTCGGATAAGAAGGAAGAGGCAGTTGAGGATTCTTTAATGTCCTATCTTATGAAGTCGCCACCTCCGTACGTACAGGGTACCGCAGCTCCTGTGGTCCCTGCCGTACCTGTTCTTCCACCTGTTATTCCTCCACCAGTTCCTCAACCTGCACCTGCTCTTCCGACTGTTCCTGCTCCTTTGCCTATTTCTATTCCTACTGCTCCTCCGCTTCCACATACTCCTGTTCCCGCTACTGCTCACGCTACTGCTCCTGTGTTGTTAACCCCTGTTGCTGCTAACGTCTCTACTCCTTCTCTTGTTAGTCCTGTGTCTTACTCTTCTCCCTCTACTCGTAATCGTGATTCTCCCCTTGCGACAAACTTCTTTCAGTCGCTCGGACCTGTTTTTGGGTCTGCAGGTTCTGATGGTCCACAGAGACGTAGCCAGCTTCCTGGTAATAGAGAACGTGTTGCGCTATACAATATGGCGATGGGTTGGATGATAAACCCTGTTAGAAATCCACCTCGTGTTGTCCTCGAAACGTTTGATCAATTCAACATACCTACTCAGAGATATGTGTTTGATGAAATGTGCAAGTTCTTACATGATCAGATAGCGGCCAATGCGCCTGACGAGGTGCTGACCGCCCTGTCTGAACTCCGGCTTCAGTTCGCAACTGGACTGATAGTCGACACTAATGTCCGACGTGCTATTGAGCGGTTGCTATCTCTTCGTCCCGCTCCTATTCCTCATGCATTGTTCGTTGAGGACATTGAACAACGAGATGGGTCTGGCCAATATCCTATGCGTGAAGTTCCGCCAGTTTGGGTACCCGCTGATAATACTAATGCTAATGCTCCAATACCAGCACATTTCCAGAGAGTGTGGATACACCTCCCTTGGAAACGATCGGAAGTGCTTCAGGTGAAACAAACTTTGCCTGATCCTCGCAAAAATCCTGCGGGGTATTACAAAGAATTATCGCAGCTCGTAGACGCTACGATAATGAATCTGGCCGATATCGACATGTTGTTTGGCAATGTCGTACCGCAACCGGTATGGGCCAAGATTCGTCACCAAGATCACGCGAATGAATTAGGTGGTGATTGGGCTGCCATTACAGCGGCAGACGCTGGACAAGTGGCTGCTACTAAACCCGATCAGTTGATTGAACTTCTTCCCCAGCGAATCATTACATTAATGAAAACGCTTATGCCAGCTATGAGGGTAAATTGGGACAAGTTGTCAGCCTGTAAGCAGAAGAAAGATGAGAGTGTTTCAGACTTCTTTACGAGGTTCGAGGAAACATTCGTCGATCATAGTGGGCAGGATATGGGTACTGAGGGTGGACAGAGGTTGTTTGTGGATAAATTCGTATCGAACTTATTGCCCGACTTGAGCCATAAATTGAAAAATTCAGAAAGTTCATGGGCCGTTTCTACCTCAGCTCAGATATTGGCTACGGCACAATATTACGAAAATAGAGAAAAAGAGGAAAATGACCGTGCCGATAAAAAGACGAAAGAGCTGAAAACTAAAGTGTTGTTACAACAAGCATATCCGCCGCGTTCTAATCAGAATGCGCCTCAGCAGAATAGATCGCAGTCGCAATCGAATCGATCGCAGCCGCGTAATGATTCATCTTTTCAGAGATCTTCATTAGGGTACAATCAATGTGCTTATTGTAGACAGGAGGGACACATTAAATTCAATTGTCCTGCTTTAAATGACCGTAGTGGTGGTAATTCGTCTAGAGGAGGTCGTGGTGGTGCACAGCACGCATCACGTGGTAGAGGTCGTGGTGCTCAGAATGATCGCTCTGACCATTCATCAAATTCTAATAACTGTTTCGATCAACGTGGATCATCGCAAGGACGATCTGCGCAGTACAATGTAGACGATTATTACGTCGATCAGGGACCTGACGATAGTAATTACTAGGACAGCCAAAGACAAGGAGAGGGAGTGGTATCAGTTCCGGTTGATCAGAGAGGGCCTTACGTCGCAGTTGCTACATCGGGCGTCGTTGAGCCTTTTCTGTTGGACACTGGTGCAGCGAAAAGTTCTATCATGCATTCGAAACTCCCTGGCGCACCTTTGTCTGGCTTAACAAATGTTTCCGTTGGATTCTCTGGCGCCCCCGTTAGCAATCCAGTTTCGCGCCCTTTGCCCCTTAAAATTGGGCCACGTGGGCTCGAAGCTCCATTGATTTTGTCTACTGGTTGTGGCGAAAATCTTTTGGGTCTGGATTTGCTTAAACGCTTGTATGCGACTTTGTATTGTTCTCCTGCGGGTGTAAAGCTTACGTTAGGAGAGAGGGTAGTCTCTCCCATGTACTTGTCCCTCGATAAGCTTCCACCGGAATTGAGTTCTCTTCCTGCATCTTTGTGGGCGACGGGTCCAAATGACGTGGGCCTACTTGATATCTCCCCTTATGTTGTTCAGTTGAAATCGAATGTGCGATTGCCACGTATTCCCCAATATCGTATCTCCCTTGATGGTGAACGAGCTTTGTTAGCGATCATCTATGATTTGATCGAGAAAGATGTCATTGAAGAAACTCGGGGAAACGTGTGCAATAGTCCTGTACTGCCCATTCTTAAACGTACTGATCCTACCAAACCGCCTGTTTATCGTTTTGTTATCGATTTACGGGAGGTGAATAAAATTGTGGTTCCTCAATTCCCTGTTGTGCCTGACATTACGGCGCTACTGACTCTGATTCCAGCTACAGCTTCATGGTTTTCGGTGATTGATTTGAAAAATGCGTTTTTCAGCATCCCGATTGCCGAAGAGAGCAGGGACCTTTTCGGTTTCTCTCTTGGTGGACGTAGCTTCCGGTTCAAACGCGCTCCTCAGGGCTACTGTGAAAGTCCATCGATTTACAGTCAAGCTTTGAAGGGTCAACTAGATGCGTTTAGGTTGCCGGTTGGTGCGGCTTTAATCCAATACGTCGACGACTTATTGGTGGCTGCTGATACTCAGGACATTTGCAAAATTGCTACAGTGTCGTTGCTGCAACATCTCTGTGAGTTAAATCACAAGGTGTCACCTTCTAAACTCCAATATTGTTGTCAAGAAGTAACCTACCTAGGTCACTTATTGTCAAAGGAGGGAAGGAGATTGACCCCAGAGAGAATTGCAGCGATTGCGCGCATGGCTGTGCCACAAACCCAAAGAGATGTGCGTGCCTTTCTAGGTATCACATCGTACTGCAGGCAGTGGATTCCTAATTTTTCATTGCTAGCGAAACCATTGGTGGCTCTTACGTGCAAGGATGTTTCGACTCCTTTACCATGGACGGAAGAATGTCAGAAAAGTTTTTCTGAATTACGTGATTCATTGTGTTCGGCTCCTGTGTTAGGTACCCCTGATTACAGTAAACCGTTCACGTTATATGTTCACGAGAGGGAAGGTTGTGCTTTAAGCGTCTTAACGCAACCTTTTGGTGGTAAGCAACGTCCATGTGCATATTTTTCCTCGACCTTAGACCCAGTAGCTAGAGCATTGCCGAGTTGTTTGAGAGCAACTGCGGCAGCTGCGGTCTCCATCCGACAATCAGCAGGATTGGTCATGGATAATATGCTTACGGTGATGGTTCCGCATGCAGTCGATACTCTTTTGAACCGTACGAAAACTCAGCACTTGACGAGTGCGAGGTTATCTGGGTACGAATTGACGCTCTTGGCAAGCCACATTCAGATAAAACGTTGTAATGTCCTAAATCCGGCAACTTTGTTACCAATTAGTGCAGAGTCAGATGCAGTAACAGAACATGACTGTTACTTGCGGACAGAGGAGGAAACAAAAGGTCGTGTGGACCTTAAAAACACCCCATTGGAAGACCCGGATGGCATCCTGTATGTGGATGGGTCATGTTTTAAATTGCCGAATGGTGATGTGACTACTGCTTATGCTGTGGTGACATTGAATACTGTTGTTGAGACTGCGAGATTGAATCAGAATTCTGCCCAAGCTGCAGAGCTGATCGCTCTTACTAGAGCATGTGTATTAGCAAAAGGTAAACGTGTGAATGTGTACACCGATAGTCAGTATGCTTTCGGTGTAGCGCATAGTTTCGGACGATTGTGGCGAGAACGTGGTTTCTTGACGTCACATGGCACGAAAATACAGCATGGCCAGCTTGTGAACGATCTTTTGGATGCATTGACTTTGCCTGCTCAAGTTGCAATTGTTAAATGTAGTGCGCATCGTAAAGTGACGGATGATGTTGGTCGTGGTAATGCGTTTGCAGATGAGATTGCTAAGGAGACTGCCCGGAACCTTAGCACTCGAATGTATGTGACGAATTCGGTTAGGTGGCCTACAGAATCAAGTATGTGTGAGAATACTATAGAGAGTGTGAAAGCAATTCAGAATGAGGCCACCGACACTGAAAAGATGAAGTGGAAAGAAAGTACGGGAAGGTTGGATGTGAATGGTTGCTGGATTGATTTGTCAGATCAGAAAAGATGGATGTTGCCTGATGCGTATGTACTGGCCGTTGTGCAAATGGCACATGGGTTAGCACATATTAGCGCGAAAGGTATTTGCAAGTTGTTGGCTGATGTGTGGAAGAATGATGGAATTACTAAGTGTGCTGAACGTTTGGTGAAGAATTGTATGGTGTGTATAATGTACAATCCTGGCAAAGGAACCCCAACTCCCCCTGGCAGTTTTGCTCCTCCTTTGTATCCCTTTGAGGTGATCCAATTGGACTTCATCCATATGGAGCGATGCAATAACCTGAAATACGTTTTGGTTGTGGTTTGCGCATTCTCCCGATGGATCGAGGCCTATCCCCTCAAAGACAATACTGCTTTGTCTACTGCGAAAATCCTACTGAAGGAATACTTTCCTCGGTATGGAATGCCTAGAGTCGTGTGGTCAGATAACGGAAGTGAGTTTGTTGGAAGTGTGATGAAGAGTGTGTGTAAGGGCCTTGGAATAAATCAGAAATTCCATAGCGCCAATCATCCCCAGTCAGCTGGATTGGTTGAAGGGTACAATGGCACCCTTAAACTAAAATTAGCGAAGATTCAAGCTACGACTGGACTTTCGTGGCCTGATGCTTTGCCTCTAGCATTACTGTCAACTAGGGCGACTGTACACTCCCGAATAGGGCTCAGTCCCTATGAAATAGTGTTCGGCCGTCCTGCGAATGTGTGGGGGGTTCCTAGGCCAGGAATATTCTCTGATCTTGAGTTTCCGATGTTGATTGATTACTTACATGACTTGACTGCTAAACTGAGGTTAATTCATCAACAGGTTTACGACGCCTTGCCGACGCAGACGGAGGGTCCAGGCCACCAGCTCCAGCCCGGAGATTGGGTGGTTACCCGAAATTTTTCACGAAAAAACAATCTGGACCCTCGCTTCACCGGACCTTACCAGGTGCTCCTGGCCACGAGGACTGCCGTTCGTCTTGAGGGGCGGAAAAATTGGGTACATGCTACCCATTGTAAGCGAGTCCCTATTCCTTTGTCGGCAGACCCGTGGGTAAGGAAAGGCATTGCGTCAACAGAAACAGAAACATTGCCGGCGTTTGTACCTTTTAGCGACGCACAGCTTGTTGGAGAACCCTCAGCGCAGCAGAAAGCCACTGTTGAACATTTGTCAGCAAGAGACTCAAGACCAGACCAACGAACTGATCAGCAGGACGCTGTCTCTTCGACAGATCCTTTGTTCGACGTGCAGACACGTCCCGGGAAACATCGATATTCTTTGCGATCTCACACTAAGGACAAATAAAAATTTGCTTGCTTTGCTGAAATTGATAACTGCAATATCTTCGTTTCCCATGATCAACTTTGAACATTCGTATCATTGAAAATTGTTTTGTATATATATATATATCAAGCTTCTTCCTTGTATCTTTTTCTTCCACAGCTGAGAAATATTGTGCTAATATATACATATTGTGTATTGAGGGCCGTAGGGCCGCGCGCGTACTTCCTTCTGGACAGTAGGTCTTGACACTAGGTTAAAGACCGTCGGTTCCTAGGAACTCCTGGGGATTGACTATTGCTGCACAGAACGAAGTGCGTCAAGAAACGTTGCGGACGGTCGTAGGGAAATGGCATTTTCGAAGCTGAATGATTTGGAAGGAGCTCAGGCATATAGAGTCAAGCTGCAGAAACTTAGTCGTACGAAATGTTTTGTATCCCAGTTGTTTGTTTTGTTTTTAACTGCTTCTGCATTTTTGGCGGGTGGGGTGTATTACACTATGTCTTACTTCTTACTTCCTACCCCTACTCCTACTCCTTACCCTAACATTACTTCTACTGCTTCTCCTCATTCCTTTCATATGTTACCAGAACACGAACAGGCTAGACGTGTAGAATTCCGCAACAATTCCTTTATCCAGCTCCTCCATCAGCATCAGTTAGTGGTTAACACTACTAATTGTTGGGTGTGTGGGTTGATGCCACATACTACGGGTAAGGGAATTCCATATCTGGTGTTACCGTATAGTTCCCAAGGGTCAGCTCGAGCATTCCAAACAATGCTTCGAAGCGCACTGGGTTTCCACCCCACTCCAGAACAACGTTCCCCCAACGCTGGTCCTACCTCGTATCAGTGGGTGCTATCGATGGCAATAGAGGAGATGGAAGATGAGATCCATGATCCTTTTCTTATCCCTAAAGAAGAGGTACAAGCCTATAGGGTCCTAAGTAGAGGGGAATATAGTATGTTCATTAATGAAAAGCAGCTTAAAAGCTCGTCTCCAATATGGGTCGTACCCCACACTGGTAATCTTTGTCTTGTGGGTCGTGGCTCGCAAGCCTCACTTGGAGTAAGTGCTTGCACTGAAAGTTACGTTTTGCCAATGTCCCCGTCCCCTGTGTTTCTGGCTGCCAAGGGTACATACTTTATCTGTCATGATCGTGCATACACATGGTTGCCCGCAGACTTCATGGGCTCATGTTTTGTTGCAAATCTGTTGCCTCCGACGTTTACTGTAGATGCCGATTATCATAAGACTAGAGTTGTACGAGGCGTAATTAGCGAAGAGGATACTGCCGGTCAAGAGGCAGGAGACTTTTTCAAGGGTTTCCTCCCGTTTTGGGGACCTATGGTTAATAGTAGGAACCTGAGACATTTGACTCGAGTGGTAGAATCGACAGCTAACATTACTGCCAGTGCCCTTGGTAATATCACCACAGAACTTCAGGCGGAGAGACTTATGACATTACAAAACCGTATGGTTTTAGATGTTGTCTTAGCAGATCGCGGTGGGGTATGTAAAGTGATCCATTCGAGCTGTTGCATTTTCATTCCAGATAATGCTCCTACTGTCTATCAAGCCATCTCGAAGTTGCACAAGATCTCCGAATCCATACACGTGGATGTAGGGGATTGGACGCTACTTGGTTGGTTTTGGGGCCTGGTGTCGACTTGGGGTTGGAAGATTCTGACGATCATCGGGGTTGTGGTAGTGTTCCTGTTCACGTGTTGCCTTTGTGTGCAGTGTGGTCCTGCCTTATGTGGCCTCTGTGCTACAACGTGTATGAGACAACCATCTGTTACCAAGGGGACTCGGTTGGACAGAGCTATGCTACAACGACATCTTGATGGTCTGATGAATATCGAGTATGATTCCGACTAGTGCTTGCCTACATGAGGGCAAAAGGAGCGTCTGAGGTTCCGTGACAATTGTAAGTGGTGTTTTTAACTCGCACGAATATGGTCGAGTCTAGTATCTATGAACCGCAAATGACGAGTTTTGTAAGTGTGCGCAGTTTCGCTGTGCTAACTTAAACCGTTCGTTTGTTATGTGGGTTTGTCATCTGTACCCACGGGTTCCATCTTAGATACGGCATCCATTTTGTCTCTTGCCCTCAAGTAGCCAGCGAACGGACGCTGTCCGCTTCGCGACCCTGGGACTCCCAAGATATGGCGGAAGACGCATGTTCTTTGTAAGTGTCTTTATGACGAGGGGGATGCTACTGTAAGGCAGATGGCGCCGCTCGAGGCTCATCTTGCCGCACGGGCTTATTGTCTCAGTCGTGCATCTCATTAGGCACGTCCCTTTGATGCCTGTATCTCGTGCTTCTCGACACTCCCCTTTTACACCCTTTCCGATCTCCCTACTGTCTCCGTCTTCCTCTGCACCTGTCTTCGTTTCTATTTCGATCTACTTTACTGCTGATTGGAATTTGCTAATGGTGGGAAGATGGGTTTTTACAGTTGGGAACCGCCAAATGTTTCCGCACTTATGTTCCGGATCTTGTGTGTTTCAAAGTGATCTAAGCGACCCCTCTGAGAGCGACTTGTGGGAACCAGGTTGTAAACTATTGTGTATCATGTTATCCTATGGGTAAAAACTGTATAAAAGGAGCGATCCACAAATACAATTTGAAGCAGTCTCCCCGAACTACACTCGATGTACTTCCTGTGACTTCTGTGTTCCCTGCAGTAAATAAACCTTGACTCTTTGACGCCGAAGGAAGTGTCCCGTGTCTCTGTGACTTGTACGCCGGAGCAGGTTACCCACGAAGGTTTCAGGTGTTGTGCCCTGGCACCGCTGGGTCCAAAGAACCCAGTCCTTCACCGCCAATGGGATTGAATCGGAACTTTATCGGAAGCCGATGGCCAGAAATGCACTATTAAGGTACGACAGTTGTCATCCTCGAGCCTTGAGAGACAACCTGCCCTTTGGCCAATTTCTAAGGGTACAAAGGAACTGCTCCAGCAAAGAAGCATTTGAAATTCACTCTAAGAATCTGGAAACCCAACTGAGTGAAAAAGACTACCCGAGAAAAATCATTCGGAAATCAAAGAAGAGAGCGTCCAACAATAATAGGGAGTCCCTTTTGGAGATACAGCCACCCAAAGACAAGACAAACCGTATCGCTTTTGTGAATACATTTAACATACGCTCAAACCAGGTACAGAAAATCATAAAAAAACATCGGTCTATCCTAAAAACTGAAAATGATGACATCACCCCCCCTATTTTTGCTTTCAAAAGAGGACAAAATCTCAGAGATCAATTGGTCCACACACGCCCACGCAACAAAGAACCCAGGCAAGTTGGCACGTTGTGGGACTTACCTCCAGTTTCTGGACACCACCCCTGCGGGGCATGTAGTGTCTGTCCCCAAACCAGGAAATCCACCGAGGTTGACATTGGGACCAATCGCCCTTGGATACAGAAAAGATTTACCAACTGCAACAGCAGCAACCTAATATACTTGATTACCTGCCCTTGCCTTTTGCGATACGTAGGCATGACGACCCGCAAAATCAGGACGAGGCTACAGGAACACAAAAGCACAGTGCGGTGTAAAAAACAAGCCACCCGCCTCACTGCGCATTTTTTGGAAAAGGGACATGGCCCAGAAGATTTCTTTTGGACTGTTCTTGAGCAACCACTAATACCCCTGTCCTGCACTGACATCAGCCGGTTCCTGTTCAAAATAGAACAGAAGTGGGTATACCGTCTCAACAGTGACAAAGAGGGACTAAATGAACCTATCCCGTGGATGTCCCTATGACCCTTTACTATTACACACACAGAGTAAAAAAAGTCACCCCCTGGGTTTTCACTAGCTCTTTAACTCTGCCTCGGCGCCTTCGGGCCATAGACTACTCCTTTGAATCCCCCAGATTTTCATTGGTGCACATATCTGCCCTAATGATTGCCCACATTACACACTGTTTCTAGTCAGGACTACATCTCCCAGCATTCCTGTGGTCATGTGACTTGACCATGTGACCGCCACTTTTCTCTGCACAACGAGGAAGTGCATATCAGCCCTTTCCACAGTGACGTCGCTGCCCCCCCAAGCAGTACAGCTGACTGCCTGGAGACATCGACGGACTAGGTAAGCGAGCGAGCTCTCTGTGCGCGAAGCTCAAACCGATGCAGCGCTGTCAGACAAAGATCGCGCTATCTGGTACACGCGCTGGTGTAGCTATCGCGCTCCAGTACTCCCTGTCTGTTTCAGAATTCAAGCGCGTTATTAGTAAGACGGGTACTTTTACCCGGTCAACACAATTACCTGAGTAATATTGATAACGATCGCGTTTGGCTGTCCTAAGTATACTAGGCTCAGCACTTCACTAACAGTGTGTGGTCTATAGACATCTGACTCTGGAGGGGTATTGATTACTGACGAACACACACGCTGACAAGCGTGGTTTATATAACAATTATCTTTTCTATGACGAAGCTGCCCCCTTTTGGCCAGCCATTTTTGGATTGATGGAGTTAAGTACTAGTGGGTTGCTCCGCATCTTTCAATGAGGAGTAGGAAGGACTTATCAAACTTTTAAACCACCATGTATACTCATTTTTAAATATTCTATGTATTGCTCTAAAGACATTACTTATGAATTCTTTGTAGAGCGGTGCTCCTCAAACCTGCGCTGTGGCCAGGTGGGGTGAAGCCTCTCAACCACGAGATTTGGGTGAGTCTGCTAATCGACAACGTCTGTCTTTATACATGTCTTTTTGTCATTGTATATCAATCATGGGAATATGACTCATCCATGTTCTCTTTTGTATTTTGTCTGTCTTTTTGTGTGGATCTAATGTCGTGCGACGCAACAGTATTCGGTTGAGTTTGTACCTGAAGATCAGGTGATATTGATTTTAATTTTCACAGAATCTAAGTAGCAGTGTTTTACATTTTCGGTCCTGAAGAATGCATTTGAAAATCTGTTCAAAACAATGCAGAAACATGTTGACCACCATATAGTACGGTGATTAGTTGAAACCCGCACTTACACTTGCTTTTTAAACCTTAGGGATTGGGAGACACTAATAAATGTTGTTTGTCCACCCGATCACCTAATTTTATTTTCTCTCCCCTCACTTAACACTTTTCCCACCACAACACTGCCTCTACAGTAGCCACCTTAAGTCTTTGTACGTCATTCACTTCCCTTATCTCGCACACATCGGCTACGGTAACAACTGACCGGCCATTCAGTCTCCTGGGTAAGGAGAACCCAGATGATGAGAATAAGGGCGGTACAGAGCGGCTTCTGATGGGAACTATTTCTCCATTTGCTCTTGAGCCTCAACCTGGCCTGCATTTCACCATCAAAGCTCACTCACTGGTGTCTTTTGTGTTGCATTTGGCTTTATGATCCACCACTTATTTTTGACCCCCAGGTGTTCTTTGTTGTGATAAATACTGTATTTTGGGGCATGCACCTGGTTGGTCGGTAAAGTCGCCCTTTGACCCTACTCCCATTGTTTGTTGTGAATGTGAACTGTACAGCTAAGGCTGTGGGTCTCTATCTCCCACTGGTTGACCACATGGTCTCCGGTCCCATTGAGTATACTGAGTGGTTTTCTTTGTCCTCTACCATTTTACATTTCTCCTCTCCGATATGGCGACTAACTGGGGTTTAGCTTTTGAGGGCGCTGAGGTCCAGAGTATTCTAGACGAAAACCCTAGTCTTCTAGACACTATTCCTGTCTCGATCCAAACAACAAACAATGATGATGGATGGGTAAAAGTTCTAGCTCTCAAAAAATCCCATTCAAGAACATCCGTACATGGACTCATTATGGCGCAATACCTTCGAGGCAACTGTGCACCCTCAGGTCTAATTGTCAACAATACTCCACGACTATTTCTTGATGACAAGGAGTTTCTCAAGGATTGGTCGATGATAGCCTGGAGGTGTACAAGAGACTGGTTGGTCTTGATCATCAAAACCGCAAAGAGAGTAGCGGATAAGATATTAATTGAGATCCAGGTCTTAGAGGGCCAGATCAAGACTACATTAAAAAGTGGAATGTTCAAAAAGGGACAGGACGACAGTGATAAAAACAATAACGAATTCAAGGAATCCATCCTTTATAGTAAGTTAGAGAAGTTCAAGAAAGACTTGGCCAAGTTCTCCATGGAACGCGTATATCCATACACTAGTGACACATACACTGCACCAACATCCAACCGAGGTGGTAAGAAAGGTGGCTCCACGTATGGTACATCTAGTTCTGACGGAGCGTCCAGCGATTCAGATACCTCCCAACACGGATCGGCTGGTCAAACGCCCAGAGGCCGGGGCAATAGAAGAAACTGGAGAAACGGTAATCACTCCCAGAACTTTAACAACTTCCAACCGTGGTGGCCGGCTAATCCATGGATGTTTGGACCACAGTGTCCCCCCCAAATGGGTGCTTTTGGCCCCCCTCCAATGCAACAGGGTCCAGGGTCGTTTCCTTTTTTAGGATTTGGCCAGAGACGAGGCAGGGGCAGGAGGAGACAAGGGAACACCAAACCACAAGTGCATTGGAACACAGAAACCCCGCAACAATCGGGAATGGATCTCCGCAGCGGAAAGAAGGTCCCACAGGACACTGCAGGGACCAGCAACCAACAAGCCTCGTGATGAACCTTAGTTCACATACACTCTCCCCCACCGAAGAACGGCTCCTGAACAGAGGCTTAGGTTTTGTGGCTACCCAGAAGGGGGACCCCTTTGTAGCACAGATCGAACTGGCAAAGTTTTTTCGCAAAATAAGATTGCACTACTTCTTTTCTAAGTCAGAACAACTAAGCACTGTCCCTGAAGATAACAACACGGGATTGAGAAAACCCTCCAACTTCAACCCACCTGCTGCAGTTCTACCTCCGAAAGTCTTAACCTTTGAAGCAGCAGTGGAAAACGACATTAAACGCATCTACGAGACAGAGACAAAACCATTCATGAACCTTCCGAAAGATGAACAGCTTGCTCTACGTTCACTAACATCTAACGAGAGTATCATTATTAAGCCAGCTGACAAGGGTGGAGCAACAGTCATCCTAGATACTGAAACGTACCGGAATGAGTGCATCCGACAACTGAGTGACCAGAGATCATATCTTCCATTGAGAGAGGATCCCACCGAGAGATTGCAGAGTAAAATCAGCAACCTGGTAGAAGAAGCAACCAGCGAAGGTTGGATAACGCCTCAAGAAGGACAGTATCTGATCACAAAACATCCGATAGTCCCGTACTTTTACTGTCTTCCAAAAGTGCACAAACCTCAGAGACCACCACCTGGCAGGCCCATCATTTCTGGTATTGGCTCTGTTTTAGAACCCCTATCAACTTTTGTTGATCACTTTTTGAACCCTATGGTTAAGGCCATGCCTACCTTCCTGCAGGACACAAAAGATGTCCTTAGACTACTACCAACAATACCATATGACATCAATACAGACATCCTGGTGTCATTTGACGTAGAGTCTCTATATACGTCTATTCCTCAGACTGAGACCCTGGAAGTAGTAGGTGCCCTATTGGAACAGAGTGATCATCAATCTATCACGCCCACGAGTTTCATTATGCAACTGGCCGAAATCGCGATGAAAGAAAACTATTTTCGCTTTGAGGAGACCATCTACCTTCAGACGTCCGGGACCAGCATGGGCAGTGTTTTCGCGCCGAGCCTGGCGAACCTCTATGTTCATCATTTTGAACAGCAGGAGGTTCTGACGCCCACCAATCCATATATGTCGTCACTACATGTATGGAAACGATATATTGATGACATTCTGGTGGTGTGGCGCGGCACAGAGGAGGACCTACTACTATTCCATGGCTGGTTGAATAGCAAGAATGCATACTTAAAGTTCACCATTGAACATAGTAGAACCTCACTAGCCTTTCTGGACCTGAGGTTACACGCAACCGCCAATGGGATTGAATCGGAACTTTATCGGAAGCCGATGGCCAGAAATGCACTATTAAGGTACGACAGTTGTCATCCTCGAGCCTTGAGAGACAACCTGCCCTTTGGCCAATTTCTAAGGGTACAAAGGAACTGCTCCAGCAAAGAAGCATTTGAAATTCACTCTAAGAATCTGGAAACCCAACTGAGTGAAAAAGACTACCCGAGAAAAATCATTCGGAAATCAAAGAAGAGAGCGTCCAACAATAATAGGGAGTCCCTTTTGGAGATACAGCCACCCAAAGACAAGACAAACCGTATCGCTTTTGTGAATACATTTAACATACGCTCAAACCAGGTACAGAAAATCATAAAAAAACATTGGTCTATCCTAAAAACTGAAAATGATGACATCACCCCCCCTATTTTTGCTTTCAAAAGAGGACAAAATCTCAGAGATCAATTGGTCCACACACGCCCACGCAACAAAGAACCCAGGCAAGTTGGCACGTTGTGGGACTTACCTCCAGTTTCTGGACACCACCCCTGCGGGGCATGTAGTGTCTGTCCCCAAACCAGGAAATCCACCGAGGTTGACATTGGGACCAATCGCCCTTGGATACAGAAAAGATTTACCAACTGCAACAGCAGCAACCTAATATACTTGATTACCTGCCCTTGCCTTTTGCGATACGTAGGCATGACGACCCGCAAAATCAGGACGAGGCTACAGGAACACAAAAGCACAGTGCGGTGTAAAAAACAAGCCACCCGCCTCACTGCGCATTTTTTGGAAAAGGGACATGGCCCAGAAGATTTCTTTTGGACTGTTCTTGAGCAACCACTAATACCCCTGTCCTGCACTGACATCAGCCGGTTCCTGTTCAAAATAGAACAGAAGTGGGTATACCGTCTCAACAGTGACAAAGAGGGACTAAATGAACCTATCCCGTGGATGTCCCTATGACCCTTTACTATTACACACACAGAGTAAAAAAAGTCACCCCCTGGGTTTTCACTAGCTCTTTAACTCTGCCTCGGCGCCTTCGGGCCATAGACTACTCCTTTGAATCCCCCAGATTTTCATTGGTGCACATATCTGCCCTAATGATTGCCCACATTACACACTGTTTCTAGTCAGGACTACATCTCCCAGCATTCCTGTGGTCATGTGACTTGACCATGTGACCGCCACTTTTCTCTGCACAACGAGGAAGTGCATATCAGCCCTTTCCACAGTGACGTCGCTGCCCCCCCAAGCAGTACAGCTGACTGCCTGGAGACATCGACGGACTAGGTAAGCGAGCGAGCTCTCTGTGCGCGAAGCTCAAACCGATGCAGCGCTGTCAGACAAAGATCGCGCTATCTGGTACACGCGCTGGTGTAGCTATCGCGCTCCAGTACTCCCTGTCTGTTTCAGAATTCAAGCGCGTTATTAGTAAGACGGGTACTTTTACCCGGTCAACACAATTACCTGAGTAATATTGATAACGATCGCGTTTGGCTGTCCTAAGTATACTAGGCTCAGCACTTCACTAACAGTGTGTGGTCTATAGACATCTGACTCTGGAGGGGTATTGATTACTGACGAACACACACGCTGACAAGCGTGGTTTATATAACAATTATCTTTTCTATGACGAAGCTGCCCCCTTTTGGCCAGCCATTTTTGGATTGATGGAGTTAAGTACTAGTGGGTTGCTCCGCATCTTTCAATGAGGAGTAGGAAGGACTTATCAAACTTTTAAACCACCATGTATACTCATTTTTAAATATTCTATGTATTGCTCTAAAGACATTACTTATGAATTCTTTGTAGAGCGGTGCTCCTCAAACCTGCGCTGTGGCCAGGTGGGGTGAAGCCTCTCAACCACGAGATTTGGGTGAGTCTGCTAATCGACAACGTCTGTCTTTATACATGTCTTTTTGTCATTGTATATCAATCATGGGAATATGACTCATCCATGTTCTCTTTTGTATTTTGTCTGTCTTTTTGTGTGGATCTAATGTCGTGCGACGCAACAGTATTCGGTTGAGTTTGTACCTGAAGATCAGGTGATATTGATTTTAATTTTCACAGAATCTAAGTAGCAGTGTTTTACATTTTCGGTCCTGAAGAATGCATTTGAAAATCTGTTCAAAACAATGCAGAAACATGTTGACCACCATATAGTACGGTGATTAGTTGAAACCCGCACTTACACTTGCTTTTTAAACCTTAGGGATTGGGAGACACTAATAAATGTTGTTTGTCCACCCGATCACCTAATTTTATTTTCTCTCCCCTCACTTAACACTTTTCCCACCACAACACTGCCTCTACAGTAGCCACCTTAAGTCTTTGTACGTCATTCACTTCCCTTATCTCGCACACATCGGCTACGGTAACAACTGACCGGCCGTTCAGTCTCCTGGGTAAGGAGAACCCAGATGATGAGAATAAGGGCGGTACAGAGCGGCTTCTGATGGGAACTATTTCTCCATTTGCTCTTGAGCCTCAACCTGGCCTGCATTTCACCATCAAAGCTCACTCACTGGTGTCTTTTGTGTTGCATTTGGCTTTATGATCCACCACTTATTTTTGACCCCCAGGTGTTCTTTGTTGTGATAAATACTGTATTTTGGGGCATGCACCTGGTTGGTCGGTAAAGTCGCCCTTTGACCCTACTCCCATTGTTTGTTGTGAAAGTAAGGAATCTACCCCTAGATGCATCAAGCATCCATTTTG
Source organism: Lissotriton vulgaris (assembly GCF_964263255.1). NCBI lineage: Eukaryota > Metazoa > Chordata > Amphibia > Caudata > Salamandridae > Lissotriton > Lissotriton vulgaris. The sequence continues at coordinate 1,358,007,409 of NC_141694.1, forward strand.
CAATTCCTTATTAGCGAAAAATAAGGATTTGCTAATAAGGAATAGCAAAATACTATGCATGAAGAAATGCTTAAAAAATAGCGATTTCTTAAAATTCCTTAATTGAGAATTGCAAATTGCGATTCTCAATTAAGGAATACCTCCCCATTCATTCCTATGGGCATAGAGGCCGATAGAAATAAATGGGAAGACATTCTCAATTTGGTAATCGCAAATTGAGAATGCGATTTCAAGGGTGCAGGGGTGTCCAAAGGACAGCCTGTTGCACCCCTGAAATTGATCTGTGCACATATGTTGCGCACACACTTGCCCTTAGGTCATGTGTATGCACAACATGAAACTTTGAAAAATGCAATTTAGTGCATTTTTCAACGTTTTTTCAATTTTCCATGAACTTTAACTTCATGGTAATTTGCGAGCCCTATTAGCGAAATCGCTATTTTTAAAACTTTAATGCATTGCTTTTAAGGAATCTCAATTTGAGATTTCTTAAATGCAAGTAATCGCAATTTTGCGATTTCTTAATTTGCGATTTTTGCATTTGGGATGATGCATCCCAAATGCAAAAATACGCCACCCGGGACCCTAATAGTCCTCTCCAGAGTGTAGAACTGTGTGAGATCCAATGCTGAAGTGAAGGACTTAGGCTAGTTCTCAAAGAATGAAAGGGGATCTTGACCCAGGATTCGAATATGGCTTCTGTGAGAACGCCCTTCAGTGTCCTCCACTCGCTCCTCTAAGCATTGAACCATTGCCCGCAAGTCTTGGATTGCTGCCAGATTGCTGGATACTGTTGGTTGGGTGGCATCTAGAATCTTCTCGGCTTCAGAAACTTTGTCAACATGTTTGCGGTGATCATCACGTAGAAAACTGAGTTCACTGGTCGGCGGGAAGACAAACAGCATTCAAAGGTCTCTTCTGCCCTCATTACCTTTTGAAAATCAAAAACATTTAAGTTCTCAATTCAATTCAATAAATCTGTATACAACTGAACAACCATAAAAGATCAAAAACATGAACATTTATAAAAAAATACATAGATATTAGATAAAACAGCAATTGGTAAGAGAACACACACAGATACTAAAAGCAGTTACAAAAGCGAGTTTATATAATAGATATTTGTATCCTTACTCTCAGTGACTGTTTAAAAAAATGCAACCATGGCTGGGCATATTCATACATATTGTGACTCGGCAGCTTTGCATTTTCTGAAACCATTATTCTTAAGTAATGCTACCAACCAAACCAATATAGGTGTTTTATAAAATGTGCAGAATAAGACATAATGTAATGTACTTTGTTTCGAAAGACTATCACAATGGCAACGTGGAAAGGTTCAAGACCATTCCCCGATTGCCAGGAATGCAACACGAAAATGTATTAGGTTTAAACAAAAATGGGTCAGCATGTATGTAAATTCAGAATTGGTTGTCATATATAAATATGGCTTCATCCCCTCAGATATTATAAGTAGAGAATGGACCACAAAGGTATCTTTATTCCCCTCTGTCTGAATTTGATTATCCTCAAAGACGTACAGACATAAGGAGCTAATGGCCGGATGTACAAAGTATTTTTCCGATCGTAAACGGCCTGATTTGCAGAACTGGGCCATTTGCTACCAGAAAAATGCCTTTTTAAATGTACAAAATGCGATTCTGTAACATGTTATTGAGGGCCACATGTATCAATGTTAAGTTTTCCGAATCTCAAATAGCGAATTTTGGGGAATCGCTATTTGAGAATCGCAAAATGCTATCTATGTAGGATTTGCAATACATTTTGTGAATCCTACATATTCCTTAATTGCGAATCACGAATTGCAATTCGCCATTAAGGAATACCTCCCAATTCATTCCTACGGGCCTAGAGGCCCATAGGAATGAATGGGAAGTCATTCTCAATTTGCGATCCTCAATTAGGGAATCGCTACTTGAGAATGCAATTTTAAGTGTGCCAGGGTGTTAAAAGGACACCCTGTTGCACCCCTGAAATGAGCATGGCTGCACATGTGGCCCACATACATGCCCTAAGGGCATATGTGTCCGCCAATTGCAAAAATGTGCATTTTTGAAAGAAATTGCAAATTACCACCAACCTGTAGTTGGTCGTAATTTTAGATTCCTTACATGCATTTGCACAATAAGGAATCACAAATTTTGCGATTCCTTATTTTGCAAGGCAGTTTTTCTTTTATGCATACCATTAAGCCTAATTGCGATTGGAAACGCCAAAATTCTGCGAATTTCGACGTTTGCGATCGCAATTTTGCATGATACATATGGCCCTGAATCTCTATACGCATTTGCGATTCGGTATTTGGAAGCCGTATGTTTTGGGTGTCCCTTCCACATACCAAATTAGTATTTATTTATTTATAAAGTTTTATATAGCGCGGACTTGATCCCGAAAGATATCAGAGCGCTTTACAGTTTGAGGGAAATGAAGGTAACAGATCAGTACACGAGTCAAATAGGGAATATGCATAGGCATTGAATCAAATAGTGCACACATAAAAGACCATATATAAACTTGGGGTAAGCGAAGAGTGGGTTAGTCGATGAAACATAATGACAAAAGGGGAGCAAATACAATAGTAAAATACAAGATTGAGAACCAATACTGTAGTATGTCCGATGCGATTAGAGCTGACAATCGCTCTTGTTACGGTAAGAACTTATTCATGAGGAATCTTTTTGCTTCCAATTTAGGTGCTTTCTTTCAAGAAGCGCTATGGTGTGTATTATTGTTTTGCGACCGAATTCTTGTCCCAAAACAGTAATACCACCATTTTAAAGGTGGTGGTAACTCATTCGCAAATGGGAAGGAGTCCCTTTGTGACCCCTTCCCCTTTGAGAATGTTGAAACAATATTTTTAAAGAGCAGGCAGTGGTCCAGTGGACCACTGGCTGCTCTTAAAACTTAAAACGTTCATTTTTTGCTTTTTAAATGCCAATTTTCCTTTAAGCAATCACAGATGTGGTGGCCTGCTGACCTCAGCAGACCACATCCCTTTGATGGTTGTGATTCCTAAAGGGTCTCAAATTATGACCTACCTCATTAATGAGGTAGTTTGATCTGCGTCCCTCTATGAATCGCAAATTAAGGAATACATATTTCATACGTTTAGAATACTGATTGGCAAATAGCGATTTGGACAAAATCAATATTTGGGAATCGTTATTCTAAAGATATATACATCCAGGGATACTTAACTTTTGGAATTTCTTGCCCTTGGAGAGGTATAGACATGCTCTTGCACACAATGCTCTAGCAACACCATGGCCTCATGGTCTCATTGATGCCTTTCCTTCATTTCTTTTATTAATGAGAGTGCTATTAAAGATTCATATAATAAAGGCTCAGGTGAGCCTAATTGCTCCATTCCCAGGCCCTTCTTATGGTTCCACGTTTTCGAACAAAGAAGTGGGGAGGCTCTAAATTTTCCACTCTGGCCCCGTCCCAGTGGAACTCTCTTCCCTTGAAAATTCGATCCCTCACCTTGTATTCACAATTCCGGAAACAACTCAAGGCCCACCTATTCAAGAAGTCCTTTGAATAATTTCTAATGGTCCCTTCTCCCTTTTCTTTTTCTCCTCTGTGGTCTGTCAGTTGTAGCGCCAAGAAACCGCTGGTGTACGCGCGCTTTTACAAATAATTTCAAACTCAAACTCAAACTCACGCCTCCATTCAGGCCCAGGAAGTCATGCTTCCCTTTCTGAGACAATTGAGTGTTAAATGTTAATGTTAAATGTTAAATGTTACAAGATTTCTAAAGCGCATGGCTGCCCGTGAGCGTCCCAGCGCTGAATGAGTACAGGCGGAGTCGTAAGGGGAGGCTCACGGGAACAGCCAGGTTTTCAGAGATTTTCGGAAGGCCAGAAGATTAGGCTGTGCACGAATGTCAGGAGGGAGGGAGTTCCGTAATTTGGAAGCGTTGTAGGAAGAAAGACCGGCCTCCTGATCGCGCTCTCTTGATCTTGGGTGTCAAAGTTAGATACACCAGAAGTGCACCATCCATCACATGTAAGATGGCCAATCCTTCCCCTCACAACACGTCCTTTAGAAACTGGTGCTCCTCCAGAGAGCTCAATCATCTCTTTTTCAATCCTGCCTTTTCTTGAATTCCTAAATAAGGGTTTCCTTCTGGGCCTAGCTGTATCTACTCTTCAGTGTCAACTACAGGTCTTTACAGTGTTTTTTTTCTGATCTCCTTCAAAGAAATTATGCTCTTTACCTGAATTAGCTCTTAGTTTAATAAAAGAGTTTTGAAGTGGCCTGTTCTAAGATACAGAATACTTTACCTCCCTGCGACCTTCCCTGACTCCGGAAAGCTTTACAATCAGCTGCAGTTGAACCTCTAGAAGAAGCACCTAATAAAACGGATCTATGACAGAATTTCGACAGACAGAATTTCGACCCACACAAATATCGGCGTAATTATATCGATTGCAAAAATATCGACGCCCTATAAAAATATCGTTGTCAAATATATCGGTTTTTTTTGGTTTAAAATAACATGAAAAATACTGTAAATAATACTTATAAATTACTTAAACATATTTAAATATATTTAATAATGGTAAAAAAAATAATACATATTTAATAAAATAAAATATTAACAAATCATATATAATATATACTTACTTAACAATAATTACTATTCCCACTCCAGAGGGTGCAACAGTAGAGAAAGTGTTGGATAGCGTAGGGGTAAAAATTACTATTCCCACTCCAGAGGGTGCAACAGTAGGGAAAGTGTTGGATAGCGTAGGGGTAAAAATTACTATTCCCACTCCAGAGGGTGCAACAGTAGGGAAAGTGTTGGATAGCGTAGGGGTTAAAATTACTATTCCCACTCCAGTGGGTGCAACAGTAGGGAAAACTGACCCTGAACCCAAAAAATATCCCTTTACCCAAGAACTGAAAACTGACCCTGGACCCTAAAAATACCCCTTTACCCAAAAACCCAAAACTGACCCTGAACCCTAAAAATACCCCTTTACCCAAAAACTGAAAACTGACTCTGAACCCTAAAAATACCCCTTTACCAAAAAGCTGAAAACTGGCCCTGAACCCTAAAAGTACCCCTTTACCCAAAAACTGAAAACTGACCCTGAACCCTAAAAATACCCCTTTACCCAAAAACTGAAAACTGACCCTGAACCCTAAAAATACCCCATTACCCAAAAACTGAAAACTGACCCTGAACCCTAAAAATACCCCTTTACCCAAGAACTGAAAACTGACCCTGAACCCTAAAAATACTCCTTTACCCAAAATTAATTAATATTACAATTAAATGACTTCCCACCCTATTCCCCTATAAACCCACAACCCGCTCCAGTAGTAAAACATATAATTTAGTTAAAAATATACATAAATTATCAATTAATTATTCAATTATTCAATTAAAATAAATCATTGCCAATTAATATTTAATTGCAAAATAAATTAATCATTAAAAAATAATTATTTAATTACAAATAAATTACTTCCCACCCTGCTATCGATATAAGTAATTTCGATATTCTGGCCATCGATATTCTGGCCATCGATATTCTGTCCCTTCGATATTAGCAACTCGATATAAGTGTAAGCCGAAATTAAAGATTCGATATTTTGACTGTGTAACTAATAAAACCTTAGTATTAAAGTACTATCATTGATTGCTATCACAACTGTAAGGAGATTGGTTGAAATGTGTGCTATTCTTTGCTCTAATCCACATCTGAGTTTTCTTCCTAAGATACATGCATTCATGTTTTCTCCTACTTTTTTGATGAACATTACTTCTGAGCTCCATTTATCCAAGAAATGTTTCTTCCTTATTCCTACCCCTGTCTTTATTCTACTGAGGAAGAGTCTACCTTCCCTAGATGTGGGAAAGAAAGACAGTAAGGATATATTTACAGAAAACATCTGAATTCCATAGCTTATGTTCTGCTTTTGTCTCTTTTGGTTTGGGACATCAGGGATTTAAACTTAAGTTGCTACTTTTAGCTGCTGGATACGCCTGGCTATAACCATGACCTATGACTCGTCGGCCATCTCCAGTTCCTCTAAAGTTTGTGGTGACTCAAGAAGAGCGGCTACACCCTCATGGGCATTAGTTTGTGGGGTCTTTATATTAGATTGTATGTAGAGCAGCAAGGTGCAGGGGTGCCAGCGTTGAAGGGTACATTGTTGTGCATGAAGGGACACCTTCCTGCACAAAAACAATCATCAATGGTGTTTTGGTCCTTCTATGTGTGCTGCAGAATGCAACACACATAGAAAGAGCAAAAAGCTAGGAGAAACAAAAGTATTTCTCCTCATTGCACCACTCTTAAATCTTCCCATGTACGTTTTTAGTGCTGCGTCACATTTGCAGATCCTTGTAAATCTGGAGCAGTGTCAAAAAGCAATGGGTGTTGGGTGGGAACGCCCACAGCAACGCCCATTGCACGCTCCTTTGCCGCAGAAAACTTCGTTGAGGAGGACCACATTTATAAAGCGGCGTTCAGCCATGCAAGGTGGTGTAGCCCTTTTAAATATGGAGCCACCCACAGCGTCGCCGGAGCATTGCAAAAAAGTGACACTCCGGTGGCGCAATGTCCATGTAAATATGCCCCCGAGTTCTTTATGCTGCGTGAACTGGCGTGGTGGCTGCTGCCACAGAGCGGAGCATGCAGTGGCCATGAGAAGCCAGGCTGATAGGATACTGACTAGTGTAAGGCCATATCCTGCTTGCCCTGGGGCATCGCAATCTCACCATAGAGCCCTACTGCACCACCTTCGCACCCTCTCACACAAGTGCCTGGAACTGTGCAGGGAGGCTGCAGTCAGCCACACCTCTGCCTGCCCAGGACCTTTTGGAGATAGTAGAGCTCAATGCATAGTAAGGAACAAGAGTGACAGCCAAACCAAGACACTGGTAGGATAGCGTAAGAAGGGTATGTGACCATCCCACAAGAAAAAGAGGACAAGCGCAGTAAATGACTCACAATAGGAAAAGAAAAGATATGCATTCATTAAATTCTACTTTATAGTGTGCAGCGTAAGGGAACATACCATATGCTTACAACAGAAAATGACAGCCCGGATACTGATTAGCCATATCATGGGCAAAGGGCTTACCAATCGAGTGATGTTATCCTGGACAAAAAAATTTCAAGTGATCTTACTATAAACATAACACACACTGACAAAGCCAAAAGATCTAACTTAGAACTGAAAGTGCTTCAGTATTGACTTGGGAATGTTGGCACTCAGCCATTCATCATGTATGCACTCTGTCTCTCATCCTTGCAGTCATGCATTCGATCATTGACTCGTGCATTCATTCACTCACTCACCCATTCACAATAATACACTTACACACACTAAAACTCTCCTATCATTGAAGAGACACTTTCAGTTATGAGCCACAGATATTGGCTTTGTAAAAACTTTTTCTCACTTTGAGACTGGCCACTTGTAATGTCAAAAATTGTAGTTGTCAACTGCGTAGAACAATACCTCCATTGCACATAACTGGCATTTAACTGAAAATTGAAGAATGGTCCATTCACCTGGGCGGTCTGGAAGTAAAAGCGCCCACAGTGGGATAACAGTTAATGATTACTAATCCCTTGTGTTAGTATTCCTTTGGGCAGGTTTAACCAATGCTTAAAAGAGCCCCAGCAAGACAAGATAATGTAATTCCTTTCACGCCTTAAAGTTTGAGTACATAACAATGATTGTGGACCCAATATAAAGCAAATCAGGAAAGACGGTACTGCATCGAAGAAAAAGATGTTTCAGGATGTATTATGGGGGCATTTTATCCTTTTAGTAATTCCATGTGAGACAATGGCAGTAGACATTTTAGAACCTGGTTGCAAGAGACTCTCTTTTCTATTCAATCAGATTTCATTTTTACATTACATCATCAACCTGGATGTCTATTATTTTTTTAGGTCGAGCCTAGACGTGCAAGCAATGCAAAGCATTGCTTGCTGTTCAGGTCGAGCCTAGACATGCAAGCAATGCGAAGCATTGTTTGCTGTCTGCTCGACAACTATTGCTGTCCGTTTCTGGGAATGTAGACACGAGTCGGACGCGCGCTTTTCCAGTCTCAGTTTTGACCACGGGAGCGAGCTTCTGAGATGCGCTTGCACAGACGCACACACAGCGCTTGCTTTCGCTTGGCTCGCATGCACTAACGGCGCACACACACATACACAGCCAGCACCCACCCCCCTGCACGCACGCACACACACACACACAGGCGCGCGCACACATACACACGCTGCCGCCCCCCCACCACCCCTGCACACACACACACACATACATACAGACACGCACACACACAGACATGCACGCACACACACGCCGCCGCCCCCTACCCCCCTGCACACACACACACAGACACACACCCCCACCCCCCCTTACAACTAAGCCCCACTCACCGCATCGCCGCCACTCCTGACTTCTGCAGCCACCGCCGGGCATCCACTCCGTGGGCGCGGGCTTCGCGGAAGACGGAAGTCCCGCCCCACGACAGACGTGACGCTCCCGAACTTCCAGTTTCGGGATGCGCACGCTCACGGCTTGTTCATCTATGGTGTGCAATGCAAAGTGGAATAATTAAAGAGCCCACTGGATGTCCAAGCCACTCTGGGGTTGCATCAGTCAGGTAAATGTGCTTTTTATTCATCATATGCTGCTGGGAAAGTTGGGCTTTATCATAGCTTACCAAGCGGTGTTTATTCTAAAGGCTAAGCAGGTGGCTGCACTTGCCTTTCTCTTTTGTGTGAGAAATGCTGCTGCCTGCCCATAGCGCTGCTCACGCAAGGACCCGCCGGGCGTGTGTAACGTGCGGCGGGCAAGGGGTGCTTCGCACGGGGCATTGTTACGCACTGTATGTGCCGAGCCTCCGAGGAGAGAGCGTGTGCCTCAGTGCATTGTGGAGCGTGCTGTGTGGGCATAATGTGCTTACAATACAATGCGCCTTCATGGGACCCGCGGATAGCAGAGTCATGCTTCCAGGAGCACCAGAGCAATGCGATTTGTTGCATCCTTGGGGCATTAGCAGATTGAAGCATGCGCTATTTTCTCTCATGTATGTTTCATTATTGCAAATGCAACGGAAGAAACGCCTCTCCAGTGAAAGTTAATGACATTCAGCGGCGTTCGCCTGGTTACCCTGGTGTCACGGGTGTTTGCTGATTCTCAGCACTAGTGTAAGCCGTCAAGCAGTCTCTCTGTTGTGCCCCCCCTTGTTTAGTTCTGTCACCAAAGCCGGTGCTCACCGAGCATCCTCTGTAATTGTATGTTATGTGTCTGAAGCGAAGGAATATGCCGCGGACCTACCACTCACAGGGAATTATGCGTCATGCCAACAACCATGTGTGCAGAAAGGTGCCTCTCCACTCCCCCTTTCTCAGAACGCATCTCGGTTCCGGCTGACGCGCGAACACCGTTCCTCTTAATTGTATGTTGAATGTGTCTGACGGGAAGCAGCAGCCCTATCTTAATGCCGAACCATTTTCTATCCATATTTGGCAACTTTACCTACAACTTAAAGAAAATAACGGCGTGGCCAAGATGGCGGGGTGAGCGGACGCTTCCTCCCGTAGCTCCTCCGGCCCGGCTCAGCCCGAGCCCTGATCGCCGCGCTTCTCTCCCCCCGCGGCTGCACTGCGGGCGAGAGAACTGTGCCGGAATTCCTGGGGCACACTTTGATGCCACTTTGACTTTCGTGGCCCCGGGGGAAGTCCCCGAAAAGTTTATCCGAAGACCGCTCCGAGGAGCAGAGCCTGGGTCGTCCCGAGGAGAAGAGCTTGGAGGCGGGGCATACGACGGCGCTGTCCGCTCGCCTCGGCTAGGCCGAGTGCTGAACTGCTGAAAGCCGTAGCTCCCGAGGGAGCGGAATCGACGGACTTCGCGGAGTGCCGGAGCTCCCTGACCGGTGCCCTGGTGGCGAACACCATTGATGGGCGACGGACCTCACCCCTGCACCGGCGACCCTCCCCCTGCCTTGGTCTTCGAGGGGAGACGGCTTGCGTACTCCGCGCCCGGAGTCGCTGGATGGCGGAGTTCGAGCTGTGCCCATGCCGGGCGAATTAACTAGTGGCGAAGGGAGCCGCCGGTTTCGCCCCTTCCGGACCTGTTGCTGTTTGAGGGTCGCTCATGGACTTGCTGGCCCGGGCTGCCTCCTTGGGGCCCACCCTCCCGCCATCTTGTCTTTGTGTAGCTGTGCCCAGTGGCCCTCGCCCGCACCCATTTTCCACGGAAGCCTCGATTTGCCCTGGCACCGACTCATCTGCTGCCCTCTCTGGGAATACGAGGCTGGAGGCCTCCACTTTGGACGTTGCTGCCTGCCCTGCTGGCCCAAGGGGCGTCTGGCCGAGGACCGGGCCGCCATTTTGTCGCCTGTGACGCACTACTCTTGTCCCCACCGAAGGCCTCCCATTTGGCGCCCGCGAGCAGTGGCGCTCGTCTACAGCGACTGACCCTAGGCTTCACCGGGGGCCAAGATGGCTGGGAGACGTGGCGCGGCACGAGGAGATCGCACTTTGCCGGAAATGCTCGGCAGGTCCCAGCAACTACGCGACAGGACGCAGCCGTCCCCGGGGGCCTCCCGGACATCAACGGACGCAGCCGTGGGCGAGCCACCGGTCACGAGGTCCTTCATGGAGGACTTATTCAGCTCCCTTAAGGAGGAATTTCAGACTCTTAAGACCGAGGTGGCTGGAGAGGTCCGGGAGGTGCGCAGGGAGGTCGAGGGCTTGGGCGAGAGGGTCGATGCTGTAGAGACGACGGCCCAGCGCCGCGATGAAGAGATAACTCATCTCCAGCAGGACGTCCTCCGCCTTCGGGAGCAATGTGTTGAGCTCCAGGCCCATTCGGAGGACCTCGAGAACAGGTCCAGGCGGAATAACATTCGGGTGCGAGGTGTTCCGTCCGCGGATGAGGGTGGAGACCTGGTGGCCTATCTGCAGGACTTGTTCCGCGACATCTTGGAGGAAGGAGCGGACTTCCCGATCCGCATTGACAGAGCGCATAGGGTGGGCCGCCAGCGCCAGTCATCGGCTCCCCCGCCTGATATCCTAGCTTTCCTGCCGGATTTCCCCCTGAAAGAGCGCATCATGACGGAGGCCCGCAGGAAGCAGCCGCTGACCTTTCGTGAAAGACCTGTGGCGCTCTACCAGGACCTGTCCGCCATCACACTGCAGAAGCGCAGGTCTTTCCGCATCGCGACGGACTTTCTGCGAGAGCATGAGACACCCTATTCCTGGGGCCACCCCTTCCGTCTTATCTTTCGATGGAACGGGGTGCTGCATCAGCTGCGCTCTTTGCAAGATGTCTGTGGAGTTCTGGGCCTTACTGCTACAGAGGAGGAGGGGGCTACACCTGCATGGCGGCGCCCCGAGCGGCGGGGCCGACGGAGGTCGAGGAGGCGCCCACCGTCAGCGCCGACGAGTCGTCCGGACTCGCCCACCATCAGGGCAGAAATGGCGGAGGCCCTGAGGAATGCGGCCAGGAACTTGCCTGAAGCTACTGGTGTGGCCCTAACGGCCTAACTTTTCTCCGGGGGGAGAGATTCTTAGCTTTACCGGTACTGAGCTGGGGCTGGGGGGGAGGGGGGGGGGGTGTGTGGCTGGACGTCCACTTGACTTTTTTCTACAGACTCGCCCATTTGGGCTAGACTGAGACTATGGGGTGTTGTTTTCTGTCTTTTCTTACTTTGGTTGGTTGCCATGGGTTGGTTCTGGGGGGGTTTTACTGTTGGTTTGGTGTGGGGGGGGGTCCCGTCCGAAGTGGTCCGAACATGCGCGATGTTGCCTCTGGCCTTCCCTGCGCCCCTGCCCCGCGCGCCCCCTCCGCTGGTCCCTTGCCCACTGCATAGCGTGTTGTTTCCCTGGAGGCGATGCCGCCCCTGAAGGTAGTGACCCTTAATGTTAAGGGTCTGAATAACCCCGTGAAGCGTAGGGCGATCCTTTCCCTGTTGGAGGGGTCGCAGGCGGATATTTGCCTCCTGCAGGAGACCCATTTGCTTTCCAAAGATTGCCATAGGTTGCGCTCTGCCAAGTTCCCTACGCAACTCTTTTCCTCTGCTGCGACTAAGACTGCTGGGGTGGCCATTCTTTTAGCCAGCTCCTTCAGGGGGGAGGTGTTGCATAAACAGGCTGAGCAGAAAGGGAGGCTTCTGGTGTATCGCATGCGTTTGGGAGGTGTCACCTTTACGGTTGGTTCCGCGTACAGCCCGAATGACCACCAGGATCGCTTCCTGGAATCAGTGTTGGTGGACGTTACTGCCTCGCCCGATCGCCATATCATCTTGGGGGGAGACCTGAATATGGTCTTCGACTCCACCCTGGATAGGTCTGCCCAACGCTTTCCGCAGACAGGGGAGCTCTCTAGGGCGGTGCAGGACCAGCTTGCGGAACTAGATCTGCATGACCTCTGGCGCGTCCTGCACCCCACCGATAGGGACTACTCCTATTTCTCCCACGCGCACCGCACGTATTCACGGTTGGACTACCTCTTGGTGAGTGGACCGCTTCGCTCGGCCGCCACGGCAGCGGACATCGGGGTTTTGTCCTTGTCCGACCACGCACCGGTTTCCGGCATCTTTGCTTGGCCGGCGGCCCCCCCCTCTAGGGGGATGTGGCGGCTACGGGACACGCTTCTCCATAAGAAATCGGTCGTAAAGCGAGTGGAGGAGGTCATCCAGGACTACCTGACCCACAATAACAACTCTGCCACGTCCTTGGCGACGCAGTGGGCGGCTTTGAAAGCGGTCGTCAGAGGGGAGTTTATCTCCATTTCCTCGGCGGAAAACAGGGAACGCCAACGCAAGAGGGAGGAACTGACTGCGCAGGTTCGGGAGCTCGAGCAGGTTCACCGCCGGACGGGGGCTCCTCGTGTCTGGAAGCAACTGAAGGCGGCTCGGAAACTCCTCTCCGCGCTGGATCTAGATCGGGCGGAGTATGCTGCGCTGCGCCTGAAGCATGCCTTTTACACCGGCGGAGACAGGTGCGGTAAACTCCTAGCCCATAGGCTCAGGGCTGCGCAGCAGCGCAATGTGGTGAAGGAGCTGGTGGGAATGAGCGGGACCCCGGTTTCCGGTGACGCGGAGGTGGCAGATACCTTTCGTTCCTTTTACGAAGCACTGTACGCGGCGGAGCCTTCCCCACCGGGAGAGGCTGAGGCCTATTTGGAGTCCGTGACCCTTCCGGCCCTGGACTCCTCCCAAGCGGACCACCTGGAGAGGGACATCCACGTGGAGGAGGTCATCTCCGCGATTGCACGACTAAAGCACGGCAAAGCCCCGGTCCGGATGGTTATACGGCCTTGTTTTACAAAACCTTCTGTCCCACTGTCGCGCCTCTCCTGGCTCGCTTGTTCAACTCCTTCTCCGAGCCGGGAGCTATCCCGCCGGACCTTCTCTCAGCGACAGTATCGGTTATCCCCAAGCCGGGGAAGGACCGGACCCTGTGCGGCTCGTACCGGCCCATCTCGCTCCTAAATGTGGACCTCAAGCTTTACACCGGGATCTTGGCGGCCAGATTGGGTTTACATTTACCAGGTCTGGTGGAGGCAGACCAGGCCGGTTTTGTACCCGGTAGACAGACGGTCGATAACACAAAGAGGGTGACGCACGTGCTGGAAAAAGCCTCACGCGTTCCAGGGGAGCGGATGCTGCTATCAATCGACGCGGAGAAGGCCTTTGACAGGGTTCATTGGCCATATCTCGAGCTGGTCCTTGGGAAACTGGGGATCGGCGTGAAGTTCCGCACTATGGTCTTTAACTGCTACAGGAGACCATCAGCGTCAGTGCGTGTCAATGGACACAGCTCCAATTGCTTTGCCATCGAGCGCGGCACGAGACAGGGTTGCCCCCTCTCGCCGCTCCTCTTCGCCCTCTATATGGAGCCGTTTGCACAGAGGATTCGTGATAATCCGGACGCTATTGGGGTGAAGATGGGGCAATACACGCACACTATCAGCCTATACGCGGACGATGTCTTGTTGACCCTGGACGACCCCAAGCGGTCGCTCCCTGCCTGCGTCCAGGAACTGGACGCCTTCGGCCGTGTGGCGGGTTTTAAAATGAACATGACTAAGTCGGCTGCACTAGACGTGTCGCTCTCTGCTTCCACCAGGCGAGACCTTCAGAGTCTCTTTCCTCTGCAGTGGTCCTCCTCCACGGTGCCTTACCTAGGCATTTTGCTTGCCCCCTCCCTGCCTGCCATGGTTACAGCTAATTACTCCTCTCTGGGCAAAAAGATCAAAGAGGAACTCGGCCGATGGAACAAGGGCCTACTCTCGTGGTTGGGCCGTATCGCGGCGGTGAAGATGACGATACTGCCTCAGATCCTATATCTCTTCCGCGCTCTGCCCCTCCAGCCCCCTGTGGGTTGGATACGGCAGGCGCAGGCGGACATATCCCGCTTTGTGTGGCAGGGCCGTAAGCCTCGGATGAAGCGGGTCCTCTCCATGCTGGCCCCGGAGGCGGGGGGTCTCGGAGTCCCGGACCTCCGGAGATACTTTCAGGCGGCACAGCTTCGGTATCTGGTGGAGTGGAGCCGGTGGGAATCGGATAAACACTGGCTCTTTCAGGACCAGGCAGTCGCAGGCCGTACCCTCCAGGAGGTCCCGTTCCTGCGGCGCGCTCACCGCCCGCCTAATCTCTACGCCTCTTTTATCACCCGAGTCCCGCTGAGAGTGTGGGACGCGGTGTGTGAGCTGCGTGAGCTCACGACCTTTCCATCGCCATTCACTCCCATCGCTGGCAATCCGGACTTTACCCCGGGTTTGGAGCCGGGAGCTTTTTCCCACTGGGTGAGCGCGGGCTGCAGGGCGCTTTTCCAGATCTACGGGCCGGAGGGCGTGCTCCCCTTTCAGCAGCTCCGCCAGGAGTTTGGCCTGACGGAGGGGGACAGGCTGCGTTACATGCAGGTCCGCCACTGGGCTCTTCAACCCCCAGTGCGTGACGTCGCTGCCCGTTCAATTACGCCCTACGAGCGATGGTTGGTAACCCGGACCTCGGACGCCAAGCTCATCACTGATTTGTATAAATTTCTCCAACCCCCGCCGTTTCATTACCATAACCCAGGGAGGGAGCGCTGGCACAGGGAACTGGGCAGGACCCTGAGTCACAAGGAGTGGGACAGGATTGCGTATCGGGCGAGGCACTCTGCGTACCATACTGGGCTGACGGAAACCTTCACTAAAGTGTCCACCTATTGGTACTACACCCCGGAGCGGCTCTATGAGATGCGCAAAATAGGCGATAAAGGTTGCTGGCGAGGCTGCGGACAGGTGGGCACCCTCACGCACATTCTCTGGGAGTGCCCGGTGCTGTCGGCCTACTGGAAGGAAGTCTTAGATGAGGTGGATAGACATTTTGAGATCGAGCTTCCGCGCTTCCCCGCGTATGTCTTGCTAGGCCTCCCCAATGATTTGATGTACCCGCTGAAATCCCGCAGGGGCAGGCAGATTGCGATTGCGCTAGGTTCGGCTGTTCAGAACATACTGATACTCTGGCGCACCCCTACTGCCCCCTCTATCACTGGTTGGCTGCATAGACTCTGGCAGGTACTGGGCATGGAGAAGATGTCGCTAACGGTGGCTGGGAATGTCGACCAGTTCGAGGAGCTCTGGCACCCCTTTTTGGCATTGCTGTCCACAGAATTCCACGAGCTCACGTGTCCACGGTATTTGCGCCTCCTTAGGCTGACACCGCCGGCAGCTGCGGCGGAGTGAATGTGCGGATTGAGGGCCGGGGGTTGGGGGCGGGAAGAGGGGTTATATGCTTCTATTGCTGCCTTTCGGACGGGGATGTTGGGGTATTGTTTTCTTTCTTTTCTTCCTTTACTCTCCTTTCTTCTTCCTTTCTGGGGTTGGGGGGTTGGTGGTACGGTATACTTCTCCTTTACTGTGTTGCGGGGTGCTATTCCGGTTTGGCCTTGCTTAGGGAGTGGGGGTCAACAGGGGGGTTGTTCACAATGCCTTATTGCCTTTTGTATTTGCTTAGTTACCCTCTGGGGCTTCCTGCCTCCCTGTTTTTCTTCTGACTCGCTGCAACGTTCCGCTTCTTGTGATGTATGTATGCTTGACCTCCTGCTCCCCTCCCCGTGTTTCTGTGCCTTAATAAAATACTTTAAACCTAAAGAAAATAACTTTTTGCACAGCACTTACAAAGTGTGGCCTATAATATATTCCCAAAAATATTTTCTCCTCCTGTGCCATAACAGATGGTGTCTATATGTGCATATTGTGTCCAGCATGGATGCCCAAACCAAATCAGTTAATTCGCAAAACGAGCAGTGTGAGTGCCGTTTGCATTTTTAACAGATTTAAGACCCTGTTGTAAAATGTGAGCTCAGATGCATGTCAAGCAGTGTGGCTGGTGCACATCTTGCGGCATTCCTTTTTCACAAAGGAACCCAGCAAGATTTGGCCTACCACACAACCACCACCTGTGCGCCTGCCTAGTGTAGGCTGGCTCAGAGAAATCACATACTTGACAGGGGATAGAAACATCCACTGCTCGTATTGCAAGCCCCATGCACTTCGCTGCTCTGGTATGCCACGAGCAGTGGAGCATAGAGTTACATTTCTACCCTGACTTTAGAGACAAAAATGTAATTCAGTAAATTTGCGAATAATTGCTCTTCGATGGTCGTACCGATCATCTTTGAGGGGCACTACTGAACGCCACAACATCACTTGGTGCCACCACAATATCAATCTGTGCAACCATTCAACAACAACTGGTTCAAATATGTTCTCTCAATGTTTCAAGCTTTATTACAAATGTCACAAAAAGATGTTAATATTTCACTTCTGTTATTCGATTTTCGTCACAATAAAATACACTGAACATAATCTTCACAAAAGTTATTTACAAAAGTTTAAGCTATTGCCATTATAAATTACAATAACTTTTATTAAAGTATTAATTATTTAAAAAAATTAAAAGCCATTGTTATTTGTAATATCAATACATCTAAGTCACATAAATACAACACATATTGCATTACAAATGCTATAGGTGTCACATTTGCGAAAGTTATAACCATTGGCATTGTAAATAACAAAGCTATTAATTTTGCTATTTTCAAAACCAACACATAAATAACAAATTTGTCATTTACAATATCAATAGCTCAAACTTTCCTAATGCGAGACCTATTGCATTGCAAATGCTTGTTTTAATATGCAGCAGTAATAGTGCTTATCCAGTAATACTGTAAAACCAGTTTATAAAAGAGGTGAAATAATGTACTTTTTCTCAATTCTGAACCTTCGATTCACAATAAGGTCAGTAAAGGTTAACAAGGTTCTTGAAACTTATGCCTCAGTTCCCCTATATGGTAAGATAAAATAAGTGTTAAGATAAAATAAATGTTTTTTCTGAGCCCATCGCAATTTTTCTGCTGTGGATATCTGCTGTTTTTTTATCTCTGCAATTCTGTGACCTCTTGATAGGGCCTCAGTGTTGGTTTATAAAGCGCATAGCTACTCTAAGGCTTCCCAGCACTGTGTGAGTATTGACGTGCACCTTGACTGTCTCAACCATACCAGAGTGACTTGGCTGGGAAAAAGCCACGTTTCTAAATTTATTCTCCTTAGATTCAGTCCTCTGATCAATTGGCATTGAATTTCATAGTTTGGGTGATTAAAAAGAGAAAGATCTATTCTATTCTATTCTATTGTTTTGGTAAAGCGCAAATCAGCTGCCCCAGCAATGAGGCGTCCCGGCGCTAGAAAACCATAGACCTTGTCAGAGAATAGAAGATGGAGAGGTGAATTAGGGGAGAGGGAATAGATGCATTTTAATGGCTTTTCGGAAGGCCGGTAGATTGTCTATGGAGCGGATGTTTTGTGGCAGATCGTTCCATAGTTTGGCTCCTAGGACCCTAAAGGAGCGACCGCCCATGCGGCAAAGTTTTATGCGAGGGACGCACAGGAGGTGCTGATTAGAGGATCGTAGATTACGTGATGGAGTGTAAGGGGTGAGAAGAGGTTGCAACAGTGTTGGGTTTCCAGATTTGATCATTTTAAAGGTCATGATGAGGGTTTTGAATATTATTCTGGAATTAACAGGTAATCAGTGTAATTTTCGAATTGTAGCTCTGGCCGAACATCTGCGAGGGAGGCCGACTAAGGCTCTAGCCGCAGAGTTCTGCACGCGTTGTAGTCGTGCTATCTCTCCTTTATTGGCGCCAAGGAGGAGTACGTTGGCATAGTCCAAACGCGATAGGATAGTAGCTTGAATGATGAGCTGGCGAACCTTGGCGTCAAAGAAGCCAAGTATATGGCTAAGACTTCTCAGCAGGCCGACACAGGTGCCAGCGACTTTTTTGGTGTGGGTCTGATAGTTAAGAGAGGCGTCCATCCACACTCCTAGATTTTTAACTAGGGATTTGGGGGGTGGGATGGTGCCTATCAGGTCCTTTGAATATGTGGGACCTTCAAAAGACCTGTGTTGGAGGATCTTAAGTTCTATTGGGAGTATAGGATACCAAGAGATCCCTAAACATGGTGAGGCCTCTCTGGGTAATTGCCCTGAGAGCCATGCCATAATGCCTTAAACTTTATTCTTTGCTCCACCAGGAGCCCGTGCAGCGAGTCCAGAGCATTTATAGCTGAACATTTGATAGGAAAGTACTACCAACACCAAATTTGCAGCACATAGGTATTTTAATATGAAAGGATCTATGGTATAGTTATGTGTCTTTGGCCTACAGAAGGTCAGCTCAGTTCTTAACAAAGACGTTCACATTTCTGGCTGAATTTTTGCTACATTGCACACTACCTACACTTCTTAAAAACCATGTCAGCAGCTGCTACATCTAGAGAAGGCCAGACAATAACCAGAATGGGTAGAAAAGTGTATCCCCAGGCTTTCCAGATCACATCTGCTTCTCAATAGTTTTAGCAGCCATACTCTCCCTTGAGACCGGAAAGCAGGGGACGGAGAAATTTAGCCATTCATGGGGAGTTTGGGATGACAATTAGTGGTGGGGATTTTCTATGAGGTTTGCCACAGCATGAAGTTGGGAAGCCAACCACATTCATCATTTCAATCATTCCTTCATAACTAGTGGTGCCTTCCGTCTCCTTCATGTCTGCAAATATGGAGGGCACATCCATGTGCTGCCCAATGAGTGTAGGACGGCTGGTGTTAGAACTTTTGCATATACCACAAATTCTAGAGATTTCTTTGGGAAATGTGAGGAACTTCGGTTTTTAACCCAAGTTTGATGTCTGTTTAAAAACAAATTTTATTGGTTTTGATGTTTGAATGTCAAAACACCTCAAAAGAAGAATTACTGCTCCACTGTCTCGCTCCTGTCCCCACCCTCACCCGCACTCAACCACAGTTATCAAACAATAAATCATGACATCATTCCCAATGGGGACTTTGCTAGTCCATAATAGTCCCACCATTTCCCCTGAATCTTAGTGTATTTCTGAGGCGATCCCGGGATTGCATCGGCCTACTCTTCCTGATTGGCTCACCAATCCAAGTTTGATGTTTTTATGTGGATTCAGTGTGTGAAAAAGTGGTTTCATCCATACAAAGCACACCCCTGTGGACTAAACCAGGGCTCTCTCTAGTTTTCACAAATGCCTGGCATTCGTAGGTTCCCCTGGGTGCAAAACATTCCAAAACATCTAGTTCAAAGTAACTGTAATGCCCTTCCACTGTCACATTTTTCAACCAGGTAGTATGCCATCCACACCTGTGGGGTATAATTTCTATCAGGAGACTTATGGGAATGCTGGGTGGTAGAATTCTGCTGTATGTCAGTCAATCAATCAATCAGGGGCTTTATACAGCACTCTACTCACCTGTGAGGGTCTCAAGGCGCTGTGGGGGGGCGGGGGGTGCAGCTCCGGATCATTCGAAGAGCCAGGTCTTGAGGTTCTTCCTGAAGGTGTGGAGGGTGTAGGAGCGTCTGATGTTCACTGGGAGCTCATTCCAGGTTTTGGCTGCAACTGTTCTGGATTTGTGGATGCGGGCGATCTCTGCGAGGGCGAATGTGCAAATTCTAGAGCTTTCCATCTTAGAAATGTGAGCACATTTTGGATTTTTACCCAAAATATGACGTTTCTGTCATTCTAGATAACAAAAAGTGGGGAGGTCCATGCATTGAGGTTGTTAGGTGTCCCAGGGTGCTAACCAAAATGCTAGCAAATATGGCAGACAACCATCATCTAAAAAGTCTGGGGAACATGGTGGCGCATGAATGAGCGGTCGTGGCCACAAGTGGCTGGAGGAGAGCTGACTTGCCAGCAGAGAGGGGGGCAGGCTGTATACACGGCTGCATGCTGTTGATGGTGTGAACCTGGGGAAAAAGCCCTTGGCTGGTAGATGCAGCGTTTCCATTCCCGCTTTCTGGTGCCATATTAAAACTTGGCAGTAGCTGCAGTAGTGTCACTAATAGGCTCTTCCAATCAGATCATGCCAGGGGCCGCGCTGGGCAGAATCAAAACAAGTCAGCCTATGGCAGCGCCCCCGGTCTCCTCATTACCTCCTCGAAGCGGCCCTCCTTGTGTTGTTTACGGTAGGTTAGAGCAGGGGGCTGCCCTCAGCAATGGAGTTTGGTGAACTTTGAAAGTGGTGAGGCAATGAATGTACCCCATATTAAGTATGAACATGAGTGTAGTGAACAAGCATATCCAGCTTACCCTGCGTCCCCTTTCCATCTGGAGGGATCATGGAAACCTTTTTCTAAAATGGGCAAATAGTGCATATTCTAGCACAAGTTCCAGAGTAACAGCCCAATTTCTAGTTTTTCCCAGGAGACTCTGACCCTTTGGTGGTCACCAATCACTAAAACATGGCAGAGTGCAAAGAGTAATGAGGGGTAAACATGGCAACAAGAAGCCAGACACTACACAAAAAGAAGAAACCAAAGACAGGAAGAAATCTATAGTGTGAGACGTTCATACCACAGTGAGGAGTGTCCAGACATTGACATAATGAAACAGAGAATGGAGAACTGGAGAGTGTCACCAAGAGGAACCAGAGGTGAAACACAGAAAACTGAAAGTAGGATATAATATATAGAAGTGAGGGAAGAATGTGACATGGTCATAACAGTAGGAGTTGAGACAGGTAAGAAAACTCATAGTGGAGAGATAATGGAGGGTTAAAGAATTGGGAGACAAGGATGAGACAAGTGGTGCATGGAGAAGAGGGTGGGAAGTAGGAAGTCGGGCAGAGGAGTACATTAAAGACAATAGTACATGGGTAAAGGAGAGAGGGCAGAGTGTCATAGTAATAAGAGGGAGGACTAGGTAAAACAAGCTAGAAAGTGGGAGAACGTAAGGGGGGAAGGAGGTAAGATGAGAGGCAAGGTGTGAAGGGGAAGTGTTGAAACATGAAGCAGATTACAAAAGGAATTCTATGGGAAAAAGTGTAATCAGAGATTTAAGGCTAAGAGTGAAACAAATAGAGTGGAGGCACTGGGATAACACAGGGGAGAAGTGTGGGGGAGGGCAAAGGGAGAAAAGAAAGCCAAGAGGAGAAATTGTAGTGAGAAGGTGGATGTCCACGTCCCCGCAGGGGGACAGAAGAGGAGACAGCCCCTTAGTGTTCCCTCACTGCCCATGGGGGGTAGTATTTTTTCTGTGGCCACCTGGCCTGGAAGTTGGCCATGGCAAGGGTGAGATCTTGTCTCCCAGGGATGATGTCAATTATGGAAGGTCAGCGGGTAATTTAGGTGGGTAACACACCTAGAGATTCCTCTTTCATCGGCCAGAGGAATGATGGGGCTGCTAAATATGAGCTCCTGTAGAGAGTGATTTTCTAGTTATGTGTATTTATATCTTTAAAGAAGGCATGTCTGCTTTGTATACTTGGTTCTAGAATGTTATATGTGCATCATTCATTTTACTGACTGCTCTTCATAAAACCAGTCGTGGGTTCATTGTATGGAATAAATCTTTCTTCAATCTAAGAGAGCCTTCAGGACTCATCTTTTCTACATATTGAAGACTTCACTTCCTACAGTTATTGGCGACGTTTTTTTTTTTTATCAAGACCCACCGACCTTGGATATATTTACATCCATTTTAATTGACTTTATCTTATCCTTTGATATTCAAAAAGGAAAACCTTGTCTTTATTTTTTTATCATCTTTACCTTGCCTGCAAGATATACGCCCAGCTGATTTACAATCTTCTGGAAGCTGCACCGGAATTCTACAAACTTCTCTAAGCTGTCCTGGTGATTTACAGTCCTCTACATTATTGGGCCAATCACTATAGGTACTGTACGTGTTATTTATGGCTTTGTTTTGTTGCTCTTGACTACGCTCCGACGCTAGCACTATGATTTTATTAAGCTAACTAGAGCGTAGCATTGGCCATACTCTGACTGTTGTTTATTTTTAATACGTACCGGCACACAGGCAGCACGCTTGTCACGTTAAAGACGATTATCACATTCCGGTAGCGGCCATTTTATATTCTTCATTTCAATCGGCTTCACAACAGCTTTCAAGCCTTAAGCCTCGTACTTCACAAGTTCACAGCATTTTATCGAGCTTCATAACAGTCATCTGTCTTCATCGAAGGAATCAATAATTGTGCTTTCCTTCCGTGATATGCACACGACTGTGGAGTTTTCATTTCTTCTATTTTGGTGACTTTATTTATTTATTTAAAAACTTGTTTAAAGTACGTTTATTATTATTTTATTGATTATTACATCAGTTTTCTTAGCATAAGTCGCAGAGGTTTTCATACTCATTACTATTGTTCGCTTTCTTTAGTGTTTACATTTCCATTATTTTGTTTGTATAAAGATGTCTTCCTCATCAAACAATGTTATGCAACCTCCTGTTTTTCTACAGGTTCCAGGTAAACCTTTATTTCCTTGGCAGAAATGGTTTAGGATTTTTGATAACTACTTGGAAGCTATAGATGCAACTGAGTATTCAGTGTCTAGAAAAAAAGCTTTGTTATTTAACCATTTGGGTAGTGCCGGCCAAAATGTCTTTGATAATTTACCTGTGGTTACATCGCCATCTGGTGACGAAACATGGAATGTATATAAAGAGGCTCTTGCTAGACTTGGTAAAAATTACGTGGAACCTTCTGTTATAGTGGAAAGACATGTTTTCTTTAAGAGAAAACAGATGCAAGATGAATCAATTAAAGATTACTTGGCCGTTTTGCGTGTCTTTGTGGCTAAGTGTCAATTTGGTTCATACTTAGACACTACTCCGTGGGACCAGTTGGTTTTCAATTGTTCCAGTAAAAAAATACAAGAGCGCATTTTAATCTTTAAAAATCCCTCACTGGATGAGGTTATGGATATTGCTTGTAGCATAGAGAGATCCGTTATTTCTTCAAAGATTTTGACGCAAGATGCTGCTGCCAAATTCATAAATACTAATACAGATTCTTCTTCAAGTATTAAAGGTAACGAACCTGTTGTCAATGTTGTTTCCACTAAACCTAAAAATACAAATGTTCACATTGATAACAAAGGGTTTTGTTACAGGTGTGGGTCTAAGTTCCACATGGGCAACAATGTAAGTTGTCCTGAAATTCATAAAAGATGTAACATTTGCAAGAAGATGTAATATGTAATGTAATATGCTGTTTTGTAGCGCGCTCAATTACTACCGGAGTATCCTGGCGCGGAAGACCGCTGGGGAACCAGTCCTGGCTTTCCCTGTGAGATGGTCCCTTTCTGGGTATCTCCAAGGTGAAACCAGGCATCCCCGGCGTCTGTTGGGGGCCGTTGTAGAGATGAGGCAAGCTTAATGCCCAGAGTTGCCGAGTGTGATCCCTGGTTAGAGTAGGCACAGAGGCAAGAATTATCGAGTACATTGACCCTGGTCCACCACCCTGCCGCGTCGGGAATTGAACCCTGGTCCCGGGCCGTTCTCTGCTTCCGGGTCTGCCGCCTCTAACCAGTGAGCCACACCACTCCACGATAGATAGGACACTTTAAAACAGTCTGTAAAGCTGCTAAGTATAAGAAAAAAGTGAATTCTCTTGAGATTGATGAGGATGAACTTTGTCAAGCAATGAGTAACACACTGTCTACCATTGAAATTAACACTTTGAATGGTGACACTAAAAAAATGTAAAGGTCCTTTGTGTAACATGCTGATTGGAGTTATTGATATCACTGTTATGGCATATTCCAGTTCTCCAATCACCATTTTGGATGTTAAAACTTTCAATAAGTTTTGGTTAAATATTTTGCTTAAACCTACTGACGTCAATCCTAAAGCATTTGGTGAATTTGACATCACCATGTGTAGTTACTTTTCTGATTCTATCAACTTTAAAGGGAGAATGATTTTCACTAAAATATATGTGGCTGTGGATGGTCGTGACATATTAGGCTGGCAGGATTAAGCATAGTTGGGAATTATTTTGAGACCAGGACATCCAGAACCCGTTGTTTTGGGTGATTTGCCTATACTGTCTGTTACAGAAAATTCTTTCACAACTGCTGATGATACCATTTTAACAGAGTTACTTACTAAATATGAAACAGTTTTCTCTGACAATGTTGGTTTAATAAAATGTTTCCAACACAATATTGTTCTAAAAAAAAATGCAGTCCCAGTAGTTAAAAAATGCAGACCTATTCCTTTGTCTGCTCGGGATGAATTAAAAAAAATGCTTTGTGGCTTATGCTCTCAAGATATATTAACACCTGTGGAATCTTCTGAGTGGGTTTCCGCCATTGTCGCTGCTCATAAGATCTCTGGCGAGATTTGCCTCTGTGCGGATTTGAGGGCACTTAACCGCAATATTCTCATAGATTGCCACCCCTTGCCCAGAATTCAGGAGATGTTAGCGAATCTGGGTGGTAGTAGGTATTTTACGACTATTGGCTTAAAGTCTGCCTACCACCAGATTCCTCTCACAAAAGAGTCTCAACATTTAACCACCTTTGTCACTCCTTTTGGGGTTTATATGTACAAACGCTTGCCTTTTGGACTGGCGTCCGCTGCCAACGTGTTTCAACGACTTATGGATCAATTGTTTTCTCAAATAGACGGTATTCAGGCATTCCAAGATGATATTTTAATTCACTCTGCCTCTTTGGAATCGCATTTTAGTCTTCTTGAGATTGTTTTACAAAAATTGGAAAGTGTAGGCATGCCAAATAACAAGAAAACGTGTAAATTCATTACCCAAGATGTTGATTATTTGGGTCACAATATTTCGGTTGATGGCATTATACCTAAGTTGTCTTTGATTAATGCTATCAAGGATGCACCAAGACCTCAAGATAAGGATGCTTTGAGAGCATTTTTAGGGCTCAGTGAGTACTATGCTCGTTTTATTCAAAGTTATGCGTTAATTGTACAACCCCTCAGGAATTTATTTAAAAAATGCTAAATATATTTGGTCTGCAGTTGCTCAAGAATCATTTGATTCAGTGAAGAAATTAATTTTAGATGCACCAGCAATTAGGGCATTCTCTCGTGGGCAACCCGCAATTGTGACAGTAGACGCTAGCTCAAAAGGTTTAGGAGCTGTGTTGAGCCAAATGATTAATGGTCAAGAGTATGCAATAGCCTTTGCTTCTAGGGTTTTAAGTGGTGCTGAATCCAATTACAGTACAATCGAAAGGGAGGCTTTGGCATGTTGTTGGGCCGTTGAAAAGTTCAGAATGTACATTTTGGGTTCGAGATTCCAATTGTTCACTGACCACAAGCCTTTAATATATATGATTGGAGATAGCTCCTCAGAGCTTCTTCAAGACTGGTCAGATTGTTGGCTAGATTGCAGGAATATAATTTCGAAATTAAATATATTCCTGGAGGTAAGAACATCAGGGCTGACTGCTTGTCTCGAATTCTTTTGGACGTGGATGATGTGGTTTTGGTTGTTAAAGGAAATGATTGTGATGTGGTTTTCACCATTAATGACTTGACACAGTGTAACAAACTTTCTGGGGAAGAATGGTTGTCTGCTGAAAAAAATGATCTCTGCCTTGAAAGAGTTAAGAGATTTTTGGTGCAGGGTTGGCCTTGTGACAGGAGTTTATCTATGCAAGACAAATGCTTTGCTCAGGTTGCTGCAGATCTATCCATTGTGGAAAATGTTTTAGTCAGGGAGGACAAAGTAGTACCCCCCGAGGGTATTAGGTCAAATTATTTCTCTTGCTCATGAGGGGTACTTGGGAACATCTAGCACTGTCAGAAAGATCAAGGAAATGTATTGGTGGCCTGGCATTGATGGTCAGGTGAAAACTATTGTGGATAAATGCCAAGAGTGCTTGTGTCCTGATACGCATTGGCGTTTGTCTACTTCGCCTTTATGCCCTGTTGAGTGGCCTACGGGTCCTTGGCAAAAGTTAGGAATGGATTTCTGTGGTCCGTTTAATCTTCTCAGTGGTGATAACAGATATTTGATAGTGGTAATTGGTTATTTCTCCAATTGGCTTTATTTTTCTTTTGTGAAGAAGGCTGATTTTAATTCAGTTGTTACATTTTTGAAACGATTATTCATGATTGACAGTCTCTCTGCTGAAATTGTGACAGACAATGGAACTCACTTTGTTTCCAATAAATTTGAGGCTTTCTTGAGTGATATTTCTGTTAGACATGTGTTAGTACCTTTGTATAGTCCAACTTCGAATGGTCTGGTTTAAAAGAACAAACAGATTGTTGAAAGAAGGTGTGCAGACAGCTGTTTCTAGTAATCTTGATGTTTGCAAGTATCTTTGTGGTAAGGTGTGGAATTACAACACAACACCGCATTCTACCACTGATGTCTCTCCTTATCTTTTACTCAGAGGAAGAAAACCTATTTCTCTGCTTAATCCATCTTGGTTGCGGAATAAAATTGGAGATGTCAATTCTATTATGGATTTACACAAAATTAGGGAACAGGTTAAACATAAACAAACAACATATAAAATAAATTTTGATTTAAGGAGACATGTCAAGATTACTTCTTTGTCTCCAGGTGACTGGGTGATTATAAAGAAACCCATTAAAGTTTGCAAAGGCAAATCGAAATTTTCAGATCCTGCAAAAGTTGTCAGGGTTTCGAAAATGGCTGTAATGTTACAGAATCGTGGATGGTGGAATCGAAATGCTGTGGTTAAGATTACAGAGGAAGAAACTAAAATAGTTTGCAATAGATCCGAAACTCAAACTGATTCTAGTTGGTTTGGTGTGCTTGTTCAGAAGGATAACATTGGTCATCATGTTTCTTCTAATTCTGGTGGGAACGTTGGGGATGGTGTTTCTGATAATGTTGTTCAAAGTTCTATTGAAAATGTTCAAGATATTGCTGGTGGTTCTGGGGACAATGCACCTATCAGATGTAGTTCTCGCATTAGGAATCGTGTTCATTCTGATGATTTTGTTTATTATTGATTTTATTTACTTACCTGCATAATTGGAATATACATTTTTTTTGTATTATAGGATGGTGGGTATGTAGAGAGTGCTTTTCTAGTTATGTGTATTTATATCTTTAAGGAAGGCATGTCTGCTTTGTATTCTTGGTTCTAGAATGTTATATGTGCATCATTCATTTTACTGACTGTTCTTCATAAAACCAGTTGTGCATTCATTGTATGGAATAAATCTTTCTTCAATCTGTAGAGACTTCAGGACTCATCTTTTCTACATATTGAAGATTTCACTTCCTTAGATCCTCAGGCCGTAGGGTGCCATGAGAAGAATGTGACAGCGACCTCTTCATCCCTTAAGGGACAGATGGTATCCTGGCAGCTGGGGGTTGGCCTTACCTCGCTCCATGGTGCCACGGGTGCAGTAACCACATAAAATAATTGGGCGGCAACTCCAATACGAAATATGTAGCACTGGATAAATAATGAAATGGCAATGTAGTGCCCGGTTACTGGAGATTGTTTCAGGATGGGTGTCAGAGGTTAGTCCTAAACGGCGTTGCACTCGTATGATCACCCGTAAGCTAACCCTACCTGTGTACTGCATAACAGAATATGAATAAACTTGCAACAGTTTTCCCACAAGAAAAAGGTGATGGTCTGTTTTTGTTGATGCTGCAACTGTATTTGGTCACAAAAGTATGTGTATTGACATTTCAGATACCAGAGGGGCTAGGGGTGTAAATGCTAGGTGAGAGACATGGCAATCTCTTCAAGTAATCAATTGACACAACATTACAATCCAGAATCTGCCAACCCCATCGATGCTTCTCCAGCACCATATTTGTTTAAAGTTTCTTGCTTTGCTAGTTCTTCTATTTGAGAATCTTTTGAAATAGGCTTCTTATTTATATTTCCCCAGAAACAATTTTGAAAACGTTGGGAGGGAACAGCATCCGAATCGGTAACTGCACATTTAACTTGGTCTATGCCAAGAAATGGATCAAAAGCGGACATCCTAGGAACTGTTTTCGAATGACCGCATTAAATTGACATGGGAAATGCCTGCTCTTTTCCACGTTTGTCTTTTTCATCACAAAAGAAACATGCTCCCCCATCACCTTTGAAAATACATCTGTGGCTTTCCATAGATGTAAGCAAAGCAGGGAAGGAAGTGGACATTTTAACTGTCAGTCCAAGCATGCCATTTATCTGTCCCAGTGGAATTGGCTCAATGCAAATTATTTTACATTTAACCTTTTAAGTTTTCTGCAGGGAGCTTACATTTTCTAGAAAGCATGAAAATACATACTGATCACTGCAGCAGGGTCTTGGTTTCTCCCTGTCAGGACAACCCAGTGTTCATACTGTGCCACCTCATCTGTCGTGCTAGAACTGTAAACAGCACCAGATGTTCATTCTGTGCCACTGCATCTGCCCTACAAGAACTGTGAACAGCACTCCCGGAGGCCGGTCTCACAATCAAGACAAGCCTTTAGGACTCAAAGGGCCAAACCAGCACGGAGTTATGCAGGCATGTTAATACAGATCTGCCGAAGAAGAGGGACAAGACGCCCAGCCCTGGACTGGGCGACTCACAGAGGTGGCATCATATCAGCCTGAAGGCTGTGGAGAAGTGTGGCTCAATGGTTAGAGCGGCAGACTCTCATGCAGAGGTCTAGTCCGGGACCAGGGTTCAATTCCCTGCCTCGGCGGGTCTTGGGCTAAAATTTCCACGGACCTGATAATTCTCGCTTCGGTGCCTATCCCAATCATGGAGTCCCACTCTGCAGCTCTGGGCAATAGCTTGCTTAATCTCCACAACGGCCCCCACAACGCTAAGGATGCCTGGCCTCCACCTTGGGGGTGCCCAGGAGTGGACGCCTCACAGGGAAAGCCAGGATGGGTTCCACAGCGGTATTTGTACAAGCGCCTTGAGACCCTTGCGGGTGAGTAGTGCGCTATACAAGTATCCATTTACAAGGCATTGACGACACTCTAAGCTTTACTTATTTTGTCCTGTGGGCTGTTCAAAGGTAAGCCCTACGCCATGTTGTCATTCTGTAAGTGTTGTGTGCACAGGTGAGCAACCAGAGCCAAATTTTGGGTGGGGGCTAATACTTCCAGCAATGTAGAGCCAGATTTCGGTGGGGGTGGGGGCGGGGGCTAATGCTTCCAGCAATGGGTCCTTGTATAATGTAACTGGTGCTTATGCAAAGTGCCTCAACACAGTGGAGTTTGAGCTGTATAAAACTGCAAAAAAAAAAACAAAGCCTAAGGTTACTTTTCAGGAAATGCAGTCTCACATTGTGGCAGCAAAAGTCATTTGCAGCTTTAAGGAATAGGCAGAGTGGAGATGCAGGGGCTATAGGAACGGGTGAAAAATTGACAAAGCCTCGTTATCAAGTAAATGGTCTTTTAAAGACCTGTGAAGTACTCGGGTGCAGCTGCAATAAGACGCCAGGCCAGCCAGCCTACTGCATCTCAAGAACTGTCTGTGTGTGTATCCTGGAAGCTGTCTCAGCCCAAGCTGACACACACGACAGGGGAGGAGGGGCTACAGCCCTTTAAGCCCTATGGGCGTTGCGCGCCTGTGAGTGCACATGCGTTTGTGCTGCCCCACAGTGCCTGACCCTGCTCCACAAATACAAATTAAATCTGTATGACAGATTGGGACTGCACGTGTTTTCTTTAGGGTTGAAATTAGAGGGGATGGAGCCCGCACGCTCTAATGGAGAAACCAACTTAGACCCTCAATAAAGTAAAAAAACGTCTTTTGCGGTTGAAGCAGCTCATTGGCATGGAAGTCGTGGGAAAGTCTTCCAGCCTAAGAGCGGGGAAAGTAACAATCAACCAGGATGGACGATATTCATTGTGCACCAGAGGCAGAACTGAACGGCAAGAGCCTATTCATCCATCCAATCAAGGTGAGGCAGCCCTGCTATTCCAAACCCTCAGCAGCCTCATACAGAGTTAGCCATTAAGCTCTATATTAAGATGTGAGTAACACAAGCTGGTATTAGAGCACCTTTGGCACAAAGACAGAAGGGGGGAAGGAGAGGACCCAGAAGTTTAAATCTGTCAGCGAAACCTACATGCTCGCTGAACTACTTCTTTAGAATTATGGCACAAAGAAGCAGTTTAGCTAAGAGTACCCAGCCCGTGGGCACACAGACCCCCGATCAGGCCCTGATAACATCAGATAATCAAGAACAGGCCACCATGGCCAATCAGAATGTAGACACCACATGCACTGTTGTTACCAAAGTGGCGCTTAAAATCAGTGGTGGTCAGGGAGTGCAAATTCGAAATAGATGTGCAACATTGACAGATCTGGCAGAGGAAAGTGTGGGCCAGTTGCAGACACCGACAGTGCAAAAAGTGACTGCACAGAAGGAAATAAAGGCCCTATGAGCACTAGTTCTGTAAACATTGAGAGTTTACTGTTGGCCTGGCAGGTAGAAATTTAAAAGAGATTTGGGGGTTTCGGATTCAAATTGTTACATGGCCGTTAGGGCATTCTCGACATTGCTAAGTTAGCATGAGCTCTGCTGCCATGATGCTGCTTTTGCGCACGTTACTACATGACTTTATTTCGCAAGACTCTCTTTGTGCCTTTCCCATGAGAACTGTCTGCTTTCTGCATTCTCTGTTTAATCTTGGAGTTTAGTCTGAACACGATATGCAAGGTCGATAAACATGTCCCTTGTTTTTCTGTTCTTTTAGGTCCCTAGCAACTAGACAAAACTTGCTAAACACAGCTGCACTGCTGGAAAACTTGTGCTTTGATATTACGGGGATGCATGATCACACACACACTTGGAAAGAGATCTTTCCTTGGAGAAGAGCTATGCTGTTCCTATGATGTAAACCTACCATCTAGGCTCTAAAGTATGGGGTCTGCTGACAAAGCCCAGAGATCTTCCCTTATATAATAAACTTCAACTTACCAAGGGGAGGGTAGTTAGGCCTTATAGTCCTTTTTCAATGTCTGTACCCCCTTTATATTCTATGGTATTGTAACGAAACTGTTTTAGGTTTATGCATTTTGCTGCTGGTAGTGGCTTGTATACCAAAAAATCAAGGTGGGAAGGGATTACTTGTCCTGAGTAACCAGGGTTCTATTCTCTTATTCGGTTGCGGTGCCGAACAAAAAACCCTCATTCACGTACCAAGGCTCGATAGGCGGTATATCTTGATTCTCCATCTTGTTGTTAGCGACGTGACAGCTTCATCATAGGGTTTGATTATATGCTTCCTCCACCCGAAGGTAAACCACTGGTTAGTACAGTAGTGATTAGTGATCAAAAAGAAAAAAATTAATGGGGTGTATATAGTTAAAAAAGGCGTCTATTAACCAGTGCTAATACATTTTAATTGGTGCTGGAAAGAATGCCTTAATAAAAAAAGGATTGGGCTTGCGTAGGAAGCTTGATTATGGGGCTTCCGCACTGTGTTATGTCTATAAAAAAGTCGACATGTTTCTGGGGACTGAGCGGCAGAGGCAGCACTAGTCGTGCAGAGACTGCCAATGAGGTAGAACGAACGTCGGAGGAACCTCGCACCTTCAGAACCGTACTATAAGGCCTTTTCCATTCCTAGAAGAATACATTCTATGGATTTAACCTCAAACGCAAGGTTACCTCAACCCCCCCCCCCCCCGTTTTTTACTAGGTCCCGAAGAAAGCCAACTTGACCCCTTGTTGGCAATTTATGGCTGAAACATCGTCGCTAACAACAAGGCGGAGAATCCAGATATACCCCCTATCAAGCCTTGGTACGTGAATGAGGGCTTTTTATGGGCACTGCAACCGAATAAGAGAATAGAACCCTGGTTACTCAGAACAAGTGATCCTTCCCACCTTGATTTTTTGATATTAACAATAAGGAAGCTGAAAGGATCACAAACTTTTCCTTCTTCCCCCGCCCCCCCTCTGATTAAAAATAGTGGCGTATATACTGCAATATAGAGCACAATAGTTAAAATAAACATTTTGAACTATACGGTGACTCTGACAATCTTTATTGTGGACAAATACGAGTGAGTAAGCCAAACGGTATGTCTTGCTACTTCGATTTCTGAGAGAGTCGAAGGGTTGTGTTCTGGGTTGTCTAATCATTTGTAGCTTCGTGATTATGTAGGATAACAAATGAGACACTATAGCCAGTGAGTTTTGGGATTTTGGTTTCTAAGGTGGTAGGAAGGTACAAACCCTATACATCGAGGTCCTGTTTTCCTGCGCATAGTTCTGTGTATGTGCAGAATCCTCGCAACAAAATCAAAGAGACATCCAGGGAGCATGTCATGTCCTGGAAGCCAAGTTAGAAGACATTTCTAAAAGAACTATGGGCCAGATGTAGGTAAGTATATTTTACTGACTCATAAATACCGAATTTTACAGATTCGGTATTTATGAATCGGTAAAATTGAAGGAGGGAGATTTAGGTAAATTCGGTAATTGAATTACCGAATCTGTAAAAATCGGTTATTACCGAATCGGTAAATACCGATTCGGTAATGCCCATTGATTCCTATGGGCCCTGAAGCCCATAGGAATCAATGGGCATTACCGAATCGGTATTTACCGTTTCGGTAAATACCGAATCCTGCAAGGGTGCAGGGGGTGTCACTTTGACACCCTCTAGCACCCCAAATACAGGCATGTGTGCCATGTGGCACACAGACATGCCCTAAGGGCATGTCTGTCTGTCACATGGCATAGGTGTGCATGCACACCTGGATTTGGTATTTCACCACCCAATTGGATTGGGTGGTAAAATACCGAATCTGTAAGGCCTTTGGGACTCAGAAGAGTCCCACCTTCATCTGGCAGTTACCGAATCGGTAAAAGTACCGATTCTGTATTTTACCGATTCTGTAAATTTACTGATTTGGTAAATTTACTGAATCAGTAAAATTGGCCCCCTACATCACAAATACCCATTTACCGGTCGGTAACGGTCGAAATCGGCCGTTACCGGTCGGTAAATGGCCTCCTACATGTGGCCCCTAGTCCTTAGAATTGAAGGTGGGCAAAATGAACGATGATCTCAGAGAAAATTTCTCTGAGATACCTTCTTTGAAGCGTCAAAATCAAAACCTTCAAGGTGATCTTGAAAGGCTGGAAAATCATTCACGCCATAACAACCAATATGTTTTGAAAGTCACGGACGGCTCGGCAGGCTCTGATTTGAAAGATTTTTGTTGTTAAACTCCTTTGAGAGAAAGGTCCTGAGCGGTAAGCCAGAGGTTGAATGGAAAAAGAAATCCAGAGGGTCCACAGGGGCTCCTTTATGTTAAAGGAAGGACAGAAGAAACCTAGAAAAATCTTGTTGAACTTCCTATCTTATACCGTTAAAGATCAGATACTAGGGCTGACAATCAAGACTAGGTTACTATTACTATTGCATAAGATCAGATATAAGCAAAGCAACAGCATCAATGGGAATTAGATCAGAGAATGGATGAGATGCAGAAATTGGGAGCTAGAGTCTAGTTAAGGTTTCCGGCAATGTTGAAGATAATGTAGAGATATTAAATATTCTGCATAAGGAGAGTGGAACAGGCTGATGAGTTCTTTAAGAATATGGACACATTTTATATGTACTATATGCTTTTATGACATTCGTCGAATAAAGCTTGCTTGGCTGTGAATATGAGCTCCTCGGGATAGTAAGTTGCCTGAATTTGTTCATGGGACAGAGTCCGCCTCTAAAGGTTTAATCTTTCGTATTTAACTAGTCCTCTGGCACGCAAAGGTTTGAATTGGCATATAAGATATCTGCCTTTTTGGTTTGGGGCGCTTAGTTGGATGTTGGGTGGTGAGGTCCACTGCGAAGAGGGGGAAGGGAGCATGAGGTGGGGAAAAATGGGGAAAAAATAGAAAAATAAAAAATGTCTTCTCTACCAGCCCTAGGTAAAATCCATCATTATACACTTAGCCCAAGCCTTTTCTTTTTTACTTATGCTGGCATCACTTCAAAGCTAAATTAGTTGAAACGGGTTACAATATTAACCTGGAACATTAATGGATTGCGTGCTAAATATAAACAGGGGTTAATATTTCAATATCTCCTGGATAATAATGCACAGGTAGTGATATTACTAGAGTCTCATATGATTTAATAGAAAGCAAGAGTTTGTTTGGGAAGCAGAGCTGGGTACAACATGTGGCATGCAGTGATCAATTGAAAAATTCTAGAGGCGTGGCGCTTTTAGTTAAAAAAATTCTGGGCTAGATCTTCTCAAATATAAGGCAGATACACAGGCAGCTGGGTGTTTGAGAAGTTCAGTTGTGGTGTGACCATATTTACATGTGCTGGGTTTCATGGTCCAAATTGTAATGATACAGAACCCTTTGATACCCTTTGTTTGAATCTGTCAGAATTCCCAGCCCCAGTAGTTATAGGTGGTGGCTTTAATGCCCTCCTAGACATAAGTCTAGATCACGGGTACTCAAAGTACGGCCCGCGGACCTTGCAGACATTGTACCTGTGTTTAAAAAAATATATATTTAAGAGGGTCAGCAAACACTGCTGCAGCAGTGCGGACTCTGAGACACTCTGCTCTATGGGGGCATTAACAAGTAAATTGTCTTTTAAAAACCTGTGAAGTACTCAGGTGTGGCTGTGTATGTGACAAGGAAGCTGGGGTGAGGTGACAGAGGGTGACAGACAGAGGGTGACAGACAGAGGGTGACAGACAGACGGTGGCAGACGGAGGGTGACAGACGGAGGGTTACAGACGGAGGGAGACAGACGGAGGGAGACAGAGGGAGGGAGACAGACGGAGGGAGACAGAGACAGACGGAGGGAGACAGACGGAGGGAGACAGACGGATAGAGACAGAGAGAGGGAGGGAGACAGGGAGGGAGCCAGGGAGAGAGAGAGAGGGAGAGAGATAGAGGGAGACAAAGAGACAGAGGGAGAGAGAGAGGGAGGGAAACAGAGGGAGGGAGACAGAGGGAGGGAGACAGAGGGAGAGGGGGACAGAGAAGAAGAGAGACAGAGAGAAGGAAACCAAGGGAGGGAGACAGAGAGAGTGGGACAGAGGGAGGGAGACCGACCGAGGGAGGCAGACGGAGGGAGACAGACAGATAGACAGAGACAGACAAAGGGAGGGAGACAGAGAGAGAGAGGGAAACAGAGGGAGACAGAGAGGGAGGGAGAGAGAGAGAGAGAGGGAGACAGAGGAAGAGACAGAGGGAGGGAGACAGAGGGCGACAGAGGGTGAAAGAAAGACGGAGACAGACAGAGGGAGATGGTGACAGAGGGAGGGGGTGACAGAGGGAGACAGACAGAGGAGGGAGACAGATAGAGGGAGACAGACAGAGGGAGGGAGACAGACAGAGGAAGACAGACAGACAGAGAGAGCCATACAAAGGGAGGGAGACAGAGAGAGAGGGAAACAGAGGGAGACAGTGAGCGAGGGAGACTGACAGAGGGAGACAGAAAGAGAGGGAGACAGACAGAGGGAGACAGAAAGAGAGGGAGACAGAAAGAGAGGGAGACAGAGGGAGGGAGACAGACGGAGGTAGAGGGAGACAGAGAGAGACAGAGAGAGAGGGAGATAGAGGGAGAAAGAGAGAGAGGGGGACAGAGAGAGGGAGACCGGGAGGGAGACAGAGGGAGGGAGACAGTGGGAGGGGGAGACAGCGGGAGGGAGACAGCAGGAGGGAGACAGAGGGAGAGGGAGACAGAGGGAGACAGAGAGAGAGAGAGAGACAGAGGGAGAGGGAGACAGAGATAGAAAGAGAAAGAGAGGGAGATGCAGAAAGAGAGACAGAGGGAGAGGGAGTAAGAGAGAGAGAGAGAGAGAGAGAGAGAGAGAGAGAGAGAGAGAGAGAGAGAGAGAGAGAGAGGGAGAGAGAGAGAGGGAGACAGAGGGAGGGAGACAGATTGAGGGAGAGGGAGGTAGGGAGATGGCGGGAGGGAGATGGAGGGAGACAGACAGAGGGAGACAGACAGTGGGAGGAGGGCGCTAGAGGGAGGGCGACAGAGAGAGGGAGATAGAGGGAGGAAGACAGAGAGAGGGAGACAGGGAGAGGGAGACAGACAGAGTGAGTGAGACAGAGAGAGACAGAAAGAGGGTGAGAGTGAGGGAGAGAGAGAGAGAGAGGGAGACAGAGAGAGAGAGGGAGGGAGACGGAGAGGGGGGAGAGATAGAGAGAGGGGGGGGGACAGAGAGGGAGACAGAGGATGACAGAGAGTGGGAGACAGAGAGGGAGATAGAGAGAGAGGGAGGAAGACAGATGGAGGCAGAGGGAGGGAGAGGAAGACAGACAGAGGGAGACAGATGGAGGGAGACAGATGGAGGGAGACAGATGGAGGGAGACAGATGAAGGGAGACAGACGGAGGGAGACAGACGGAGGGAGACAGATGGAGGGAGACAGATGGAGGGAGACAGACGGAGGGAGACAGACAGAGGGAGGCAGACTGAGGAAGGAAGACAGAGAGAGAGAGACAGAGTTAGAGAGAGGGAGGGAGACAGGAAGTGAGAGGGAGGAAGACAGAGAGGGAGACAGCCAGACTGAGTGAGACAGAGGAGACAGAGAGAGGGAGGGTGGGAGGAAGGGAGAGAGGGAGGGAGAGAGAGGGAGAGAAAGAGGGGGAGACAGAGAGGGAGAGAAGGAGGGAGACAGCGAGGGAGAGATAGAGAGAGGGAGGGAGACAGAGAGAGAGGGAGACGGAGAGAGAGGGAGACAGAGAGAGAGAGACAGAGGGAGACGGAGAGGGAGAGAGAGAGAGAGGGAGGACGACAGAGGGAGGCAGGGGGAGGGAAAGGGAGACAGACAGAGGGAGACATACAGAGGGAGACAGATGGAGGGAGACAGACGGAGGGAGACAGACGGAGGGAGGTAGACAGAGGGTGGGAGGGAGAGAGGGAGGCGGAGAGAGAGAGGGAGGGGGACAAAAAGGGAGGGAGAGATGCGACGGATAGCGAGAGAAAGATGTGTGAATGCCGGGTCTTCTCATGTTCACGAATAGGCCTGGATGGGCAATTCTGGAATATATAAAATGCATACGTTTACAGACGTTTCATTCTTTTATCGTGATGGATGAACTTGGAAAATAATTTGTGAAATAAAAAGGACAAAAATTGGATTACAGTGGTTGAAGTGTATTAAATGCATACTCACGTGCATAAGGCTATACAACCCGTTTATGATTCGCATCACTTCGAGTCATCATTTGGTCTTTGTCGAACGTTTCAGTGCTAAAGGAATGCCTTTGACTATTTGTAATGTATGCCACAGCCAAGTTGCCACGTAAAGTTAACTGCAGCAGCCAGGCGGCGGGCA
Organism: Lissotriton vulgaris; assembly: GCF_964263255.1. Classification (NCBI taxonomy): domain Eukaryota; kingdom Metazoa; phylum Chordata; class Amphibia; order Caudata; family Salamandridae; genus Lissotriton; species Lissotriton vulgaris. The sequence continues at coordinate 1,358,045,049 of NC_141694.1, forward strand.
GGTACCGCCAGGGTCAGTCTCCAGGTAGCAGGGCAGATCCAATGTAAGATTGTAGCACTGAGAGCAGTGCACGTCGGAACTGTTACATACTGAGCCTGCTGGCAAGTGAAGAGTACTGCAGCCTGGTTCGGGCGCACAGCACACAGGTGTCAGAGGTGCCACTGCATGAACTAGCACCTAGGATAGGCTAAGGCAGCCAGTTTCAGCGCTGTCAGGTCAGTGGCAAAAATGTGTGACAATGCATTTCAGTGCGGTGATGCGAGAACACCACACTGAAATGCGTTAGCGTCACGCCTGATGCGCGATACTGGACAGGACTGCGATAGTTCCTCTACAAGGAGGGGGGCACGCTGTCTTAAGGCCCCCAAAGCATTAACATGCTTAATGCAGGATTATGTTTTGTGGTTTGTTTGATGCATGGCGAACAAAAGCAGCTTTAAGTAGAGGCTACACTTTTTACAGTAAATGTACCAGGGTTGTTCTAGAAAAAATCTGTTTCTTGTTAATAACATCTTCAAAACTAAAGAAAAAGATGTCCTTCGCATCCCTGCTCATTGTTTTGACAATTTGACCATCTTGTTAAAATTGTAGTTGCCAGAAGAGTTTTCGGAGAGTAGGTGGACAGTGGACAGAAAACTCTTAACTGACCATAAAATATTAAAAGAACTTAGAGAGCAGAGTAGGAGGTATTTTGAGATCATTTTTGGCCCTCTTCCCCTGTGGTGGAGTGGAAGGGCTTTAAGGTATATATGCATGGGATCCTCCGTAAAATGAGTTCTATCAAATACAGGAAATTCCAGGAGAAAGTTGGGGAAAAAGAAAGGGAGATTGCTGAGTTAGAGACTGTAATACTAGAGACCAACTCACTGAAGGGAGAGCAGAGTAAGCACAGCAAACTAAATGGAAAATGATAGACTATTAAGGAGTTAGTGAAGGGCAAGGCAATAGCAAGGGGGGAGGTATCCAAACTAGCATGCTATGAGTACAGGTAAAAGAGTGGTTGTTTGTTAGCGTGAAAAGCAAGAGTGGACAGGGCGAAGAACCACATAGGCAAGTTAATAACCGGACGCGGGTAATACTTTGGAAGACCCATCAGAAATGGAGGCAAGCTTTTTCAAAGTATTTAACCTGTTATACACAGAGGAAACCAAGCCAGGCCTGTCTATTTGGAGGAAATGGTCAAGAGATGAATTAGTCTATCAGTTCTAGAAGAGGGGGAAATAACTGCAGGAGAAGTCCTTGAGCAACCTAATAAAACATGAAATAGGAAAACAGCTGACCCTGATGCACTGCCAGCAAAATGTTATAAATAAGTATGGGCAGCGTTGTTTAATTTAATATATAAGAATGAAGCAGAAATACCCACCAGTTGGAATGAGACAACAATCACCTTTATTTAAAAACCTAATAAGGGCCCAAAAAGGGCAGTATCATATCTCCATATATCATTGCTTAGTGATGATTAAGCATGGGTGAATTTTGCGAATTCGCGATCCGTGAATTTGCGGATTTGCGAATTCGCGATCCCCAAAATTCACGAATTTTTGCGAATTTGCAGATTTTTGGGTTTTTTGCGTGTTCGCGGGGCTTTTTGCGTCTTCGCGAGCCGCTTGCATAGCGAAGTTACTCATGCAGTCGTTTATGGGAGAGGGAGAGAGAGATAGATAGATAGATAGATAGAGAGAGAAAGAGAGGGAAAGAGAGAGGGAGAGAGAGAAGGAGAGAAAGAAAGAGAGGCCGGATCTCTGAAGGGCCACATTCCTGAGCTGCCCCTACAGAACATACAGCTTTTTATTTTTAGCAAAATGCATATGAAAATTGTGCTGTAAAGGTCTCTTTAAGTTTACCCCTCCTGACAACTCAAAATGGGTGTATTTGCCATCCTCTCCCTTCTTCCTGTTTTTTATATCTGTAAGTGCTTCCTGATGAGGTTTAATTCCTTGGACAGGTGCCTCGTTGCCTACTTGTAACTATTCTCTGACCCTGCTTCAAGGGTCAGAGCAGGGTCAGAGAATAGTTGCAAGTAGGCAACGAGGCGCCAGGAAGCAATTAGCAGCAGGTGTCCAAGTTGAAGTTAATTTTGTTTGTAACCCTTTTGTAAAAGGTTACAAAGAAATTAGGTTCAACTTTTGCACCTGTTGCTGTAACCCTTGCTTGACTAAAAATTCTTCCCCGCTGACTCGCGGATTTTACCGCGATTTCGCGAGATTCGCGGGTCGCGAAATCGCGGAAAATCCGCAAATTCACCCGCGAAACGGATTTTACGCCCACCCTTAGTGATGATTACAACATTTATTCTGGGATAATCGGAAGAAGACTAGCAAAGGTAGTAGGGAAAGTGATCAATCTAGATCAGGAAAGGCAAATGCATGATCCCAAAACCTTGTTGATATCAACAATTGATATAGTGGTTGCATGAGGAGACCCATTAGCAACAATTACTATTGACACAGCAAAAGCTTTCAACAGGGTATGTTGGGCCTATTTATGGGAGGTTTTGGAGTCAGGTGGGCTACCCCTACTCTTTGTAGAAAGGATCAAAAGGCTGTAAAGGGTACCCCCAACTAGGATCCTGGTTAACAGGAATTTAACTAGCAAATTTAGGTTGTAAGACAGAGGCATGCATGGCTATACCATGCATGCCTCTACCATGGAGCCCGAACAACAAATGCTTCTGAATCACGCATTCCTTTACCACGCATGACTTTACCACGCATGCCTTTACCACACATTTTTGTGGTAAAGGCATGATTAGTATAGGGATGTGTGGTAAAGATCCCAACATTTGCCACCTTCCCTTAGCCTTAACCTTGACCCTCACCCAAGTACTAAAAAGTACCCAACCCAGCCCTGAGCCCTAAAAACGTCTCTGACCTCCAAGCCCTAAAAACTTCTCCGACCTCCCTGAGCCCTAAAAAGTACAGTGACGCTCTAAGCCCTAAAACTAACCCCAAACCCAGCCCTGAAAACAACCCTAACCCCTTAACCCTGAGCCCTAAAAACTACCCCCTAGCACCCAAAACCTGGCCCAAGCTCCACTTACCTCACCACATCCTCTCCCGATCCTTCCTGTTCCTGGGCCTGTCCATCTCAGCATCTAGACCGTGCATATGCCTTAACCACGCATATACCTGGTTAAGGCATATGCGTGGTTAAGGCAAGCGTGGTTGTGCTTGTGTGGGAACGGCACACATGGCTCGGCCTGTGTTGTTCAGGCCGTTTCCCACAAATATATAATTTCTAGAAGGACATGGCAGGGATACCCACTTTGACTGATTCTTATTGGTGTATATATCAAACCAGAGGCACAAGCTTTCAGGAAGGAGAAAGGGATAAAACCATTCCAGTCCAAAAAATTAAATGGCTTTATATGCAGGTGATCTTGTTTTATATATTAGGCACCCAGAAGTAAGAGTGGTTTGGATGGAGGATATCACAGTGATATTTGGCGCCTTTTCAGAGTATGCTATAAACAAAGTTATGAATTGGAATTTGCTGAATTACAGAGGCAAAAAGCAATCCACCATTAGGTATTTGGACATCACAGTTACAGATAAAGTTGAGGATCTGTCAGACGTTAATATTAAAAGGGTGATTAGAGAAATAAAAGATCTGCTTAATAGATGGATGAACCTTCGATTGACAATATATGGGCTTACTAATTTGATTAAATTGGTGATTTTAACAAAGCTTATTTGTTTGATTACATTTCATTGTCTTTTTCGAAAGCCATCATAACAACGTTCCAGAGCATGTTGGGTAGTTTCATAAGGGCAAAGAAGGGTAGTAGGCTTAGTTGGCAGAAGCTTAGAAAAAAGTTTGAGAAACGAGGCTTGGCCCGCCCTGATGTGTGGATGTACTATTTTGCATTCCAAGTTACAAATTGCAGAATGTTGCTATCTAGACCGGATGATACTTGTAGAGGAAGATTGCTTCAGCCTTATTGGATACTTTAGATCCATATGGTTCCCTGTGTAAGTTAGGTGATCCAAGATATTTTACAAAAAGTAAGGCATACAGTTTCCAAACAGCTTTAAAGCTTTGGTATAAAATGAGGACACTTTTGGGGATTAACTATTATACAACATAGGATTCCCCTGGTACACCAGTATTCTTAGAAGATAAACTGAGCCTCCCATTTAGAGAGTAGGGCCTGTATATTGGGGTCAGTTGCAAAATGAGTCGCAAAAAAAATCATGGGAGGAATTGGTTGAGGTCACATATAGCTCTATTTCTAGGTTTAAGTTTCTCCAGTTAACATCATGGTGGCATGGTTCAATTGCTGAAGAATGGGAGTTCGTGGAGCGAATACAAGAACTGGCACCTCTAACGAAAGGTATTGGGAGTTAATAAAGGTAAATAATAAAGGTAAATGAAAAGAAGGTGAAAACCCTGTTGCAATCATGGGAAGGATACTTTCCACCAACTGTATCTTTAAATATTCTTTATTCCACTGTCAGACATACTACCTTAAAGAAGAATCGTTTTTATACTCTTCACAACATTTTTATTACTTTGAAGACAATGAAAAGATTTGTGGATTATCCAACTTTGAGTAGTAAAAGATGCGGTGAGATGAATGCCAACGACAATCATATGTTCCTTGCTTGCACAATTGTAAGTAAACAGGCTTTTGTAAGGATCCCCCCACCTTTTGCCCCATTTTGGACTATTACCTGCGTATTTTTCGACTTTGAACGTGCACTGAGGCCTGCTGTTCAGTGTCAGTGTTCTGAGGTATGTTTAATTGGATACACCAAATTGGCAAGGACTGACTTACTTATAAGTCGCTAGAATATGGTACCCACGATACCAACGGCAAGTAAGGCAGCGTGTTCGCCCAAGGCTGCAGAACTGTTTGTGCCACCCTGCATGTGACAGAGACAAAATAGATCCCAGCCTGTCACTGCAGACTGAAAGCACAGTGTGTGACACTACTACTTCGACTTCGCCATTCCACCAAATGGCTCTTCCCTTAAGGATGTTTGTAAGTCTCCCCTAAGGAAAGCCTATGAATCCCTTTGGCAGGGAGCAATCTACACTTAAATAAGATGTATAATTTGTAATATGTCTTAGCAGAAACACTTCTAAATTGTCGTTTTGATGTGGAAAAGTTAGGAGGCCCATTGGCTACCTCAGGGTTAAAAAGTTGGCACCTCAATCCGTCTAACTGCTGAATTGGAACACCTATCAGGGTCAAGTAAGGTATCAAATTAATTTGGGACATTAAATCCGGCCTGTTGCCCTTGCCAGATTCAAAGTCACTATTAAAGTTTAGAAGCTTTTAGAAAGTTGCTACTCTGCACTCCAGCTAGTACATTAACCTCACAAAGGCATGGACACATAGACGGATTTCTGACCAACTGGGGAGACGTGTGAACGACTGTCAGGCCCGACAATAAAAGCATTCACCACAGAGTGAAGTGTCAACTCCTCTTCCAAGATGCCCACTCAGGGTATTAGCCCAAAAGGCAGGCTTCAAAGGTGAAGCTGCCTTTGAAGGGCTGCTGGTGACAACATTCCTGAGCAGGATGCCTTTTGGTCCTGCAGACAATTAGGAGACAGAGTTAAGAGAGGGAAACCTGTGTTCAAACTGGTTTTCCTATGAGCGTGCAGCCCACTGGTAGCCACACCTCTAATGTTGGGCTATCCTGCTTCTGACGACATAGGAAGGGTCTTGCCATCTTGAAGGGGGTAAGAATGGCGCACTCTGGGATAGCCAAATGCCACCGATCACAGGCACTTTTTCACGAGAGAGGAGGGGACCCAGTAGCCCATTAACTAGTGACTGTGTGATCCCCTTGGGACACTTTCCTGGGATAAGTAGGACACCCCTGGCACTCTGCCCTCAGAACTCACTGGACTTGGAAAGAGGACGAAAAGAATACCACTTTGTACCTGTTGGAAGTGAACGAAGACAGGCTGTAAAGTTGGAGCACCTGCACCTGCTGCACTTTCGGTTAGCGTAGTTTAGACATTTTTCTGTTTGCCTGGCTTGGGGAAAAGCTGATTCCTGGTCCCAGTTTGAAGCAGAGACTCCAAGGGCCACTTGGCTGACCACCCCCAGTTTGCAATGGGGACATTAAAGCAGAAAGAGCCCAAGTTGCATCTATGGTAGCCACTGCAGAAATGTTGCTGCTACTGGTCACACTCACTCTTATTCTTAATTCCATAATTTTCACTCAAACTGACTCGCCCATTTTCACACATTCATTTACATCCAATTTCACTAATATTCATTCTTACACTCACTCACCCAGATTTACTCATTCACTTGCACTCACCAGTGGCGTAACGAAAGTTGAAGGGGCCCCCCTGCAAGGTACACAGAGGGGCCCCCACTCTGGATTTAATCCAGATCTGTCAGGCCTGAGTACAATACTGAGGGGGCCCCTGCAGCTTGGGCCCCCATGCACTGCGGGGGCTGCAGGGGCCTGTGTTATGCCCCTGGCACTCATTCTCAATTTATCCTAATTCACTCTGACTAACTCATTCTCACCTACTCCCTGTCATTAATTCAAACTCATTCTCAATCACACTTCCTCTCACTCATTCTTTCACAATCACCAATTGTCTCACTTGCAATCACTTTTACTTTTATACTCATTCTGACTTTGAATCACTCAAACTCAATGGAACTTAATCTCACTCATTTTCACTCCCTACCTTTCACTCACACATACACACGCTTTCACAAACACATGCTCTCTCTCAGTCAAATACACTGTGACCCACAAACACACACGCAACATACATTTAAACCATTTTTTGCTTACCTCAGCCCCTAGTGAAGGTCTCCTTCCAGTTCCTTGTGCACCATTTTTTACACTAAAAGTGAATAGATATTTTTTCACTATTAGTACAATACAAAATGGGCTGAAAACAGAAAGGGTGGAGCATCAGCACCTACAATGATGAGTACCCCATGTGTTCTTGGCATTGATTTTCCCACCTCTGGAAAATACAGTGTCAGGAGCTGCAGGGGGGAGGGGAGCCAAGAGTCACAGCTTGATCCCTTATATAACATCCATTCAGGAATTTGGTGTAGTTTTCTGCAAAATATATATTTTTAGTTACCTTTTTGGGTTTCTGAAAGATGGGATCGAGCGATTTTCGCACAAAACTCACACTCTTTCTTGCACAGCAGTGTTTGCCTTAGGGCAAGTCACCCTGAATTTCAAAGAGCTTAACACCCTATCAGGAAAAAGCATAGCAGCCAATTGGTTAACAGAAAATGATTAAAGGGTTTCAATCAGGGTTGGAGTGGGATTAAAAATCGGCCGGGGCACACCCAAAAGAAAGTGTCCCACATTTGCATATTGCCTTTCCGCAAAACACTGCTTCGGTGAAGTTTTATGAAAAAGATGGGGGGAGGATTGGGGGGTAGGCTAAAAAAATGCACAGATTAGTTTACATTGGTGAAACACACCTGAAAACAAGTGAGGACACTTTTGTTCAGGCCTCCTGCCTCCACTGAATACACATACATTAATGGGCCGGCCCAGCCAGAGAAAGGGAGTGACACCTCTGCCGTTGGTAAAAGGGAGGTAATGGACGCCCATCAGCCTCCAGAAAGGCCACTGGGCCTGATGCGGCATCTGAACACACAGGCACAGCCCAAATCGGCCCCCAGGCTGCCCACAGCTGCAACTCGGATACCAATGCCTGCCTTACCAATCCGACCCTGGTTTCAATTACATATTTTTTGCACATGTGGGTTTCGGCGTTGTTTGTATTTGGCTATGTTTAATCCTACCGGCTAGCTCGCGTGTTACTTGCACAAATAGTCTCTGTTCCTGTTGCTGCTTCTGTTAGGTAGGGCAACCTGCCTTTTTGTGTATCACAGATCGTTGCCTTTGGCAAATGACATACTCAGCTTGAGCTTCACTATGATAGAGACTGTTGCAGGCTATGCTCTTTTTATATTTTAGTATCCCCTCCATGCCCACTCCACAAATCTTTTTTTGAAAGCCATTTGTAGGAAGTCGCTTTGTTTCCTGATTTGCAGAAATCCGTCCTAGCAGTGCCTACCAGATGATTCAAGGTTGATGCCTTGGGGGTTTGTGAGCAAATGGGGTTTTCCACTTCCTTTTTTTTGGGGGGGATTATTTCAAGATTTTATTCTAGAACAACATTTGGGGAAGCTTTGCTATTCACGTTTTCCATTTCCTTCATGAGGCATGCACTTGTGAACCAAATGGCATTCAGGCACGAAACCAATGACAAAGAGCAACACATAGAAACACCAGGGGGCATATGTAGGTAATTTTTTTTTTGCGATTCTCAAATTGCGATTTTTTGGGAATCGCAATTAGAGAATCGCAAAACGAAATATAGGTAGAATTAGCAATTCTTTTTGCGAATCCCAAATATTGCAAATAAGGAATACCTTCTCATTCATTCCTATGGGCTAGAAGGCCCATAGGAATGAATTGGAAGACATTCTCAATTTGCGATTCTCAATTAGAGAATCGTAAATTGAGAATGCAATTTCAGTGTTGCAAGGGTGTCAATAGGACACCCTGTTGCACCCCCTGAAATTAACATGTGTGCACATGTGGCCTACATACATGCCCTAAGGGCATGTATGTGACCCACAAGGCACTTTGAAAAATGCCAAAAAGTGCATTTTTCAAAGAAATCGCAATTTACCTCCAACCTGAAGTTGGTGGTATTTTGCGATTCCTTAAGCCACAATTCACACAACTTGGGTGCTTCCTACATTGCATTTAAGGAATCGCAATTTGCGATTCCTTAAATGCAATTGCAAAATAAGGAATCGCAAATTTTGCGATTCCTCATTTTGCATGTGGGTTTTTGTGTGCTACACAGCACCCTGCCCTAATTATGATCGCAAGTGCTGAAATTCTGCGAATTTCAGCATTTGCAATCGCAAATGGGCTACCTACATATGGCCCCACGTGTGGTAACTGAGCTGGGGAACCGGGTTCGAGTCTCAGCAGGGACCCTCAACACCCTGTGATTCTGGGCAAATCAGTTATTCTCCCGATGCCAAATAAAAACGAATGAGTCCTTCTGTAACGCAACTGGTGCTTATGTAAAGCGCTCTGATACATTCGGGTCGAGTTCACGCTATATTAAACTCCCCCCACCCAAAAACATGGTTTCTCTTTTTTAGTCAAAGCAGCCAGAGAAAATAACCGATCTTCATGAACAGCAACGTGATTTCAGGTCCTGACACTGTGGAAGTGCTTATCACTGTGAAGTGGCTCATAACTAGCTCACCAGCTGCACTTGTGCATTGTAGCATCACCCAAGTCTCTGACACTCAATAAGAAAAAGGAAGATGCATGCGCCTTAGATTTTTTTTATAACCAGCTGCAATTGATTTTATGACTAAAACAGCATGAAACCAAAAGGGGACTATACGCCACTCACGTGATGTGGTTACAGCAAGGAACAACAGCAGATCGGATAGATACTGGGTTATGACATGACAATCAAGGTACAATTATGTTATGATAAGACCAACACCTTCCCTATATCTTTTTGTGTTTATGCGGGCAACCCCACGCAGTGTAGGCTGGTTTCTCAATTATGGCACACCAGTCCATTGCAGTCCTCCATTTGGCCTGTGGAGGGGCTTGGGCAGATTTCCATTTGGCCTGGGAAGAGGTTGGGCAGATTTCCAGTGTGTCGCAATGGCTTGTTTAGCCATGTTAATGGCAATGCCCAAATCATCCAGGATACCCAGCAGGACAACGCGAGGTGAACAATCAACCATATGCTCTATTATCATGCAGGGTATAGAAAAATCTTGGTCCAAAGTGGGTAATGTTGGGGCATTCCCAAACCATATGTTAGAACCACTGTTGTCACTAGCTCATCTGGGACAGCCCGCCACCAAAGGCATGCCCATCCTCCCAAGGTATCGGCGACTGAGATATGGAGGTACTTCAGCGCAATCAGCTAATAAGCTTTTTTTTATTTGGTGGATGGAAAGTGGAAGCCCTCAAAAGTATCTTGGCTATTACCTCCCATTAGATAGTCTCCCGAACACACCTTAACCAGGGCCTTACTTAGCGCTTAATTTGGGCTAGTGATTGCAGGTGGAGTCCACCAGTACTCATTGTTTTGGGACCAGCACTTATTTTTACTCAATAAACTGTGTCCACAGCAAGAGAGAGAAAAATACAAAAGGAGAAAAGAAGAAGTAAGAGAAAGATGGAAAAACTGTGACAAAAGCAGGAATCGCGGATAAAAAGAACATGCAACATAGAGTGAAAGATCCAAGGAGTGGCTGTTGGTGGATTAAAGAGGCATGAAATAGAATCAAGACAACACAGCATTGATGTTCAATACTTGATCCTCTATAGTGACGGCTGCGGGCTTCTGAACAAAAGTGGGGCCTGGCACTTATTCCTCTAATAAGTGAGCACTGACCACTTACACCCACTGCAGCTGGTGCATAAGGGACATGGGGACTAGCTATATTGGACATAATACTGCTCACACCAAAACGAACTTGGTGGCTGAATGTAGGAGACATTGGCACCAAGTTTCTCAAGGTAGACAACACATCTCTGGATGTGCTCAGCAGGATGACTCAATTCATGAACTGTGAAGGGTGTGCTGTTAAACCACTGTCGTGTTCTGTATTAGTGCAAGTTCAGCATCCAATAATGGCTTCACTATGACGTGTTATGAAGCTGCCATTGGGATGCTTTTTTCGGCATGAGTTCATGCCAATGATATGTGGCTGTGAGGTGAGGGTGCAAAGTGCATTGTGTGCAATGGTTGTATATGCGACTGTTATTTGAAGTGTGGGCATGGCTTCTTGGTTGGATTATTTTGTTAAATTATTTTGGGCCCGATGTAGGTCACCAAATACCGGTCGGTAACGGCCGAATTCGGTCGTTAACCGACCGGTATTCGGTGATTGAGATGTAGGGGGCTATATTTTACAGAATCTGTAAATTTACTGATTAGGTAAATTTACCGATTCTGTAAAATACCGAATCGGTAATATTACCGATTCGGAAAATTCCTGATGTAGGTAGCACTGTTTCCAGTGCTACAGGCCTTTCAGATTCGGTATTTTACCACCCAATCCAATTGGGTGGTAAAATACCGAATCCAGGTGTACATGCACATGTGTGCATGCACACCTATGCCATGTGACAGACAGACATGCCCTTAGGGCATGTCAGTGTGCCACATGGCACACATGCCTGTATTTGGGGTGCTAGAGGGTGTCAAAGTGACACCCCCTGCACCCTTGCTGGAATTGGTATTTACCGAATCGGTAAATACCGATTCGGTAATGCCCATTGATTCCTATGGGCTTCAATGCCCATTGGAATCAATGGGCATTACCGAATCAGTATTTACAGAATCGGTAAATACCGAATCTTAACGACTCGGTATTTACCGATTCTGTATTACCTACATCCCCCCCCCCTCTATTTGACCACTTCTTAAATACCGATTCAGTATCATTCGGTATTTAAGAAGTGGTAAAATAAAATTACCTACATCTGGCCCTTGGTCTTTTGATGTGTGGTCCTGAGCACGTTTTGTCTAATGTAGTTAGATTGTAGTTATACTTCATTTACTAATGATTTTCTGTATTTAGGTGTGGTGTTGTGTCATAGAATATTCAATTAGGTAACTTATTTGAGTGAGGTATTGTAGGAAAGTAGGATATGCTTTCATGGTCACCCACACTTTTTGCTGATGTCATTATGTTTTAGTGACTTGTCTGGCTGGTATCCCGCTAACCGGGACCCCAGTCTCTGTGCTTCTTCCCTAAATTGGACATGGTGAGTACATAGGTACACTCCAGATTGGCAACTGGTGTACCCATCTATTATGTGGTACTAAGGTACCCAGGGCATGGGTACACCAGGGGTCTCCCATGAGCTGAAGCATGTATTATGCCACCCATGAGAGACCACTCAAATTGTAACCACAGACCTGCCATTGCAGACTGTGTAAGCTGGTACTAGCAGCACTTATGACAGATATAAGTTTCCTTATCTTTGAGGTCATTGCACTAAAACCAGGCAGGGTGCTCGGTTCTAAGTGTGATGGTTACAGCTTACAGCTGCCATTTCACTGTTATGCTCTAAGATCCCCACCCCTCCATGCACCTCTACTCCTTCCCAACTTCCCACGAGATGCACCTCTCCCCCTCATCCCAATGCAGCCAAGCTCAACCTTCCGTCTGCAAACTTAGTTAACTCACACAAGCCCTTGAACGCCACCCTTCTTCAACCGGCATACCCTAGCAACCCTACTATCTAGACTATTCCGACCATCACCTCTGTCGGAACAAAGCATCCACCTAAACCCTTCCGAGCACCCCCGCGTAAGTACAATATCCCGATCACCCTTCAGAGCCCAAGTGCCCCCGTCACCAAAACAGTCTTGACAGAGCTGCGCTGTCTGCTTCACAACTGCAGATCTGCAGTAAAACACAAACTTGAAATCTCTAAAACCATCACCCTTCATAACATTGACATGCTCTTCCTCACAGAGACCTGGTTCAAAGATACCTCTCACTCTATTTTTGATCTCCTATTACCCACAGGTTATTCTATTTTTAGGAATGACAGAACTGACAACACAGGGGGAGGTGTTGCAGTCATATTTAGAAACGCCCTCCAACTTAAGGCTTCTCCCAGCAACTCCTCCCAAACCTTTGAATGCCTCTCTCTGGAGCTTCAACTGCAACACCGTTCACCCCTCAGATTCAATGTCATTTACCGCCCGCCTCGTAGTGGCCCTTCGTTTATGGAAGATCTCATTGACTTCATCAGCGACCAATACTCGCAAAGTGAGAATCAAACCTTCGTGGGTGACTTCAATCTCCACTGGGGCGTACCGCAAGATTCCTCTGCGAACTCACTGGCCACCTTCCTCTCTGCAAACGATCTTATCCAACACTGCACTGAATCAACACACTCTAAGGACGCAATCCTGGACCTTGTTATTTCTAAAGCAGGCATGATTTCTACCTCTACCCCAATTCATGTAGATTGGTTTGACCACCTCCTCATCCCATTCTCTCTTCAACGTTCACACTCTATAACTCTTGGCCAACCCAAAAGGGCCATCTCCTGGTTCCGTGATGCCAAAAATATTGATGTCGGTCCCTTCTGTGAATCAGCTTTGCTATCACTTCCAAGGCTAGATCCGAACCTATCTGTTGACGAACTCACCTCCCAATGCCTCACAGTTCTTGCAGCTGAAATTAATAACGTCACTCCACTCAAAAGCAAAAGGATAAGGCCCACTCCCTCAGCACCTTGGTTCAATAAACCCCTCTATGAGGAAAGGAAGCAGCTAAGATTCCTGGAGAAACAATGGAGGCTACTGCCCTCCACCGACAATTTGGCCATGCTTCGCTCAGCAAGATCCAAGTACCACAAGCACATCTTCCTTGAAAAGCGGCGCACTTCAAAACACTCCTTGACTCCGCCAAAAATAGACCCAAAAACTATTCGATCTCATCAAGATTCCCAGTGGCTCTCCACCAACCTCCAAGGTGGAGGATTCTACAAAGAGAGCAGAGGATTTCGCTATTTTCTTCAATGAAAAAGTGAAATCACTTGTGGATCAAGTCGCTCATCCTACCCCTCCAGAGGAGCGCAAATCCCTAGCTATTTGGCAGAGCTTTGACCCCATATCTGAAGATGCCCTTCTCAAGTGCATACGCAAAACAAAGCCTTCCAACCATTCTCTTGACCCTATCCCCAGTGCCATTGCCATTGACTTCTATACCCATTCCCTTTCCTATTGGACCACTCTGATCAACCTCTCCCTCTGGGGCAAGGCTCCCTTCCTATCTCCTTCAAAACTGGGCAGGTCACTCCTCTGCTCAAAAAACCCACTGCTGATGCCAATGACCTCAACAACTTCCGCCCCATCACTAACCTTCCCTTTCTTGCGAACATCACAGAAAGATGTGTAGCTAAACAACTCTTTCGTCATATCAAGGACAATGATCTTCTTGATATTTGCCATTCCGGCTTCATCCAAAACTGCAGCACTGAAACAGCCCTACTGCAAGTGGACGATGATACGCTGAGGATCTTCGATTCAGGGGGGTCCTGTCTTCTAATTCTCCTTGACCTTTCTGCAGCCTTTGACACTGTCAATCACAACCCCCTCCTCAATATTCTTCAACAGAGAATGGGCATGGAGGGCACTGTGCTTAAATGGTTTGCATCCTTCCTCTCTGACAGATCTCAAATGATCAAAATAGCGAACAGTCTTTCATCTCCTGTGGTGGTAGGTCAAGGTGTTCCCCAAGGCTCTATACTCGCACCCACATTGTTCAATCTCTATTTAGAACCACTGGGAAATCTCCTAAGTAAATCCGGGATTCACTATCATCTCTATGCAGACGGCACTCAACTCTACCTCAAGATTGCCTCCACTCACGATCTCTCCATCCTAAGCTCCACTCTCGACTCCATTCATAACTGGATGTCAACTCATCAAATGATTCTAAATCCCTCCAAAACTGACTTCCTCCTCTTCTCCTCCTCACTCTCTCCTCCCCCGGTTCAATCATTGATGGATCAGATGAATCTACTAAACAATAAACCCATCATTGCCGACAGCGCAAAATCCCTCCGTGTCATACTAGACAAAAAACTCAATCTAATTCCCCACATCAATTCCATTGCAAAATCCGCTCGTTTCCAACTGCGCCTTCTTTGGGGAATCTGTCGCTTCTTCCCGGAGCAGGACCTTATAACCCTGGTGCAATCGCTGGTCCTCTCCAGACTTGACTACTGCAATTCTCTTCTTACAGGCCTCCCCAAATCCCACTTGTCCCCACTGAAGTCTGTTTTCCATTCAGCAGCTCGTTTCATCTATGGGGCCAAAAGAAGCGATCACATCACACCGATGTTATCCACCCGCCGCTGGCTTCCCTTCGAGGCTAGAGCTATCTACAAGACCGCTTGTATCACCCACAAAGCCTTGCACTCTTCCTCTCCTCGCTATCTGGCGAATAAACTGAAACTCTCTGGAGGCTCTAGACCTTCACGCAATGCGGAGAATCTATTGATTGAACCTCCCACTTTCAAGAAGGAAAGAACGATGGCCCAATCCTTTTCAGGGAACGCAGTGAGAATCTGGAACTCCTTTCCGCCTCAGCTCCGGACCACCGCCTCCTCCCAGGCCTTCAAAAGGGACCTCAAAGTTCTCCTCTTCCAGAGACACCTCCAAAAATAACTCACGTCCTCTTTGTTCTTTGAAGGAAGACCTCCCACTACTGAAAAGTCTACCTTCCATGATCATGGAAGTGCCTTCCTAGTGTGTTCTTGTGGTTGGAGCGTTCGACTTTTTTACAGTACTATCCATGTACTTGTATTGGGTACCCATTTGTAACATGCACACACCACTTTGCCCCTGTAACACACGGTTTGCTACCTCTCACATGTTTTTACCTTTGATACTTGCACAAGTGCCACCTTTGCCTACGTAACGTTTGTTCTTGTGCCTGAGTGTCTAGCACATTTTGCAGTATTATACCTCAAATTATACTTTGTTTCTCTTGTAACCTGCACACTTGTCACTTTTTCTTTTTTCCTCTTGTGCACTTTTTACTACCTCATGTATTTTTGGTTGGTCACAATTTTTTACTACCTCATGATTTTTGTTTGCTCACAAGTGTCACTTTTACCTTATGGAACTTAACGTCTGATTTTGTAATCTGTTCTCGTGTAATGTTCTCATCTTGTATCATCTCTTACAATTTTTACTACCTCATGTATTGTTGTTTGCTCACAATTGTCATTTTTAACTTATGTAACTTAACGTATGCTTTTGTAATCTGTTCTTGTGTAATACTCTCACCATGTAATCTTTTTGTTCCTATTGTGAAGCGCTCTGACGCCTTCGGGTAAAGTCCGCGCTATATAAAAATGCATAAATAAATAAATAAATAAATAAAATAAATAAAAAAATAATGGTGCCCCTGCATGAACAGGACACCCCTACAACCTTCAGAGTTCATTCTCCCAGGTTGTAAGTGCATCAGCCATTACGATATATAGAGTGGACATGCGTCATTACCCGATGACCATCTCTAAACTGGCTGTAACGAACCCTGTTGTGTTTGGTATCAAACATGTTAAAATCTTACCCTCATACCATAAATGGTGTGGGAGGTATGATTCCATGTGGGAGGTACGATTCCATACACTGTAAAGCTCTTCTGGGAGGCCCTCAGTGCTCCTGGTACCAGTCTTCTAGACTAAGACAGCAAAGTATAGGTGCTGCTGACCAGAAACACAATTCTGCCCTCCTGCTGCTGACCAAGCTCGAGCAGGGGAAGGCAGGACAATAGGTTTCCTGTCACAGAGAGGTGTGACCACCTCCCAGGCAGGGCTTAGTGTATTGGGACAGGGTGGGAACACTTGCCAGCGCCACTGAGACTGCTTAAAGGGCACATTTGGTGCCCTTCTTGAATACTTCAGTTCAAACCATTTCAGGGAGCTTTGCATTTCATGCCTGCAGTTCATCTGCAGGCACTGCAACAAAGCTGACTGGTCTGCTGTTTCTGGGCTCCTACGGACTTTGAAAGGTTCAGCAACACATGTGGTGGTTCTGCAGCTTCCTCAATGCTTGAACTGTCTTCCTAGGAAGTTAGAGGCCAGTATCCCTCGTCGGAACTGCTGGAGCACTACGCTGTGCACCACAGCGACTTGCTGTTGCCAAGGCTGGTTGACTCTCTCCTTCAGAGATCTTCAGGCTCCAAGAAGCTGCAGCCGCAAGCATCTCCTGCAACCAAGATCTTCGCCTGCACCGCATCCTTTGCTCGTTGGGCCTACATCCTTTGGTGAGCTGCCCGAGATCATCTTGCGACTCCTGTGCCTCCGGCCAGTGGGTCCTCTTGAGGGTCTTCATTGGCTCCAGTTGTCTCCCCTGCTTGCTTGGGCCAGCTCTGATTTACCTGCTTGTGGTGAGTCATTTGGACCTTGCTGGTCCCAACACTGCCCCTTTTTCGATGACTACATTGTGTGCCGCTGCCAAGGCTTGTTGGTGCCCCTGCAGGACACTGACCTCTTGGCTCTCAACATCCGGCGTGGGACAGCTCATGAATGACTCCTGGTCTTCCTAGGCATTGCCTGGTACACATAGCTGCAACTTCAAGGACACCGTCAACTCTCCTGCATCACCGACATAGATGGGCATTCATCTTCCATGCCTCCTGGTAGCTCCTGAGCAGCATAGACTCTGTCTCCTCTGCTTGCAGGTACCTCTCACCTCGAATCCACCTTTGGGTTCCACCGGACTCTTCTCACCTTCTCCATCAGCAGCATCTCCCCAATATGGTCTACGGCGCTTTCCAATGCCACTCCGCACCTATGCATCGAGCTTCCCTGGTGTAGGTATCCTGGTTCCTGGGGTATCCACGGGCAGGGTGGCTCTCCAACATTCTGTCCTCCACTGGGTTTCTTTAGGGTCCATTGGAAAAGGTCTGTCTTCTTTAAAATTGGAACAGCTAATTGACTTGAATTGAGTATGCGGTCGTGTTCCCACACTGCACAAGACCTCCTTGGCGTTCCTAGCTACTCACCTTGAATGGTTCCTTTGGTCCCCAACTCTTTTTCGTCTTCTGAGTCCACTCTTGTCTTGAGTTGTGGTTCGCATTCCACTATTTTAGTATATGGTTTTGTCTCCCCCTGTGGTCCATTATGTGTTTGTTCTTCTTGCTCATTCTATTGACAAGTATTGTGTGCATTGAACATATATCTCCAGGTAGGAGATACTGTATCATGTTACTGAGTGTTAATAATACATACTTTTTTTATAACTACACTGTGTGGTTCTTTTTAACCTATTCCATGAGATTAAATGCTAGTAAAACAAGCTGCTTTGCACTCCTTATGGACTAAACCTGAAGCCTGCTTTCCACGGCTAAGACCACTAGAAACACAATAAGGGTTGTCTGTATTAGTGCAGAATGCTACAATTACAAAAGTGAGCACCATAAACTAAGCCAGCCTCCTACAAGTATGTTGTAATATTCACTAAACCAAGAAACAACAGGAGAGGAAGGGCTAGAATAGACACTCCTATACCCCAAATGAATTTTTATAAACAACTAAGGAGTGACTAAATGTGAAAAAGAATTAACAAACAACCACCTTAGATGAGTGGCTATTATTAAAAAAAAGGGGGGCGGTGGCGGCTATTGTCCCCAATAGCCGCCATCCCCCCCAAAAAATTGTGGTGTTAAAGTTACTTATTTGGCCAATTGCATCACTAGCATCTGACGTGATTTCACACTATTCGATCTGGTTGCTCGATGACATATGGCGGGGTTCAAGTCTAGATTCAAGAACTTTTCCATACGTAAATGGTGAAAACAGCAGTTGCCTAAAGAGAGAAGGGTAAATTGCATGGCTTAACAGCACCATTATCATAGTTATTTTACACATGTGGCAGGTGGTAATATTGTGTATGTGTGGGATTAAACACTAGCCAGTTACCACATTCTTCATGCAAGCAGGATTGCCCTTAGTTGAACTACAGCTGCAGAAAAAGATTAACATGACCTGCTTGTGCTTTGCATATGATTAGTGGCATAATGCACTGTAAGAATTCTTGTCCTGAAACGTTGTGCTTCTTTAGAATTTTGAATGTTCTGCAAATGATGACAACTGATGCAGTTTTAAAGAGGAATAACATGCAAGATGGCCTTTGTGGCTATTCCTGCTCACTGTATTACCCCATATGTAACTATTTTGCCCAAGCAATTTCCTCCAGGAAGAATCTGAAGGAAACTGTCATTGCAGACAATGGTATTTTTGGACATGGTGCATTGTGCAAAAAGTGAACAAATGGCCACTAAAATGTTTGTGGCTGAGTTTTAGGCCTGGCTTGACAATGTTGTTCTTGGGAATACCTATTTTTACCTGGTCTTCAAATAGACATAAGGTGGTCTTTGGTTAAGCCCAGAAGAGTATTTCTATCTCACCTCACGCTTTTGGCAGTTTGGTGTATCATTCAGCCTTCTTTGGAGGGCTTGCATTTCATTAGATACTTTTTTTTACATCCCAAAAGTACTCTGAATAATCACACATTACATTATTTATCTCCTGGATGCTTTATCCACTGAAAGCAATCGTTTTGATTCTGTTTTTACACTGCAGCTGTTTTAAAAATGATTTTATTCTGGACTCAAAATGCAAACCAGACCTATCGGCTTTGCCAGTGCTTGTTCACTTTGTGAACAACCTGGAATCAGGTCCTCAAGACTCTTTCTATTTGCTCACATTGTTCTCCCTATATATTGTGTCACTCATGATCACTTTCATTACACTGACTTCAGCTGCAATACTATTACTATTTGCTTTATTACCAGAATTTGCACAGCACTTTTATTCCCATTAGTTTTTGAGTTCCGCCCTCGTGCCCATTGGTGGCTGACACTGATCCAGGGTGGTGGAGCAGGGGTGGGGGGAGTAAAAGGTGTGTAAGAAAACAAAAGAAACGTACCTTGTCGCCGCATCTCTCCCATGTCGTCTCTTCTCCGTGTCCAGGACCAACAGGAAGCAGGAAGCACTCAGGCTCCCCTGACCCAATTAGACCGGTGCAAAACAGCGTTCTGATTGGTCGGAGCACTGTGGTTCAGAGCTCAGTCAGGGAATGGGGGCCTGGACATGTTCTCCATTGCAGCCTGGGATGGAGAATATGCTAATCGCGCATGATGCTTTGGCCAGCCCGAGACGGCCGGCCAAAGCGTCATGCGCACTTACAGTGTGCTCACCACTCCTTCCCTGTTCTTGGAGAAGAGCAGACCCGCCCGCCCAGCCAAGATGCTGCAGCAGGAACAAATACAATTATAATAACAACAAGTTATTATCATTTTATTTTTCCTTTCTATCACTGCTGCTAAGCAGTGGGGCGACGCTCCTCCGCCTTAGTGGAGGAGCCGTCACTTCGAGTGGTGCCATCCTCTATATATGAGTGAAAGGGGATCCCAAACTGTATGGTGCTAAACTGGTGAGTTATGTGTTGTATCTAGCTATGAAAGTAAAGTTGGTACAGTCCGACCCCCTCTGTTCTGCCCCGGTTGGGCTGACCCTTCCCTACATGTCAACGTTCTAAGGCACACTCCTGTGAGTACTTGACTGGCAGGGTTATGGATGTCGGATTATATGTTCTGTCTGAATAAAGGACTTCAAATTACAGAGCGTTGTTTCTGACTACAATATTATGCATATCTGTTGAAGAGACTCTTGCGTCTTCATGCAACACGAATACCAAAAACAGACAGCTGCATCTTCAGAATGTCAATATAAATTATAATATAAGAGGGGCATATGAAGGAAGGAAGGGAAAAATGAACGACTGACTAAACCTGGCGAATAGTTGCTCGAATCTACGCTCACTGGGCAGAACGATTCCTTATTTTCTCCCAAATTGAAGGCAAGATTAATGATGTGACTCACCTGCTTTCAGAAGAGGTCTGATTATAGGAACTAGCTGGGAGGGCACCGAAGCGGCGCTAATTCCGCCGCCTTCAATCAGGTCGCTTTCTTTCATCCGCTCCGTGGGTCTCAGCAGGCGCGGAGGTAGCCACAGGACACAAGTGCTTAGTTTACAATCATGTTAATTTCGGTTTCTGTTTGTCTTTAGCTGTGGGAGATTAATGAATACAAGGGATGTTTAAATTTGCAACCCGTTTTCTCCTAATCACTTGGCAGTTGCATTCCTGGTGATTTTCCTGTTTTTTTTATTTTTTTATTTTTATTACCGGAGGCCATTGGGCAAAATAAACAGGCTGTTAAACTCCACAAATGTATTCTTTCAACCCTCACAGCACACTTAAATATATGGCAACGTTTCTTGTTTCTATGGTCAGATTTAGAAGGCAGTGATGAACGCGAGGTGGACAGGAAGCGTTAGTTCGCACGTGCCAAGAGTTGGACTAACCCTTGCTTTATAATCTTCGCATTGCATTCTGGGATATTTTGTCGAACATGATTTTTATCGTGCAATGTGCATCAATAGTGGTTTGTGTTCAAGTGCAGAGAACAGAATATAGAAGACAAATTTAACACTGAAGGACTAAGGGCCAGATGTAGGTAGAATCTAATTTGCAATTTCCTAATTGCGATTTTAGAGATTCGCAATTAGAAAATCGCAAACGGAGATGTACAAATGTGTGTCACACACATTTAGCGATTCCTAATGGGGTCGCAATAGACCGACCTTATTAATATTCATGAGGTCGCAATTTGCGCCTCATTGGGAATCACTAACAACACAGGGATGGTGGCCTGCTAGGGTCAGCAGACAACCATGTCTGTGATTCCTTTACAATATAGCATTTTTTTTTTTTAAATGAAGCCTGTTTTCCTTAAAGAAAATGGGCTGCATTTCAAAAATGAAAAGTTTTCTTTTAATTTTTTAAGAGTAGGCAGTGGTTATGGGTCCTGGGCCTGCTCTGAAAAAATGTTCGTACTACCATTCACAAAGGGGAAGAGGTCCTTTGGGGGCCCTTCCCATTTGCGAAGGGTTACCACCAACTTGAAGTTGGTGGTAAAATGCAAATGTTTTGTGACCACATTTTGGCCGCAAAACATTCTTACATACCGCTGCAATTTGGTTTTAGGAATGGACGCCCTAAACACGCCATTTCCTAACACCAAATCGCAAACCCTATATGCGATTCAGTGATAGGTTACCGAATCGCAAATAGGGTTTGATACATCAGAAAATGCTTTTTTCTGGTTGCAAACGGTCCGATTCTGTGAATAGGGCTGTTTGTGAGTAGAAAAAATCTTTGTACATCTGGCCCAAAATCACATCTGATTAAATACCAAAATCTCAAAAAATAAACTTGAACCTTACCGGTATTTGTAACGATTGGCTAGGTTTTAAAGTGGTCATTTTGCACCAAAAATTGAATAGTGTGTGAGGTGCAAAGTTGGTTGGGGCAGAATAAAAATATGGAAGCAAAGCCATATTGCAAAATTAAAAAGTGATTTTTTTTTATGGTACGATTTGCAGAAAGTGTGATAAATAGTGCAAAAAATACATAGTTGCCACCAGTTATCAGCTGTATGGGCACAAAGCAACCACCATGTCACACCAGTGCTTGTGATATGTTATGAGCATTTGTATATTGTAGCAGCATTTTTATAATCCCTTCAACATTTGTATGCCACTAAGCGCTTTGATAATCAGGGTGCCCTTAGTTTACAGCTCTGAGATTCCATTGATTGGTTATGTATGGTTGGTTGTTTAGGTGTCAGGCTAGGAAACCTTGGTAGCACAATTCATCCCCAGAAAGGTGCAGCAGACCCCTGTCCTACAGGAAGCAACATGTTGTCTCTCCTCTGCTCCTCAACAAGGAAGCACCTAGGCTCCCCTAAGCCAATCACAATGCTGCAATGCAGCGTTGTGATTAGTCTGAGTGCAGCAATTCGGCGCTCAGATGGGAATGGGAGCCTGGGCAAGTTCTCCACCCAGGCTGTAATCCAGCTTGGGTGGAGAACATGCAAAGTGCGCAAGACGGCCGGCCAAACCATCATGAGCACTTTAGAGTGCAGCAGCCGCTTATCCTCCCGGGCGTCAGGGGAGATAAGCTCCGCCCTAACCTGGCGATACTAAAAATAAAACGATAATAACTATTGTTATTATCATTTTATTTTTTATTTTACTCTGCTCTGCGAGCAGTAGGGTGACACCCCTCCGCCTTAGACAAGGAGCCACCACTGTGAAACATTACGTTCAAGTTAACTTTGTGCATTCTTCTCTACACTGGCAGGGAGCCGCTCGGTTCCCAGAGGAAATATGATTGTTGCTTTCATCTCAGACTGTGCAGCGGACCAGGAGAGCTTTCAAGCAGAGTAGCAAATGTTGTGGAAACAAAGGTTTCCTTCTTTAACCCGTTCCATGCGCGCGTCGGCCAACGGCCGTAGTGAGTATTACCTGGCTAGTGCTGCGCACCTCCGTTGGCCGAAGCGGCTCCACCCTCTCATTAAAACTCCCGCACCGCGGCGGAATCCGCGCCACGGTTAAGGAGTTAAATAGAGGTGTTTCAAATGCAACAAAGTAGCAAGTAGAGGAAGAAATATCTTTTTAATATGCACCTACTTTATGTTTCACAAATGGAAGCGAATAGTTTAACGGTTCAAGTAAGTTCAGTGAGGGTTAGTGAAGTATTATCCAGATAAATTAATGTCAAGGAGTAGACAATTGCTTTTGCTTCCACAGGTCTATCCAGTACAGAGAAAAAGTTTACTATTATGAAATACAAAGCTTTAGCTTGCTCATGGAGTGTTGAGCATTTTAAGAGTTCTTTGGGAGGAACATGACAAGGCCCTGTTGTTTCTGTTGAGGACCGTGGGCATGGGAAAGGTATTTTGGCTAAATTGTATGTATGTATGTATGTATAGGCATTTATATAGCGCACTACTTACCCGGAGGGTCCCAAGGCGCTTCGACCGCTGCGAAATCCTTCCTGGCTTCCCTGAGAGATGGTCCCTTAATGGGTATCTCCAGGGTGAGCCCAGGCATCCCCGGCGGTCTGGTGGGGCCGTTAGTGAAGATGAGGCAAGCTAATGCCCAGAGTTGCCGAGTGTGATCGCTGATCAGAGTGGGCACCGAGGCGAGAGAATTATCGAATCCGCTGACCCTGGTCCAGAAACCTGCCGCGCCGGGAATCAAACCCTGGTCCCGGGCCGTCCTCTGCTCTCGGGTCTGCCGCCTCTAACCAGTGAGCCACACTACTTCACTGTGTAAGTATAACTTTGAAATTAATTACATTCTAAGTGCAAGATATTTTATGTGGCTTGTTTATCTAATTTTCCTTTTTTTTTTACAGCAAAATGGTGTTAAACACATCACAGATTGTGTTGTGGCTACTGCAGCACGTGTGGTCATCAGGGAGGGCTTCTAATTAGGGAGGATGACCAGAAAGATGAGAAGGCAATGGGAAGTATTGCACTTTCATTAGAGGAGGTTGAATCCAGAGTTACAAGTGCTCTGGGGACTTAAGATAAATTCTCTTTTGTGGAGAAGTTATGTCTGGGGAAAGACAATTATTGAATTTGTACACAAAAGACACGTATAAAAAATGTTCAAATGAACTCCTGGTGAGCTTATATGGATCCTAAATTTGCAGCTATCCTTAAGAAATCTACTTGTTGGTAAGAGTTCTGTTAGAACATGTAAGAGTAAATAAGAGCAAGTTAAATTTCCTAAGGGGGCATTGCAGATGGTTGTGAATATTTTCTGGTTCTTTCACAAATTGATATGGAGCAATAGTGATTTTTAGTGATTATGGACTTGTTAGACTTGGCACCCTTGGCATGGTGTTCCCTGACTTTTTTCCTCTACCTCCTGTATTTTTGATGCTGTGCTTGATTTCGTTTTTGTTGGCATAGATGCTTTGTGCACTTTGTCGCTGCTGAACAGTGTCAAAGTGCAAGTGCTTCCTGTGTACATTTTATCATGATTGGTTCTCCATGATTGGCATATTTGATTTACTGGTAAGCCCCTAGTAAAGTGTACTGAGTGTGCCAGGGCCGGTAAATCAAATGATACTAGTGGGTCTGCAGCGCTGATTGCGCCTCCCACATGAGTAACCCTGAAAAGGTATCTTAGACCTGCCACTGCAGTGTCTGCATGCACTTTTAAACTGCCATGTTGACCCAGCAAGTGCACCCACTTGTCAGGCCCTAACCTTCCCTTTTCTTACATGAAAGGCACCACTCAGGTAGGCCCATGGTACCCCCATGGGCAGGGTGCAGCGTATGTAAAAGGTGGGACATGTACTGGTGTGTTTTACATGTCTTACTAGTGAAACACTGCCAATTTAGTTTTTCACTATTAAAAGGCTATCTGTCCGATAGGCTAACATGGGAGTTACTTTGTAACAGCTTACAAGTATAACTTTCCATTGGGACAAGATAGAGTAATGGAATGAGGTGGATTATAAGTGGTTAATGGAGCTATCTGCAGATAGGGTAACTGATTTTTTGGAGGATGTGTTTGAGATGGAAGTATTCCCTGTTGTCTGAACCGCATGAGGCTGATGTCAGAATTAAGGCACTTGGGGCCTGATGTAGGTGGCCCAAATACCGGTCGGTAAGGGTGAAATTCGGTAAATTTCACCGTTACCGACCGGTAAATAGGCATACGCGATGTAGGGAAGGAATTGGTCATAAGGAATCGGAATACCGATTCCTTATTACCGATTTCTGATTTACCGATTCAGAATTACCGAACACCCAAATACCGAATCGGTAAATAAGAAACAGTAAAAAAGAGAAAAGAGATGTAGGAAAAATCGGTAATACCGAATTGCATGAAATTCGGTATTTAGGAGTAAGTAATTAACACTGAAAGCAGGTGGTAATCAGGTGCAATGTACTTAAACAGTCCCAAAATGCAACAGTGTGATCACTATGGCAACCTTCTATGTAATTGCAAGGAGGCTACGGCTACAGGCAGCAGGAGTGAGGATCTGGAGATGGGAGGAGCGCGTTTACAGACAGCGCATCACACTCCTCCAACTGACTGAGGCTGACATCCATGAAAGGTACAGGCTGCACCCCCACACCATCCTGGACCTGATAAGGGACCTGCACCCACTCCTGGAGCATCCAACACCAAGGGCGCACGCCATACCACCACATGTGCAGGTGACCTGTAGCCTACACCTACTTGCATCTGGCATTTACCAGGGGGTGAGAGCTGCGGTAGGTGGGGTGTCACAGAGTTGCCTGTCCCGTTTCTTTAAGAAGTTCTTGGATGCCATGATGCAGAGAATGCAACACTACATAAGCTTCCCAAACACACAGGCGGAACAGCTGAAAACCAAGACTAACTTTTAACAAATGGCACAGTTCCCGCATGTCATAGTGTGCATTGATGGGGGACACATTCCAATCTGCCCACCTGCAGCCACTGAGTATATCTACATAAATGTGCAGGTAATCTGCGATGCTGCCAACATAATCACTGACATTGTGGCCAAATTTCCAGGGAGCACCCATGACTCATACATCTTCCAGAACAGTGGGATCTACACATGCCTGGCTGCGGGAGAATTTGGAGAAGGATACCTGCAAGGTAAATCACTGTGACACACCCTGATGGATACTGATGATGAAAGTGTTGGTGTATGTAATTAATGGCACTCTCTTTCTCACCTAGGTGATAGCGCCTATGCTGTGCGGTCATTTATCCTCACTCCCTACCTAAACCCATCAACCCCGAGTGAGAAAGGATACAATGTGGCACACAAATCAACACACAACGTTGTGGAGTGCACGTTTAGACTTTTGAAAAGCACGTTCCGCTGCCTCCACAAAATCGCAGGCGCACGTCAGTACGCACCCATCATCTGCTGCAAAATCATTGCAACTTGTGCTATGCTGCACAACCTTGCCACTAAGAAAGGTACAGAAGTTGAATTAACTGACTCTGAGGACGATGATGATGAATTTTCTGAGCCAGAGCCCAAAGCAGCAGGAGTGGCGCCAGCAGTAGATGGGAGACAAAGACGGGCAGAGATCACACACAACTATTTCTGAGTAAGTAAGGCGACACAGCCAGTTGCTATATGTAAATGACGTAGTTTTAATATTTGCGCACTACGTCACTACACAAAGGGCACAACTTGCCAGTCAAATTTGTGACAACCCTAAGAGGAAGTCATGGGAAACTTCACCCAATTCAGTTCAGGAAGTGTGGACTGCATTAGCGTCTGTGGCCATGGACAACACTGCTGGATGCCATCAGCACACTGTCTTCACTGGCTGTGGATCCAGTGCCAGCCTCATGCCATGTGCTGCTCCTCAGGGTCTCAGTTACAGGGGGCTTGATGCTGCTGCGAATGGTTGTCTCCTCACTGTCCCCCACATCCACAGAACCAGTATAGGCTGCCTGACTTTTCAGCAGCACTTCGAGTGCAGTCGTTACCTTCACAAGGCCCCTAGAGACATCACGGCTGCAGTGCGCCATCCCCTCCTGCATGGCCACGGAGCGCCTGCAGAGAAGTGGTTGCTGAGAGGCGGTTCACTGCCTTAGTATGGTTTTCCATTTTCTGCTTCTCCCTGCACCATGCTACCGTCCTCATCAAGTTTGCTGCACAGCAGCATCACTGACTGGGACATGTCCCTCATGTCCTCAGTCATCTCCTTCATGCCCTCAGCCAGCGTGGAGGTCATAGTCCTGATGCCCTTCAATGTTCACCATGTTGTTGTTGAGGATTTTCATTTGCCGCTGCACAGACTGAATTGCCTTCCTATGCAGGCGCTGCACCTTGACCATGTTTGCCTCCAGCCCTGCCCCCTGCGAAGACATCGTGCTTCTCACCCTGGAAAGCTGGACTGGTTTCCTGAGCCCTGCGGCGTCTGGCACTTGTGTGTGCTCTGTCTGAGGTGGACTGCGACCCAGCATTACTGCCATCCACTGGCACAGTTTATGTATCCCCCCCTGGTGTCTTCTAAGGATGACTCCATCTCCTGGAGTGTGGCAACAGCATGCCTCCTGGGTCTTACCACTGCAGGTGGTGTTGCTGCTGGTAATGCTAGCAGTAGTGGTGATGCTGGCAGTGGTGGTGAGGCTAGCAGTAGTGGTGACACTGGCAGTGGTGGTGATGCAGGTGGTGGTGGTGGTGTGGTATGCCCTGCACTTGAAATTGCCTCCTCTGATCTTTCCTTCCTGGATGCCCTTCCTGCCTTGTCTTGAGCAGACATGCGCAATGTCTCGCCTGTGGACAGAAATTGAACATTAGCTCAGTAGTCCGGCAGCCCTGCATAGCAAGAATACATTTTATTTTCTGCCACACTATCTCAATGTCCTCTGCTTGCTTATCGCTGATGTGTGTCACATGCCTTGTTGTTCAGTGTGATGACTGTCATGATAGGTGTTTCACTGACTACATCTCCCATAATGCATTGCTGGTGTTTACTAAAACCTGTACTGGAGTGGGATTCACACAGCCTCATTGGGGAACGGGGATAGGGAAGGGGGGTACAGATTGCTGTGCATGCTTCTTACCTTCTTTGGTGCAGCTCTGACTGAGCTGTCTGCATCCCTGATTCCGCAGACACTTTCTGGCTCTATGGTGGACTCCACAAGCTGCTCAAGTGAAGTCAGGGCAGGTGCCCTGTTCCTTCCTCCTCCTG
The DNA here is from genome assembly GCF_964263255.1 of Lissotriton vulgaris. Lineage (NCBI taxonomy): Eukaryota > Metazoa > Chordata > Amphibia > Caudata > Salamandridae > Lissotriton > Lissotriton vulgaris. The sequence goes on from NC_141694.1 coordinate 1,358,073,188, forward strand.
CCTGGCTGGCTGGCTTGATTTTTGTTCTCCGCCATCTTCTTTTTGGTGATGCTCCTGATGTCATACCACCTTTTTTTCAGTACTTCAATGTCCCGGGGGGTCACTCCTATGGCATTCACTTGTGCCTGGATTCCCAGCCAGATCTTCCTTTTTTCTGATTCAGCCACTTGCAAGGACTGATTCCCAAATAACTTGGTATGTTGTTTTACCACCTCCTTCACAAGGACCTGCAGCTCCCTTTTGCTGAATTTCAGTGTCCTCTTCCTTTCACCTTCTTCTCTTTCTGTGTCCTTACTAGCCATTGTGCAGGTTTTGCAGGAAAAGTTCACCAGTGGCTCAGTTGTTCTCTGCACTTCCAGCCGATTCAGAAGGTTCTGATTGAGTGCACCTGCATAGGTGTGGCCACTTCCTGGTTGGGAGGTGGGGTGGATGCACAGGATTGGCTGATTCCTCAATTGCTGTTGTTTTGAATTTCCGATTCGGTATTTACCGATTCGGTAATACAGATTCGGTAATACCGATCGGTATTGAGGAATCAGTAATTGTTTTCCAATTTTTACTGATTCAGTAAAAATTACCCAATTTGTACCTACATCTGAAATATCGAATTCGGTATTTGGCAAATACCTACATATGGCTCTTGATTTCTTTCAGGTCGTGTCCCAGTGGTGTCCATTTCACCATTTAACTCTATTTTGAAACCTCTGCTGTGCCCCGAAGGGCTCCTCTCAAAGTCACCACTGTTTACTATCTATGTTGCTCCATTAATTTTTATTTCTCCTTTCTTGTGTACCTTCATTCCATTCCTTCCCTTCTCTCCTTTGTTTCTTCTCACATTCTTTCTTTTCGTTGTCTCCAGCTCACCGTCATTCCTTCTGTCCTTTCCTTTATTCCTTCTCTGCCTCAGTTTTTCTTTCCTTTATTTTGCTTCTGTTCTTCATGCTTTATTTCCTTTCATTTGTTCTGTCTTTCATTTCCTTTTCTCTTCCTTTCCTTTTTCCTTTCCATCACTTCTCTTCTTTGTTCATTCTTTCTTTTTCTTCTTTCCTTTGTTCCTCGTTCCTCTATTATTTTCTTCTATCCTTCATTCATTCTTTCCTTTCCACCTCTGCTTTGTTCCATTTTTCTTTTCCTTCTCTCTTTGTTTCTTTGATTACTTATTTTTTTCACTCCATGATCCTTTCTTTCTATGACCTTCTTCCTTCTTTGGTTTGTTTCTCCAATTTCTTCCTTTCCCTCTCCGTGTGTGTGTGTGGTGTGTGTACGTGTATATGTTTGAGTACGGGTGTCTGTGTGTGCGGATCTGGATGGGCACGCATGCTGGCATTTCCTCCAATGATATTGAAAACTCAATGGCTGGACTTTTAAATCCTTGTACCATTGATGCCATCAGCAAACATTATTCTTAATTTTGACTCATTAGGACGGAGAGAGTTTCTGGGCATTATCATATGGAGTTTAGGGCAATTAGCCTTGAGAATGGACGTCATTCGGGTCACAGCTCTCATAATGAGAGCAGGATCATCCCATGTATTGCTTGATAAAGAGAACACAATAAGAGACTCTCCTCTCAGAGTTTGTTCATAAACAAGAGTATAAATACTAAATTGGTCTTTGGTAACCTTACAGATAAACCACTCTTAATACAACTCTTTAATGGTATGCTCTCAGTGCAGTGGAATTGTGTGCTCTTGTGTCAGCATTACATTTGCTTGGACTTTATGTCCCCTTCTAAAATACATATATTAAGAAATGTCCCCGAATGGCTTTAATTGATCAGGAGAACCTCTCACTATTGGAGACCCCTTTGCTGAATGCTCTGATTAATCCACCCAGGTGGGAGAGGGAGCAATCCGTAAGAATGGAATTATATGGGTTATGAGTGTCAAGATCCGACACGCTTCTCCTCGGAGCTGTGTTGAAAGTACCAAACCCGCGATCACGCAACCCACCCGTGACCCAGCATAAATCACAGACCAATAGGAGGGTTCCGCAATCGCGGGAAAGGAAGGGGAAAGCGGGGAGGGAGATCTGAAACGATAAAGAACACAGGATTTAGTTTCACACCCCTCCCTATCTACTCTATCACAACAATGCACTCTATAGAAGTCAATAGGATTCCCTTCCCCCACTGATACTCAAGCCTACCTGTAAAGGAAAATTCTAAATCTTTATATGCAGGAGAGAGAGGGAAGGTCCTATCAGTGGCAATAATCTGGTAAGGAAAGAACACACAGGTACATGTATTACACCACAAATGTACCATAAACCATAGGTTGCTTATCCCACCTCACATACCAATACTTGACCAGAGATTGTCTTGATCCACTCTTTCGTTACAAGGTACCCCCCTGTTTCCTCTCCTGCAGTATGAAAAGAAAACACAAGCAAGTTGTGGAAAAAAGAAACATGGAAAATTATATCGAGCTGAAGGTTAACTGCACCTTTCAACTGATACAGTTCAGCACACCAAAAGGTATCAAAATTGAAATAAAGGTGAAGTGCCAAGTACTAGTCCGTTATCACAGTCTTGAATCTCTCACCAAAACCTGTGAGTCCCAAATAGTTCAGTAAACTTCCAAACTCTGCAAGTGATTGCGTTCTGTATCCAAGGAACATCCAACAAATAGAAGCACAGCCGCGCTTCCCAAACCCTCGGAACACAAACACTTAGCCTCCGGAAAAAGATCACCGAGAAATGAAACTGACAAACACAGCCGTGTCCGTCTCTCCCGGAATCTTTACAAAGATCCAGCAACAGTACAAAACGTGTCTCTGGCGTCGTGAGTTCCCCGCCGGAAACACACTGTTAATCCTTACTCACGGTTTCTTTTCAGAAATGCACAACAGCCCTTCAGTCCGGCTCACCAGAATTATCGGCTCCGTTTGTGCCGTTCGTGTGGTTTATGTTTCCGGATTTGCGCGGTAACCTCTCGCGCTATTTCACCCATGGCCCTCTGGGGATTGTAGTTCGATCCTTCAAGGCCTCAGATCCCCACGCATTGCGCGGACAGCGGCCCAAAACGGACCGATTCTGACAGTACACCCCTCTTTTACAATGGACGCTGTCCAGGAGCAGGCTTCTCCGGATGACGGCGGTGAAAACAAGACACCAACCGAGGAGCATGCACGGACCCCGCAGGCTCCCAGGAATTCTCCTCAGGCCCATAACCCTTCCATGAAAGCAGATATTGCAGTTTCCCTCTCACCCATTGGGAGTCCAACACCCGCAACACCTCGTACTCAGACTCATTCTGCACCCACACAGGTACGGGAGGACGATGAACAGGGCTTCTGGAAGGCTTCAATAGAGACACATGAAACACAGGGTGAATGTGCAAGTGGGCAGGCAATCGCAACTTCACAGCCACCGGATTCACCATTCTCACCACCCTATAAGGCCCGATGAACTTAGGGTTAAATACACTATATCTACGGAATTTGATGTGTTTAGTGGATAACCACACCAAATCCCCACGTTTGTACACAGGACTCGGCCTACGGTGTTTATCTGCCTGAGCTTTGTATCTCCCCTTGGCCCGAACCAGATTCCTGCGCGTCGCTAGAAGTATTCAGCGAATGCGCAACAATCGTGTCTTGACATCAGGAAATCGAACCGTGGGTCCGGGGAGAATCAGAGGAGTAACCCTAGGGTGGTGACCATAATTGCTAAAGAAAGGGGAATGACCTGTGGAAGAGTGTAAAGTGCTGTTGTAGGCCAGCTCCGCCACCCACAACCAATCCACCCAAGAATCTGTGTCAGCTTGAACATAACAGCGGAGGTACTGTTTCAATGACTGGTTCAGCCTCTCAGTCTGTCCATCCGACTGCGGATGGAAACTGGTGGATAATGAAGATGAGATCCGTAACTCTGCACACCATGCTCTCCAGAACCCTGCAGTGAATTGGGCCCCCCTGTCTGACACTATCACTTTCGGTAGTCCATGCAACCTAACTATGTGTGTTAAAAGGAGATGAGCTAAGTGACCTGCAGTAGGCACCCTGTCACAAGCGATAAAATGGCCCATCTTAGTAAGAAAGTCCACAACTACTATGATGGCCGTCTTCCCTTGGTCTTTAGGCAAACCCACTATGAAGTCCACGGAAATGCTTTCCCAAGGCATTTCGGGGGTTGGCAAAGGTAGCAGAAGACCTTGAGGTTGTTGTCGATCTGCTTTCATTCTGGCGCATTGCGAGCACTGATTTCCCCATCTTTTCAAGTCCAGTCGAATGGAGGGCCACCAAAACTGTCTTAAAGCCTTTTCCAACGTTTTTACATATCCCATGTGTCCGGCGCTCGGTATTTCATGGCACCATTGAAACACTAGACGTTGTAAGGTCTTTGTGGGCACTAGCGCTTGTTTCCCTTTCATTGCCACACCTTGTCTCAACCGCCATTCTGGATGATGTCTAAGCCAGGTTCTCCAGACGCATGATTGGATCCCTGAACGCAAGGATTGCACAAAATCGGTGGATTGAGTCACACACACCACTTTAGAAGGATCTATAATTGATCTTTCTGGGGTCTGCGTGTGTAACACCGGATGTTCCTGCCGGGTTAGAGCGTCTGCTTTTTTGTTCATTGTTCCGGGTCTGAAGGTGACTATGAATCGATATTCTTCAAAGAAGAGCATCCAGCGTAACTGCCGGGGCGTCAGATGATGTGCTGCTCTTATGAATTGCAAGTTGCGATGGTCAGTGTAAACCGTCACCTGATGAACTGCTCCTAGAAGCCAATGCCTCCATTCAACAAAAGCGTCTTTTATAGCCAGTAGCTCCTTTTCGGCTATCGTATAATTGATTTCTGCAGGGTTGAGTTTTCTGGACATGTAGGCAATTGGGTGTAACATGCCTGTGTCTTCCTGTCGTTGTGATAGAACCGCCCCCAAGGCGACTTCAGACGCATCCGCTTCAACAATAAACGGAAAAGAAGGGTTGGCATGTCTTAGAACAGGAGCCTTGATGAATGCATCTTTCAACCCATCAAACGCTAGTTGTGCCTCGGTGTTCCAGTGAAACGGCACCTTCTTCCTCGTTAGACGGGTCAATGGGGTTACCAAGGCAGAGAATCCACATATGAACCTCCTATAGAAGTTCGCAAACCCCAATAAACACTGTATGTCTTTTACATTACGGGGACAAGGCCAGTCCTTTATGGCTTGTACTTTTCTTTCAGCCATGACCTGGCCTGAAGGGGTAAGCATTACTCCCAGAAACTCGACGGTGGTAACATGGAATTCACATTTTGTGATCTTACAATAGAGATGGTGTTTCATCAGGGCACCCAACACCTTTTTCACATGAAACTGATGTTCACTCGTCTTGGTGGAATATACGAGGATATCGTCAATGTAGACGACTACGAAGAGGTCTAGATATTCTTTTAGTACTTCATTGAGAAAGTACTGAAACGCGGCGGGGGCGTTGCACAATCCAAAGGGTATCACAAGGTATTCGAAGAGCCCATACCGCGTCTTAAATGCGGTCTTCCATTCATCGCCTTTTCTTATGCGGACCAGGTGGTAGGCTCCTCGCAGATCTAACTTCGTGTAAATATTGGCAGTTCGGACTTGTTCTAGTAAGACCGGAATCAGCGGTAAAGGGTACTGGTTTTTTACCGTGATGGTGTTTAATGCGCGATAATCGATGCAACACCTCTTGTCCCCGTTGGCTTTTGGGATGAAGAACAAGGGCGACGATGCCGGCGACCGAGAGGGGCGTATATACCCCAAGGCCAAATATTTGTCCAGGTACTTCCTCAGGTATTCGTTTTCTGGAACAGTAAGCGCGTAAAGCCTGCCGCTCGGGATTACCGCTCCAGGAACAAGGTCAATGCGACAATCAAAGGTTCTGTGGGGGGGAAGTGCCTCCCCCTGTTCCTCACTAAACACTTTTGCGTATTCAGCATAACACGACGGGAGTTGTACCTCCTTCTCGGCCGCGGTGGCGATGTTGAAAACCCTGGCCAAGGTCTGAGAAGGACTAACAGTGGAAACCATACAATATTCTTTGCAATATTCAGAGACAAAATTGATCGTCTTCGATGTCCAATGAATGGATGGTTCATGTTTTTGAAGCCAAGGAAGACCCAATATGATACCATACTGTGGTGCTTGGATGATATTAAATGAAATGATTTCTTGATGCAAGTCATTGCTAATGCACCGATATTCAGGAGTGTGGTATCTGATGGGTCCTGCAATCAGTTCGCTACCATCCACTGCATATACAGGTTCCGGGTGTTTCTTTTCAAGGAGCGGAATACCCAGCCTTTCTGCCTCTGCATAATCCATAAAAACCCCAGTGGCTCCGGAATCCACCATAGCCTTTACACCTTGCTCTCCAGTATCCATCACCAGTATCATAGATAGGAAGACGTGATTCTTGTCTTGATCGCAACAGGCCGTAATTGAAGGGATAATGATTTGGCTTGAGGGTTCCCCTCCATTCACACTCAAGCTTTGAAGTTTCCCGACTTCTCCTCCACGGTGCTCACTGCGGTCTGGCCAGTCCTGAACCTTCCGGGTTTCGGTTTAACCGGACACTCCCGCAGATAGTGCCCCTTCTTTCCACAATATAAACAAAGTCCATTTTTTCTGCGGTGTTCTTTCTCGCTGAAGGACAGTGCTGCTCTAACCGCTCCTATCTCCATCGCTTCTTGAGCGGACGTAGATTTTTCACTGTTCCCCCCTCCTCTCTCATGTACCATCACCACCGGCTCCTTCTTACGTAGCTCCCCCTTGCGTTCTCTTATGCGGTGGTCCAGGCGAAGAGCGAGCTCTATGAGTGCGGTACATGTACGGGGTTGAGGGTCAATGTGTGCCAACACGTCCTTCATTTCGTCGTTTAATCCTTGATAGAATAAAGCAGACTGCTTGGCCTCGGGCCAATCTGTTTCAGCCACCAAGCGACGAAAATTATTCAGATATGAAACCAGATCGGATGTGCCCTGCTTCAAAACCAACAGCTCACGGTCTGCAGAAAACGTTTCTGCCCTGCGATCGAAGGTTTTCTCGAACTCCAACCGGAATTCATCCCAGTCGTGTAAGAGTGGATCATCTCTCCTGACTATGGGAACTGCCCACTGAGCTGCTTCCCCACCCAAATATGAAATCAAAAAGGCCACTTGGGCTTGATTTGTCGTAAACATTTTAGGTTTACACATGAAGTGTAGGCGTACTTGTGTCATAAATACCTGGACTTTTTTGTTATCTCCAAAAAACCTCTCAGGGGGGGCTAGCGGAATCTGGGTGGGCATTTCTACCACTACAGATGAAGGAGTGGATGTACTAGCCCCTGCACTGAATGGATTTGCATGTAGGCTATCTAAATGGGCCTTAATCTGGGCGTTCTCCGCTCTGGAAGCAGCGACCTCTCGATTGGAGGCGGCTAATTCCGTCTGGACTAATGCAAGGGCAGCCAAAACGTCATCCATAGTGGCCATTTTCTTTCAACACAGCCAAGAGGAGGACCGTCTCCTTGGGCCGATAATTCTGTCAAGATCCGACACGCTTCTCCTCGGAGCTGTGTTGAAAGTACCAAACCTGCGATCACGCAACCCACCCGTGACCCAGCATAAATCACAGACCAATAGGAGTGTTCCGCAATCGCGGGAAAGGAAGGGGACAGCGGGGAGGGAGATCTGAAACGATAAAGAACACAGGATTTAGTTTCACACCCCTCCCTATCTACTCTATGACAACAATGCACTCTATAGAAGTCAATAGGATTCCCTTCCCCCACTGATACTCAAGCCTACCTGTAAAGGAAAATTCTAAATCTTTATATGCAGGAGAGAGAGGGAAGGTCCTATCAGTGGCAATAATCTGGTAAGGAAAGAACACACAGGTACATGTATTACACCACAAATGTACCATAAACCATAGGTTGCTTATCCCACCTCACAGACCAATACTTGACCAGAGATTGTCTTGATCCACTCTTTCGTTACAAGGTACCCCCCTGTTTCCTCTCCTGCAGTATGAAAAGAAAACACAAGCAAGTTGTGGAAAAAAGAAACATGGAAAATTATATCGAGCTGAAGGTTAACTGCACCTTTCAACTGATACAGTTCAGCACACCAAAAGGTATCAAAATTGAAATAAAGGTGAAGTGCCAAGTACTAGTCCGTTATCACAGTCTTGAATCTCTCACCAAAACCTGTGAGTCCCAAATAGTTCAGTAAACTTCCAAACTCTGCAAGTGATTGCGTTCTGTATCCAAGGAACATCCAACAAATAGAAGCGCAGCCGCGCTTCCCAAACCCTCGGAACACAAACACTTAGCCTCCGGAAAAAGATCACCGAGAAATGAAACTGACAAACACAGCCGTGTCCGTCTCTCCCGGAATCTTTACAAAGATCCAGCAACAGTACAAAACGTGTCTCTGGCGTCGTGAGTTCCCCCACGGAAACACACTGTTAATCCTTACTCACGGTTTCTTTTCAGAAATGCACAACAGCCCTTCAGTCCGGCTCACCAGAATTATCGGCTCCGTTTGTGCCGTTCGTGTGGTTTATGTTTCCGGATTTGCGCGGTAACCTCTCGCGCTATTTCACCCATGGCCCTCTGGGGATTGTAGTTCGATCCTTCAAGGCCTCAGATCCCCACGCATTGCGCGGACAGCGGCCCAAAACGGACCGATTCTGACAATGAGGTCCACCTAGGTGTGGTGTTAGCCATCCCATTGGTGATTGTGCCATTAAGAAAGAGAGAGTGCAATTGGTGATTCTGTGAAAGACATGAGAGGAGAATGTAGGGGTGAGGTTCAACAAAGGGTGTGTAATTGAAAAACAGGACAGGGGTTTTGGGAAGTTGCCCTTGACTTTAACACGTCAACCTTTTACCTCGGCACCCTGACTGGTTACCTGGCTGGTTGGATCCTCTGGTTGGTTACAAATATCTCATGATGGCACAGTATATGGTCAAGGGAGGAGCAGGGGAAGATCTGGGTCATACAGAAGGCTGAAGTTGTTGTCCCAATTGGTCAGTAACACCCAGAGGGCCATGACACTTGACAGAGTGACCCAAATGCTCACAGTATTCAGGAATCAAGCACATTTTCTAAAAGACTTCATGAGGAGTTTGCTTCCGTGTGCAGCAGCACACATGGCTTTTGCTATTGAAAACGGGCAACAAGAGAAAACATGGTGGAGCTGTGGGCTAGCACCAGCTGAGGGGGCTATTGCGATTTTTTAAGTCAAATTTAGTTTATTATTACAAGTGACTTATGACGTCTGTTTCTTATTATAAAAAAAGTCTGATGTCAGAACTCAGTTGGCAACCAGAAACAAAAATGCCAAGTCTCTACAAATATATAACAGTATACTATGGGCCTGATTATCAGTTGGTCAGTGTATTCAGTGGTCGAAGTGGAGAAAAAAGTAGGGGAACTGTGGGCGGATACACCAATGGATACACATGATTATTTAGGCTTAATATGAGTTATTGACATTAAAACACATTCACGAAGTGGGATATGTTTCCAATCACAGAATGTCCTAAATATGCTTAAAAGTGGACGCACAAGCCATTTCTCTCCGAGCCATGGAGTTTCTGTCATCAGCATTTGTCCTCCCTTTTTCCACACGAGCAGTTCAAACGTGAATGGCAAAATATCCTAGTTTGCAAATATTTTCTATATAATGATGGCTGTGCCATATTTGCCTCATAATACATCATCTTCTTCATAATCTGAACATTTAAACTGATAAATTGTTTGTTGCTCAAACGGATCAAAAGTTACTAAAAAATGTGACTTGTGTTGCTGCAAAGTGGACGGCCCTTTGAAAATCTCGACTGATCACCTTTCTCACTGCTGCATTTGTATGTTACACTGGTACCAATAAGGCAAACTCTTTGCAGCGACTTTTAGCATGTGAAACAATGTCAAAACAATAAAGTATCAGGAAATATACTGCATTACACTGCAGCATTTTTTTTTGCTGCATAATTTAGTCAACATTGCAGCATAATTTTGTCCTCTTTGCTGCATAATTTTAGTGGCCCCAAGGCAGACAGTACAAGTTAAAAAGTGCTTGTACATGAAGCAGAGAGAATGTGATGTTTGAGAACTTCGTTTGGTGTGCGTGCAAATCCTGCATTGTCGATCCCTGGTGAGTTGCAGCTACCACTGCTGAAACAAGGCCAATGGAGGTACCAATGGGTGGGCAGACTGGTCTCAGGGGCAGGGCCCCACTTTAGCGCTGGTGGGCCCTATGGAACAAAGTTTGTTGGTGCCCCCAATGACCACCTCCACCACGGATTCCCTCTCTACAATCATTTAACATTGTCCCTCAAGTCTCCAAAATCACAATCTCTCTCAGATGCATTTAATTTGATTTACAGTGCCACTCATAACAGTTTAGGGTGGCAGAGAACTTTACATCACACAAATTACACAGAGACAATCAATCATACATGTGTAAATCCCTGTATAGGAAATTTTACATAAGACAAAGGACTACAAGCAGGGCCGGACTGGGAACCAAAATCGGCCCTGGCAGAGTGCTCGGGCGGGCACCCACCCCCCGGGGTGCCGCCGAGCTCATTTCCAGGGCCGGTTTTCAGCCGAATTTGTTACAGGGCCGATTTTGCAGCTATGCTGCAAAAACGCCCATGTAACAAAATCGGCCCCCAGGGGCCCAAAACCGGACCCCACCGGTGCGGCGCACCGGGGGATTGCCCGGTGCCCGCTACGGCCAGTCCGGGCCTGACTACAAGGGGTGATTTGGTGATTTGGTGATTTGTATAGCGCACGGCTGCCCCAGCAAAGGGGCGTCCCGGCGCTGCGGACAGACAGTTTACAGTGAGGTGGAGGCGCGAAAAATGAGACTATTGTTGAAAGAGGTGAATTTTGACAGCCTTTCTGAAGGCTAGGAGATCCTGTATCCCACGGATAGCTTCAGGTAGACTATTCCATAACTTGGCCGCCAGGAAGCTGAAAGAGCGGCCGCCCACTCTGGCCAGTCTGATGCGGGGGATGATCGCAAGATGCTGCCCCTCTGACCGGAGCGATCTCCTAGGGATGTACTCTGACAGAAGCGGGCGAAGCATTGGGGGGGAGGAGGTTTTGAGAATTTTGAAAGCGAAGCACAATGCTTTGAACTGGACCCTTTTGCCCACCGGGAGCCAATGCAGTTTCTTCAAGGTTCCAGATACCGAGGAATGGCGCGGGAGACCTACCAGAGCCCTGGCAGCCGCATTCTGAACTCTCTGCAATCTAGTGATTTCAGCTAGATTAGCCCCCAATAGAAGGGAGCTGGCATAGTCCAGTCTGGAAAGGATGGTCGCCTGGACGATTACTTGGCGAGTGCGGCAGTCAAAGAACTTCAGGATGGGCCTGATGTTACGCAGGACGCCAAAGCACGTGGCGGCAACTTTTTTTGTATGGTGTGTGAACTTTAGAGCAGAGTCCACCCAAACTCCCAAGTTTTTGACACATTCCTCAGGCATAGGGGGTGGGCCTAGGGCATCCGGCCACCAGTTGTCACCCCAGGACGAAGTGTTTTTGCCCAAGAGGAGTATCTCCGTTTTCCCGGCGTTTAATTGAAGAAAATTCGTCGTCATCCAGTTGGTGATGTCAGTGAGTGTCTGTTTAAAGTGATGTGTGATGTGTAAGAGTCACTTGACAATCATACTAGTAGGCAGTATAGTTTAATTGTGATTGTTCTGTAGAAACACAAACTCAGAATTTAAAACGTAATACCATTGTTGGGGGTTCTCTTTAATAATCAGAATTGATTTATATCCAAATGAACACTTTTTGCAACATTAGGATAATCAAAGACTGGGGGGAAAAAAACCATAACGCTCTAATTTTACCTGGCAGTTTGCACACAGCTCTTAGATTACAGATATTAGCTCACTGTTCTATGTTATGATTTTAACTTGTACCTGCAAGTAACAAAAGGATCTCTCTGACAAAAGCAATAATCCACTGACCAACTTACATTATGTGCATTTTGTGATCTGTATGGTACATATTTTCTGCAGCAGGCACATTTACCCTCTGCGCTACCTTTCCATGAGTCAAAAATTCCACTAGATAAAACTCTGATCTCTATCTAGGAAGAACATTAATCACCGGAGTTATCATGAAATTTCAATTGTTGCCAAACATTTCTGGAGGGTAGGAAGGAGGCAACAAGTGCTTTTAAAACCATAATATACTTGCAAATATGACTACCCCACCTGAAGTCAGTGCCCGTTGTGGTCACCCCGTTTGCACCGCCCTAGAGCCAGCCCTTCTCAAGGGTCCTGTGACCTAAGTGACAGAGTCACTATTGCTCTAGGGTGTGCTGCTTCATAGGTCTGCCCGCAAGACTGGAGGTAAACTTCAGTATGGATTGTGGGCGACAAGATTTCAAGGTTAACCCTACACTTGCTGCTGCTAGGGTGCACCTGCTGGAGATAAGACACCAGAGATTCCAGGGTCTAGAGGGGCCTTCAACATCTATCATGGGAATGTGCTCCCTCAGGAGAGTGGTCTGCGGGACTGGTCATGAAGGCTGAACCTGGTTTCCCAGTTCCAAATTTGGCAGCTCTGACCATAGTGCCACATCCTCTCCCCCACTGTACAGCATACTGCCCCACTGAGAGAAACTCGCACTGCCTTCAACTACATCATCCTGGAAAAAACAAACACTGATAGGGAATGCAACATTAAGTAAAGCATGTGAAATGGAAGCAGGAACAACATGGTTGCCTTAACGCTTTTATACTCACTATTTAGAAATCAGAGAGTGTTTTCACCTGAAAGGTTAATGACATGACTACAGGGCCCGGGAAGGACCCATTTCAATGTCCATTGCTTATATCCCTACAAAACGTGAGCAGTTTGGTTTAAAAAGACCACACCCCTGAACACAGAGCTGCGGTACGCATTTTGGTTTTCCAACCACCCATTAACCTGGTATTGCAATACCCCCAGGACTGGTGCACTTCCCCACTCAGGGAAAACAATGTTGTTCCAAGAAAGACAAGAAAAAAAATGTGTGCTTCACTAGCAAACTGTGTAAAGTGTTGCTAATGTTTGGATGTGAATAAAACAAATCTAGCCACTTCGCGACCACACTCTCTTGCTTTATTTAGGTAATTATTTATTTTTCATATGTTGAACCTTTTATTTCTCTCCGTCACAAGGCTGCACTTTGGAATAGGAAAACCTCAGAAAAAGACATTTCTGGCAAAAGTGTTTTTATTTTTTGGAGTCATTTCACAGGAGAACAAATCAACAAAAGGATAAAAGAGAGGGTGAGAACCCTGTTTCCTGAAGACACAGGGGCATATTATCAAGAAAGGGCGTTACATTATCGCCGCTTTTACCGGCAGGAAACTGCCGATAAAGCGGCGATAATGGGCTTGATAATATGCTCTATGGAATTCCAATCGAAGCCCTTGTTACATGTCTTCACATCTAACATGGGCTTCGATTGGAATTCATAGAGCATATTATCAAGCCCATTATCGCCGCCTTATCGGCAGTTTCCTGCCGGTAAAAGCGGCGATAATGTAAGGCCTGTCCTGATAATATGCCCCACAGTTTTCAGTAAGTGTGGAAGAGCTAGACAGAAAGAAAGGGAAGAAGAGGAAGAAAGAGAGAGGGGGGTTAGGGAGTAGCTGCCAGCGGCAGAGCTGAAGTGCACACTGTCTTTGTCTTCTCTGAGAAGAAGGAAAAGACAGAGTCCTTTTCCTTCTATGCCAACCCCGCCCATCCCCGAACGTCCACAACCCCCTTTTTCTACAGGCCTTGGCTATTTCTGCCATTCTGGGGCGTGTGTTTAAAATAAAAAAGTAGGGGAACGGGATTTAGTAAATTAAAGAACTAGGGACACGTTGTGCCCTGCCGATCCCGCCCACTTTGACCACTGAGTGTATTCTGACAATTGCATCATCTCTGTGTACACATAGGTCGAAATTATGAGTTGGTAGGTATTTAATGCATTCTATAATCATCAGATTTCGTTAAATTTCAGCAGGTCAAACCTGCCCAATTGTAGCAGGGGACTAGCACACATTATTTACTGTATTTTGCAGATTTTGGTGCATTAAACACCAAAATCCACGTTATTCCCCACAAACTCATAATAGGTGTTATTTATTGCACCCAATAAATAACGCACCCTGTGCTATTGTTATCATGTGTGATAAATAGCACATATACTCGTAATCAGGCCTAGTATTATCATAAGATACATGTTACATGTATCAAATGTGTGTGTTGTTGTAAGACTGCTCACGTTGACAAAATCCTTTCTAAGATTTACTTTAAGGTTCCCAAGGTGATACAACACATTCGCCAGAGTGCCAAAGTCAATCAATCTGCTCATCAACAAGATTCATTTGGAAGTAATCCCATAAAACCAAATACACAGTTCATAAACACCATCACAAGGGACATTAGAAATTAAATGAAAACAGGATTTTCATATATATACAACAAATAAGTAAAGTGCAAGATTTTAGCAGCAAAACATGAAGGAAAAATCACATTGCAAGTTCACTTAACGAGACAGTGCAATGTCAATAAAGCAATAAACAATAATATATCAAATCAATATATGCTGCTGTTTTCTGTGCCAAGGACACAGAAAGCAGCATATAGTAACTGTAAGAAGACATAATTAACTAAAATGTACCCTTAATTATTATGGTTATTTTTCAGCATTTATGTAAATGAAGATGTCATACCTTCTACAACTAAATATATTCCAGCCCAGAGAGACCAGTCCTGTTGCTGTCTTTGGAAAATTAGGGATCCTCTAAGCACACTTTGCATTTTGTCCTGATTAATTACCAATGTAAGTCTCTGCTTGGAACTAGAGATACTCACTACTATTAATAAACTTCAATCAAACAGTACTTAAAAGAATGTAAAAATAAAATATTGTGGGGCAAATATACAAGCCCCCTGTGCCACCAGTACGTCACTTTTCGTGATGTACTGGTGGCGCAGGGGGCTCCTCCATATTTACAAGGAGAGGAAAAGCCACCCTGCGTGACTTTTCCTCTCCTTGTAAATATGGCCCCTTCACACGCAGCAGTTTGCGTTGAAGGGGCGTTCCATGGGTGTTGCTGTGGGTGTTCCCACGCAACACCCATGGAACAAGAAACATCTCCAGATTTACGAGAAATCGCAAGATTTACGAGAAATCGTAAATCTGGAGATGCTTCTGAATGCTACGTCACCCTAGCAGTGGCGTAGAGAGGCGCAACGAGGAGAAATGTTTTAATTTCTCCTCGTTTTTTCCTCTTTCAATGCGTGCTGCATTCTACAGCACGCATTGAAAGAGTAAAAAGCCTTTAGTGATTGTTTTTGTGCAGGAGGGGGCCCCTTCCCGCACAAAAATAATCTCCCCATGGTGCAGGCATCCTTGCACCATGATGCAAGGGTGCCTACGCCAGCGCTTGGCAGCAGTTTGTGCGCCAGCGCAGGGGAGAGCACAGGAATGAGACATATTCTTGTAAATATGCTGCATTCCTGTGCTCTGAAAGTGGCGCAGCCAAAGGGCTTGCAGTGTCATGCTGCGGCACTTTCTTGTAGATCTGCCCCAGTTTTTTTTTATGTATTTATTTATTTTACGGGGACCTAGCAGCTGAAGGGCGCCTGCATCCTTTTTTGTGCCTCACACACACTTTTTACTGAGTTTTTATACATTTTACCTACCGCTCTAACATGGCTACTGCTATTGCCACGTTAGATTAATTAAAAAAAGCCACCATGTGTCATGATGCACGTAAATGTGTTGTGACGCAAGCATTAATAGACGTGAATGCCATCGTCAAAAACCATTGGCTAAATCAATATCTTGGTTATTTTAGAGCAGAGATTTATTGGATTTGCCAATGCTTACTGCACTTCTTAAGGGTATTACCATGCTGGTGAGAGAGGGCATAAATGCATTGCAGCAGTATAGAAGAGAACTGAAAGAATCATAAAGATTAGGGGTAAAAGAGTGAGCAATATGGCATTTTAAGAAACAGATGTGGGGGTCGTTCATAATTGCTGCAACATTTTCTCAAATAATTCAATAAAATATTGTACACTGATATAAAATAGTTAACTTTTGATAAACACTTTGGAAGCCATTATAAAATTGTTACTTATGGTTTATTTATGTGTTCATTTTCGCTGCAAGGCTAGTTTTCCTACGATTTTTCTACCTAGAACCAAACTCAGCAAACCATTTTGCTGACCCCATCAAAAGGACTAAATGAAACACTCAGAAGTATTGCAAAAATAGGTGCCAACGTTTCCTTTTTTCGTGGGATCAAACGTCATAAACTAGTGAAGAATCCGGGGTGCACTCCTCAATGCATGCGTGTCAAGTTTGGGGACTGTCTCAGCAATGTAGAAATGGGCTGCAAGGACATGTAGGGGATTTAAAGACGGGCTTCCTGGTCTGACCACGAAATGTGACAATCCAGGAACGTCTTTAAAGTATTTTAAACAAGCTGTGTTCACTACGCCTTACGTCAAACAGTGATTGACCCCAGCATGATATAACAAGCATTGGCACAGCCAATAGTTCTTGCCTTTGGGACCTTATAAGTATTTAGTTATGCAGCACAATTTCCTTGGTCCAACAACATCAACAGTTGCATGGCTAAACACTTATAAGGTCCCAAAGGGGAGACCTATTGGCTATGCTAATGCTTGTTTTAAATTGATGGGGCCCCGGCAGCTTCCCCAAAATATAAAAGTTTGTAAAAAAAACGGGGGAAAAACATTGACAAAGTCAATAGGCTAGTGGACAATGTCAGACCTACTGGATTTGCAAATGCATGTACAACTTCTGTGCTATCAATAATACAGATATTGGCATAGAAGTTATAGCTCACAGTGCGAATAGATAAACAAAAGAATTAAACACAGACAGAACAGGAGGAATAAAACTCACAAACTCTTGATCAGGACTTCTCATGCCAAGCACTTCGAGTCTGGAACCCCCTCCCAGCAGAAGTCAAACTCACATGAACTTGCTGGCTTTGTGAAAACAGCTGGAAACGCATTCATTCTAAACAAATTTGAATCTTAAAGGCGGAAAATCCCCTTCCACTCTCCTGTGTTTTTTAGTTCTTCAAAGTGGACGTACACTGTTATATGTAAAAGCACTCGGCTGTCCCTATGGCTAGGTTCCCCTGATGTAAATATCTATAATAAATACACCAATAAAATGTTATCTATGTTTATGCTTAACAATTCATAAACAAGCATTTACAATGCAACGGTCTCGCCTTTGCAAAAGTTAGAGCTATTGGCATTGTAAATGACAAACTTTTTTACTTATGTGTTGGTTTTGAAAACAGATAAATAAATGGCATTGTCATTTACAATGCCAATTGCTTAATCTTTTTGCAAATGCGAGACCTATTGCATTTGCACACACACACACACACAGAGCCACACACACACAGAGCCACACACACAGAACCACAGACAGAGCCACACACACACAGAGCCACAAACACACACAGAGCCATACACACACAGAGCCACACACACACAGGGCCACACACACACAGAGCCACACACACACACAGAGCCACACACACACACAGAGCCACACACACACACAGAGCCACGCACACACACACACAGAGCCACACACACACACAGAGCCACACACAGACACAGAGCCACACACACACACACAGAGCCACAGGGCATAATTCCAAGAGCCAATGTATTTAAAAAAATTACTTGTGAAGAAGCATCCAGGGCACCCTGGAGGCGCTGACAGCTCATTTGCTTACGTGCGCCAGGGGCTCCATCACTGGCCTCTCTGTGACCAATCAACAGCGGATATTCTGGGGGCAAGGTATTAAAGGATTGCACTATAAAGACCAATAAAGTGGCACTTCCAATTAAGGTTCAGCTCCCCTCTAGAGGCCAGAAGAGACAGTCAACTCCTTAACAGAGGTTATTTAATGGGTAAACTTGGTGATCAAGTTTATCAAAATGATCAAGCCATTAATGTGCTTCTTTACTTATGGCTTACAATATCTTTTAGCCCGCGCATATTGTCACCTACAAGTAACCTAGAGAATATTATGAAGCAGGGAAACAGGGTGTCTTCAAATCCTTGCATTTTACAACTAGATTTCATTAAAGCACTTTCTGTAATCTTGCCAATACTGAAGTGAGATTGTTTCAACTTCTCGCTGCCCGCGTGCCAAATAATGAAAATGCAACATTCCTATTCTGCCAGATACAGAAGACAAGAACGCATTACTGTTCCGTTTTATTTCATCGTGTGCAAGCCCGATCTTATCCGACTGAACACGGGCAGTGCATCTTATACTATGAGCTTGTTCACACCTTGGTACTGCCTGCTCGGAGTATGGGCTCTGTGCACTGCACGCACTGGATGGCATCTCTTGAACCCCAGGTCTGCGCGCGAGTTACTAGCACCCTTGCTCAGATGAGGGACTGCGTGTGCTCACACGAAGGCAGGCTAAGAGGAAGGGCAGTGTGGACGTGCCCATGGTGGGCGGAGGATGGGGGAGGTGCTGGGGGAGAGGGTACGGGATGGAGGAGAGCGTGGAAGAGGCAAAGAAGGGGAGGGAGAGATCGCACCGGAGCTTGTCTTTATGAGGCCATGTGTTTGAAACACATGGCCTCATGAAAATAAGGATCATTTTGCGACGGGAGGAAGTCAAGTGAACCTTCCTCCAATAGTTCAATCCATACCCCTCACTGCAATCTACCTTTCCTCTTGCCTTGCGCTCTTAGACTCTTGTGGACATGCTCTTAAGCCTCCACCCACCCCCACTCCCACCCCCACCCCCTCCTTCTGCTGCCGCTGAGTTTATCCAAGCCCTGCACTCTCATTTACTGACTCGTATTTCCTCGGTTCGACTTGGCACCTGTGCGGGGTGGCGCAGCAGGGCCAAATTCGAAAGGTCTGCTAGTCCTATTTGCTGTGCGACAGAAATACTTGCTTCCTTTTTTACGAACGGAAGGTTTGCAGGTCTTATTCATGTTGTAGAAGATTGCTGAAACTCCATTAGCTACAAAGAGGTTGCTTGCCCCTAAGGAGAATGTTATCGGAAAGGAAGTTATGGGTATATTTGTGGAGGGGTGACTAGACGAGTTATAGATCTAAATAATTGCACGGTGTAGTGGTATGGGGGAGCTGGGACTTAGTAGCCCCACTTGCTTCTGCTAAGGCTGGTGAAACAGAGATATTAACAATATGAAGGGGAGTGTAATAGTGATGGCTATCACTAATTGTGTCGAAGGGATACGTGGCAACTGCTAGCATCATCTGTGGCTGCGGAATGTGTGGGGACTGCTAACATAATTTGATTCAGTGGTGTCTGTATGAGCTGCTAGCACCGTTTACAGCTGCAGTATGTGCAGGGGTTGTTGCCATTTACAGCGTCGGGGGTACACAGGGTGAGCTGGCACCATTTGAAAATTAGGCTACTAGCACCGTCTGCAACGGTGCATTGTTTAGCAGGTATCTTTTGCAACAGTAGGCTGTGTAGTGGCTATTGGCACCATCTGAAGTGGGGGTTACTAAAAGGCTGCTGGTGCTGTGCACGGCTGGGGTATTTTCAGATGGAGGGGTTATCGCTTATAATGGTGTACAATATACGGGGCTATTCAAAATAATTGCAGAGATGTAGTGGCCCGCCTGTATGATTAGCAGCAGGGTGGTAGCACAATTTCCAGGGGTTTTGTATTTGCATGCTAGCATCGCGTGGCCCCTTGGTTTGAGAGGAACTACTGTCTTGCGATGCTGGCTTCTAACTGCAGGGTTGGACTGACGGGCCTCTGATTGGCTGAGCTCGCTGTCAGTCTGCACGCACTGAAGAGACGACCGAGAGCCGGGAACAAAGGACTGACCCATGCAAATTGCGTGATTTTATGCATATTTTTTTATCTCAAATAAATTCTTCGTTATCACAAATAAAACACCTTCAAATATGTGAGTACAGACTACCAGTTGTACAAAAACGTTAATAAGTGTTTCTCACTACAGTGCTATAATATGCCATATTAATGTTAAAGCTGCTGCGTGTAAAAGAAATACATTTTTTTGCAATTTTGAACAGACTAGCATAGTTTATGTGATGTTCAATGTATGACTTGCGTAGTAAACATTTTTAGGTCTAGATCCGAGCCATCCTTCACACGGGCAGCAGACATCCTTCACACGGGCAGCAGACATCCATCGCAGCAGACATCCATCACACAAGCAGCAGGCATCCTTCACACGGGCAGCAGACATCCTTCACACGGGCAGCAGACATCCATCGCAGCAGACATCCATCACATGGGCAGCAGGCATCCTTCACATGGGCAGCAGACATCCTTCACATGGGCAGCAGACATCCATCGCAGCAGACATCCATCACACGGGCAGCAGGCATCCATCACACGGGCAGCAGACATCCATCACACGGGCAGCGCACACGGCGGTGCTCCCGTCCCTTCAACCCCCGAAAAGATGCAGGCGGTGCTGAGCTGCCTCCTGGCCGCAGCCCTCGTGGGCACAGGTAAGGTCTCCTGTCCTTATCTGCCCTGTACTGCCCCGCGGGAGCCTTTATAGGGTCGTATGAGGTGAGGACACTTGAGCCTGAGGCTCTTGTTCATCCATGACGTTTGTTTCTGACCTGTCGCAGCATCTGATCTTTATCTGTTTATTTATGAGTGTATTGGTCGAAGTGGGTGGGATCCGAGGGACACAACGCCCCCATACAGCTGTCATTTAAGAGGGGCAGCATCTGCTGTGAAATCCAGGGTGGGGCCGACGGCTGGACGAGCCCTCCTGCCCGGGTGCTGCTGCCAGATGTGTATCTGTACATATATATGTGCATAGGTGGAAGCGGGTGGGATCCGAGGGCCACGACGCCCCCTTATAGCTTTAATTGAAGAAGACAGTGTCTGCTGGAGGGTCAGGCAGGAGGGGGGTCTCCTTGCTGTGAATCCCAGGGCGGGACCGACGGCTGGACGAGCCCTCCTGCCCGGGTGCAGCTGCCAGCAGATATCCAATATCTACATATGTAAAGGGACCAGACTCCGGCAGGGGCGTTCATCAGTGGGGTCACTGGACGCTTCCAGACGGCGCACCTTTCCACTGAGTGAGTTTTAGTACAGGGAGCCCCGGCCAAGCGGTGAGACGTGCGATCCTGAGCACCGGGCGTTGAAACCACGGGGCTGCGCCCGCTCCGGGTGTCCCTGCCGTCCATGTCCTCTGTATCTGAAGCCTTTTTGCACATTTTGTAGCGGCCGAACTTATATACTGTGTGTGATGCAAGATTAAAATAACGACTCTCATATTCACAGCACTGTATGCCAGGGCCTGGCCCCTCGCAGCGCTAAACCCACGCAAGCACTGTGTGTGTGCAGGGTTGGATTGGGATTAGAAATCGGCCCGGGCACGATAAAAAATATAAGTGGCAGTGAAAACCACAGGCGCCTATACCGTCTGGAGGCTTAAGGAGCAGGGAAACCCGAGTCTTGCGTCCCCAAGTAAGAGAGTGAGGCTGGGTGGAAGGAAAACTGGGAGATGAGCATACGGCGGGCCAGTGCCGGTCGACGACCGAAGGGCTAGGAAGGAGTCGCTGGGTTGAGTAAGTCAGATGTTAGGTTGGTACCCCTAGATGGGTGGTAAGATGATGTAGGCACTCCTCGTAGCACTGACTCTTTGCCTCAGCTCCCGATCGAACTCGCGACCCGCCCGCCCCAGCTCCATGAAAAAATGGCAGCCGCAAACATCTTTAAGAAAGAAAAAAAGGAAACACCCACAATGGGCCCACCTCTTCATGACGGCAAAAAAGGGGCGGGGCTTAAAAAAAGACAGAAACGCCCACAAATCTGCTGCAAGAATGATTGGCATAATTCTCTTCCAATGGCTAGCCTCCATTTATGGATCTAGCCAATGGAAGAGAGAGGCGGGTTCAACCCCAGTATTGGAAAACAAAATTTCTCGAGCTGCGCGACACTGCTGCGCAGTGTACGCCAGTCGAGACCTAAAAAACAAACTCAGTGGTTTTGCGGAGACTGGTAGTGCTGAAAAGAAGGATGGGGTGAGCAGGCAGGGAGGTCACACTAGTCAGTTAATGTTATGCAGCCACAGGACGCTCTTGCTTAAGTGATCTGCGATGACTAAGGGCCATATGTAGGTGGCCAAATACCGGTCGGTAACGGCCGATTTCGGCCGTTACCGACCAGTATTTGGAGTTTGAGATGTAGGGGCCTTAAAAATTACAGATTCAGTAAATTTACCAATTCGGTAATTTACCGAATCGGTATTTACTGAATCTGTAATTTGAGATGTAGGTGGCACTGTAAACAGTGCCACAGGGCCTTAAGGATTCGTTATTTACCACCAACTATTAGTTGGTGGTAAATAACGAATACCTGTGTATATGCAAATCTGAGCATGTACACCTGTGCCATGTGGCACACATACATGCCCTAAGGGCATGTATGTGTGCACATGGCACACAAGCACTGATCAGGGGTGCAACAGGGTGTCAAAGTGCCACCCTGCCACCCTTGACTATTCTGTAATTTTACCGAATCGGTATTTACCGATTCGATAATTTACATTGATTCCTATGGGCCTCAAGGCCCATAGGAATCAATAGCAATTACCGAAGCGGTAAATACCGATTAGGTAATTACCGAATCTTAACGATTCGGTAATTTCTACTGGATATTTACCTACATAGCATTTACCGATTTGTAAATACCGAATCGGTAAAATTCGGTATTTACGAATCGGTAAATACCATTTACCTACATGAGGCCCTAAATGAGCTCCAGGAGAAACAAAAGTCCCGAAAGTGTAGCCAAAGTTAATGCAGCATAATAATGGCCAGGGTGACTCAGTGCAAGGGACAGTGTGATCCGGGTCAGGCAAGGTGAGAGACAAAGAGCAGCGAAAAATGGGGTCAGGGATGATGATGAAGCAGGCCCGCCAGGACTGCCCCAAATTCTCCTCGGATGAAGTCATGTCCAGAGCAGAGAGAGAGAACATTTTGAAATAAGTTGTCCTCGGGGAAACAAGGGCCCAGAACTACAACTTATCCGACCTAAACTACCAGAGATGGAAGCATTTCTGTTCGAATGCTGAACCTTGTGGCCACAATGAGAAAAAACATCTGAATGGTGGGATGCAAGTGGTGACTCTGAGATCAGCGAAACCGTACACAGGGACACCCACATAAATCATAAGAAACATTTTAAAAACATTGCTTGAAGCGTGGCATACAGTGAAGCGTTTGCTGCAGAGATGCAGAAGGTAAAGCATGGCGTCCATGAATCGATGGCGTGCTGAGCCAAATAAACACTGCACTCTGCAACAAAACAAGGAGGACAAGGACACGGCACCAATACAGCTGGAGAATAAACAAGCGCCCGTGCGACTCACGCTAAAAGCAAAACAAACAAGCGCTAAACCACAAGCGCGGCCCTGCGGCCGCGAAAGCTATTTAACGAGTATTTGTGCATGTGTAGTTTGCTCTTTTTCAAAGCACATCCTCGTGCTTGTGGCGCGCAGCTGCGCACTCCCGCAAGGCGTGTGCCGCCACAAGCACGAGTATGTGCTTTGAAAAAGAGCTGCACGACGGCTAAAGGTCTCCTATGCAGGGCATGCGCACTGTGTAGGGGAGACCTAAAAATGGCCAATCTTGTCAATGGAAAGTTTGTAAAATATAAAAGTAAAGAAATGCACGTTCTTGGCACGGACTAAAATATAGTGGGCAATTAGTTGTGAGGATCTCTGTAAAACTCTGAAATGAGGGTGAAGACGCTGAAGTAGAAATTGAAGTTATAGTTTATTGGAAAGTAGCAGGGCCGGACTGGCCATACCGGGCACTGGGCAATCCCCCCCAGGGGCCGGTTTTGGGCCCCTGGGGGCCGTTTTTTTAACAGGGCCGCTTTTGAAGCATAGCTGCAAAATCGGCCCTGTACCAAAATCGGCCGAAAACCGGCCCTGGCAAAGAGCTCAGCGGCACCTCCAAACTCCCCCCGCCCCGAGTAGGAGGGGGCCGGACGAGCACTTTGCCAGGGCCGGTTGTGGTTCCCAGTCCGGCCCTGGGAAGTAGAGAGCCGTCCCTAGTACAGCCAAGGCACAGGTGGTAGCTCCCAGTACTAGAAGACTCAGAACATCAAGACTGTAAACACTCTGAATGCCATGGGAGAGTTCCGACAGTTCTCAGAATGCATGGCATCACCACAAACTCTTAACAGATTTCATAATTAATTTCACCACGTCCCATTTAAAGTGTCTTTTTGTCAATCTCTGTCTTCCAATGGCTCTGTTTCCATTCCTTCTGTTTACAGAAATTAAAGCCATTAGACAATGTCTTCTTTTCCTGTATATGCCAGAGCCCGGGCTTCTCTCTGACACCCAGACCACCCTGGCAGCCATTTTGAGAGTAAAGGAATCGCAGCCTCACCAGACATCAGCGAACGAGTCCTCGAGGATGTTGAAGGTCTTTGGAATCCAACTGGAGCACCCCCGTCATCTCTTGAACATTGGGCGAGAAGGGCTACGCTTCACCAGCATCATTGGCATAGCTGCCAAGGTTTCAGATTGCATTTGTGTGACATTTTCATAATTTCACTGTAATTATGAGTGACATTGAAGAACTATGAGTGACTCTTTCTAGCAAACAGAAATCAAGCAGTGAAGACAAGTGTAACATGTATTACAGAAATTACACCCATTTGTGGAACGACAGAACTCTAATACGATCTTAAAACTACTTTAAAGCATCAAAAACCGAGGCCGCCAAGCGCTTTCTCCTGCACCACTACATTTATAAGTATGTTTGCGGCAGTTGCTTCTCCACAACTGTGGAGGAACATGAAAATGGAGAGCTAGCAGCAACAGAGAAGAGGATCGAAGTACACCTCAAGAATCCAAGTTGAACTGTAGCTCACAAACTGGCCTGCAAACGTGTTTACATATTTAAAGTTTTCGTAAGATCATTGTGGGCACATTATGCAAATGGGGAAATACCAAGGTTTATCTGCGATAAAAATCGCCGCAGCTCAGCGGTAAATTTTTGTCTCTAACCAAGCAATAGCGATAATTATCGCTATTGCTTGGTAATATGCCTCATTGTGCCCAATATTGTAGTGCTAAAGTGTGGTGCATAATAGGATATTATCAATTTTTAAGATGGGAAAATGAGGCAGGGCACACAAAGCGCTTTCTAAAGTTCACATCAGAGGTTTTTCTATTAAACTAGATTCAACCTAGGAGGAACTTGAAGGGGTCTGAAAACCCTGCTATATTTTATAATCATACTGAAACTCACACACTCATTAAATCCTCGCCAGCACTTTCCTTCAGCATAGTCAAGTGCTCAGTTCTCAAGTTCTGTTTAGAACCTGATGTGATTTCAGACTTGGGGCCTGATTTAGATATTGGTGTAAAGGTCCTGCCATCACTTTTTTGACTATTCACCGCCCGCCCACTTGGAGGTACATCCGCCCAATTTAGATGTAGGTGGGGGTCCATGAGCAAAAGACTGCCAAAGTCCCACCGCCTCAGCCAGGAATTTTTGTCCGCATTCATGTCGCCATAGGCAGAAGCGGCTGGTGGTGGGACTCCAGCCAAGAGTCGTGCCAAGCTGATTACAATGTGCCTTTCCGTCGAGGCAACTGTGGCAGTAATCCCTCCTACTAAATTGGTAGAATCAAAGGAAATGAGGTACAAATGTAAATTTGTTCCTCCTTCCGTCTTCCGTTTCCATCTCATACTCCATCATCCAGGTCCCTCCTTTGCTGCTACGACTTCACCATGGCGCCAAGCGACTCCATTGTCACCGAGATCTAAGGTTAGCGACTCGTAAAAGTGTCCTACTATGTATTGTGTATTGCCAATTGATGTAGCCTTGTGTATCTCTGCATTGCTCTTCCATGTAATATTTTACTTAGGTGTAATGCAGTAGTGTTTATTTTCCTATTTATAGAGGTAAATTGAACATACCTGTATTGACACTTAAAAATCATATTTGTTGTTGTGGTGCTTGGGGGTGTTGTGCTAGTGGTGCCTGTGGGTGGGCATTCAACAGTGTGTGTATGTTGCGCGAGTGGCCTGCAATATGTAATACAAAGGGACATAACACATTGCCTACATATGTATTCAATGCAAACATGACACATATGTGTATTGAGACGTTAATAAGTTGTACTTACCAGTCTCCACTCCACCAGGAACTCACTCCATCAGCAAACCGGTGCTATGACACCGCCAGCACAATTGGAACATCTAAATCAGCCCGCAGCAAATCCGCTGGCCAGATGGCGCTGGAGTACTGTTAGCCAGCAGAGAGGTATATTGCAGCAACATCTAAATATGGGGGGTGGACTGCTGCCAGCTTGATGGAGTACTTGGATCCTCTGCTGTGGCGCGATGATGGTAGTCTCGCCAAGATCTAAATCAGGCCCTTGGTTCCGAGTAACCCCAGTCGATGCATGCCATATCTCAGGTTATGATAAATGGATGTCAAAATGTTCTGTGGACATATCTTCTGACATAATTATTGTGTCCTAAATATCATTTGCAAAAGTATCGCCTCATTAGGTGTAGTTTTTCTATTATTAAACCCAAGGTGGGCAGTGGTAAGCCACTGAACATACTTAAAGTGCCCTAATATCAGGAGGTTTCAGTAATGGGTTTCATAGAGACTTAATACAGACAGTTAATATACAATTTTACTCAATTATATCACAGGCAACTCTCTGTTATGACACAGAGGATTCTTTTATTCAGAGTTCTTTCTTTTGGATCAAAGCCTCCCTATTTGTCCTGTGCAGAGGAGTCAAACCCACCTATTCAGACTCCACCTAGAAATCGGGATTGCTTGGAGAATTGTAAAAGTCCGCCTCTTTAAGTGGAAGTGCTTTCTATAAGTTGGAGCGGTATTTGAAAAGAAGACCCCTTCCTTCGTCCTTGACAAGGAGTGTGCCAAAATGGTGTCAATTTTGATGCTGTCAAAAAAAATCTTTCTTTCTTTTTGCGTATGGTGCCTTTTCACTTCCCATCCTTACTTGTTACAGTACCTGACACGGGAATCGGATAGGTTTGGTGCTCCAGACTGCACCGTGACAAGGTGCCGACCACCAGTTGGGCCTCTTCTGCCGCATCTATAGACAGTGAGCGCTTACTGATCACATCCAACCCATCTGAGAATACCGGTATTGTATTGGGAAGACCTCAAAGACTGTGAGAGAGAAACAAAGGGATGTGGTGCTCATGTGTCTCTCTATTTAAATTGGGAACCTATACCAGTCTGTAAGTCTCAACCCTTAAACTCTGACATGGGCAATAGATTTGTAATCAATATTGTGCAAATGATATTATTCATTCATTTGATAACTTTATTTCGGTCGTTGACCATAAAAGTGCAGATAAAATACATACAAGCACAGTAATAAAATCCATAAATACATCAGTTAAAAAGTTATTAAACAGCAAGTTATCAAAAGGGGGAAAAAATAAGAAATAGGGGATTGCTCCAGTTAGGTCCTTGTCAAAAAGGTGGTCCTTCTTCGCCACATGCTATGTAAAAAGCGGGAGACAGCAAAAACAATAGGAGGGGAGGTATCATAGGTTAAAACTCTACAAGCCTGTGCACATTGTCTAAGTCCCAAGTTTCTGCACAGTGGAGCCAACCAGCATTTCCGTATTTTGCTATACGCCGAGCAGACGAAGAGGACATGCACAATATCTTCTGTACCATTATTACAGGCTGGGCAGGTTCCCTCATTTGAGTTAGTCCATTTAGAGGTCAACACCCTAATGGGCAAGCAGCCGTGCCTCAGTTGGGTATATAATTTTCTCGCAAGAGGAGGCTGCACTAGATCTAAAAATTCCTCCCTCTTGGGTGCAATTTTCACCTGCAAGAATTCAGTTGATAGCCTGCCCAGGGTTGTCGAGCAGTATAACATATTAAGGCTGTGATTTCTAAAAAATAGCCAACAGCTCTGACCTCTGGAATCTTGGACAGCTCTCCCCCGGGGACTCCCATTGTTGAGGCAAGCCGATTTGGTAGAGAAGGTCCTTGATGTGGGATAACCAGGGTATATTTTTGTTCTTCATATTATGGTATCATACCTTTACAACTTTTGCTTTTCTACACATTTGCACACTACAAAGAGCATGTATAGAAGAAGAGAGCAACATGCACCAATGTACTGAGAATATGAGATGTAAGAAAGGCAACTGATAAACGTCTGTACAGTATCATTCCTAGTGTAAGCATGGGTTCGAGGCATGTGGGCTGCTAAATTCATATCTTTGCATTAGATCGCCACCTAGTGTTGGGTCCGGATGATCGCACATTGTTGTCCTGGAAGAGTCTTCGAAGTATCCTGAGATGGGTGGCTCCTCCCCTGGACTACAGTGCGCATGGGCATCGGCTCCATCCCCAGATTGTTTTTTTCCGCCATTGGGTTCGGATGCGGTCTCGACGTCTCTCCGTCGGAACCGAATAAACATCATTTTTTACGGCCAAAAGGCTTTGGGTTCTTCACGTCGGTATTGTTTGCGTACGGTCTCGAGTTTCTTCCGTCTCTCGGAGCCGGAATCACCGGAGTTTCTTACAACTCTTCGGACATCGAGGCCTTCTCATCGCGACTCGACACTAAGTTCCCAACATGGAGCGGAGTCCGTTTAAACTCTGTCCGCTCTGTGGGTCCAAATACCCACATATAGATGTACACCCGGTATGTAATAAGTGCCTTTCGCCAGACCATGACGAAGGAAGTTGCCGGGCCTGTGCGAAGTTCAGGTCGAAGAAAACTCTCACGATTCGGCGCGCGGTGCGCCTTGTGGCCAAGCAGGCGGCCCCGGATCCAGATAACATCTTCGGCGACCAAGAAGAAGAGGACCAGAGCCGTCATCTTCAAATCTCCCCGCCTGAGACGGAGGTCGAGGCCGATCCGGAATATGACGACGACGGAGTCGTGGGTCAGGGCCTGGAATACGTCGACGAGGTAGGGGACGACGCGATGGTTTATGGGGCCGAGGAAGATAGCTCAGGGGACGAGCTATGCCCCGAAGTTGAAGAACATCAGGAGGGGGTCGCGGGATCGCCTGTCGGCCTTACCCAAGACCCTGTAGCGCAAGCCACGGCCCCGCCTGTCGGCCCGGCCACGGACATACTTGCTGCGCCTAGGGTTTCGAAACCGAAACTGAAAGCAACGGTCTCGACTGCACCTAAAATGGCCGACCCGAAACCGAAACCGAAAGTGAAGGACTCGAACGTCCCTAAGATGGCGGTCGCAACGGCAAAAACAAGTAAACCGGCGGCCTCATCGACTCCGTCGACCTCCGGTCCGCAGAAGTCGAAGAAACACGGCGATTCCACAGGGTCGAAATCGGCGCCAGAGGAGAGATCCTCTAAGAAGGGTGGCACGCACAAGACAAGCGCGCCGGCGCCGGCGAAGCCTGCTAAAGCAACCGACACAGCACCGGCTCCAACGGGGACATCTGCGCATCGCTCCAGGGACTCGGGGTCGGCGCCGTCCATCCCTCTAAAAGACCTACGGAACGTCGCATCCGAAGGCAAGGCCACCCCGTCGGTGCCAAAGACATCGGTCACCGACGCATCTCTCGTGGCTGCTTCACTACAAAGAATTAAGGACAAGGTTTTTTCCTCGTCGACGCCAACGCCATCGACGCAGAAGGCGGCAGATGTCCCGGTCAAGCCGGCAAGCAAGCTCCTCTTCCTTCTACCGCCAAAAGTGGTGCCAAAGGCCTTTTCCTCGAAATCGACGCCAAAGAAGTCGGATTCTTCTACGGCGGGGACATCTTCGGGTCAAGTGCTCGACCCCGAAGAGGATTCGGAGTGTTTTATAGACGCGGACACGGGGAAGTTAACCCTTTATAAAAGGAAGATCACTTCGCAGCCGGTGGAATCCTACGTCATTCCCCTAAAGAAGAAGAAGTTTCCACAGGACGCCTCTGTCCTCATGGAACCTATTCTGCCTCCTCTGGGAAGGAGCCCAACACCGTCTCCAGACCACTCTGACAGTGGGGACTATGGTGAAGATGAACAATACACGTTCCCAGTAAATGAACCTGATGCACAGCCAGATTCTTATTATGGCATTGGGGACCAAGGCAACCAAGATGTGGGGCAAGACCCACAGTCCTTCAGTACACGTGCATCCCCTACGGAGGATTCTGCAGGTTTTCATGCACTAATTGAGAGGGCAGCTGCTAATCATGATGTGGACATGCATGCTGACCCAGTTGAGGAAGACTTTCTATGCGACACGTTTTCAGTTTCGGAAAGAAATGTAAAGACACTGCCTATGCTCAAAGGGGTCCTCAAGCATGCTGCGGACATCTTTAAAGAGCCTACCAGGGCGAGGGTGGTCAACCCACGTATTGAAAAAAAGTACAGACCAGCGCCTGCAGACCCTGCATACATTCGAGGACAGTTGCCGCTTGACTCCTTGGTGGTAGCAAACGCACGCAAGAGGGCCAACTCCCAAACAACGGGTGAAGCTCCTCCCCCGGATAAGGAGTCCAAAGTGCTAGAGGCAGGAGGCAAAAGAGTGGCTGCACAGGCTGCCAATTTCTGGCGTATTGCAAATACACAGGCACTACTGGCACGTTATGATCGATCACATTACGACACACTAGAGCAGATTGTAGAACACCTGCCTCCGCAGTTTCAAGAAGGCACCAAAATGATTATACAAGAGGGACAACTGATCTCCAACGCGGCCATAAAGTGCGCACTTGATGTCGCGGACACAGCCGCTAGGGCCGTTAACACCAGTGTCATGCTCAGAAGACAGGCTTGGCTCCGCATATCGGGGTTCAAACCTGACATTCAAACAACCATACTTAATCAACCAGTCAATCCGGATAGACTGTTTGGTCCAGATGTTGACACCACCCTGGAAAAGATTAAAAAGGACACTGAAACTGCTAAATCGATGGGGGCCCTACAATCTCAGCAGTTTCGGGGCAATAATTTTCGTCGCTCAGGTGCCCGTGGAGTCACCAGAGGACAGATGGGTCAACAGTCACAGTTCCCTAGAGGTGGAGCACAGTCCTCGTACCCCAAACAAAACAAGAGGGGCTACAGGGGAAACAGCAACAAAGGACGTGGCAAAGGAGGCAACAATTCACGCTCCTCTGCCCCAAGCAACCAGTGACTCTCTGTCACTGCCCCCCGACCATTTAACACCTGTCGGGGGGAGAATACAACAGTTCCTGCCCGTCTGGACCAACATCACCACAGACAGGTGGGTGCGACAGCTTATCCAGTACGGTTATTGTCTAGAGTTAAAGTCCACTCCACCCAACATTCCACCAAGGCAAAGGCCTATGTCCGCAGAGCACTTGCACTTATTGCAGCAGGAAGTGTTGGTGATGCTGCAAAAAGGGGCAATCGAGCTCGTGCCAGTGGGGGAGGAAGGCACAGGGGTTTATTCTCTGTACTTCCTCATTCCAAAAAAGGATGGATCTCTACGGCCAATTCTGGATCTCCGTCCCCTCAATCTGTACATACTGTCAGAGCATTTCCACATGCTCACACTGCAACAGATTCTTCCTATGTTAAACAAAGGAGACTTCTTAGCAACCTTGGATCTCAAGGATGCTTATTTCCACATTCCGTTACATCCGTCCCACAGAAAGTACCTCAGGTTCACTATCCAGGGCACGCATTATCAGTTCAAAGTCCTACCCTTCGGAGTCACAACTGCCCCAAGGGTCTTTACCAAGTGTCTGGCGACTGTAACAGCGCACCTCAGGAGGCAGAACATCCATGTCTACCCCTACCTCGACGACTGGCTCGTTCAAGCCAGATCGGAACAGCAGTGCGCCGCGGACATGTCGACTACCATTCACCTCCTTCACGACCTGGGTTTCTCGTTGAATTACCCGAAGTCACACCTTCAGCCGGCACACGTCCGGCAGTTTCTGGGTGCGACAATCAACACCCTGACGGCCTCGGCACAACCAAACCAGGTCAGGATAGACGGCATGCAGTCCTTAATCCAGAAGTTCAGACCGGGACACTCGCTTCCAGCAAGAGTGTTCATGCAGTTGATAGGCATGATGGCCTCCTGCATCTTCATAGTCCCTCACGCACGGTTGCATATGCGCCCGCTCCAGGAGTGCTTAGCAAATCAGTGGACACAGGCTCAGGGACAATTAACAGACCTAGTGTTGGTTACCAGTCGGGCATACAACTCTCTGCATTGGTGGACTCCACACAACCTTTGCAAGGGCCGACTGTTCCAGGAGCCAGTGCCACAGGTTATCCTGACAACGGACGCATCTCTCCAGGGATGGGGAGCACACCTGCTCACTTACACAGTGCAGGGACTATGGACGACGCAGCAACAGAAGATGCACATCAACTATCTAGAACTGATGGCGATCTTCATGGCACTCAAGTCCTTCATTGTACATCTGTGCAACAAAGTGGTGTTA
The DNA here is from genome assembly GCF_964263255.1 of Lissotriton vulgaris. Taxonomy (NCBI): domain Eukaryota; kingdom Metazoa; phylum Chordata; class Amphibia; order Caudata; family Salamandridae; genus Lissotriton; species Lissotriton vulgaris. Next base: position 1,358,105,623 of record NC_141694.1, read on the forward strand.
GTCCGGACGGACAACATGACCGCGATGTACTACATCCAAAAACAGGGGGGCACCCACTCACCACAGCTGTCTCACCTGGCTCAGAGCATGTGGAAGTGGGCCATTCAGAGGAACATCTTCCTCATGGCAGAACACCTCCCGGGGAAGGACAATCAAATGGCGGATCTGCTCAGCAGACACAGTCATCAAATGCACGAGTGGGAGATACATCCATCGGTACTCCAGCCGTACTTCCAAAGGTGGGGGCGTCCAGACATAGACCTGTTCGCCACAAGGGAGAACGCAAAATGCCAAAGCTTCGCCGCCAGGTTCCCACACCCCCAATCGCAGGGCAATGCGATATGGATGAACTGGTCAGGCAAATTTGCTTACGCTTTTCCCCCGACACCCCTGATACCACTGGTGGCGAGGAAACTACGGCAACACTCCATGACACTCATCCTAGTTGCTCCAACGTGGGCGCGCCAAGCATGGTACACCACGTTCCTCGAGCTCTCAGTGGTCCCGCATCAAAGACTGCGCCTCACGCCCAGACTTCTGACGCAGAACCATGGAGAAATTCAGCATCCAGATCCGCAACAGCTCAACCTAGCGATCTGGCTCCTGAAGTCTTAGAGTTTGGATACCTGAACCTACCTCCTGAATGCATGAACATCATCAAGGAGGCGAGGAAGCCGTCAACCAGAGCATGCTATGCCGCGAAATGGAAGCGTTTTGTCATTTACTGTGCAAACAATGACATAAACCCGCTAGATGCGTCTATCCCTAACATCATTTGCTATCTGTTACACCTTTACAAGTGCAAACTAGCGTACACTTCTATTCGGATACATCTATCCGCCATCGCAGCTTACCTTCAGAATAGGCAGCATCTCTCAGTCTTCAGGGTGCCTGCCATTAAAGCGTTTCTTGAAGGCCTGAAACGAGTCATTCCCCCAAGAACACCGCCAGCTCCCGTGTGGAACCTCAATGTGGTCCTCACCAGGCTGATGGGACCACCGTTTGAGCCAATGCACTCGTGCGAACTGCAATTCCTAACGTGGAAAGTTGCTTTCCTAATTGCCATTACGTCACTAAGACGCGTAAGTGAGTTGCAAGCACTCACGATACAAGAGCCTTTCATCCAGATTCATCCAAATAGGGTGGTACTACGTACTAACCCCAAATTCCTTCCAAAGGTGGTGTCACACTTTCATCTCAACCAAACTATCGATTTGCCTGCATTCTTCCAAAATCCACAAACAGTGGCGGAGAGGATGCTCCATACCTTAGACGTACGGAGGGCATTGATGTACTACATAGACAGGACACAACACTTTAGGAAGACAAAACAACTCTTTGTTGCCTTCTCACCACAACACAAAGGCAACCCAATTTCCAAAGCAGGAATAGCCAGATGGATTGTTAAGTGCATCCAAATCTGTTATCATAAAGCCAAGCGCACTTTAACAATACCCCCAAAGGCACACTCCACACGCAAGTTGGGGGCATCCATGGCTTTCCTTGGAAACATTCCTCTAGAGGATATTTGCAGAGCAGCCACGTGGGTTACACCACATACCTTTACAAAACACTACTGTGTTGATGTACATTCCAAACAGCAAGCGGCTGTAGGGCAGGCTGTTCTCAAGACACTTTTTCAGGTTTCTGCAGCTGGCACGGGCAACCGCCGCTGATGGAGGGACTGCTATGTATTCTATGCAAAGATATGAATTTAGCAGCCCACATGCCTCGAACTGAATATGCTACTTACCAGTATGCATCTGTTCTTGGCATGTAGGGCTGCTAACATTCATATCGCCCACCCTCCTCCCCGGTGCCTGTCGCAGCTGCAGATATACTATTGTATTCAATCATTAGCATGGACATCCTTTACACTTGCCACTCCATCCTCTGCCACAATGGCGAAAAACAATCTGGGGATGGAGCCGATGCCCATGCGCACTGTAGTCCAGGGGAGGAGCCACCCATCTCAGGATACTTCGAAGACTCTTCCAGGACAACAATGTGCGATCATCCGGACCCAACACTAGGTGGCGATCTAATGCAAAGATATGAATGTTAGCAGCCCTACATGCCAAGAACAGATGCATACTGGTAAGTAGCATATTCAATTTGAGTGAGGAAAGGAATCAGAATCATCTTGCTTACCATAGGCAGAAAAACATGCCACAACTTTAAAACAGGAACTTTCAAGCTCCGTCTGCATTTCTTGCATTAGTACCTGCTATGTAGCCACTAGCAATACTCTTTGTCTGGCCTTTTTTCACACAATATCCAATCATAATTAGGGACTCATTTAGAATTTGGAGTGATGGATATCATGATCACCTTATTACAAATGTATTATATCCTATGCCACTTGTAACACAGCAGCTGGGATATCTGTCATGTTTTTGAAGGAGTAACCCACCTTCCAAATTCCATATCAGACCCTTTAACTTGCAGAGATCACCACAGAACAAATAATATTTACAATGGGTACTTGAGTCACTCTTAAGTTTTCTTTTCATTGCATTTTATCTAGGAATTTTGATGGTCGTCGTATTTTACGACTATATATATTTGATCAGAGATTGGGCACAAAATAGCACCATTGGAAAAGTTTTGGACCATGAGCCATTACTTTTGATTTCCACACCACATATCTAGGAGTTTATCAGTTTGAGCTATTGTCCATTGTTTTAGGTTATAGTCTTGGAATCCTCTTTTCTAGGGTCACAATTCTTTCCAAGATGTCTAGAAGCATGCTAGTGATATAGTCATATACGGACTGTAGTGGTTGGGTCTAATAACTCTTAGAGCATCAGTTCCGGAGTAATGAATTACATTTGGAATGTAATGGGAGAAGAACAGAACTCTAGAGGAAGGCCATGCTATTCAAGCATTGGACATGTTTAAGTCTCTGACAACCATTTCAACACATCTCACCATCACTGCTCCTTCAACTCCTCTTGCGGACTCACGGATGCCATATGGATCATGAATAGCTAAATATATGCATGCCTATCTTGCATACGTTGAAATCCTATTGCACTGAATCCTAATGAATACAGACTGCCATGCATCCTTACCTTACCATCAACCACCCCTGTAATATTACCCCATGTCTAAGATACCCCGCTCAGTCCACATCCACCATACCATCTTCTATCTCTTCACTTAATATAGTCAATTACAACATACTCTTAGTAGCGGTATCATAATGTCAAGGAAATTGAAGGCGCGTTTTCTATTTGCCTTTGAGATTACTAACAAGTGTAATGGCCATACAATTTGTAAAAGTGTTTACTCTACTCTGGTCCAGACAGTGAGGACACTGCAGGAACTGTGGTTGGTTGTCTACTTGTCATTAACCCGTTTCATGCATCATGCATGAAGAAATCGTTGGTACACTCTTAGCTACTTCGACTTTTCATTCATGCTTATTTTCATTAATTTATTGATGTAAATATTTCTTTCTTTTGCATGAACCTTTTCATTGCAACCAAATATGGACTACATTCTACCATAAAAGCATAGTAATATGACAACTTTGTAATTATAGAGCTCAACCTAAAGAGTAGGGCTTAAGTGTTTGGAATGAGGAAGGTTTTAAACAGATTTTCTGTTAAGGTCCTTCCGAAAGTGAGTGAGGAAGGGGACAACCTTTAATACTCCTGGGAGGAATATACATAACCTGGGAGAGTTAACAGAGATGACATCTTGCTTTTTTGTTGTTTTTCACCTTTGGAGATTGTAATATAGTTTATGATTTTATTTTATTTTTTAAGCTCCCGTTTTGATGAGCGGTTTTTTATGAAAATGTGATGGTTTATTTGGCAACTTCGAGTAGCACTGTTTTACCAGGCCTACTAGAATGTTACGCATTTTAAAGAGAGTTTCCAGATTAGTAATAGTTATTAGAACATTGGAATGTTGAGCACTCTATTGAAGACAATTGAGTAATCTGGGCTTCCAATGGGTGGTAAAAAGCAGGAGCAACAACATTCCAAAGTTTGCCTTTATTCACAGCTTTTACTGTGAACAAAGGCCTCATGGAGCCCTAGGGTATTTCAACCGCCTTGGACTCCGTGAGGCCTTTGTTTTACTACTGAGAGCATTCTGCCCTCAAGGAGCGGAATGCTCTAATAGCCTCATAGAACTCCATAGCGGGCTACACTATAGCCTTATAGCCCGCCGTAGCGGACTATGCTGGCTATTAAAGGTCCGCTCCCGCTTAAGGACCCGAGCCGAAGGCGAGGGACTTTGACAAGGGACAGGACTTTAATAGTCGTATAGCCCTGCTACGAAGGGCTATAATGCTATTAGAACATTCTGCCACTAGAGGGAAGAATGTTCTAACAAATAAAACAAAGGCGTCTTGAAGCTCGAGGGGATTTAAATTCCCTCGAGCACCGAGAAGCCTTTGTAAAACATTGGAATGTTACTTTGCGGGCCTTTAATTGCCCGTAGAAGCAGGGAGCACTCCATTGTCTGCAAAGGAGCTCCCAACATTCCGATGTTCTAATGACCATTAAAGAACTTCTTCTTGTTAAAGGCCTTGCCGTTGGCTTGGACCTTTAACGCTGGAGCGGGCCTTTAATGGCTGGTATAGTCCGCTACGGGAAGAGCTCAAGTTGAAGAGAAAGGAATAGCTCTGGGTTATAATGGCTGGTATAAGCTGGGAGCTCCAACATTCCAGTGTTTGTCTTCATGTTTTTCCCTTTTTAATTAGCAACATTCTACTCTTAGTAGGTGGAAAGTTCCAATAACCTTATAGCCATGTCTGCCTCGGGCTATACCGGTTGTTGAAGGCCCTCCCCTGCGGTTTGGACTTACAATTTGGTTTCAGGGTCTTTAACAACTGTTATAGCCCTCAGCAGTGCACTATATGGCTATATCAGATTATTGGAATGTTGAAGGCTCCTTTGAAGATAATGGCATGGTTCTTGGATAATAATGACTGGTATAGACCTTGTTCTCCAACATTCCAATGTTTGTCTTTGTGTTTTCCCTTTTTAATTTCGAACATTTTACCCTTAATGGGTAGAATGTTCTAATAGACTTATAGCCGCTCTGCCTCGGGCTATACCGCTTGTTAAAAGCCCTCTCCTATAGGGCCTTTAACTAATGGTATACCCCTCAGCAGCTGGCTGTAAGGCTATAGTAAACGGTTAAAAAAACATCCTCATGTGTACCTGGGTGCCAGCTGCATGTTGGAGAATGGCACATCTTTCTCTGACATTTTAGAAACCACTGTTGAGATGTGATGCTAACCAGAATAGGACTTAGTGATGACCCTTTAGGCGTGTATGACAACACAGCAAGAAAGTGAGAGCTCAAAGTACCCTTTTGTTCGAATGAGTTTCTTACTGTCAGGTATAATGTAGATCAATTTAGAGAAAATACATCTTCTAATCCCCAGGATTTAAATAATGTGTCATGATTACCATTATTAAGTGTTGCTTAAAGGCTAAATAATATTAGAATTCAGGTTTTCCCTTGATCTATCATATGCAGAGCCTATTCCATCATTATCGGGGTGACTGCTTCCATGCTACTTTTAATTCTGAATCCTGATTGGAAGGATTGGAGCAAATAGTTTTTGGTGGTGTATTTTTGTACTTTATATTTTTCCCACAAATGCTGAGTTAGAAGCTGGTCTGGGTTTTAAAAGTTTTTCAACATCTAGATTGATTGTTCTTAAACGAGTGGCTACGTGGAGAGTTCCTGATTTTAGTATTCAACATGAATAAGGCTGGTGAGTAGGCTTCTGAGGGGCACTTTCCATCATCCATGTTGTTAAGAGGAAAGAGGGCATCTCTGAATGATTACAATTTGATATGTGAGAATATTTTCAAGATTGTGTTGACATTTATTTTCTTAGTTGTGGATCAGGCTGTGGATGTGGTTTTGAATAATCAGAATCTTGGATAGTGACTTTCCCTCTATGATGTCTGAACATATTAGCATGAACTTTTGTGAGGTATGCTCGTCTGGAGGTTGAATTAAGTGTTTCAGGCTCTTGTTTGGTTGGAAGCTGATTTAATTAATGTTTTTGTGGTAGAAGGCCTTCATGTCAATCCTATTTGTTACATGAAATTTCCTTCAAGTTTTTACCTTTTGGGGATCTTCTTTGTGAACATTTTGATGCATTTTCTGTTTTTTCTGCCATCTGTAAGGATGAAAGCTCCTGAACTCCCCAGCACATATTTCTTCCCCTTCATTTTCGCTTTGCCCTGAAGGTTCCCCTATAAGTTTTACGTTTTGGCTTGGTTTGAATGGCTTTACTCCTAAGGACCCCCGGAATGTCAGATCTAGTTCTCCTTAGGGGAACCCTCAATTTCCTAAGTTTAGGGAGAACCTCAATTGTTCTCCCCAATCTTGTGCCTAAAAGTACAACCCTTGGCCTCTTTAGCCCTTTTTACCCAAGCCCTGGCTGGTGACATCTTTATATATCTGTTGGGCCTAGTAGCCGGTTGTAAGGAAGGATGCCTACTGGCTTCTCCATGTAAATTAAGTACAACGATCAGAGGTAAATAGAGCTCCTTTGTGTTTAATTTTCTCAATGAATGTGAATGCTTGTTATCATTAAATGAATTGTCTCTACATTAACGATCTTGAACCTTGGAATGGGAGCTAAGGAACACTGATCGCAGTCACCCTTTGTGCTCCTGTGATTATGTTTTACTTTAGCTGATTATGAAATTCTTTGTTACATGAAATGGTAAATGCAAGGTGGTGGGTGGCTCCTTGTGAGAAACCCGTTCAGAGAGTGACAGGAAAAGCAGGAGCTACTAGGGTGGGTCGAGCAGTTAAAGACCTCTCGGGGTTGGGGGTGGGGTAGATACCAGGGGATGAACATAGGGTTTCAACTTAAAGCCTGGTCAATAGCAGCAAAAATGATTGCCCAGTCAAATACGTTCTTTTATGACAAAAGTAGTATTTATATACAAACACAAAGTGAAACAAGGCATACATAAACAATGTGATAACACAAATAGGGTAGAAAGTTCCTCAAAAATAGTAAGCCCAAAATGTGGTTTACTCGTTTTAACTAGACAGAAAGAGACAGGAACAGAGCAGTTTGCTTACTGATTAACTCCCAGGTAGGTTGGGGAAAATTGTGGTGTAGTGTGAGTATTTCTCCTTGGTAACCTAGTGCCCTCAGACAACCTTATGAATGCCCTGAATCATCATCGGGCGTAGCTCCTTGTGTGGGTGGCGCTGCAGTCCCTCACGGGCCCCACAAGGGGGCTCTTTAGCGGAGTTCTTTTCGGAGATGCCGCAGTTGTTCATGTGGGTCTGGGGGCCTAGCAGAAATAGTGAGTGTGGCAAATTGAAATGACCACACAGTAACCTCAAACCAATTTTATTCAGGTGTCTGGGAGGTCAATTTAAATGGGGTGGACCCTGGAGGGTCCATATAGAAAATAAATAAAGGGGCAGTTGTGTAGCTAACCACTACTCTCAGGGTAAGTGCTCAAGTGGGGAAAGAAATTAGGTCAACATGTTTCGCGCGTCTAGGGGTCCCTAACGGATCCATTCGCGCTTCTTCAGGACCAAACACAAATAATAATAATAATAATAATAAACACATTCAGTATATTGTAGCAGGGGCCAGGCCTATTGCCCGTGAACCCACTGTACCTTATTCTTCGAGGTGTACAACGTCTAAGCGCTGAAAGGTACTCTTAATAGTAGTACCCTAACCCAACCCCGTCAGTTCTAGGACTGGGCCCCATCGACAACAGCTTGCAGGTAAGTGGAGGAAACAATTTGTCTCCCTCTTCGGTCACGTCTATGACCTACCCTCTGCTCGTGCTGTGTCAGGAAGGAGACATAAACAATGCACATAGACCCCTGAGGTTACGGCTCCACTGTTCAATAGGTAGGTCTCTGAGCCCCACTTCCCTCCCACAGTGGTAGTGGTTATTCCCCATTTACTATAGATGACATTTGGGTTAGGCCACACTAGTAGTTTTAGTCTCAGGAGGCCCAGTCCAACTCTAATAAAAGTCAAAAGTATTCGAGCGCCCAAATTGCCCCCGGGCCTTCCAGCCCTGTGCTCAGTCTTGACCTGCTCCTCCAAAGATGCCGTGACCTGAGTCTCCGCGGGGAGTACCATTGGCTGTTGTTGGTGAGTAGCGCTCACAGCTGAGCTGGGTCAGTGACTGGGCATCCAGAGTCCTTCCTTTTTCTGATGGTATTAGTACCTCTGATCCTTCACACAGGTGAGGGGATAGTTTGCTCTGGTTCTGATCCTCAGTTGGGGCTCTGGCCCGCACGGGTCACCACTGCGGTCTCTCCTCACGATGGCAGCTTGAACTTGGGATCATTTATTGTCCTTTCCAGTGTTCACACCTGGAATATGGGATCACCTACCTTGCTTTGCACATGGGCGGCAGACTAATCAGCACAGCAGTAATCTTCACGGCAGCCCACTCCTGACATAAGGGGTTCCAGAGTTTGTTCTGCACACAAGCTACGCCCTGATCGGAATGACAGTAATCTTCATGGTGGTCTCATCTGGACTACAGGGTTGCCGACTTGACTCCAGCTACAGCCAGATTGACACAGCAGTAATCTTCATGGCAGTCTTATCTAGCATACGATGTTGCTGACTTTCCTCTGCACATGGACTATGGCTCGATTAGCCCAGCAGTTACGGTTAACTTCACAGCGGCCCCTCTGGCATATTGGTGTCACTGACTTGATCCTGCACACGGGCGATGGACCGTTTGGCACAGCAGCCCTCATCATCCAGCCTCGCTACAGGGATCCACATGCCAGGATCCCCCACTGGACCTTGATTCCTCAAGTCTGCTCCTCTTCCTCATAGGCCACACTAGTCTTGGTAAGCAGAGAGGCACTGGTGCTCCACAGTGATATTTGTATCAGAAGGTTACCTCAGGCTCTCAGCCCTACTTTTTATGATTCTCTTATCAGTGCCATCTCCGGCTTGAAATGTGCCCAGTCCCCTTTTCAGTGACCCCTCTTGGAATCAAGAGCACCATTTGAAGTATACTGAACAGCCTAGCTCTTCTTCCTCCAATTTATGCCCCACCCAGCTCATAAAACTGGAGCAATTCACAAATCTGTCTGGGGAAATTCCTCCACCTCCTTATGCTCCTCCAGTAAGCCCTGGATCTCTCAAAATGGAACCCAGAATCTTCCATGTATTCAACCATTCACAGCCACACATACACCAGGCACATGCATAAAACACACACGTGCTGCACAGAGCTACATATTAATTTGATGTATGCCAAGGGTGAGCTAAGCACACAGCAGCAGAACTTTGCATGAGTGAGCCTGTAGGCATCACTTCAGTGACACGGGTAAAAAGGCACGCTCAGTTCTACTGATCATTACATGGTATGCTGCTACCACCTCACTGGTGCTGTTTAACTCCTGGCAAATACAGTAGCCTTTCAGTATGAGGCAGTGCTTTGGGCACACTTCCCGTCCAACAACACCACAGTCCATGAGACAGGCCCATATTATGGTGCACACACATAATCCATGTTCACCCATGACAAAAAAAATCAGCTCCTGGGATCCAGACATTGTTGCAGCTGGGGTACTCAGGGTCTGTCACCACGAAAGGGACGTTTCTGTCCCAACACCCCTCTCCACAGAAAAACAATAAGGATATCCCACCCACAATGTATTCATCCTCCCTCAGTTTCCTTTTTCTCCAAGTTTTATCTGGCGGGACAGCACAACTTTTCTACTATTTAGGCACCATCCCATTCAGTGCATTTGTGGTAGCTGGCAAAGCATGCTCTTCCAAGATCCCCTTCTAAGAAGGGAACTTGTAGCACAACATGGATATTTGAGGTTTCAAAATTGTTGATGCAATGGCACCATTTAGCAGTGGACTGATGCCCAGTTGTGAAGAACTGTGAATATGTCCTGGAGACTGCTCCATCTCATCAAATACCTACACTGATCCTGGTGCAGTGCGTCCTACTCATTAAGTTGTGTGTTGTCCATTTCCTCAGGGCAAAAGCTAGCGCCCTGCTGTGGTTCATCGTGTCTGTGTGGACAAGGCAGCCTCGCGGTTTGATAAACGTGGACACAGATTGCCAAAGAGCTTTTTCTCCACAGGAGAGCAGTGGAGACTTCCCAAGAACCATATATTTGAAAGAGCTGAATAACCGAATAGAGGGCCCGATTCACAGAATGAACTTAAGACTCAATCCTAAACTTACTACTATTTTGGTATTCACAGAATGCACTTACTACTTTTGGCATTCACAGAATGAACTTACTACTTTCGGTATTCACAGAAGTTAGGATTTTGTCTTAAGTCTGTCTTAAGTCTGTCTTAAGTTTGTCTTAAGTTTGTCTTAAGACAAACTTAAGAAAAAATCCTAACTTCTGTAAATACCAAAAGTAGTAAGCTCATTCTGTGAATGCCAAAAGAAGTAAGTACATTCTGTGAATACCAAAATAGTAGTAAGTTTAGGATTGAGTCTTAAGTTCATTCTGTGAATCGGGCCGAGAGACTCTGCCAGGCACACTCCCTCCCTGTGCCTACTTTTGCTTTCTGCTTTGTTCACCTTTTAGGGCTCCTCTCACTTGCTTTATACCGGTACTTGCTAGCATTCCACCAGCATATTAAGAGCATGGTCTTATCTCCAGCCTAAGTGGCCTGTGTGGGGAAAGAAGTGTCTACAGTTATACTTGGGGGTGTTATGACTTTGCCTAGCAGCATTACAGCACCTGATTGGTCTGCGCGCTATTCAGACCCAAATAGCTCGAAGAGGTCCATTGCGAATACAAGCTACGCCCTTAAAAGAGTACAACTATGTTTCATCATGTTTCATGTGAGTTAGGAACAGCACAGCATTGGAAATCAGTTAATAACTGGAAATAGGGTATGTTGTGTGTGCTTTGTATTGAATTTTAATTTTGTTATTTTGGTTCTTTGCTTGATTTACTGTTTTCTTCATTGTTTGATTACTATCTACTACTTTCCATATATGTTTATATGTTAGGGTATTATTAAAGTATTGTTGGTTAATTTAAAATAAAAACTCTTGTCGGACATTTCCTCTATTTTCCAGAAACATTTCCTCGATTCGTCCTTCACATCGCCATCTTTGAATTAGGCCTTGATGACTCAAGCAAGCTATCTGGAGGGCAAAGGAGGCACATCTTCTGGCAAATGCTGAGTACTTAGGGACATATTTATCATTTTTTCACACAATGCAATGCAGTTCGGCATCTTGCTGCGCTGTGTGAAAGGGAGAGGGCAGGAACGCACCATTTCTATCAAGATTATTTCTGCTCTCTTCTTGCGCATCCAGATGCAAGAGTGCTTGCGCTGCAGGCAGAATTGTTTTTGTGAAGGAAGGGACACCTTCCTGCACAAAAACAATCCTTTGAGGCGTTTCCCTCTTTTTATGTCTGCTGCAGAATGCAGCAAATGTAGATAGACGAAAAAACCAGGAGAATTAAAGATATATTCTCCTTGTTACGCCTTCCCTGGGAGGGTGTAGCATTTTGATGCATTCCCAGGCGTACTAATCATGGTAAATCTGGGAATGTGCCAAAATCCACCATTGGAGGCTTGGGAATACCCACGCTCCACCCTTGTAACTCTTCCATGGGACAGAGTAACGCAAGGCAGTGACTTGTGTTGCCATCCAGTGGCGGCTCCTCCGCTAAGGCTGAGGAGCATCGCCCTACTGCTCAAATGAAATGTTATTATCATTTTATTTTTCCTATTGCAGTCAGTGGCGGGGCTAGCCTGAGAAGGGAGTGAGCGGTTTGCACTTCCTAAGTGCTCATGACTCTTGGGCCAGCCAAACAGTCATGCGCACTTTGCATGTTCCTCACCAGGCTGCCTTACACAGACTGGTGTGGAACATTCACAGGCTCCTTGATCCCACCTAAGCACCAAACCACGGTGCTCAGACCAATCACAGCGCTGCATTGAAGCGTTGTGATTGGCTCAGTGGAGCCTGGGTGCTTGCTGCTGCCAGCCGGGACTGGAGACTGGAAGAAGGAAGAGGGCGGAGGAGAGGCGGCGGGCGGCCGTTCCAGGTAAGGGCATTTAATTTATTTCTTTTTTCATTCCCTTGATCCTTCCCCCCTGCCCGCCATTTTAATCCTGACACTCCACCACCCCCGTTCGGTAGGAGCCACTACTGCTGCCACCAGATTTGCCAAGCCATGCAAGGCCAGAAAAGGTGGCCTTGCTTGACTTGGTAAGTCTCATTCTAGGTATTGTGTCGCCTGTCACCCCCTTGCGTGGCGCAAGTGCGATGTAAAACCTTTGATTAGTTTGGACATCAGTGTCTTTCATCTTAGGGAACGACTGTGGTCTCGCCTTTGATACAGCTACTACTGCAAAGACACACAAAATACCTTGACACCCTCTCTAAGCTTTTGATTAGTAGGTGCAAGGATTTGAGGTGTTTTTAACTTGAGTTTTTATAGTAGGTGCTGGATAGAATCTACAGTTTTTGATTTGTTTGTGCATCCTCGCGGGTTTATGGTATTGCTCAACTCTGATTATACCGGTTGGACCAGCGTGAGTTTCCTGGTAGAGGCATTTCATCCGTACTGGTTTGCAAACCCTCGAATGTTGTTATTAATTTATTAAAAGTAAGCATGCCCTTAGCTTTTGTTACTGTTGGAAGCGGGTTGGTTGTACCTACTATAAATTACTGTTTGTTAATGTGATGCGGCCTCAAATTTCCAATACAGATTGGTTACAAAATGTCATAGGTCACATGATTCAGTTTTTAATTTCGGTGATACTATCAATAGATGTAGAGGAATGTCATCTCACTTTTCTATGGCCATATCTGTGTTGAAGGGGCAGATTGGCATTCTTGCATATGCCTGAACAGAGAAGATACAGTCATTAAAAAATAATTCTAGAAGCACGTATTATCACACTAATTAACAGATAGTCGTTTGCAAAGTGCTGAGAACCCGTAGACCCGAGTTCCTCTTGTATTATGCTGTAAACACTTGAGGAGCAGATGAGGTTTGTTGACAGTGGGGGATTGATCGCCAATAGCCAGCATGACTTCAGAAGGAGTGGAGAATGGATGCCCGGCTAATTGATGCTATTGAAGCTTTGACACATATAGATGCAGCGGGGTGAGAGGTGGTCATCATCTGCTTGCATATCAGGAACAGCCGCCCAGTACCTCACGTTACACTAATACAAGCGATTAGCAAAAACGACCAGAGCTAAAATCTTTGAGCTTTTTTATAAATGAGATTAGACTCAATGGACAAAGAAGCAGAGCAAATGCTTTCAGTTCAAGAGCCGAGACGGTAGCAACGATGGGAGGTTTGTACCTGCTTGTACTGGTTCAGTTTTAGTGTCACAGATAGATCTACATATTCCTATGGTGTCAGTGACATGAGAGTGGCTAAAATTAATTTGGGCTTTTCAATTTCATATTTTTGGTGGCATATTGCTGTACTTACCTCATTGTGTCCGAAGACAGCTTGGCAGGATATCTACATTCAGCAAAAAAAGAAGCATTATAAATAAAAACAAAAATATTAGTGAGTGTTTACTATTTGTAAAAAAATTATATATATATATCTATCTATATATCTCTCTCTATATATATATATATATAGATATATATATATATATATATATTCCACAAACCGTCGTTCTCCTTTCTCTCCAAAGATACATTCATACCTCACTCTTGCATGAAACTAAAAATGAATACTCATACTAAACACCAATATTGTAAGCAAACGGTACAGAAGAAGATATACATATATGAATATGTATATTTCTTGGGGTATTTCTTCTTCCGTACTCTTTGCTTACAATATTGGTGTTTTGTCGTGCGATTGAAGAGTTCGAAGACCTGAAGAGAATGTTGACCTAACCTTCCTGAGTGCTCTGATCCCCTACTCCTTCACATTCATGCTGTGGATCATTTGGTTTGGCTGTGGCAATACAGCATTTCCTTGGACTGTTTTGTAATCCAAGGAGGCATGGACAGACCAAACACAAGCAGTTGTCTGCATTTGGGCAAGGAATTACCCATCACTCTACCTTGCTTGCATAGCATATTTCATTTTTTTTCAAAATAAAATGTGTTCTTCAGACAGTGCTTAATTTGAGTTGGTGGTTGCCGGCGCTCATTGTTAGGGACAAGCACTATTTTTCTGTATCAAACATTTACTGAGAGGAAGAGAAAGAAAAACAAATTGGTAAGACAGAGGAAGAGAAACACAGAAACAGTCATATAGGGAGAAAGCAGGAACCTGCAAGAGTGAGATAAAGGTGCCGGGCGTGTCTAGCAGTGGATTAAAGAGGCATGGGGTGTTATAAAGATTACACAGCCTTTGTATTTGGTGCACCAACATTTAACTGCACCATCCGTAGGCTTCTGAGCAGAGCTTTGGGCACGAGGACTCATTTTTAAAAAAACAATTAAGCACTGTCCACAAATGGACTAAAGAAAGGGCAGATTTGGTTCTGTACAAGGATCATCAAACCGTAGATGTATTATGATCTGACTGTTTTTGGTGTGGGGTGTGTTAGAAATGGGGTTTCAAGTTGGCTGTGTGTGGTGGGGTTATAGAAAGGGCCCGGAGACTGGATCTAGGTATATAAGGTTTTATTTTGATAAAGGTTTTCTTTTTATGCAAAGAGAGTCTTTCTCAAGAAAGTATGGCTGGATCCGTGGTTGCTGGAGCCTTTTGGGGTTGTCTCGGGGTTCTTGCTCCTCTTGTTTGGCCCAAGGTCTGCTACTCCTCCTCGGTTGCTCCACCGCAGGACATGCAGAAAAGAAATATTTGGCCGTCAGGTTTTAGTTCAGTTCAAATAGTGCCCAGAGGGAACCAAGGAGTGAGGGGAGCACCGCTGAGAAGTGTATATACAATGTATACTATACACGTGTTCGGTGAATGAGTTGTGAGGCAAGCGTGAGAGGGGGAAGCGGGAAGAGGGTTAGGATAGGGTATTTACCGAGGATGACCCACAGGTAGTTAGCAGGTCGGACGAGCTATTACGGAGACGAGTCTCCCTGCCTCCCGACCCAGCCCAACACCTGCTGCCGTACCGGCTTAAGCCGCACTACTCCGAGAATGTGGCTGGGTGACTCGTGGGGACGGTGGCCTCCTGGCTCTGCAACTCCCTCCAGTCTTTCTCCTCCTGTCTTCCTGTCCCGACAATCTTCTCCTCCGTACTCCACTTGAACTCCGCAACAAACCGCAAATTCCTCCGGGGTAACGTCACACGCCATTCTCAGGGCTTCCTTCCTTTTGTCCAGTCCGGTTGCACGTGTGTCATCTGGGGGAGGGGCTTCTTCCTCTGGTATGCCCAATTAAAGGAGCCCTCTGTCATTTTGTCGGCTTTTGTAGTGCAGAGGGGCTCTGAGTCCGCATTCCACTCGCTCTGGTTTGGGCGAAGAGAAGGGGGAATAGTAGAGTCAGCAACCCACCACTCTGTACACGTGGAATCCCTTTCTATCTGGCTAGACTCCCCGCTACACTGTGGTAAACAGCCTGTCCAAGTAGGGACCACCACTCTAGTCAGGGATGTCCTTGGATCGGCGCTGCATCATCGTCGAGCCTTGTAGTCGGGGCCTACGTCATCGTCAGTTCGGTACTGCATTGGTGTCAAAGAGCGACGCATCGATTTTTCTCATGCAGTCGGGTCGGTGCACCCTTTTCGTTTTCAGAACAACAAATGCAGACTCCCCTTCTGAAGCCCAGGACTGGAAGGGGCACCTCAGGCAAGGGTAGGACTCACAAATGGCAAAGTCCAGCAGCACCAGCAGAGCAGTAAGAAGTCTTTTGTTTCCCTGAGACTTCACAAAACACGAGGCAAGCCAGCTAGCCCTTGGAGAATCTTGGGTTCAGGGATGTAGAGAGGCGATCCGGTTCCTCTCACTCCCAGGCAAGAAGCAGCAGGCCAACATAGGAGACGAAGTTGCAAAGTGGCAATCCCTTCTGTAGCACCGTTTTCAGCAGGCAGCAGGCCAACACAGCAGAGCAAGTAACAAAAAGGCAGTCTCTCCTACAGCAGCTCTTCTTCCAGGCAGAATGTCCTTGGGTCCAGTAGAGTTCTGATTTGGTGGTGTACGGGGTCCAATACTTATAACCAAATGTGCCTTTGAAGTGGGGGAGACATCGAAGACGTCTTTGAAGATCACAAGGTCCCTGCCTTTTGCATTCTGGCTCTAGACACATTACAGGGGGTTATTCAGCTCTTTGTGTGGGGACAGGTACAGCCATATTCAAATGCATGTGTCAACTCCTGCCTCCCAATCTACTTCAGGAAGGCCCATCAGCCTGGTAATGGGCCATCAGGATGCTAATGTCACACCCAGCTCTCTGTGTGTGACTATCTAGAGAGAATGCACAAAGCCCAGCGGTCTCCCAACCCAGGCGTGCATTCAGAGACTGACAGAGGCACACAATGGTTAAAGTAAGAAAATGCCAAGTTTCTAAAGTTACTCAATAAATTGGGCAAGGGGAGTCTGAGCGCTCGGTAAAGTGTCCGGCTTCAGTGGGGTTTTAAAAAGCGTAGTGACGCAACGGTGCCTGGCATCCAGTATTCCAGGAGGAGGAGCAGCGGAGAACGGGGGCCATACCTAAGGCACCGTTGCGTCACTACGCTTTTTAAAACCCCACTGAAGCCGGACACTTTACCGAGCGCTCAGACTCCCCTTCCCCTCCGGAGTTCCCCCGAGGGGTCCGGAATTCCTACCTTGATTGACTTGCCATAGTGACAGTGACCAGACATTCCGGGGGGACTTGGATCATCATTCCACTTGGAACCAAACACAAAGCATTTTGCAGGTACACACTGTGACCTACCGTGACTGTCTTTTAAACTGTTCTCGAAGAAGTACGACCTCGAGAGACACCGCACGGACTAGATTGTCTAGTACATGCCCTGATGAAATTCCCAAGGCACGAATGGGAATGAAACGCGTTGGCTGTGCCGCTGTACGTGAAAATAAAGAATACTTTTATAAATAAGAACCGAAGATCTACAATTCTTTTTGGACTTTCTTACACTATTGCCATTTTAGGGATGCCTACCGATAGATAGCGGTTCCTAAATCAAGACTTTGTTGCATATGTATCACGAGCCACTTATTCCAAAAGAAATAAACATAAGGCAAACTATTAAAATTTTGAAATAGAGGGAGTCATCCTCATCAACCACTCCAATATAGGTTAAGGATCTTTTCGTAGTTGGCAAAAGGGCAATCTGGAGGTCCCATAATGTGGCAACTAACTGGAAATGACGGTCATCTTTGATAGAAGCCCAATTTTACAAAACATTATTGACCATACAGTAAACCCATCAATTGATGCATACGGGTACCTTCAAAATGTGGACCAAATTTATATTAGCCTATTTAGACTGTGATACTAAATATGACTATACTAAAAATATAAGTATTACCTTTGCATGCAGCAATCTGATCTTTACAGGTTTACTTAGGGAAGTGAGGAAGAGAGGAGGGCACAAAGGCCTTGAGGAGGAGGAGGGGAAAAGAGTGTTACAACTAAAGGGATAGAAAAAAGGAAGAAAAGGATGGTAGGATCATGCATATAGATGCTGTTATTTATCGCATTTCAAAAAAACATAGTGTAGATACTGAATTAATTAACCAAAATGAAACATTCTGGACGAAATCATTTATCTATGAATAGTATCAGTACATTGAAATGAAATTCCAATCAGTGCCAAATACAATCAGAACATTATAAACCCATTGATTAATGTTTACAGGATCAAAAATTGGCAGTGAATATAGAACATTCATTGCTATATATTTGGAAAAAAAACACATAATTACAGCGATTAATGATATTAACTATTAAACCACAGACACTAGTGTTTGCCATTCTACAGCTAGATTCAAGCCCTTTGTCACATTTTCAGCTTTGCAAATCCAACGGTTGTCTTTCATTGTTAATATTTGTTCAACACTGGAACTTCTTTTTTAAGGTTTGACCACTTCAATTACCCACCAGGTCATATCTTTCTCTCAATGCTTGAATTTGATGTAGTGTTCAACCATGGGGGCATTTTCCACATCGTATTATGGATTGATGCTGTAGTAATCTTCTTGTTGATCTATCGGTTGGTTTTGCCTATGTAGTGAAGTCCACATGGACATCTAATACAGTGGACCTTATTGCTTGTGTTACAGTTTATGAAATGTTTTAGAGTAACTTGTTGCCCATTAATGTTAAAGGTTTTAGTAGTTTTTGTGGTGTTACAGTCTATACACATATTACAATTAAAAGGGCCAACCATTGGTGGAAGATGGGCCATATTGTCTGCCGTTACTGGATTGGAGGTTTCCTAAGCATGAACCAAAAGATCTCTCAAGTTAGATCCTCTTTTAACAGCAAAGAGACAGTTTTGTTTGAATTCAGGTAACCATTTAAGTGAAGTCCAGTGCTTGTTCACTATCTTTTTGATTCTGTTAGAGTGGGTTCCGAATGTGGAGACACAGACCAATTGTGATTCCCTTGGCCTTCTTCCTACTTCAAACCAAATGATTTTTTTAGAAGTCTGTCAGGATAGCCATGGGCTCTGAATTTTTCTTTACATTTTTGTGCCTCAAGTAAGTATTCTTCTTTTTTGGAGCAATTTCTGCGTAAACGCAAAAATTGCCATAAAGGTAAAAATCTTTCAGTGCCTGGGGATGGTGACTATTGAATTGCAATAATGTATTCCTTTCTGTTGGTTTTGTGAATAATGTAGTGTAGAGTTGATTGTTTTTCTACTCTACTTTAAGTTTAATATCAAGAAAATTAATTTAATATTGGTCGAGTTCTATCGTGAATTTAAGATTGGTATTTAGGGAATTAATCCATGTATGGAAACTCAAAATACTTTCACAATCCCCTCACCATATCATCAATACATTGTCAATGTATCTTATCCATTAGTGATGTTGGCTAAATATGGATTGGTAGCACATTCAATGTATAGTTTCTCAAAACAGGAGACATAGATATTTGCAATATCAGGAGAAAAAACTGCTCCCATCGCTACTCCTTTAAGTAGTTGGTAGAAGTCATTTTCAAAAAGAAAAACGTTTTTACATAAGGACATTTTAATACATTCCAATGTTGTGGGCACATTATGTGGTCGAGGTCGTGAGTCCAAAAGTTTGTTCAGTATTCCTAGTATAGCTTGTTGGGGTGTATTGGTGTACAGACTTTCTATGTCCATACTGACTAGGAATTCATCTACAGGATTGAAATGTTGTTTTTGAATAATGTTAATCACAGATGTGGTATCACTGATATATGTGGGATTGTTAATTGCAATAGGTCTTTTGAAAAAATTAGCATATTGTGCATAGACTTTGAGAATAGAGTTATGCCCAGAGATGATTGGTCCTGTACGGTTTATGGGATCTTTGTGTATCTTGGGTAAAATATAAATCACTGGGACTGTAGGCGTTTTGTTGATTAAGAATAAAGCTTCCTTATCACTAAGCCCACCTCCCTCAGACCCACTTTTGCTGACTTTAGAGATTGTATTGGCTAGTTCAATTGTTGGATACTTGGGTAGTTTTTTATAGTGATCTGTCACTGAGTTGTTTCAGTGATTCATCTCTATCGGAGTTTTTGTTCCAAAGAACTATACCCTCACCTTTATCTGCATGCTTTATGATAGTGTTGGGGAGTGTCTGCAAATTCTGTAATGCCTTTTGCTGAATGTGGATCTTTAAAGAAATTTTCCACTTCAGTCAAAATTGCATGTTCAAATGTAAGAACTTCCTTAGAGACCACTGGATTAGAGGGACAGAAAATTGATGGGTTATACAGGCTGTTATATCTGTAACTTTAGTGGTACCATGAAAAGCAAAGAAATTCTTAAGTCTCATGGTTCGGAAAAATTTGTAAAGTTCCAATTTGGTCTGGAAAAGATCATTTCTATAAGGCGGTACAAATGAAACACGGGGTCGATTTGGATCGCGGACGGACTTGCGTCCGTTCGCGACCCCAGAGCAGGAGGGAACCTCCGCATGGCATGCGGAGTTCCCTCCTGTGCAATTAGGATATGACCGCCACCCTGGCGGTCACATCCTCTATTTTTAACATTGCCGCGGGTGCAGCTTCAAGCTGCACCCGCGGCAATGTTAAAAATGCACTCATTGCATTTGCATGCAGAAAGAGGCAGGCACCGCGCGGTGCCTGCCGCTTTCTGCATGCAAATGCAGGGGGGTACCATAGGTACCCCCCATGTGCACCCCCCACCCCCCCCTTCACCTAGGGGGCCCGCAACGGGCCCCCGCAGTGAAGTTCCGTATGCTTTTCCACGGCGGAAAACCCGCCGCGGAAAAGCATAACTCACTGGCCATCCTAATATGGTGGACGGTGTCTGGAAGACACCGTCACCATATTAGAGCTTTTCCGCCGCGGTTGTAATCCGACCGCGGCGGAAAAGCTGCGGACGGAAACCAGGACCCACCAGCCATCCTAATGTGGCGGTGGGTCTTTGGTCAGTCCGCTGCGGTTTTTCCGCATCCTCGGGGCCGGCGCTGGCTTCCGCCGGCCCCGAGGATGCGGAAAAACCGCAATCGTAATGACCCCCTAAGTATTGAAATTTCAGATTGAGAGAGTACATGGGTAAAAAGATTAAAGATTGGAATTGTTTGGTTGATATCTACCATTCGTAATATTGATTCCTTGTTTGCCTGTAACACGGGGTGTATTAATTCCGGTACCATCTTCGTCTCGTCCTCCGTTGTCTCCTTGGGGGTCCAGTGCCTCTTCGGGCTTGCCCTAAGAAATTCTGATGAGCGGTAGAGGGCTGGTTCTCGTAGTTACTTTGATAGGAGTTCTCTGCTGTTTGATCACTATCTGTATCTGAATTAGTATTATTAGGTCCCTGAGGTTGATAGAAATCTTTTTTAAGGTAAGGATACATACGTTGTTTACTGTATCTTTTTATATCTTTCTGTAGTTTATCTGTTTTTGTATGAGCATCAAACTGGTACACAATGTTGACTGTAGATGTCATCTTACCTACAAGTATTTTAGAGTTGTTTATAGTAGTCAGTACTTCTTTTCTTTTCAAGAGTTTCTATTTCTTTGTTAAGTAATTTGATGTGTTTTAGTGCTGTCTCTATGCTTAGAACCATCCAGGTTCGAGAACATTTGTTCGACTTTGAACACTTCATCTTTTATGAAGATGATGGGGATATTTCTTATTTGTAACCCAGTTGGTATTATATTAGCATTGAGACAATTGGTCAGAAATATGGCATGTAATTTAGTTCTAATACATTTTTCTTAAGTCTTTCTAGTAGTATTAAGTCTGATTCAAACGGTTGTTTGATTGAAGGGCCTCTATTCCCTAATAGGGATAGGCCACTGGTAATCTGAAGAATGTATTCATCTGTGTAGGAAAGAGTTTCTGCCTCAGACATATATGAGGTTGAAACTCAAAACAAGAAGGTAAATCAATATCTTAACAAAAAACAGTTATAGAAAGTGACCCAAAAACAGACTATTGTCTGTGCATAAATATTACTCAATAAACTGGGCAACCCAATAAACCCTTGGAGCCCGGGTAACAAGAAATAAATATCAGGTAACAGTGCCTTCAAGGGATTTCATGTAAACATATTTAACTACATTTATCCAAAACAAATTGTGAGAGCCCAAGTTAGTGGACTCAAGTATACAAATTCTTGAAATCAATTAAGGAAATCACAAAATATATAAAAAAATAACAAACTGCAGGAGTATACTTTTGGTACAAATTTATATGATTAAATAATTTTGAAAAAAGGGTACAAAACAACATTCACATACATAAAAATAAATGAGATAAGTTGTCTTATGAATAGTCTTGTCTCATATTCACTTTTGTGAGTAACCCATTTCTTACACCTATTTACAAAATAGAAATTAGCATTGAACATATGGTGAATAATTTCTATATAACAATTTATAGGAGAATAGGTTGGATATGTCGACGTTTCGGTCTTGTGTCATAAAACATCTAGAAGACTATCTTCAGGACCCATAATTTCGTATGCAGACTGAGGACCCCTATATATAATAAATAATCACAATAGTTGTGTGTATCAGCAAAAGACATCTTACAAAGAAAGATATACACCTGGAAAAAGTGGAAGAAATTAGAAAAAGGACTGAGTTAAGATGAAAGAGAATAATTCCCTTCAATTAATAGTATAATTCAGCAAAAATAGATACTGTGAAAAAGAGGTGGAGAAACCATCACGCACCAATGTAAAACAAAAGCTTACTTAAAATGAAATCGGCTAAGGACTTTTAAACAGTTAGTCCTGATGAATAATGGATGCCTCTGAAGAATCTAGGAGGAGTAAATTAATTATCCACCTGTATCCACTTGGATAAGAATATAAATATTGTGATCTGTAGAATCGAACTTCTGTCATGAAAGACGTTTGTCGCAAATATGGTTAATAACAGACACTTGGTGAGTGTTGAGTAAGTCGTTAATCAAGAAGTATATTTTAAGTTATAGTCATTATAAATGTTCATGACAAATAACCCTTTGTTCAATCGATATTATTGAACTAGGGAAAATTTATTTAAAAAGAATCAAAAAGAGAAATTTCCTTACTTATGCCAGTGATAAGCTAAACTATCCATGCAGGGCTCTTGGTGTGATCTTGCCGTTAGCGTATGGCCAGTTGAACTTTTACTTCAATAGACTAAAAACTGTAGAATTTGTTGCAAATATTGTTAATTACAGACACTTGGTGAGTGTTGAGTAAGTTGTTAATTGAGAAGTATATTTTAAATAATTACAAATGTTCAAATAATCCTTTGCTTAATCAATGTTATTATTATTATTTTAAATCTTTTTTATTGAATAAACAAAAAAAATAATAACGAAATACAATGCAATATCATTGGTGTCAAACGAGCGCAGCGCATCAGTACATCATTGATCATAATGTTGCTTAAGACCAGTTTCTTTACATCGTGACTTATTGTCTCTACCCACTTCAGACATCAATCTTCCAAGTGTTCTCTTTCCTGTGGGTTAAAATCTTTAAACAGAGCGCATATCATCCCTCTGCTTTTGTTCCACGCTCCCCAGATCCTGGACCATTTTTGCAGGCATCCTGCATCCTCATATATCACTCTCTCCGCCTGCATGCACCAATCCATGTCTGTCTCCCAATCTCTGAATTTGAGCCTAGCAACTCCCTTCCAAGTTCTTTCTATGTTACGCTTCGCTACCATACATCCGCGGGAACTCCACATTTTATTACTCAATATTATTGAACTAGGGGAAATGTATTTAAAAAGAATCAACAAGAGAAAGATAAATTTCCTTACTTATGCCAGCAATGAGTTAAACTCTCCATGTGGGGCTTTTGGTGTGATTTTGCCGTTAGCGTATGGTCAGTTAGAACTTTTACTTCAATAGACTAAAAACTGTAAAACATTTTGCAAATATGGTTAATTACAGACACTTGGTGAGTGTTGAGTAAGTCATTAATTGAGAAGTATATTTTAAGTAATTATAAATGTTCGTGACAAATAACCCTTTATTTAATCAATGTTATTATTATTTTTTTCAATCTTTTTTATTGAATAAACAAAAAAAATAATAACGAAATACAATGTGATATCATTGGTGTCAAACGAGCGCAGTGCATCCGTACACTATTAATCATGACATTGCTTGAGACCAGTTTCTTTACATCATGACTTATTGTCTCTACACACTTCAGACATCAATCTCCCAAGTGTTCTCTTTCCTGTGGGATAAAGTCTTTAAACAGAGTGCATATCATCCCTCTGCTTCTGTTCCACGCTCCCCAGATCCTGGACCATTTTTGTGGGCATCCTCTCTCTTCATATATCACTCTCTCCGCCTGCATGCACCAATCCATGTCTGTTTCCCAATCTCTGAATTTGAGCCAAGCAGCTCCCTCCCACGTTCTGGCTCTGTTATGCTTCGCTACCATACATCCGAGGTTGAGCCACATTTTATTAATATTTTGTTTGGGTCAGAATTGCAGGATGCCAGCTGTTAGGGTCTGTTTTGAGGCGCACCAAGACATCAAGTACAAAGTTTTTGTTTTGCAGCATGGTGATGGAAAGATGGCAAATATTAGGGTTTGTGTTGGTGCTAGGAAAGGCAGTGATTCAGGGATCCGGTCATGCTATGCATATGGGGGATGAAAGGACAAAAGGTATAATGGTCTAATTTGGGGAAGGCATGATACCACTTACATTGGCCTGTAGGTCTGTTTTGGGGGCTGAGTACAGTGCACTCAGTGCTAAAGTCTATGTTCAACACCGTTGATTTCCAGGATACAAAGTATCAGCTCTTTTTGGGGATGGAGTGACCGAATGCACCGGTTAGAGTCTATTTAAGTAGGTGGGAAGTGGACTATCCCAGGTATAGGGGTCTGTTTTGGGAATGGGGAATGGCAGGATGGCAAGTATAGGGGTCTATGTTGGGGTTGGGTGCTGATGGATCACTAAGTATTGGGGCTTGAGTTGGTGGTCAGGTAAGGCATAACACTATGCAAATTACCTACTTTCGGCTAGTGGATGGCAGAACATTTACTATGATGGTTTGATTAGGGAGCCGCAGAATTCCAGGTATGTGTGTCAGTTTTGTGGTGGGAAATGACAGGATATACTGAGCCTGGTGGTCTGCTTTTGGGGTGGCAGAACAAACTATGTTTTTTACATGCAGGTTTATTTAAAAATACCTTTAGGGACACAGGCGCTATTCTTGAATGACAAGATAAATTCAGTAAACATAAGTGGAGAAGGAATCAATGCCTTAAATCATGGGATAAATGCCCTTAAGCTTGAAGGTATATAACTTAGACAATGCAAGCCTGCGTTGTGTTCAGGTGGGTCGTAATTCACTTTTTTTCAAGTAGCAAGTAAATATGATAGAATTATGTTAAAAGATGATCTGGCCGATAGATCGTTTGCAACTTTGTCTGGGGTTTTATTGAAGACAGTAGATAAACTGAAAAGAGTGCTTGACCATCAGACATGGAGCCAAGAACAAAAGAACATGTTACATACATATTGAGCATCTCAAGTGGTAAGTGTCTGTGCAGCAAACCTTGTGGTCCATAAATTGATTAGCAAAAAATGGTGCAGAGTAGAAATATCATAGCAAAAATATCATAGGACAGAAATAAAAACGCAGAAATATCGCTGGGAAGAAATATCGACAACAAAAATATAGTTGACAAGAATATCGACAGACAGGTAAGTAATATCGATTACATACATATCTTATAATTGTATGTATTTCAGTGTTTTTAATGAGAATCGTTTGTCATTTTATTATATGTTTTCGATTTTTACTAGTTATTAATTTATTTTAGTTTAATTCTGAATTTTTTGTTCTGTAGCGGGTTGAGGGTTCAATAGGGAATATGGTGGGAAGTAATTTAATTTTATGAAATGTTTTGAATAATTAATGTATTAATTGATTAAATATTAATAGTTTAATAATTAGTTGTTAATTAATGTCAATAAGGCAATCAATAAATAAATAGGTTAATTGTTTAAATAATTTTAGGTGTGTGTTGTGGTGTTTATATGTGTAAATTGTGTGAAGGGTGGTAAGTAATTAAATGTTTGTATTGATTAATTATTAAATACTTTTAAATTAATTACCATTTATTAATTTGTAATTATTAATTGTAATTGTGTAATTAATTTTAGGTATGTGTTTTGGTGTTTATCTGTGTAAATGATGTGAAATGTGGTAAGTAAATATTTTTTTATTGATTAATTAATCAATAATAATAAATTAATTTTCATTAATTAATTAGTAATTATTAAATGTAATTGTGTATTTAATTGTAGATGTGTGTTGTGGATGTTATACCGTTAAATAATGTGAAATTTATATTACCATTGTTAATAATAATATATTTAAATGTATATATTAATTATGTTAATATTGGAAATTAAATTTAATAAACATTTTGATGGTTTTGTTTTTTATTGTTTTGGGATCCAGCGCTTTCCCTACTGTTGCACTCACTGTGGTGGGAATAGTAATTTTTGCCCCTCCGCTATCCAGCTCTTTCCATACTATTGCACTCACTGGAGTGGGAATAGTCATTTTTACCCCTACGCTATCCAACGCTTTCCCTACTGTTGCACTCACTGGAGTGGGAATAGTAATTTTTACCCCTACACTATCCAATGCTTTCCCTACTATTGCACTCACTGGAGTGGGAATAGTACGTTTTTACCCCTCCTCTATCCGGTACTTTCCCTACTGTTGCACTCATTGGAGTGGGAACAGTAATTTTTCCCCCTACGCTATCCAGCGCTTTCCTTACTGTTGCAATCACTGGAGTGGGAATAGTAATTGCTACCCCTATGCTATCCATCGCTTTTCCTACTGTTGCCCTCACTGGAGTGGGAATAGTACATTTTATCCCTACGCTATTCAGCGCTTTCCCTACTGTTGCACTCATTGGAGTGGGAATAGTAATTTGTACCCCTACGCTATCCAGCGCTTTCCCTACTGTTGCACTCATTGGAGTCGGAATAGTAAATTTTACCCCTCCGCTATCCAGCGCTTTCCCTACTGTTGCACTAATTGGAGTGGGAATAGTAATTTTTACCCCTTCTCTATACTACGTTTTAACAACTAAGGTTTTTATTTTGTTATTAAATGTATGTATTCTTTTTTTATAGTTTATTGTGTTAATTAAATATAGAATATTTTATTTATACTTATTTATATATGTGTTTATTTTATTTTTATATAATTAAAGAGGACAGGGTTGCAGGAGAAGTCTGTCAAGAAAAAGAGCGAAAGTTGTTATATAATTAAAGAGAGAGTTGGTGGTAGAAAAAGACCTTTTTAAAAATATTTTTATATATATATATATATATATATATATATATATATATATATATATATATATATATATATATATATATATATTAATATATATATATATATATATATATATATATATATATATATATATATTTTATAATTTAATGGGAGCTGACTAACTGGTGTCTATACCAAGTCTTCCAGAAATTTTTCCCAGCTAACATTATACCCTGGCATCAGAATAGACCATTTTCACATTTATCTTTTGTGCCATTTATCCTTTCTTCTACATTCCATATCCAATCTGCAATCTTGGGTGACTTACTAGGCAACCAATGTAGAGCCAGTCTCCACTTGGCTAACAGCAGTGTAAACTTCACTGCTTTTTTCGTATTTTGTCACTGTAGGGTAAGGTGAGATTCCCGTCAAACAGGTAAGGCGTCAGTTTTCTATATCTTTCAATGGCTTTGCTCCAACATTAAGCAATATATTGGGAAGGTCCAAGTTACATGATAACAAGTTGCACTGTTAGATCCATATTTAGGGGCGTTTGGGTACTTATATATGCAGCATTTCTAGTGTAATATATGTCCTCTGTAGTATGTCAAAATTAATTATTCAAAACCTCGTGTTGCCAGAAACATTCACAAAAAGTAACTGTGGGGATTATGTATAAGGAAATGGCACAGCGCATGGTCAAATTTTGCAAGCGTAATTTCCAAAATGCAGGGAGGCACCATATTTACAAGAATACAGCGCACCCCTGTGTTTTCCCTATCACTGGCGCTAAAATTAACTGCTTAGCGCCAACACAGGCACCTTACACCATAGTTCATGGGTGACTGCGTTGCAGGGATAACTATTTATGGGGTGCACATTTTTTAACAGGGGCTACCAGTCGTAGGAAAAAGCTGTCTTTGCAGTAGCCAGCCTGTTATTTCTTGCCTTGGGCCTAGGACCCTTTTTATGTCAACTTGTGCACTTTATGATATACCGATCACTGTATTTGGTTTTTAGCACTTCGCACCTTACATAATGTATCCCTTACAACTTCAAAACCGGAATCGTGGCCTTTTTTTTTATATAAATGATGTCCCTATTTTATCTTTTTATGTGGCTAAGGTTTTACAAGTCGAATCTATGTTGATGAAATTTATCTTTTTTAACATGTTCAGTTTAATGGCTTTTAGTTACCGAATAAAGTACCTTTTGACCTGATTTGACTAGACTGTTTATGTGCAGGTGTCCCTTCCTGCACATAAACAATCAATAATGGTGATTTGCTAGTTCTATGCGTGCTGCATTCTGTAGCATACATGGAAAGAGCAAAATCCCATTGATGATTGTTTATTTGCATTAAGGGACACCTTCCTGCGAAAAAACAATCATCAATGGGATTTTGCTCTCGTCTATGTGTGCTGCAGAATGCAGCACAGAAAAAAGGCAAAAATGAGTAGAAATAAAAGTATTTTTCCTCGTTGTGCAAACCTAACGCCTGCTTTTTCTTTGTATTAGTTTTTGCCGCTGCCTCAGATATACACATCGCTGTAAACCTAGGGCAGCGTAAACAAGCAATGAGTGTTGCGGTGGAACAGCCACAGCAACACCCATGGCCCACCCTGTTTTATGCAGACAAAAAGGACCATGTGGTAGAGATGTGGGGGAGCGGCTAGAGCGGCTAACTCTGGAGCTCCAGGTTCACAGATCGATCCCCGGCGCCAGTGGCAGCGCAGCACCATGTGATGTGACTCTGGGCAATAGCTCACTTAATTTCCTGGACGGTCCCCAGTGCCTTGAAACTTTAAGGGGTGATATGTTTGTGCTTTACAAAAATCGGAATTTACCATATTTACAAAGTGGCGTTAATGGCTTAGCCCCGCTTTGTTAATATAGTGCAGGGCATTGCACCACCGGAACATTGAAAAAAGTGACGCAATCCCCTTGTACATATGCACCTGTGTTTTTTTATGCTACTCCTCATATGTTAAACCATTTTACAGTCAGTTTCCCATTTGTGTTTAATGTTAATGTTAATGTTAATGTTAATGTTAAGGGATCTTATATAGTGCACGGCTGCCCCAGCAAAGGGGTGTCCCGGCGCTTTGCAAAAAGAAGGGAAGTAAGCTACAGCGGATGGAAACCTGGGCTTCACACACCTAGAGGTTTAGCAGAAAAGGTGGGGTTTTATGGCCTTTCTGAACGACAGCAGGTCGTTAAGACCGCAAATTTGGGAGGGTAAAGCGTTCCAGAGCTTAGCCACGAGGTGCCGGAAGGAGCGGCCGTCCATCCGGGCCAGCTTAAAACTGGGGACAACTTCCAAGTTTTGGCCATCCGAATGGAGAGCACGACGGGGTGTGTAATCTGTTAAAAGAGGGCTCAGCATAGGTGTCGAGGTAGTTTTCAAGACCTTGAATGCGAGACATAGGGTTTTAAAATGAATCCTCTTCTCTACCGGGAGCCAGTGGAGTTTAATGAGCGTGCTAATCACAGATTTAAAACGAGGGAGGCCTGTCAGGGCTCTAGCCGCTGCGTTCTGGACTTGATGAAGTCTAGATTTTTCGGCCTGATTTGCTCCTACAAGTAAAGAGTTTGCATAGTCCAGACATGAGAGAATGGCTGACTGCACCACTAGCTGGCGTGTCTGGGGGTCGAAAAACTTTAGGATCGGCTTGAGGTTCCGAAGGATCCTGAAGAACGTTGCCGCAACTTTTTTAGTCTGGTGGGTAAAGTTGAGGACAGAGTCCATCCAGACTCCAAGATTTTTCACCTGGCTTTTGGGCTCCGGCAGATTACCAAGTGCCTCGGGCCACCATTTGTCATCCCAGGCCGCCATCTCTTTACCCACCAATAAGACCTCAGTTTTGCCAGCGTTAAGCTGTAAGTAGTTTGAAGTCATCCAGCTTGTGATGTTAGTGAGGCCCTGTTTAAAACTCTGTGCACTTAGTCCATCCTCCTCTCTTAATCTTACCACTAGCTGGGTGTCGTCAGCATACGATACTAACAACAACCCCCATCTCTTGGCCACCTCAGCCAGTGGTTGAACATAAATATTAAATAAGGTCGGACTAAGTGCAGACCCTTGCGGCACTCCTTGACTGATAGGGCGCTCTTTGGACAGGAACGGGGGAGTGGAGACCCGAAATGACTTGTCTGATAAAAATGCCTTAAACCAGTTCAGGGCCTGTCCCGATACACCTGCCTCGTCCAGCCGGAATAGCAACACTTCGTGGGACACCGTGTCGAAGGCAGCACTGAGATCTAACAGTATCAGTGCTGCCATCTTACCAGAGTCCAGAATGGACCAAAGATGCACCCTGACACTCAAAAGTGCCGTCTCGGTGCTATGTCCTGCGCGGAAGCCATGTTGGGAATTATCTAAGATGGAATTAGGTATAAGGAATTTAGTCAGGGTGGTATTGACATGGGTTCGGCTACTTTGGCTGGCCAGGGGAGCAGCGAGATGGGTCTGAAGTTCTCGGGCAAAGAGGGGTCTAATGTGGGTTTTTTAATGATGGGAGATACCCAGGCCTGCTTCTATCCGGTGGGTATAGTGGCAGTGGAGAAGGATAGATTTATAATGTCTCGGAGAGGACTGAGTACAGTCCAGCCCTTTGCTCTAAAAAGTTCAGGTTTCAGGGGGTCAGCAGGTGAGCCTGTTTTAATTTTGTCACAAACTTTGAGGAACTCCTCTTCGTTCAGCGAAGGGATTTCCGTGAGTTTGTGGGTGGCCCTGGTGGCTGAGGCTTTGAGACAGGACCTGGCTGGAAAAGCGTTATATATCTTCTGAATCTTATCAATAAAGAAGGATGCCAGGTTCTCACAGTGTGTCGGGAGGGTATTTATACTTAGTTCTTTTAATATTTTTAAAATAGTTTTAGAGGGGCATTGGCTACAACTAATCTCCTTAGCATAGTACGAGGCTAGAGTTCTACAGATAGTTCTGTGATAGTTTTTTTTGTAGCTGGACATATTGTGATTTCAGCACAGGGTCATAGGCCTTTCTCCAGTTACGCTCTGCAATTTTGCAGTCTTTCCTAAGGGAAGTGAGTTCTTCGTTGTACCACGGACTCGACTCCTGGGAGTGAGCCCTGGTCCAGCTAGCTGGTATAAGGGCATCTAGTGCCTGGGTGATCCAATTGCAAAAGCCCTCGTAACCTACTTCAACGTCTTCGTTGATTATAGGGGGTCAGCTTTGAGGAGTACGTGAAATTCTTCCAGGCGGAGTTCTCTCCATGGTCGCTTTAGCACGCGCTGGCAGGTTTCGATTTGGATGTGCCCCTAATAGGTATAGTCATAGTCACCAACAGGTGGTCGGTCCAAGTCATGGGGATAGGGGCCTCCACTGTCACGTCCTCCAAATTAGAAAAGATGGGGTCTAGGAGGTGACCGCCGATATGCGTAGAGCCACTGACTAACTGGCAGAGCTGAAACGCAGCCAGGTCTGCAAGCAGGCTGCCAATCCTCTTGTCTGTGGTGAGATCGAAATGGATGTTTAGGTCACCAAGAATATTGAAATTGGCTGTCCTTGTTACCAAAGAGCACACAGTTTCAAGGAGGGCCTTAATAAAACTACTGTCCTGTCCCGGGGGTCTATAAATCAGGATGCCGGACAGGGTTAACTGAGGATTAATTTTGACGCTATAGTGGGTGCTTTCGCTACCTTCGATGTCCATTTTGGTGAATAGGCAGGCATATTGGGATTTGGCCATCATCGCTATGCCTCCACCCCTTGAATGCCTATTTACCGTGTATGCAGAGTATCCTGATGGAGTGGCTAGATTAATAACGGAGTGCATGTCTTCTTGTAGCCAGGTCTCCGTAAGGAATAGAATGTCTAAGTCGTAGTTTTTAATTAGATCCTGAATTTCCAGATGATGTTTGGGTAGGGATCTAAAATTAAGTTGAGCAACCATGATTTGCTGCTGAGGAAGGGCAACAAAAGATGGGAGTGACAGAGGTCTGGGAAGGCTATAGCCACATGGGCACTTAAAGCTGCCTTTCTGGTGTAATAATGAACATGTCTTACATGTAGCGCCTGGAGCGTTAAGATGTAAAAGATCTCTTAAGGAGTAAACAACAGATCCCTCCCTTACCGGACTAAGGTCCCTGGCGAGAAGCAACGTACAGGCGCGGACGGGCTTGTCTTGGGCGCGTCTTCGGAGCGCTGAGAAAGCACCCGCTGCGCCCGTCCGCTGCGCTCCTGTAGCGCCATCTGCTATATCCGGGTGGGGGCCCGTCTGACTGGAGGAGGATGCACAGCGAAAGTCGTAGTCACTTCCGGTGTGCTCCTGTGTTCGTGTTCCCTCCACAACAAGCTGACCAGGTCAGTGGTGGACCAAGGAAACGAGGTGAGTGAAGTTAAAACGTTGGACAAATACAGTTTAAAAAACAAATTAAAATGCAAGTGCCACCCTAATAAATGGCCCCTTTTATATATCCTCCTAAACAGCCATATATAATGCTGTTATCAAACCTTTCCAATGGTCTGTATTTGCCATAACTCGGGTGTTTGCACCCTTTGCCCTCTGCCTGAGGGCTATTACTGTTTTGTGCAACTTTGCACAATGCATAGTATTGCAGATACAACCTCTTCCTAAAATAGTGCCTCTTTTATTATGAGAAAGTTAGAAACCAAATTTAAGTGACACATATTAGCACAGTCTTATTTCCATTATGTTATATCCGTGTGAATTATCACGTTCTTAAGTTCCAATCGAATGTGGTGCCTGTGGGGTGCAAGGCGTACTAACTTTGATTTAATGTCATAGTTTTCTTCTACATATTCAACGTCATTTTCACCAGATGAGGAAGCGTGGTGGCATCGGCATTTCATCCTTTAAACAGGAACGATAATACCTCGGTAGTGTCCAGGCTTTCTGTTAGCAAAGCTACATCTAGACTTATGTCTTATGTGAACCATCTCCCAGGTATGGGGGATGGCCTTAGGGGCGGCCTTAGGCATGTGCAAGCTGTGCACCTGCACAGGGCCACCGAACCCCAGGGGCCACCACGCCAATATATATCCTTACTATAATAATCCTCTGAGGATGGTACATATTTGCGCGGTCGGCCCTGGCAGGGATTTGGCTGGCTGCGGCTCTGTTCCACTTCCAAACACCCTCACGGAGGCCCCCAAATCCCTGCCAGGGGCCGCTCGCCCCGCCCGAACCCCCTCTTGCAGGGCCCCTACCTACGCTCCCTGCCCAGGGCCGCCATGAGCCTAGAGCCGCCCCTGATGGCCTCGTTAGGTGGAGAAATTCCAAGCTGAGCGATAATTCCAGGAAGAATTCTGCCACCCGCAAGAAGTGTCTCTGGGCCCAGAAGAATAATTGGATCTGCAAACTCTAATTTCGGGCCAGAAGACATGGGACCTGCGCTCACTGCTGTAGGGGCAAGGACTGCAGGCTTTACCCTGAAGAGCACGAAGGGGATCAGACAATGCTCTCCCCCTCTCCACTGGCTGCCCTCATAAAACTTTCCTCTTGCTCTGCACAGGCAGGAAACATCAAGGTTTTTTCACCAGAATGGGGAAAGCATGCATGTAAAACTATCTTCTATTTATGGGCCCTTACAGTTATTCCACTTTTTAGAAAGAAATCTTGAGCAACTCTGTAAAGAGGACCTATGTCAGAGACCTTCACCCCCCCCCCCCCCCCCCCCCCCTTTCATAAACTAGTTGCAATGTGTCTGAAATTCCCACTGCATCTTTGGCCCACACATAACCTCTATCTCCAAAATGATTACCCCTTTTAGAGCTTCTCAAGTTATCAGATGATTATGGGAAGAGGAACAAATCACTTGGAAGGGAGTATCATTTTTGTCATGAATATTGTGCCTTGTGCCCACTTTTGACAGTGATTGTGTTTGCCAAAGTGGAATCAATACTTGCATATGATGTATAGCCATTGGCGGCTGGTATCAATGGTAAAGGGGGGCGCGCACGCTCAAATAAACTTACAAAATTAAAATAAACGGGCACACGCTTGCAAATATAACTTAAAATATTGTAAAATAAACGCTTCCCTGACAACAGGGCCTCCTGCTCTGGAGCTCGTTTCGCTGCAGCCCGGCCACCAGGAGACTACCTTGACCAATCAGAGCGCTGCTCTCACCAGCATGAAAGCAGTGCTCTCATTGAAGAGAGCGGCCTTTCTTAGCATTCCACGGTGCTATGGAGGCCTGCAGTTGCTCAAAGGTTTCTAGAGGTTTCAAAGTGCGCACGTCTGACTGGCTGCTGCAAGACGTCCGGCCAAAAACACATTCACACTTTGAAAAGTTCACATTCAACCCACCCTCCTCCCAGTCCCTGCTGCTCTCATTCAGCAACACCTGCCCCGTCCTGACACTCGTTCAGGACGCAAGGATGTCACAATGAAAAATAAAATGGTAATTTATCATTACCATTTTATTTTTCATCTCGGGGCTCAGGGGCATTTAAATGGGGTGACAGTCCTCTTCTCCTTTGGAGGAGCTGCCCTGGGCATAGCTAGTGGTAAGCATTTACCATTTCTTTTCAGTGTCTGCAACATAAGTCTCTTGGTACCAAAAGAGGTATATTCTCATGGTAGTTCTAGTGTTGGTACGGTTGCACCTATTTCAGATTTCCTAATGGGAAACCTGCTCACTGGGCAGAATGGTCAAGTAGCCACATGAGTTTACCTATTGCTTGTGTTAGGTCCTTTAAATAAATTAGCATGACATCTGTATGTAATGAGATCACGTGTCTTACTGTTTACGTCTATGCCCGTATGATCTAATTTATTCCTCAGTTTGCAAGCTGAAGGCTCACTTACAAGGGAGAACAGTAATGGGGATAACATGCACTCCTGTTTCATACCTCTCTCTAGCTGCCACTCCTGCTGAAGTCACGCTATGCATTTTGGACTCTTGCTAGTCACAAGGTAAACAATAACCCGATGATTTTCTGAAATGTTAATTGAAATACACATCTTTCAATACTTTATGCTTCAAACAATTTTATAGAATCAAAGGCTTTTTCAGTATCTAAAGATATAAGCAACATTCTTTATTCACCATCCATTCTTTCAACTAGAACACGAATTAACCATCTGATCACTATTTTGAGACGTTCTGCAGAATGGTACAAATCTGCATCGGTCATCATGCCCAAATGTGACATAAATGTTATTATGCGCCGCATTAGTAGCTTTACAAGAATGTTTGTGTCTGTGATAAGCATTGACTGTATGTGGTATGCTTTGTAGGTTAACCTATCTTTGCCAGGTTTTAAAAGTACCACAACTAGGGCTGCATTACACATACAGTGCATTTTTCTTGATTGCGCCCGGTGCACCTTTTAAATTGGAAATTGGTATACAGTTGCAGCCGATTCCTTAATGGTGGTGCTATAGAAAAGAACCTCCTGCTGTTTCAGAGAATGTGGATATAGAGGCAGATGATTTATCAGCTTGGCTGAGCGCTGCCGCAGATATGGTAGGTACCCTAAGAGAAATCAAGATGAGGAGGAAGGTACCATCGGCCACCTGGCTTACCAATGGATTGAGGCTGGTTAGGCAGGCTTATCACCACCAGGAACGGGCCTGGAGGAAAAACTATGAGGTACATGAAAAGTCTGCCTATGACATGATGATTAGGGACTACATGGCGGCTTTGAAACAAGAAAAATCCAAATATTGCATTAAAAAATTGAGACAGTGAATTTCCCCAATGAACTATTTAAATAGTGCAGCAGTTAGCCATTCCCTTGGCCTCTCCAGAAATTGTAGGCTCTCTGGAGCTATGCAACCAGTTAGCCGAGTTTTTCCAGTCTAAAATCGTGAATCTATAAGGAGCTTAATGCACTAATACCAGCAGCTGACTGCCTACTGCCCTTAGGTGGTAAGTTGCAGCCAGCAACTTCTATTTCCTCAGATTTCATGGAAGTGACTGTAAACAGGTTTATGATGTTTCCTACCCTCACACCAGAATTGGTGGATTCGCACCTCCTCAATGCCAATTCAGGCTGTCCTTTTGAACTTTGTTCTCCAAAGATCTTGCATATGATGGCCAGTGTGGTGGTGCATCCCCTCACAGATTTGATGAACGTAGTAATTTCCTCAAGGAACTACCCTTGGGCATGGAATGAAGCAGTAGTGAAGCCACTCCTTCAGAAGCCCAACCTTGAGCCCATTGACCCAAAACATTTCCAGTCGATTTCTCTGTTCACAGTTCCTACTAAGATCCTGGAAAAACATCTCAACAGCCATCTGATGGCTTCTGCGGAAGAGCAGAGCTGGCTCGACAGCTCTTAATTCGGGTTCCGAAAAAATCATGCAACAGCTGTGGGGTTAACCACTGATGGTATTAGGTGGCTAGTGGATGAGGGGTGGGGCGCAGCACTGATCCTGTTGGATCTGTCCACAGCCTTTGATACACCTCCCCATCTCTGATGGTAGAACACCTGCATGCATTGGGTGACTTGGTGGGGCTTTGCAACTATCATCTTCCTTCCGCAAGGACAGATGACAAAGGGTAATGGTGGACCAATTTCTATCGGACCCATTTTCCCTGCCATGTGGGGTGCCACAGGGCTCATCTTTGAGCACAATGTTTTTCAATTTATATGTCTCCCCACTGGATAAGATGATTCGCTTCTTTGGACTTCAAGCACTCTCATATGCTGATGACACCCAAATCATTGTGTCTATTACAAAGGATATGGAAGATATAGCAGGTATCTTCAACCATTGTATGAACAGCAGTAGCAGGATGGGTGGGCAAAAACTGTCTGAAGCTCAACGGGAAAAAGACTTATGTGCTGCTTTTTGGAATACCAACCTCCATCTGGAATAAAACTGGTGGCCTGAGACCCTGGGCTCCCTACCTACGCCTACAGTTTAAGCATAGAACCCAGGCGTAATCTTGGATGACAAGCTCTCCTTGGATGCCCCAGCTAACTTCACGGCATCCACTTGTTTCTGGCTGATTAGAATGCTGAGAAAATGTTTTCCTTTTATCACCATCCCGGCTCAGAATCAAGTGGCTCTGGCATTAGTCATGTCCAAAATAGGCCACTGTAACAGCTTATATCTAGATGTTAACAAGAGTACCTTAGCCAAATTGGCAGAGTGCACTAGCGAGGCTTATTTTGAATGTACAGAGGCAACAGTCAGAAGCCAGGGGACTGCTTGAACTGAACTGGCTTCCCATACAAGAGCTCACCATGTTCAAGGCCATCTACATAGTGCACAAGGCCTTTCACAGGCACTTCTGGCTGAAAGTAAGGCAATGTTCCAGTAGTATATCCCAGGGATAAATCTGCAATCAACTCACCTTATCTGGTGACAGAGCCTCGAGTCCAGAAGAAGAGATGGGGAGGCAGAGCCTTCTCAGTCACAGTAACAAGCCTCTGGAATTCATTGCCTAATCATTTGACTGGCATTAAGTCTCATTCTCCCTTCAGGAAAGCTGTAAAGACTTAACTTTTCACCTTGTAAGGTCTTCCTTTCCATCTATGAAGTTTTTACTTTTCTCCGGCTTAAGTTTACCTCTGAGATTACAGTGCTTTGACGCCTTCGGGCATTTGTTGTGGTTTATAAATTTTGAGGGTCAAGTAGTCTTATAGAGACAGAAAATAACTCCTCATAGCAACCCTTTCGCCATTTTCTAAAATGGCGGCTAAAATAGAGGAAGAAGAGACATACATGCAAATGAACGAAATAATAATGGTTTTAATCCTTTTATGTATACACCAAACAATGGTTATGATCTGAATATGAAAAAAATAAGGTTTATCACTCCTGTTTTAGACACGTATGCTCGCAGTACATTTTCAGAATGTAGTAAATTTGAGAAGCAAAAACAGTATGGTGGAGGAGGACCTAGGGGAAGTTTAAAGACCAAGCTCTGGGTACAATCCCCACAAGAACCTGTAAACAACAAAAGTACCAGAGGGTCTCAACAGATGTGCCCAGAAGTAGAGGAAACCAAACAAATACCCCAAAACTCTCACAGGTCGCGTCACAGAAAGCTCTCAAGGGATGAGGAAAAATACCCATCAGTCACCATTCGGACTTTGTTCTAATTTTGCTCATAGTGTCATCACCCGTAAGAATATGTGCCTTGATAAGAAAACTGGGCATCTCTGGGCCAAGCTTCTTGTACAGAATATGAAGTGTTATTAACCCCTTCCATGCTCATGACGAGCTCAGCTCGTCATGCAGCACACTGGTTGTGTGCTTATGACGAGCTGAGCTCGTCATGTATAATGGGAATGCTGGAGTAACAGCACAGAAGGGGAAAACCCATAGCACCCAAGGTGTTAAGTGTCTTTTCTCTCCTGTTCAATAACGTACCCATAACTCTGACAATCATTGACTTATGAACATTGCAACAAATCTAAGTAGCACAATAATAACATCTGTGTCATTTGACAGTACAATGACTCGATTCGAATGATTTCGAACAGCTCACTCAACATGTGGCACAACACAAAGGTTATCTTCCTCCAATTTGCTGTTAAGTTCTTGGAAAATATCACCCATTCCGTTTGAATATATCCCTGCAGGCACCAAATCCTTATTGCCAATCATTCCACTTGCAATAATTGGAAATTCAGTGTTGACTTAAGCAGCAGCAATGTTTTGGCGAGTTAACATCTCAAAGTTTCGTCATAAATGGAGCGCACACCGCGAGCCCCTCCTCCCGATCGCCCCTCGGGACTCTGGTACTTGCAGTTCTTCAGTGGATCACCCAGGTGGGTGCAAGTCGGTACTTGTAGGACTGATGAATCTCTAGACCTGATACATGTCCCGGGTTTTAGGATATCGCCCGAGACATGTCTCGGGTTTCGGCATGACTTCCCTCATCAGTAGAGAAAGATTGTTTAGGGGTGGAAGAGAAGGCCGCCACACAACAGTCAAAGGCTTCGATGCCAGAACCAGAACGCAGGTGCGTCTTCCAAGAGCCCGTCGGCCCAAAGCTCAAGGGAGCCGTATTGTGTTTCGTCATAAATGGAGCGCACACCGCTAGCCCCTCCTACGGATCGCCCCTCGGGACTCTGGTACTTGCAGTTCTTCAGTGGATCACCCAGGTGGGTGCAAGTCGGTACTTGTAGGACTGATGAATCTCTAGACCCGATACATATCCCGGGTTTTAGGATATCGCCCGAGACATGTCTCGGGTTTCGGGATGACTTCCCTCATCAGTAGAGAAAGATTGTTTAGGAGTGGAAGAGAAGGCCGCCAAACAACAGTCAAAGGCTTCAATGCCAGAACTGGCATGCAGGTGCGTCTTCCGAGAGCCCGTCGGCCCAAAGCTCAAGGGAGCCGTATTGTGTTTCGTCATAAATGGAGCGCACACCGCTAGCCCCTCCTCCGGATCGCGCCTCGGGACTCTGGTACTTGCAGTTCTTCAGTGGATCACCCAGGTGAGTGCAAGTCGGTACTTGTAGGACTGATGAATCTCTAGACCCGATACATGTCCCGGGTTTTAGGATATCGCCCGGGACATGTCTCGGGTTTCTGGATGACTTCCCTCATCAGTAGAGAAAGATTGTTTAGGGGTGGAAGAGAAGGCCGCCACACAACAGTCAAAGGCTTTGATGCCAGAACCAGCACGCAGGTGCGTCTTCCAAGAGCCCGTCAGCCCAAAGCTCAAGGGAGCTGTATTGTGTTTCGTCATAAATGGAGCGCACACCGCTAGCCCCTCCTCCGGATCGCCCCTCGGGACTCTGGTACTTGCAGTACTTCAGTGGATCACCCAGGTGGGTGCAAGTCGGTACTTGAGGGGCTGATGAATCTCTAGACCCGATACATGTCCCGGGTTTTAGGATATCGCCCGAGACATGTCTCGGGTTTCGGGATGACTTTCCTCATCTGTAGAGAAAGATTGTTTAGGGGTGGAAGAGAAGGCCGCCACACAACAGTCAAAGGCTTCGATGCCAGAACCGGCACGCAGGTGCATCTTCCAAGAGCCCGTCGGCCCAAAGCTCAAGGGAGCCGTATTGTGTTTCATCATAAATGGAGCGCACACCGCTAGCCCCTCCTCCGGATCACCCCTCGGGACTCTGGTACTTGCAGTTCTTCAGTGGATCACCCAGGTGGGTGCAAGTCGGTACTGGTAGGACTAATGAATCTCTAGACCCAATACATGTCCCGGGTTTTAGGATATCGCCCGAGACATGTCTCAGGTTTCGGGATGACTTCCCTCATCAGTAGAGAAAGATTTTTTAGGGGTGGAAGAGAAGGCCGCCACACAACAGTCAAAGGCTTCGATGCCAGAACGGCACGCAGGTGCGTCTTCCAAGAGCCCGTCGGTCCAAAGCTCAAGGGAGCCGTATTGTGTTTCGTCATAAATGGAGCGCACACCGCTAGCCCCTCCTCCGGATCGCCCCTCGGACTCTGGTACTTGCAGTTCTTCAGTGGATCACCCAGGTGGATACAAGTCGGTACTTGTAGGACTGATGAATCTTTAGACCCGATACATGTCCCGGGTTTTAGGATATCGCCCGAGACATGTCTCGGGTTTCGGGATGACTTCCCTCATCAGTAGGGAAAGATTGTTTAGGGGTGGAAGAGAAGTACGCCACACAACAGTCAAGGGCTTCGATGCCAGAACCGGCACGCAGGTGCGTCTTCCAAGAGCCCGTCAGCCCAAAGCTCAAGGGAGCCGTATTGTGTTTCGTCATAAAAGGAGCGCACACCGTTAGCCCCTCCTCCGGATCGCACCTCAGGACTCTGGTACTTGCAGTTCTTCAGTGGATCACCCAGGTGGGTGCAAGTCGGTACTGGTAGGACCGATGAAACTCTAGACCCAATACATGTCCCGGGTTTTAGGATATCGCCCGAGACATGTCTCGGGTTTCGGGATGACTTCCCTCATCAGTAGAGAAAGATTGTTTAGGGGTGGAAGAGAAGGCCGCCACACAACAGTCAAAGGCTTCGATGCCAGAACCGGCACGCAGGTGCGTCTTCCAAGAGCCCGTCCGCCCAAAGCTCAAGGGAGCCATATTGTGTTTCGTCATAAATGGAGCGCACACCGCTAGCCCCTCCTCCGGATCGCCCCTCGGGACTCTGGTACTTGCAGTTCTTCAGTTGATCACCCAGGTGGGTTAAAGTCGGTACTTGTAGGACTGATGAATCTCTAGACCTGATACATGTCCCGGGTTTTAGGATATCGCCCGAGACATGTCTCGGGTTTCGGGATGACTTCCCTCATCAGTAGAGAAAGATTGTTTAGGGGTGGAAGAGAAGGCCGCCACACAACAGTCAAAGGCTTCAATGCCAGAACCGGCACGCAGGTGCATCTTCCAAGAGCCCGTCGGCCCAAAGCTCAAGGGAGCCGTATTGTGTTTCATCATAAATGGAGCGCACACCGCTAGCCCCTCCTCTGGATCACCCCTCGGGACTCTGGTACTTGCAGTTCTTCAGTGGATCACCCAGGTAGGTGCAAGTCGGTACTGGTAGGACTAATGAATCTCTAGACCCAATACATGTCCCGGGTTTTAGGATATCGCCCGAGACATGTCTCGGGTTTCGGGATGACTTCCCTCATCAGTAGAGAAAGTTTTTTAGGGGTGGAAGAGAAGGCCGCCACACAACAGTCAAAGGCTTCGATGCCAGAACGGCACGCAGGTGCGTCTTCCAAGAGCCCGTCGGCCCAAAGCTCAAGGGAGCCGTATTGTGTTTCGTCATAAATGGAGTGCACACCGCTAGTCCCTCCTCCGGATCGCCCCTTGGACTCTGGTACTTGCAGTTCTTCAGTGGATCACCCAGGTGGGTGCAAGTCGGTACTTGTAGGACTGATGAATCTCTAGACCCAAAACATGTCCCGGGTTTTAGGATATCGCCCGAGATATGTCTCGGGTTTCGGGATGACTTCCCTCATCAGTAGAGAAAGATTGTGTAGGGGTGGAAGAGAAGGCCGCCACACAACAGTCAAAGGCATCGATGCCAGAACCGGCACGCAGGTTCATCTTCCAAGAGCCCGTCGGCCAAAAAGCTCAAGGGAGCCGTATTGTGTTTTGTCATAAAAGGAGCGCACACCGCTAGCCCCTCCTCCGGATCGCACCTCGGGACTCTGGTACTTGCAGTTCTTCAATGGATCACCCAGGTGGGTGCAAGTCGGTACTGGTAGGACCGATGAATCTCTAGACCCAATACATGTCCCGGGTTTTAGGATATCGCCCGAGACATGTCTCGGGTTTCGGGATGACTTCCCTCATCAGTAGAGAAAGATTGTTTAGGGGTGGAAGAGAAGGCCGCCACACAACAGTCAAAGGCTTCAATGCCAGAACCGGCACGCAGGTGCGTCTTCCACGCGCCCGTCGGCCCAAAGCTCAACGGACCCGTATTGTGTTTCATCATAAATGGAGCGCACACCGCTAGCCCCTCCTCCGGATCGCCCCTCGGGACTCTGGTACTTGCAGTTCTTCAGTGGATCACCCAGGTGGGTGCAAGTCGGTACTTGTAGGACTGATGAATCTCTAGACCCGATACATGTCCCGGGTTTTAGGATATCGCCCGAGGCATGTCTCGGGTTTCAGGATGACTTCCCTCATCAGTAGAGAAAGATTGTTTAGGGGTGGAAGAAAAGGCCGCCACACAACAGTCAAAGGCTTCGATGCCAGAACAGGCACGCAGGTGCGTCTTCCATGAGCCCGTCGGCCCAAAGCTCAAGGGAGGCGTATTGTGTTTGGTCATAAATGGAGCACACACCGCTAGCCCCTCCTCCGGATCGCCCCTCGGGACTCTAGTACTTGCAGTTCTTCAGTGGATCACCCAGGTGGGTGCAGGTCGGTACTTGTAGGACTGATGAATCTCTAGACCCGATACATGTCCCGGGTTTTAGGATCTCGCCCGAGACATGTCTCGGGTTTTGGGATGACTTCCATCATCAGTAGAGAAAGATTGTTTAGGGGTGGAAGAGAAGGCCACCACACAAAAGTCAAAGGCTTCCATGCCAGAACCGGCACGCAGGTGCGTCTTCCAAGAGCCCGTCGGCCCAAAGCTCAAGGGAGCCGTATTGTGTTTCATCATAAATGGAGCGCACACCACTAGCCCCTCCTCCGGATCACCCCTTAGAACTCTGGTACTTGCAGTTCTTCAATGGATCACCCAGGTGGGTGCAAGTCGGTACTTGTAGGACTGATGAATCTCTAGACCCGATACATGTCCCGGGTTTTAGGATATCGCCCGAGACATGTCTCGGGTTTCAGGATGACTTCCCTCATCAATAGGGAAAGATTGTTTAGGGGTGGAAGAGAAGGCAGCCACACAACAGTCAAAGGCTTTGATGTCAGAACAGGCACGCAGGTGCGTCTTCCAAGAGCCCGTCGACCCAAAGCTCAAGGGAGCTGTATTGTGTTTAGTCATAAATGGAGCGCACACCGCTGGCCCCTCCTCCGGATCGCCCCTCGGGACTCTGGTACTTGCAGTTCTTCAGTGGAAAACCCAGGTGGGTGCAAGTCGGTACTTGTAGGACTGATAATTCTCTAGACACGATACATGTCCCGGGTTTTAGGATATCGCCCGAGACATGTCTCGGGTTTTGGGATGACTTCCCTCATCAGTAGAGAAAGATTGTCTAGGGGTGGAAGAGAAGGCCGCCACACAACAGTCAAAGGCTTCGATGCCAGAACCAGCACGCAGGTGCGTCTTCCAAGAGCCCGTCGGCCCAAAGCTCAAGGGAGCCGTATTGTGCTTCATCATAAATGGAGCGCACACCGCTAGCCCCTCCTCCAGATCGCCCCTCATGACTCTGGTACTTGCAGTTCTTCAGTGGAACACCCAGGTGGGTGCAACTCGGTACTTGTAGGACTGATGAATCTCGAGACCCGATACATGTCCCGGGTTTTAGGATATCGCCCGAGACATGTCTCGGGTTTCAGAATGACTTCCCTCATCAGTAGAGAAATATTGTTTAGGGGTGGAAGAGAAGGCTGCCACACAACAGTCAAAGACTTCGATGCCAGAACCGGCACGCAGGTGCGTCTTCCAAGAGCCCGTCGGCCCAAAGCTCAAGGGAGCCGTATTGTGCCTCATCATAAATGGAGAGCACTTCGCTAGCCCCTCCTCCAGATCGCCCCTCATGACTCTGGTACTTGCAGTTCTTCAGTGGAACACCCAGGTGGGTGCAAGTCGGTACTTGTAGGACTGATGAATCTCTAGACACAATACATGTCCCGGGTTTTAGGATATCGCCCGAGACATGCCTCGGGTTTCGGGATGACTTCCCTCATCAGTAGAGAAATATTGTTTAGGGGTGGAAGAGACGGCCGCCACACAACAGTCAAAGACTTCGATGCCAGAACCGGCACGCAGGTGCGTCTTCCAAGAGCCCGTCGGCCTTCTTTTCCACCCTTAAACAATCTTTCTCTACTGATGAGGGAAGTCATCCAGAAACCGAGACA
The DNA here is from genome assembly GCF_964263255.1 of Lissotriton vulgaris. NCBI lineage: Eukaryota > Metazoa > Chordata > Amphibia > Caudata > Salamandridae > Lissotriton > Lissotriton vulgaris. Next base: position 1,358,149,818 of record NC_141694.1, read on the forward strand.
TGTCTCGGGCGATATCCTAAAACCCGGGTCATGTATCGGGTCTAAAGATTCATCAGTCCTACAAGTAACGACTTGCACCCACCTGGGTGATCCACTGAAGAACTGATAGTACCAGAGTCCCGAGGGGTTATCCGGAGGAGGGGCTAGCGGTGTGCGCTCCATTTATGATGAAACACAATACGGCTCCCTTGAGCTTTGGGCCGACGGGCTCTTGGAAGACGCACCTGCGTGCCGGTTCTGGCATCGAGGCCTTTGACAGTTGTGTGGCGGCCTTCTCTTCCACCCCATAACAATCTTTCTCTACTGATGAGGGAAGTCATCCCGAATCCCGAGACATGTCTCGGGCGATATCCTAAAACCCAGGACATGTATCGGGTCTAGAGATTCATCAGTCCTACAGTACCGACTTGCACCTACCTGGGTGATCCACTGAAGAACTGATAGTACCAGAGTCCCTAGGGGTGATCCGGAGGAGGGGCTAGCGGTGTGCGCTCCATTTATGATGAAACACAATACGGCTCCCTTGAGCTTTGGGCCGACGGGCTCTTGGAAGACGCACCTGCGTGCCGGTTCTGGCATCGAGGCCTTTGACTGTTGCGTGGCGGCCTTCTCTTCCACCCCTAAACAATCTTTCTCTACTGATGAGGGAAGTCATCCCGAAACCCGAGACATGTCTCGGGCGATATCCTAAAACCCGGGACATGTATCGGGTCTGGTGATTCATCAGTCCTACAAGTACCGACTTGCACCCACCTGGGTGATCCACTGAAGAACTGATAGTACCAGAGTCCCGAGGGGCGATCCGGAGGAGGGGCTAGCGGTGTGCGCTCCATTTATGACGAAACACAATACGGCTCCCTTGAGCTTTAGGCCAACTGGCTCTTGGAAGACACACCTGCCTGCCGGTTCTGGCATCGAGGCCTTTGACTGTTGTGTGGCGGCCTTCTCTTCCACCCCATAACAATCTTTCTCTACTGATGAGGGAAGTCATCCCGAAACCCGAGACATGTCTCAGGCGATATCCTAAAACCCGGGACATGTATCGGGTCTAGAGATTCATAAGTCCTACAAGTACCGACTTGCACCCACCTGGGTGATCCACTGAAGAACTGATAGTACCAGAGTCCCGAGGGGCGATCCGGAGGAGGGGCTAGCGGTGTGTGCTCCATTGATGACGAAACACAATATGGCTCCCTTGAGCTTTGGGCCGACTGGCTCTGGGAAGACACATCTGCGTGCCGGTTCTGGCATCGAGGCCTTTGACTGTTGTGTGGCGGCCTTCTCTTCCACCCCTAAACAATCTTTCTCTACTGATGAGGGAAGTCATCCCGAAACCCGAGACATGTCTAGGGCAATATCCTAAAACCCGGGACATGTATCAGGTCTAGAGATTCATCAGTCCTACAAGTACTGACTTGCACTCACCTGGGTGATCCACTGAAGAACTGATAGTACCAGAGTCCTGAGGGGCGATCCGGAGGAGGGGCTAGCGGTGTGCGCTCCATTTATGACGAAACACAATACGGCTCCCTTGAGCTTTGGGCTGACGGGCTCTCGGAAGACGCACCTGCGTGCCGGTTCTGGCTTTGAGGCCTTTGACTGTTGTGTGGCGGCCTTCTCTTCTACCCCTAAACAATATTTCTTTACTGATGAGGGAAGTCATCCCGAAACCCGAGACATGTTTCAGGTGAATTCCTAAAACCCTGGACATGTATCGGGTCTAGAGATTCATCAGTCCTACAAGTACCGACTTGCACCCACCTGGGTGATCCACTGAAGAACTGATAGTACCAGAGTCCCGAGGAGCGATCCGGAGGAGGGGCTAGCGATGTGCGCTCCATTTATGACGAAACACAATACGGCTCCCTTGAGCTTTGAGCCGACGGGCTCTTGGAAGACGCACCTGCGTGCCGGTTCTGGCATCGAGGCCTTTGACTGTTGTGTGGCGGCCTTCTCTTCCACCCCTAAACAATCTTTCTCTACTGATGAGGGAAGTCATCCCAAAACCCGAGACATGGTTCGGGTGATATCCTAAAAACCGGGACATGTATCGGGTCTAGAGATTCATCAGTCCTACAAGTATCGACTTACACCCACCTGGGTGATCCACTGAAGAACTGATAGTACCAGAGTCCCGAGGGGCGATCTGGAGGAGGGTCTAGCGGTGTGCGCTCAATTTATGACGAAACACAATACGGCTTCCTTGAGCTTTGGGCCGACGGGCTCTTGGAAGACGCACCTGCATGCCGGTTCTGGCATTGAGGCCTTTGACTGTTGTGTGGCGGCCTTGTCTTCCACCCCTAAACAATCTTTCTCTACTGATGAGGGAAGTCATCCCGAAACCCGAGACATGTCTCAGGCGATATCTTAAAACCCAGGACATGTATCGGGTCTAGAGATTCATCAGTCCTACAAGTACCGACTTGCACCCACCTGGGTGATCCACTGAAGAACTGATAGTACCAGAGTCCCGAGGGGCGATCCGGAGGAGGGACTAGCGGTGTGCGCTCCATTTATGACGAAACACAATACGGCTCCCTTGAGCTTGGGGCCAACAGGCTCTTGGAAGACGCACCTGCATGCCGGTTCTGGCATCAAGGCTTTTGACTGTTGTGTGGTGGCCTTCTCTTCCACCACTAAACAATCTTTCTCTACTGATGAGGGAAGTCATCCCGAAACCCGAGACATGTCTCGGGCGATATCCTAAAACCCGGGACATGTATCGGGTCTAAAGATTCATCAGTCCTACAAGTACCGACTTGCACCCACCTGGGTGATCCACTGAAGAACTGATAGTACCAGAGTCCCGAGGGGCGATCCCGAGGAGGGGCTAGCGGTGTGCGCTCCATTTATGACGAAACACAATACGGCTCCCTTGAGCTTTGGGCCGACGGGCTCTTGGAAGACGCATCTGCATGCCGGTTCTGGCATCGAGGCCTTTGACTGTTGTGTGGCGGCCTTCTCTTCCATCCCTAAACAATCTTTCTCTACTGATGAGGGAAGTCATTCCGAAACCCGAGACATGTCTCGGGCGATATCCTAAAACCCGGGACATGTATCGGGTCTGGAGATTCATCAGTCCTACAAGTACCGACTTGCACCCACCTGGGTGATCCACTGAAGAACTGATAGTACCAGAGTCCCGAGGGGCGATCCGGAGGAGGGGCTAGCGGTGTGCACTCCATTTATGACGAAACACAATAAGGCTCCCTTGAGCTTTGGGCCGACGGGCTCTTGGAAGACGCACCTGCGTGCCGGTTCTGGCATCGAGGCCTTTGACTGTTGTGTGGCGGCCTTCTCTTCCATCCCTAAACAATATTTCTCTACTGATGAGGGAAGTCATCCCGAAACACGAGACATGTCTCGGGCGATATCCTAAAACCCGGGACATGTATCGGGTCTAGAGATTCATCAGTCCTACAAGTACTGACTTGCACCCACCTGGGTGATCCACTGAAGAACTGATAGTACCAGAGTCCCGAGGGGCGATCCGGAGGAGGGGCTAGCTGTGTGCGCTCCATTTATGACGAATAACATCTCAAAGTTCATCTTGTTCGGTGTTGATGACCGGAATTTATCAAGTTGCACAGGCATAGGTGCCAAATATTTGACGCAGGCAAGGTCAAATGTTGCACTTGTAGACATTCATCTGATTTGCTCACATTCTTTGACAGATAGTTCAAGATACCTGTCAAAGATAATGTGCAGTTCTTGCAAGGTGCACACTGACTTTGATATCTGTAAAACAGTTTGAACTTATCTCTCCGAAGTTTTGCACAGATGAAATCTTGACCCATCGCATTTGTGACATATAATCCACAACAACAGCAGTTTTCAATGAGGACACTTTTTCAATTTAAAATTCCTTAGCTGAAAGTTTTTTTACCGAGCCCTTGTATGAGTTTGTGCTGGTTTGGTTGTAGCATCTTCATCAAATAATGCGTTTATTGGAAGAAGATCATGTGACAGAATGTCCTTGATAAATTCCTCCCTTTCTTTTGCTACACCCATTTCTCTATGTGCTTCCGAAAGTTGTTTTTTTTGTAGCCTGTTTTGTAGTGGCTGGTTGGACGAAACTCTTATTATGGCAATTAAAGCATGGAACTTTAGCTTTAGTGATTATGTCAAATACCCTTTTCTCTTTTAAAACAAATCTCTCCTGCTTCAGTTCTGCGCATAGTTTAGAGCCATGTTCCAGGGGATCTATTGGATGTGCCTTTATATTGTTACACACATATTGTGTGGTCACGAAGTTGTTTAGTTGCCCAGAATCAGCCATTTCAAAGGGGTTTCCTTGCTGCTGCATGAAATGAAGAAGGCGGTCAACATGTTTATTAAAATGTTCTTCTCTCTTTCCCACATGTTCGTGGCGAGAAACAGTTTCACGATGCTTCATTAATTTTGAATTTGTCATCTCTCTGAAAACATTGCAAATCGAAAGGACTTCATGGTAAACTAGCTGACATTGAGCAACATATTCACTTTTACGTGTCTGACCAACAATTTCCTTCTAGCTCATCTGTGATCTCTGAATCATTTGTTCCAGTTTCATATCCGAAGCCACAGCATTGAACCTTTTCTCTCTGTCTTTTACCTCAAAATGTCTTTGGATTCATTTTCTGCAGAGGTATGGTTTTTCCACCACTAGCTTCTTTACTCTTTCCAAATTTGAGGACCACATCTGAGATAATTTATCCAATCAAATTTCTGAAACACAGTATTCAGTGATACCACAGTCTTCACATGTAGCTCTCAATCACCTTCCCCATCAGCAAGTGCCACGTTTTTCACTAGAGCTATCACGTGTAAAACATTTCCCCAGTACTTGAAAAGTTCTAAAATATCATCACAGATTAGCTCTCTATTTGTGCACTTGTCGTAGATTGCGTGGGCAGTCGTCATGTGTAGCAGAGTTTTTTGTTGTTGCCGGGATGTAATTCATAAACCATGATTTGAAAAGACAGTACATTTGCACAGCATAAGCCTGTTGATTCATGGGATTGACTTCCAATTCTTCACTTATATTTTCAAAGCCATCATCAATGTTGTTGGCTTCTGTTCTGAACTCAAGAACTTTAGCGTTTAACAGTTTTGGTTTGCTGATATTAAACAATGATGTAAAAAATGTTAAGACAACATTAGGCATTTTTGTTGACTCCCATGATTTGCGGAGCTCTGGGGCATCATGTAAATCTTCCGGATGCCTCTTATAATGGTTCCTGCTGATTTTACTGCAGCCTGTGGTATTATGAGTCAGACCAGCCAAGAACAGCATAAGTGGCTCACTCAGTTTGTTAGACTGACAAAAACAATTTCTGTCATTGTACATTCTCACCAGAAAGTGAGTGTGAACCCGTAGCCAGCACTCAAGAGTGGCTTTAAAACTTAATTTGCTTTTTCAAAGAGTGCAAACTTAACTGAGGGCTGGCAGTTATGTTAATGCTGGGAGCTCATTGTACATTCATATTTTTTAATGTATGCATGCAAGCAGTTCGGGGGGCATAAAAATCCACCGCAAATACCTTCACTTCGCTGTTTAGATCAGCTAGTCTGTGCTTTATACTTTTGTCACGCCCTTTGGCCCTTGTTCTGGCTAAACTACAGGTAACATATTGAAGGCCCTCTGCTTTTTTAACAGTTGTTAGAGGTAGACGAGGGGTAGCCATTGATCCTCTAAGTGGATGGACATTAGGTTTAGTTATCGCTTTCTCGGAAGACTCAGATTCTTGTTGTGATTCACTGGTATCTGCAATTTTGTGACAATTTTTTTCCAGGCTTTTTTCCATTGTATACGATGTGTAGCACTTGTTTCAGTTATAAAATATTTGATCTTCTTCACCCATCAGTTCCAATATTTTATGAACTTCGTCTTGCCATATTTCTGCAGCACCTCTAACTCTCTTCTGTCCAGCTGCAGTTGAGGTCGGCTTTCATTTCGAATTACTTTGGCATGTGACACATTTTTCTTTGTTGATGGAGTCCTCAGATTTTGTAGTTAGCAACACTCTGTCAGGAGGTGAGGATCTTCTGCTGCCACCTGCTTCGCTCATGTTTACGAATGTGAATCAACTGAAAACCTGAAACAAAAACAATATTAAAACAATTAGCAATATGATAGCTAAAACACATAGCTGCCATTTTGGAAAATGGCAGAAGGGTTGCTCTGAGGAGTTATTTTCTATCTCTACAAGAATACTTTGACCCCCCAAAACCTATGTTTTGACACCAGAATGAAGTATATAGGTCTGATGGTTCCTGAATTATTACATCATCACTGCAACACATCCAACATCTTTAAAAATGTAGTCCAGAAAAATTCAGCCCAATAAGCAATGCTTACCCAAGTAACATTATTTCTCTAATGATACAAAAATACAAATACAAATCAAAAATGAAAATCTCTGGACAGCTATTTTTTTAGGAAGGTATGTCAGGGGGCCAGGACTGATCCTAAACAAAACAAAACAAGTTTTTGTAAAGAACATCTTTGAGAGATGTCTCTTTGTAATGAGAAAAACAAATAAGACAAAAGCTATGTTTTAACTAGCAATGCCTTAGATTGGGACCTCACTCTGAATTAGTGACTAAACTAAGCACTGGAACTACACCTGATGCCTGTGCTTCACTGTAGAGGAAGAAACCTTTCATAAGGTTATACGAGTGTGTGTGCATGTGTGTTTGTGTAGGTATGTCTGGAATGAAAAGGTATCTTCTAGCTCTCAGACGTGTCTTCTAGCTCTTAGACTTCTTCCATTTTCATGTGAAGAGGATGCACTCGGAGCACAACGTGAACCAGTTGAAGGGTCTTTAGTTGTCCGACTCTCCAAGAACAGAAGTTGATGCACTTCAGTCAGTGTAGAAGAAGGACTCTTAACCTATTTCTAATTTTCAGCAGTGTCCAAAAAGAAAGATAGGCTCTGCCCGGATCTAGTGTATGTTCTGGTTGAAGAAACTGAAAATCACAGTCTACATACATGTGGGTGTATATACATTTTCCATTTATCTTTCATACATTCCTTCTTATATTCATATAGTCAACCATTCATTCACACTTTAATTGGTGCATTTACTCATTGTAGTGCATTTGTCTTCTCTACTTCAGTCGTTCGGCAGTGTGAAAGCTGAGAGGTATATTTTTTACAACAATGTTTTTTTTAGGCAGCCTGTTTCCTTTTCTGCCACCTTTCATTATTAAATCACCTTTCCAAGCTCTTTTTCTGTGTACCCGAAGAGCTGTGGAAAAAAACACATTTTGTGATGCTACGTGAAATATATGACTTCACACTTGAAATACCTCTTGCAGCTCCCTGCTGTGCTGTTGTCCCAGAAGTGTAAGAGACCTTGGCAGTTCAATCGTTTAAAGTTGTTATTAATTATATCTTGAGTTGCCAGACTTTGAAAGCTTTTTTCTATAGCTTGAGGCCAGAATGTAACATTCCAAAGTCACAGATCAGCAATTTTGTTCATGATTATTGATTTCTGATTTGCTCTGCAATATTGAGAGAAAAGCTAGTTGTCCTTTGTAATTGTACAGGTACAGTTTTTAGGTCTGATTAGAGACAGCTTGCTTCTCTCAAAGCTCATGTGAACAACAAAAAGAAAAAGGGCTTTGGATAGGCCTGCAGTATGGCACAGTTTTACATTTAATTTGCAATGATGATTGGCCATCTCCACTGCCTGTCCTCCCCATTAGCCCCCGCATGTGCTGACAGTGCTACGCCAGTCAGTCAGGAACTATCCAGCGTTCCCTAAAAAACCAGACTGCAATCACCAAGTACATGATGTTGCAAGCTTCACGATAATGGCTGAGGGCTTCTTAAAATCCCATTCTGGCTCATTGAAGTTTGCGTTTCATGCTATGAACTATGGGAATACCCTCAAGTAAAATGCCTGTGCTTCTGGACTACCCTCACAGTGTCAATGAACTCTAGTGGGACATTAAGATGATGCCACCAGAGCGAGCCTTGTAGTGCTATGCACTTGACATTTGCCCTCTTCCACTTTCATCGCAGAAAGTGCTCTATGGGCCTGATTACGAGATTCGCGGTGCAGTGCCGGGTCCACCCCGCCACCGCACTGCCAAACCCATGGTCCGGCCATCTGCCAGATTATGAGTTTCCTTCTGTCTGGTGGGCTTTTTTTCGTCCCCACAGCAGTGGTCTGAAAATGGGCACCGCAATGGGAACACCAAAAACAGTTCCTGCATGGCATGGACTGTAAAGTCTCAGGGTACCTCCACATTGCGTGAGGCATCAGGGGGCCCCCCTTGTTTCCTCTCTGCCACTGTTTTCATGGCAGTGGAACAGCCACAAAAACTATAGCGGAGAGGAACCTTGTAATATGCTTGGCTGGACCGGCGTAGTTCTGCTGAGCATATTGCTGTCTCTACACCACCGCACCACAACCAGGGAACGGCGGTTCCCTGGCAGCTGCGGCTGGGCAATGGTGGTCCAACTGCCCTTATTGTAATAAGGCGGATGGGAGACCGCCACTGCTGCACCCCCATGTGCCCGGAGTCGTCTGCGGAGCTAGGAGCTCCCCCCCCCCCCAGTGACAAATAATAGTTATGGCATTTGGTGGAGGACCAGGCACCTCATGCAGCCTCCGCACAGTGTAAGTGTCTGGCTTAATCCTAGTACCCCATGTACCCCCTGACAGTGAGCCTGCCTTTCAGCCTGGAATGAGCTGGTGCCCTTCTAACCACTGCATAGCTGTTTACAGCCTGTCAAGACACAAGGGTGTCCTAGGTTTCTCGGCTGATTGTGTGGCCACCCTACAGCCCTTACCCGAGTGAGTGTCCTACAACAGCATTGATGCTGAGAGCCCAGACATGAGCTTTTCTGGAGGCCTCTCCGCCGTGAATGCACCCTTTCCCTATGGCATGTAATTAGCAGATTCATACTACTACACATTCTCTGGTTGCCTCAGCCCTGAATCTCCTCACATTGATATGGGTTCTCCAGGACTCCAACACGACTCCTTACATGAGGAGGCATGCACTGATGCAACAATCAGGCCAATGTGTGCTCACTGTCAGGGTACCTGTTTTGAGTTCAGGTGATTTCTGTTTTTAAGGAGGTCCTTCTGAAGCGTTTTGCCACACCAGTCCACTACAGCCTATGAGAGTCTTTTGTGAGATCGGGCTCTACTCATTTGGCACACTCACGCATTGCACGTAGATCCACCATCTTCCAGTCCCTAGCAAACATTAACCCAACTATTTCAGGAGCTCCAATCTACAGGAGCTTCTATAATACCCTCTTGTGCTTGATCTGAGGCACTTCTATGCATGGCATCATTTTGAAAAGTGTGCATTGGTCAGTTTGAACAGGCCGTTGCTCTTAGATCTCTGGCCACCATTTCTGTGGTTTCATATTGGGAGCTGAAGTCAAGACCCACAGTGTACGTAACTCAACTGAAGTTAGATCTTGGCTAAAATCCTGAGTCCCACACTCTCACACGTAAATTTACAAACAGGGCACGAGGAGGATCCCAGTTGAGAAAGTGAGGAGAGTGGATTGTTAGGGGCATTAAGTGGCAACAACCAACGTTCTTGAAGACCTTCAAAATAGATGGGGAGTTGGGAAAAGAGAGAGGGTGGGAGAGAGTGGTTGTTTTCTCCTCTGTATATATATTTAAAAATGGAGGTGAAATCTGACAGAGACCTTACCATACTGGACTAACAGCCCCTTTCTCCAACTATTTACTACAGATTGCATTTATTAGGGGGTGTAACACCCCAAACATCCTCTTGAAACTGCGCCCCTGATAATTGTCATTTGAATTGGTTGTTGTTGTATGGGGTTAAGGCCACACATAAGCTACTTCAAAGCACCGCAGGGGAGTATCGATACCTGCTTAGAAGTATATATTATTGCACATTACAGTGGTGCTCACTTTATGGAAATTTGAAGGGTGAGAGGGTCCGTGGTCTTGTCAAGTCCCTAACAATACAGTGAATGCATTAGTCCACCAAGCTACTTCAACAGCGATCTATATGATATTAAATCATCATGGTTACTCATACAATGGTTCTGTAATCATTTGTCTTAAAATAATAATAATAATAAAGGGATCTTATCATGCGCGAACTTAGCCCAATGGGCATCAAGGCGCCTAATTCCAAATCCAGCTCATAACAAAAGAACTCTGCAGCTCAACCTGTATAGGCTCTAGAGAAACACCATGTTTTTAGGGCCTTTTTGAACAGCGCCAGAGAGGATAGCGTCTTAATCTCCGTCGGCAGGATGTTCCAAAGCTGTGGAGCAACGACGGAGAAGGCCCTAGCTCCCCATCTGGAGAGCTTGAAGCGGGGGACGGCAAGTTGGAGTTGTCCAGAAGAGCGTAAACACCTTGGAGGGTGATAGCGGGTAAGCAGGGAGCTGATAGCGCCTTTAGGTCCATCCTCGAGAGCTCTGTAGGTCAGACACAGAATTTTAAAATGAATTCTGTGCTGAATAGGCAGCCAGTGAAGGTCTCTCCTCGCAGCAGTAGCAGAGGAAGACCTGGGAAGATCCAGGACAAAACGTGCAGCAGCGTTCTGCACTACTTGCAGTCGATGTATAAGGCCCTTGTTGGCTTCCATGTAGAGAGAGTTACAGTAATCCAACCTGGAACCAACAAGGGCGACTGCAATCTGCTTACGTGCTTGAGGAGACAAGTAGCTGCGGATTCTGTTGAGTGTCCTGATCACGCCCCAGCAGGTCGCAACAGTCCGATTCACCTGTAGAAACATCGAGAGTGATGTATCGAACACCACACCCAGATTTTTGGCGGATTGAGAGGGAGTGGGGCAAGTACCAAGAGAGGAAGGCCACCACTCACTCGACCAGATATCTTGGTCCTTCCCAAAGACCAAAACCTCAGTCTTGTCGCCATTTAGCTTCAGGGAGTTGGTAACCATCCAATCTGCAACATGTTGCATACAGGACCTGAAGCTAGAGGCAGATGTTATGACAGAGGACTGGGTGAGTGATATCATAAACACTGCCAGGAAACAGGAAAGGAACGCAAGGCTCCTGAGAAGTAAATAAGAGATGGAAGCCAGAAAAAGGAGGTGGGCATAGGGGGTACAGACCCGCAAAGGGAGATCCAGGGAGTAGAGGGGTGGTTCCCTTTGACATCACGTGAAATTGTGATCAAAACACTGTACAGCCTCTTTTCTTGATAATCAATCATAAATCTATGTGTGTTATGAATATGGTTGTGCTTTTTGGCTAAAGGGCTGGAAGTGGTGTGCCTTCCTCAGCATCACAATATCAGTTGTCTCCAGCCATTCAAAAGTAGCCATTTGTTTGCAGGTTGTACATAGCGCAAAATTGACCTAAAGGTATTGGTGCTCTGTACACGAACACCAGTTACATTACACAAGGACCCATTTGTTTTTGTTTTTTTCTAAGCACGAGGAGATTAAGGACCATATATCTCATTTTTTTGCATGAAAGGGAGATTACAGGAATGCTCCATAGCTATCAAGATATGGTGCATTCCAGCTCTCTGAATGACCTGACTCTCAAAACCGCTGCCTATCACAAACGCATGCAACCTGGCACCATGGTGCAAGGGGTCCTGCGTTACAGGCAGGATTGTTTTTGCGCAGAAAGGGATACCTTCCTGCACAAAAACAATCCTTTGAGGCTTTTCCCTCTATCTATAAGTGCGCAGAATGCAGCACACTTAGAAAGAAGAACAAAACGAGAGGAGAAATAACAATATTTCTCTTTGTTAAGCCTCTCCTGGGAAGAAGCATTCTGACACATTCCCAGGTCTACCAGTATTGGTAAATCTAGGAGTGCTTCAAACTCCATGGATGGATGCATGGGAACACCCACACTCCACTTATGGAACTCCTCCCTGGTGCAGAGTAACGCAAGGCAGCGAAATGCACTGCCTTGCATTACTCCAGCTTTACCAGGCAACGCATTTCCATTCCAGGTGGCCTTGCATGCCTTGGTAAATCTCATTATAGGTTTTGCATCACCCTCCGTCCCCTTGCGTGGCACAAGGGCAATGCAAAATCCTTGATAAATATGCCCCTAAGTTATTTGCCCAGAATTACAGGATGCTGAGCCGACACCAAGACCAGAGCCTGCCTCCCCAGTTCCAATTTCAGCAGCTCTTTCCCTTATCCCTTACCTCATACGTTCTCCTATGTTCCTACCGCTCACTTCGCTCATGGCTCTTAAAAGCTAAGTCCCACCCCACCATGTGCCTGACAGCTATATTTCCTGTCTGAAAGTACCCTGTACTTTCCCTGTAGATCTGTATTGTCTCACATACCTGGATGCCCTGATCTCCATGTGTCTCTAGCTACTGCTCACAGTGAGTTTCATAACCCGCCCAGTTCTGCGATAAACACAGTGCAGTTATTCTGCCTGAAAATGTAGTTAAACTCTGAAATATTTAAAACCCATGCAAATTAATGTTTTGCTTTGATTGGAGGAGTTATGCCCCAGTAGCTTCTTTATTGGACAGTTAGCTAAATCCAGTTTTCAGTAGCTCTAAATGCACCATGACCATGCTTAATAATTAGTCAAATATTTCATATTTCTGTACTGTACTAATGTTTCTTTCTTTGATTTATTGGATTTATATAGCAAACCTATTACTTCTTGGAAAGAAGTATGGACCAAATTTATGGAAGGTTTTGCCTCACCCTGTGCCACGAAAGGAGACACAGAGTGATGAAATATCTAAAATAATATTTACCAAGCCACGCAAGGCTTGGCAAATATGGTTTGTGCAGGAAGATGCCCTTTCCTATATTAAACCTTCCTGCCTACAGTGCCGGCACCCTTGAACCATAGTAAAAAGGTGCCTATGTTAGCGCTAGGCAGCCGTTTTTGTGCCAGCGCAGGCAGAGAGCAATAATACACCGTATAATGTTAAATATGGTGCATTCCTCCCTGCTCCTTTTCACACAGTGTAGTGCAGCAAGGTGGCTTGCTGCATTGCGTTACATGAACTTTTGTTAAATAGGGGCCAGATGTACGTAGCTTTAGCGACTCACACGCTAAGTGCTTCACAACCACTATTTAGAGTAATTGGTATAATCGAAACCCATTCACAAGCTGTGTATAGCGATGTGAATGGATTGTGAGTTCCTACATTTTTCAGATGTATTTAGGGAATCTCTATTAGGAAATACTAAATAGTGAGTTGCAAATTATATGTTCAATACAGTCGCAATTAGCAACTGTGGAGAAGTGTGGTGCAGTGGCTAGGGCAGCTGACTTCGGAGCACAGAGTTCACAGTTTTATCCCCGGGTCCGGCGGCAGCTCAGCTCAGCACCATGTGACTCTGGGCAATAGAACACTTAATTTCCATGATGGCCCCCAGCACCTTAAGACCCGAAAGGGTGTGTAGTTAGTGCTTTACAAATGCAGATTTACATTTGCAATTAGCGATTATGAAAACATTCACTATTTAGAATGTGCAAATTAGCACAAAATCAGAATAGGTGGGAACTGACTATAACCTATATAAAAAAGGCCCAAAATGCATCAGAGTGTTTCCAAAATGGTGGCATTGTATGTTATAGCAAAGTGAATGAGGATTTTTCCACCGCTGAGGAGGAGGAAGAGATGGGAGAGGATAAGCAGAGTCAGGGTGACCATCTTCATCCAAACAGAGGAGAAAATGTATGACAAATACAGACTGAGTAGTGCTGTAATTTTAGATCCCTTTGCACTCCTGAGGCCACACCTTGAAAGCAACACACTGTGCAGTCATTCTATCCTAACATGTAAAGAGTGAACTACACCTGTTAGCATCTGGTAGTTACCAGGGTGTCATTGCTGTTGCTGGTGGTGTGTGTTAGAGTGCATTGTCACGCTTTTTTCGCACATTTCTCGATGCCTTGTTAATATATATCAAGCAATACTTCTATCTACTCAAAAATGCCACAGAAATCCAAGCCACGAAATTGAATTTCTATAGCACTGCCAATTTTCCACATGAGGTAGGGTGTGTGGATGGTACACACGTGGCCATATGCCCATCATTGCACCTAGAATATATTTTCAGAAACTGCAAAAACACACATTCACTTAACATACAAGCAGCATGTAAAACACACAACATCATTACTGACATTGTATCGTAGTACCCCGGAAGCACCTATGATTCCTTCATATTCAGGCTCAGTGGCATCTCCTGACAGTTGGAAAACAAGTAGTTTGATGATGGATATCAATTAGGTAGTGCAGCTTACTGCATTGTGTGAAGAGTTGTATTGTGACCTTCATTTTGTGACTCCCACAGGTGACAGTGTGCATGCCTTGTGACCCTGGATCCTGGCACTATAACTTTTACCAAATAACCTAATTGAAAATCAGATTTTGGTGTTTACATAAGAGTCGGGAAGTACTACAGTATGCACCACAAACATCATGCAAAAGTATAGCAACTTGTGCTATGCTGCACAACATTGCCAGCAGGAGAGGACTACACATCACAGTCTCGGACTCTGAGTCTTAAGATGGCAATATTGCCCCTCCTATACAGCAGCAACCATAACAAAGGAGATCAGTGGAGGGAAGACTTCAACGGGACCACATTTCTAACAATTATTTTTGAAGGTAAGTCAACAGTTATTATGCATCTGAATATGTTAAAATCTGAAATTTGTTGATGCTTAAAAGCAACATTTCTTTAATGGCTGGTATGTCTATTAATTTCTTCACTAATAAAAAAAGATTTAGCAAATTATGCAATGCAATGCTGGTTAATCCACCAGATATCACCAATAATTGTGGGAGTTAAAATTCGCTCCACCGGCGGAATTCACCGAGTTTTGCCACTTCGCAGTCTGCTTGGAGTGCGCAGTTTGGCAAAAAACTCTGCCTAGCGCTGGCAGAGCAGAGTTTACTGGCAAGCGTTCACCCCTACCCTAGGGCACGCCCCACTGCAGGCATCTTTTTACATTGCCACCATTGATGAAACATTGTATGGAAATGTGTGTTCCTTGTTGCAGGCTCTGTGCCCGACACGTAAAACATATAGGACCGTGGCAACATTTTACTCATGGAGGAAGATCAATAGGGAAAGAAAACACCAATTGCCTTAAAGAGAAACCTCGTAAAAGAGAGGGGCGGGGGCCCTCTCTCTTCCGAGTTTTCTCTTTAAGGCAACTAGTGGATACATGAGA